>NC_073302.1:232398702-233053702 GCF_027595985.1 Sorex araneus | reverse complement strand
GACTACATACTAATCATTTGTGTGGGCTGTTATTTTCCCTCTGTTTCTGCATCTGGAAACTGGAGATAAGAATCAGCAGAACCCTAAATAATACTGCTTCAATAAAAATTGTTCAGTAAGATGCTAATAAGGAGAAAAAGCAATTCCAGCTAGGGCGACTATTCACTGGAGTTTGCATGTGGGTTTTCTCCTGGTGCTGCACTTTTCTCCCATATCCCGAAGAATAGGCAGGTTTAATTCACTGGTATGTTTCCACAGACCATCTCCAAAGATCAATCACAAGTACAGGAGGACATACACCTCCGATTCAAGGTTGGTTTCTACCTTGTGCTATACTGCCAGGACAAACTTTGACCACCCATAGCCATGTCCTGTAAAATCTGTGCTTAAAATGAATGAATGTATGAGACAAATGAGAGTTTATTATATTAAGTATTGAAGGTCTGTATTTTAAAGTTTGCTGGTGTATTATTGATGTATTATTTGTATATTATGTATATGTACTATTAATGTATCAATTAACTTCTGAGAAAATTGATTTTGATACATACATATATATTCAGACTGGAGAGATAGCACAGTGGGTATCTCTCTGTGATTTGCCTTGCACGTGGCTGACCCGGGTTCGATTCCTCCATCCCTCTCAGGGAGCTTAGCAAGCCACCTAGAGTATCCGGCCGGCACAGCAGAGCCTGGCAAGCCACAAGTGATATATTCAATATGCCAAAAACAGTAACAGCAAGTCTCACAATGGAGACATTACTGGTGCAAATCTATGAACAATGGGATGACAGTGCTATAGTGCTACATATATGTTTATGTATAATTTCATTTAAAGCTCCAATTTTCAAGAACTATTAATATTAAATGAGAATTTATCACATTATCTATCGCATAATCCAGTAAATAGTAAAAACAGAAACCTTTAGCCTGGCACATGTAGCCATCAAGAAAGGTGAGGTGTTGTTTTGTCCTTGTTAATGTTATACTTGGGTTGGGTTCAATATTAATAATCAATAATTATTTTATTCTTTTTTCACCAAAGGACAGCAGCGTCAGTCTTTTACCTTTTTGTAAAGGCAATTTCTCAGCAATGTTTATGCTAACTGTTTCGAGCTATGGTAAGAGAAAATACCTTTCAACGTTATTGAGATATCATCTCACACCACAGAGACTGGCACACATTCAAAAGAACAAAAGCTACCAGTGCTGGTGTGGATATGGGGGGAAAGGGATGCTCTTTCACTGTTGGTAGGAATGCCGACTGGTTCAGCCTTTCTAGAAAACAATATGGACAGTCCTTCAAAAACTAGAAACTGAGCTTCCACATGACCCTGCAATACCACTTCTGGGAATATATCCTGAGAATGCAAAAAAACACAGTAGAAATGACATTTGTACCTATATATTCATTGCAACACTGTTCACAATAGCCAAAATCTGGGAACAACCCAAGTGCCCTAGAACAGATGACTGGTTAAAGAAACTTTGGTACATCTACACAGTGGAATACTATGCAGCTGTTAGGAGAGATGAAGTCATGAAATCTGCTTATAAATGGATAGACATGGAGAGTATCATGCTAAGTGAGATGAGTCAGAAAGAGAGGGACAGACATAGAAGGACTGCACTCATTTGTGGAGTATAGAATAACATCACATGAGGCTGACACCCAAGGACTGTAGATACAAGAGCCAGGAAGACTGCCCCATAGCCGGAAGACTGCTTCATGAGAGGAGGGGAGAAGGCAAATGGAAAAGAGAAGGGATCACTAGAAAATGATGGCTGGAGGAATCAGTCGTGATGGGAGATGTTTGCTGAAAGTAGATAATGGACCAAACATGATGACTTCTCAGTGTTTGTGTTACAAGCCATAATGCCCAAAAGTAAAAAGAGAGTATAGGGAATATTGTCTGCCATGGAGGTAGGGGGAGGGTGTGAAAGGGGGGGTAGATCGGGGATATTGGTGGTGGGGAATGTGCACAGGTGGAGGGATGGGTGTTTGACCATTGTGTGATTGTAACCCAATCATGAAAGCTTGTAACTATCTCACAGTGATTCAATAATTTTTTTTTAAAAAAGAGAGAAAATACCTTTCAACTTTTAATTCATTACCATGGATGCTAGCCCAGACCTGGTCATATATCTCAAAACAAATATGACATACTTCAGCTTGTGTTACACCAAATCTTGAGGCAAAGAGGACAAAGGAAACATCAGAGGAATAGAATCCATCTACAGCGGGATCATTTATAGTAAGGTCCTTCCAAAGGTAGAAGCATAAAGCACACAATCATTAAAGTATAAAGGATAATTATTTTCCTTTTGCAAAATTAAATCTGAGACCTTGAGAACAGTGTCATTACATTCGCTGGTCCTCAAAACTATATTAACATTTCTCCAGTTCCTCTTCTCATTTTCTTATGCTGCAAATGTTTTTAGGTAGGGCTAAGTATCCCCAAGGTCAAGTTCCAATACATCTTGATAATTTTGTAAAGTCTTACAAAGAACTTCCATCTCACTTTGACTGATGCATGAAAATGAAAGGTGATTTGCACAGGTCTGTCTGCTAACACAGCTCACCAGATAAACACAAGCTAGTAAAATGGAAGGCTAGTATATTATTATTTTCCAGATTTCTAAAAGATGCCAAATATCTAAAGCATAGGAAGTAATCTAAATGTAAAGCCACTAGCACACATAAAGTTACACAAATTCAGGCTTTTAATATTATTCTACATCAGAATGTGCTAGAAGTGATATTAACAAAACTATAAAGTAACATGCCTTTAAGTTGAGTAATTATCTGCACATAGTACCTGTTATCACCTCACTTCAGTAACATTTCCTTTGGGGAAATGGGTTCCAATTTATAGATACCTGCTTTATGATTGAGTTTCCTCAAGCACTGCAATACCATCACAAAGGCAAAACAAGGGAAAGACAGAAAGAACAACGAAGATGCTTTGGAGTTAACATTTCTTTGTAGAAAAATCTGTTAAGTAGGCTGGAGTGACAGTACAGTGGGTATGGCATTTGCCTTGCATGCAGCTGACCTGGGTTCAATCCCCAACACCTCATACGGTATCCCTGAGCACCGCCAGGAGTGATTCCTGAGTGCAGAGCCAGGAGTAATCCCTGAGCATCACCAGGTGTGTGACGCAAAAATGAAGAAAGAAAAAAGGAAAAAAAAGAAAAACCAGTTATGTAATGACCTACTCCTTGAAAATGAAATAAAAATATAAAAAACAGTATAATTTAACCACTGTTATACTCACATTTCCAAACAATGCACGGACAATTTCAAATAAAGTAAGCATAACAATCATCTACTTATATGAATCTGCAAACACGACAGAAAGTTTTTCTAGCTATGAATCCAGGGAACCCTAAAACACCTCTATTCCTTATGATTGCAGCTTGATTCTCCCAAGCCTCGCCACTAGGGTGTGAAAGAAAATATTATTCCCAATGCCTAGTACAGAATTCAAGTTCAATCGATCTCGACCTGTCTAACAAATCTAAACAAACATGTATCTGCCCAGTAATGGAAAACATTTAAAGTGAAAGGTAAAGTTTTGACGATCTTAATAAAGCCCACATGAAATTCGTGATCCATTTTGGTCAGAATCAAAACACTACTCTGCAAATAGTCTGTTCAGCTAACTTATTTCAGGTCTGTGTGTCTATGACCACAGAGAACAATGGCACTGAACAATAAGACAATATGGAAGATCAGCTTCTCTTCATCTGAGTGTATCACAAAGGCATGAGTGGGGATATTTCTGAGATCCTTTCTTTTCCTACAAGGTTAACAGTTATTACCAACTGCATCACAAGTTTAAACAATGAATGCATTTATTTTGTACTCAGTGCCTAAACTGACCAACATGATCTGAAATGTAAAGAAAGGAGAAAAAGAATGTTTTATATAGAAGAAGATAATATCCCTAGAGAAAAAGTGACCAATGTGTCCACACAATTCCTTTCCCAAACAACCCAGGAAAACTGAGAAATACATCATTTTCTTTTCTCCAGGGTCATTGCACCAGTTAGTGATAAAAATGAGCTTTTTATTGGTTCTCCATGCAAAGACCCCACCTATTGCCTGGAACTTTTTTTCTAATTTGGTTCTGGAACCCCAGAGAAAGAGCTAATCTTCGAAATGGGGAGGTGGGGTGGGTGGAAATCCCAGTTGATGGGGTCTCTAAGCATTGTGTGTCTGTTTGCAAACCACATCTGCCCTAAGTGGTTTGTAATCACTGTCAGTTCACAGCTGAATTAAATAGGATTCATCTCGTCAGTCTTTCAAGCTCCCAGAATGCACTGGAAGAAAGCCCACTCCAATTCTGATTATTAGTGGTTTTTCCATATCAATTTACCCTATCTTTGTTCTCAATGACAGATTGTGCAATATGTAATCCTTTTGGGACTAAATTTTAGGCATATTAGCTAGAAATTATTTTCAAAATTTAGTCCTCCATTTCCTGCACACATTAAAGTATTTCCTATGTTATTCTGAACATCATCCATGTTAAGATTTTTTTTGCACGCATGCATGCATGCATAAGAACTCAGCTTGACAAGAGTGAGTCTAAAACCAACTTTCCAGAAGAATTTTAATGACTTTCAATCACCCCCATGGAGGCTATCCAGAAAAACCATGAGGAAAATATTAGATTTGTGCAGTTTATTGAGGGAAGCAAGCAGACAACTCCTAAAGTCATGCCTGTGTACTTTGTAGCAACCACATGCATTAATTGTTTCATCAAAATAAGAATTTACATAGTAATTGTTTGGCCTTTCCTGCATCTCTTAACTTCCCTTTCTTTCCCATAGGAAATCATCCATCCTCCACACACAGCCACCCACTAAGGCTGCATTGCAGGGTCGCACACATCATACTAATGGACTGGCTGTTGTTCAGAACATTGTTGATGGCAATTATTTCTTGCCATATGATATTAACGCTGACACTGAGAGGAGGTGAATAAAACTGCTAAATAAGCCGAAATTAATGCTGAAATTCTATCTACTTTATAACAGCAAGGACTTATCAGCTATTATGTCTTTGATTTGTGGTTTTACATTTGTACTATTCAAGCCACCTGGACAGAACTTCTTCACCTTTAACATAAATATAAATCATGGAGGATTTTGTCAAAATACATCTTCTGGTTCAGTACTTCTAGATTACAATCCACATTTCTACAAGCTCACTGGTGCAATCAATGCTATTCTTCTAGGGCCACTCTTGGTAGCAGCTGTGTGCGTGTGTGTATGTGTGTGTGTTTTGGACCACACCAATCAGTGCATCAGTGCTCAGGGCTTACTCCTTTCTGGTTCTACTCTTAGGATCACTCCTGGCACGACCTAGGGGACCATTTGTGGTGTGGGGATAACCAGGGTTGGTGAAGTGCAAGGCAAGTGCCCTACCCATTGTACTCTCTCTCAAGCCTGGTAGAAAGATTTTTAAGCCTGTGTGTAGCATATAAAAAGAAAATAAGATTATGACCTGAGGAAATGAGGTTTACGACTCATTTCTGCTATAGAACTAATTTCAAGTTCCAGAAGTTAAATGTTGTTGTTATTTTACCCCCACCACACCTGGTAATATTCAAGACTTACTCCTGACTCTGCACTTAGGGCTTGCAGGTCTCAGAGGACTGGAGGGGATACAGAAGATCAAACCTGGTGTGTGAGGCAAACAGCCTACCCTCTGTATTATAACTCTAGTCCCAAATGGACTACTTTTTTAGATAATGTTTACCTTGTGTGACTATGTCCTTGAAGATTTTCTTAAACAAAATTTTGACTTTCTTTTACTATCTGCCAAGATAAATTTAGTTTCTGGTCTTTGAAGTAGAGAAAAGGAGTAGAAAGGTCACTTACTGGGACAAATCTTGCCCTATAATTCCATGATCTTTTTACAAGAACTTAAGCCACAAGTTAGAATCAAGAAGTGTCATCTGATAAATATGATAAATATTTTATAAACAGACATAAATTTATCAAATATAAATATTTGGTAAATAACAAGGGGGTCAAGAATATAGAGGTCAATAAAAATGGTATTTCTCCAGGATGTTTGCTCTTATAACTCAAAGCAGAAGTGACTAGTTATTTATTATTTTCCCAGGAGAACTTTAGACACCGCAGACAAATTTTGAGGCACTTCCAGTCTCCAGTAACTGATTACACTGAACAACATCCCAAGAGTCACTTTTCTGAGGGTGTCTGTGTCCGAATCTATCTCAGAGCACTACTTCTCTTAGCCCCAGGTCAGAACACACACGGTTCAGTTACCACAGCGAACAACACACTGACAACTTACCTCCTAAGTATCCACACAGCAATACAATACCAAAATTAGAGAGAAAACGGCTTAACAATTTCGAGACCTTTCCCATATGAATGTACATACTGTCACATAAAATTACATGCAAGCAAGACCCCCCAAAATGTAGGGCGATTTGATTTTTTTTAATGCAAAAGGCAAAGAAGTGGGCTAAATTATTCATCAGAGCTAGCCTACCAATAAAACATTTCAGCGTATTTTAATAAGCAATTTAAATTTGTCTTAATATTTTCTTTCTTTCCTCAAAATTCTTTACTATGATCACATATTAATCTTGCAATGGAACAACTCAATTAAAGCATAAATCTCCCATCTGTCCTTTTGTTTCCATGGATGCCATTTACAACACAGTTCAGATTTTAAAATGGATTTCTTAAGTTCCATTCAATTTCTAAAACTTCAGTCTTTCATTTAATTGAGTTTCAAGGATTTAAACTAATCAGAAAAATCTGCTACAACATATTGTACTCTACTACCACAAACACCCTCGAACACTGTAGGTTTGTGTCTGCAATAATTAAGCCAAATGCTATTAATGCAAATCTCATATTGGCCTGTTACCAACTTTTAAATCCATAGAACATATTGATTAGTTCTTCTTTGAATTCATAATGGTTGAATCAATGTAAAAAATACTTAGAGAAATTTTCTTCTCTCATAGAGAACTATTATTATTTTCAATATACAGAAGTTTGGAGAATTCATTTTCTCAGCAGGATAAATTCCAGTACAATCAGGGATAGATAGTCATGAATTCAAGTCTACTCTTCTTAATGCTACCTATTTGAAACTAGTCTATAAAATCTTGTATTTTCCCTGAATATCATGGCATACTATCTATGCTTCAATAAGAGATGCTTAAACAAATTTCCTCATGACAAAAACATTAGGTATATGGAACTCTTAAACTTAATCACTAAAGCAGAGTGCTAACTTAATTTGTTCAACCTGAATGATCCACTAGGAAACTCACCCAAAGCCCAGAAGTCTGGCTAAGCTGTCCAAAGTGGTCTTCACAAACCAGGAGAGTTTCCAGAAATACACCCATAGACTACTGAATTCTAGGGTAACTTAGAACTCATTTTATGGTAAATTAGAATTCAATTATAGAAACTGGCTTCTTCTGAGACTAAGCTAAGTTTAAAATATATAGCACAACAAGGCACCATATTTAATTTAATTATCTAGTCAGAGGAACTCAGACTAGAAGGAAATAATTAAGTAGTTAACTTCTCTATTTGAAGGAATTAATGCCTGCATAAGACTAGATGTAGTTTATAAGTCATAAAATTTGACCAAATTTTATTTTCTTTTCATTTTATTCCCTAAGGGAAGTAACATAGCCCCTTTTTCTTTGAAAGCAACATTTTCCACCAATTCTAAATTCTAATAAATTATGAAGCTGGCTCAATATGTGCCCTAAGCTTTTGTAATTTGGTGGTATTATAAAGTGTGAACTAAAGTATTTGTATTGGCTTTTCATTTCAGATCAATAGTAAATAAGACTAAAGGTGTTACTCTCACCACATAGATATGCCAAATTATAATAGTTAAAGATCTGTTTCTACAAGGAATGAAGACTTTTTTAAGAAATAAAAAGGAGAAATGTTACTATTACCAGTAACTATAGAAAAACTTTTTTTTCAGACCAGTCAAATCCCATATGATCCTAAATTCCTTTTCATATGAAAACCTCTAGTTTTTACATTGCCTACACTTACTGTTATAACCAAGATAACATGAGGTAATAATGTGAACATTTTCTAATCTTGTAACGGGGAAGACATTTTCTTTCCTTCTTAAAACTGAAGTAGCGCTGTATTTTAAATATTATGCAAGTTTCCATTGTACTTTGCTGACAATGTTTGTGTTATACCTACATTATGTTTACCAAAGAAACCCCAATGTTACTTTTCACCTTATAGTTGGCCAAAGAAGACACATATTCTAAAATCGTTAAATTCAAGAGTGCACCAAATTATTCTACTTCTGGTTAAAATTCATTATTAAATCTAAAAGGAAAAGAAAGACCATCTTGAAATATCTGGTTGAAAGATTCTGAATTTTAGTAAATGTGAATACTAATCACCAAAAATAAATGACAATTATCATGAATCATTTTTCCAACCATTATTCAAAGTCTGCAACTGACTTCCCTGTAACATCCTTCAAAAACATTACCTCATCAATTCTCACAGATATCTTATGGGCTATTACCTGTAGATGAGAGGAAATTAAAGTGGGAGAAAATCTGAACTTGTTTGTTAACAAAGGCCATATTCTCCTGCTATAGTGAGTGGCCCTCCTTATAATTTTTGAGTGAAATTTTTAATAAGACAACAAAGAAAATAAATTTTTCTCAGTTGTTACTCATGACCTTTTTTCTAATATGTTCAAATTATAATTGGACATAAAAAATTGAGCATATAAAACTGGAAGTAGTATAGCAATAGAAAATTCTCTAATTAAAACAAAAGCTTGGGTCCAGAGAGATATTACAGCTTGCCATACAGATGGTCAAACCATGTTCAATTCCCTAGCACCTCATTTGGTACCCTGTGATGCACCAGGAGTGATTCCTGAAGTAGATCCAGGAGTGAGCCAAAGCACAGTCAGGTATCCCCCGCATAACAGTGCAGTCAGTTGCAGACTTTGAATAATGGTTGGTTTTATTAAGATGAAAAAATTAAAATGTAAGTAAATGTGGACTGGAGCAATAGCACAGCGGGTAGAGCATTTGCCTTGCACGAGGCCCATCCTACCTGGGTTCGATTCCTCCCTCCCTCTTGGAGAGCCCGGCAAGCTACCAAGAGTATCCTACCCGCAAGGTAGAGCCTGGCAAGTTACCCGTGGCGTATTCAATATGCCAAGAACAGTCACAACAAGTCTCACAACAGAGATATTACTGGTACCTGCTTGAACATATCGATGAACAACGGGACAACAGTGCTACAGTACTTTTGCCTCTAATTGGCAAAAATGAGTCAATGATAAAAAGATATGGCAATGAGAGAGTAAATGATGTGTCCACTGACAGCTACTGCTGTTTCCTTTGCATGGCAACTTCAGAGGTCTGAATGTTTGTGTCCCCCCAAAATCATAGGTTGACCCCTATCTCTTTAAGTGTTCATGTAAGGATTCAAATCCATTGAGAGAGGGGTGATTCTATCATGAGGAGGAGCCCTCGTGTTGGGAGTGGTGCCCTTCAGAAGACATGGACAGCTCCTTGTTCCTTTCTGTCACATCGGGACGCCAAGAAACAGCTCTATGAATCAGGAACTGGGCCTCACCAGACACCGAATCTATTGGCACCTTGATATGAATTCCAGCCTCTAGAACTGTAGAACAAAAAAATTAAACTGCTTATAGGCTATCCAATCTGTGGTATTTTATTGTACAAGCCAGAGTGAATTAAGACAGTGACTATAACTGTTTTTAGAGTTTACCATCTAAAGTAGCTGATAAGTGCCTCTACTGCTAACTTATTCTGAGCATTTTTCATATTTCCGTCCAAACAACTGTTGGCTCCCACTAGTATTCCAACAGTACTAGGGCTTGTTTTGTTTTTTGATTTGGGGTCACACCTGGTGATGATCAGGGGTTACACCTGGCTTGGAATCAGGAGTTACTCCTGGCAGTGCTCTTGGTACCTTTTGGGATGCCTGAGACCAAACCCAGATCAGCCTCATGCAAGACAAACACCCTACAACTATGATACTGCTCCAGCCCCGGTACTAGGTTTTACAAAGTGCATGACTTTTGTGAAATGCCAAAAGGATAAAAAAAATCCCTAAGTGAATTTTTAGTCTGCTACTAAAGTATGCTCCTATTTTCTATAGAGCTCCAATGCCAAAGAGTAATAGGATGGGAATATGCATATATATTTTTGCTTAAAGGGCAGTCTACTTTACCATTACTAAATTTCATTGGGGAAAGGGAGATCATTGGAAAGTGTTTTATCAAAGAATTTTACAGCATAAATTGTCTGCTTAGGTAATAGTTGTTCTAAGTCTTGCTGTTGTTTATGTTTCTCAGGAAGGATTCTATCACAGATTCAGAAGATTTAGCAGTTCAAGATACCCAGATTAGCTGTTCCATAAAAAGAAGCAGGAGAAATAAAAGTACATCAAATCTTGTTCCTTTGGGGCTTAGTTTAACCACCTAAAAGAAAGTCACATTCAAATGACCTCTGCAGAAGTCTGACAGGGTAAGTATATGACACACAAAAAATTTCCAACATCTATAGCCTGGACTGGGACCAGAGGAAAACATTATCATCCTTCAAAACCTCCCTCAGATCTGAAGAAAAGGACATATTTTAGGGTCCTAGGTTAGGATCCTAACCTCCAGCTAGAGCAAGCTCACTCTCCTCTGAGGACTCTTATCATGACCCAGACAACAATGCAGCCCTGAATAGAAAATGCAGCAAGCGTTTCCCTGACCTCTCCACCATGCCAACAAAGGGCCTAATTACATGGCAAGTGCCTAATTACAATTGAAAGTAATATTGGGGTGCAAGAAGGCCAGATTATGCCATCCTTTCTCTGAAGTTTTGATGCCACTGACTGAATAAAGAATGAAGTCAAAAGCATCAGAAACGGCTTGCTCACAATCAGTGCTCAGGAGTCTCTACAGTTGTCTGGGAAAACCGAAGCTTCTTGCAAAATGTCTACAAGATGGTGCAGCATTCTGATATGTTGACTTCATTATCTCAGGGGCTTAACGCCCCACCCCTGCCCTGCTGAACCCTGATTTTAGAACTTACAGCAAACCCAACAGGTAATTAAGAATGCCATGGTGTGACAGGAATAAGTGGTATGTGGCTCCAGTGCCCATCTCTGGGTCAGCAGACAGTTTCACTGTCACAACTCCAAAGATTTCCTGGTTTCCATCCCACGGACAAAGCTTCTGACTCCCTGGAGACCATCTGAAAAGGCATGTCCGCTCACATGTCTTGCTTCCTACTAATTCACTCAAAGAATTGACAATAGAAATTTTTTTGACAATTCTATTTTCTTCAACACAAACATAAATTACTTCCTAAATGTATAGGGCATTGATTTCCCTGATGTTTATTGTGGACATACAAGTTCTCCTGTACACTTGTTTTATTTTGTTTTGTTTTGTTTCTGGGCCACAGCTAGGAGTCCTCAAGGCTTACTTCTGGCAAGTGCATGTCACCATACAGTTTGCCAGAAATCATGCAAGGTAAATGCCCTACCCACTATAATATTGCTCCAGCCTTCTATATAAAAAAAAACACCACGTTTTAAAGAGATAGAATAAGGGTGACGTCCCACTAGTAGCCATGTGGACCCCAGTGCCAGCAGCAAGGTGCCACCTACTAGGACAAAACAACACTCCACATGAAGCCTTGCGCAGTGATTTATTCTCAAAGGCTTATTGAGCCCTGGACTCTGCCAAGGTTGTCAATGAATGCTGCTCTAGCAAACTGTGTAAGAGAGCAGATTTCTCTTTTGAACTGAACAATTCTAAAGACTCCTGGGGTCCATGAGGAAGTATCTTTGTTCCCACTGGGAACCCTGGCAAAAAAAGTCTTTATATTCTGTCCAGTTCATCATCCAATTCCTCTGCAGCTTTTCACCACTAGTGCTCTGAAGAAAACATGCCACACAGTAGAGATAATGCCACAACAGGCAACTGAATGTATTCAGAGAAAGCTGAATATAGCAGTCATCAGAATGACTACAGGAAAAAAACATATATAGCAGGGATCTTTCTTATGATACCCTAGAACAGATGAAAATTATTGGTAGTACATTTACATCAGTTTGGTGCTTCAATATAAATGCTGTGCAATATATTAGTTGCTAGCAGGAGGTCTGAAAAGATACAGGTTCAAATGCAACCTCCCCCATTCAGATCTGTGTGGTCTTGGACAAGTCTTCTCCCCTCCACACCCCCACCAAATTCTGTGCTTTAGTATCCTAATCTGTTAAACGGGAGTTAGAATCAAGCTGTTCTGATGATTAAAGCACAATCATATGCAAGACCTTTACTATAAGGCGCAAAAAAGCTAATAATCATTATAACAAAATTGCTTCCACATATTGTTACAGCTGATCTGACAAGCACTCTATGAAACAAAAGTAATTATGTTATCATATGTTACTGAGTATAATGAGGCTAAAGTTAACTGGTTTGCTAAAAACATAAATAATCTCTGGACCATGATTTTTATCTTAGTCTTTTGGAGCAACCCTATGATTCTTTTCTATTATGTTGAGTCAATTACATGTAAGTCACAGCAAAACTAGTCATTGTAAAATATAGATAATAGATAAATTCCTAAAAAGAAGAAACAATGAGAACATCATAGCATCTATTTTTGCAGTAATTAGTTGATGATGAACTTAGCTAAAATATTAAAACACTGCTTTTTACTTTCAGAGTACAGCAATTTAAATCTCCAAAATTCTAAAGAGATAGGTAGAAGGAAGATTTCCTTCCTTCCTTCCTTCTTTCCTTCCTTCCTTCCTTCCTTCCTTCCTTCCTTCCTTCCTTCCTTCCTTCCTTCCTTCCTTCCTTCCTTCCTTCCTTCCTCTCTCCCCCCTCCCTCCCTCCCTCACCACATCTGGCAAGATTCAGAGGCTATTTGTCACTCTATCACTAAGTCACTCATAGTGACTTGGAGAACCCCATGCTGCTTGAGATTAAATCCAAGCCTCCTACATTAAAAAAAAAAGTATGCACTCTGGCCCTTTTGAGTTATTGCCCCATAAATCTTACTTTCTATGTACACAGGTAAATGCTCATGAAGAAAAAACTCCATATACAGAAATGCAAAAGCACAAGATACTTGGGTAATTCACAACAAAGGGAACTAATGAAGAGCTAAAATGTATAAATATATTCTTACAAGGTTATTCATGCCATAATTCATAAGCTATAAGTAACTCATAAGCAATGGGCATTCTGATCACTAATATATTGATACCATTCATCTATAACCAATTAGAACTAAAAGACTAGGAAAATCATCCCTCAGATTTCTTATCTATGATTGTTAGGGGAAGTTTTGCAAGACAAGAAAATTGGTCAATAGCAATAAAAATTGCAGATGTTCTATCTCTCCTAATAAGTCTGATCATTTAGAGTACTTGAATCGATCCCTGGGGGAGAGAGTTCTTTAATGACTAACACTCTTTTTAGCGTTAGTATCAATTTCCAGTTCATAAAGTTTGAATGTGTTGGCCTTCAAAGACTTGAATGAGTCTTCTATTGAGTAAGATCAACCTTTTAATTGATGAATCTAGTTTCAATCCTTAACATATTTCCACGTAAGTTATTCCAATTATCCTCAAAATCATTTATTTTAAGCATTTGAAAGCAGAGAGATAGTGCAGAGGTTAAGGAGCTTGCCTTGCATGCAGCTGACCCTGATTAGTGCCCCGGTGCTGCAGGTGGTCCCCTGAGCACCACCGGAGATCATGTTAAGCACAGAGCCAGTAATAGACCCTGAGCACCACTGGTATAGCCCACCCCCACCCAATAAAATGAAATAAAACATTTGGACAGATCCATATTGTAAACTATTTTTCAGGCACAGATTTGTGCTCAAATAAATATTAAACAAAAGGCACTACTAAAAGTCTCGATGATTGACTAACAAGTCACATTGTACACATATTGGTTTGTTTTCATTCAGAGTCTATCAAATCTTTACTGAAAGTCACAGAAGATACCATTTAGGTTTATTTGAATTGTGCACATTAAAATGCTCACCCATTATGTTCTTCCTATAACTAAAGAGTCCCCCCTTAACTTCAATTCTTAAATTATGTTTTCAATGAAAGACATAGCACTCTAGAAATACACCACTAATAACTGTCCAAATGGAAATATTTTATTCCTTAGATGTGTTTTTAAAAAGAATGTATAATGGGGCCAGAGAGATAGTACAGTGGTTAGGGCGCTTGCCTTGCGCTGGAGTACAACCCAGACCCCAGTTCAATCTCCAGCATCCTATATGTCCCCCTGAGTTGCCAGGAATGATTCCTGAGCATAGAGCCAGGAATAAACCCTGAGCATCACTAGGTGTGGCCCCAAAACCAAAACAATTAAAAATTAAATTAAAAGACTATAAAATCTTGCAATGTCACTGCCAAAAAATTATAAAAGTTAGGTCAAAGAAATAGATTTTTGTCTTCTGGTCAGAGTTTACCCTACATTCCAGTTATGCTCCATGCTATAAGCAATAATTAATAAGTGCAAAATTGGGGGCTGGAGCGATAGCACAGCGGGTAGGGCGTTTGCCTTGCACGCGGCCGACCCGGGTTCGAATCCCAGCATCCCATATGGTCCCCTGAGCATGGCCAGGGGTGATTCCTGAGTGCAGAGCCAGGAGTAACCCCTGTGCATCGCCAGGTGTGACCCAAAAAGCAAAAAAAAAAAAAAATAAGTGCAAAATTGAAAACCCATGGCTGAAAAGTACTATTTACATTTAGCAATTAATAACTGAAAATGTGAACATCTCTGAGTAATCATTTATGCTTTAGAGATGGGCTTTTTCACTTTTCTTCCTAAGGATGCAATTAGGATTAATTTGAAATTAGGATTGTTTTGAGGTCAACAAGTATATAAATGATACAACTCCCTCATTTAAGCTAATCAGAATCCTACCCCAAGCCACAGAAATCCCCAAACTGCCTCGCCCTTCCTAGGGAGTGAAGAACAGACACTACTCTCACCTGCTTCCCATCCAGAGTATACAGGCGTTTCACCACTCCTGAATCCAGCTTGATGGCATCAGTTATATCGGTGAGAACCTGCTCAAAGGAATGAGCAGTTTTCTTGTTCAGCAGGATTCGGACAGCTTTGCGCGGCTTCACCCCACTTCTGATGATGGTGACCAGCTTGGGTCGAATGAAATCCTTATTCTCTCTCACCTCCGAAGGGCTCCCTTTCGCAGTGGCCAGGGAGGATACAGCCCGAGAAGCAGAGGTGGTCTTGACATTCACTGACCAATTGGGGTTCACATTCTTGGTGTACTCCAATTTCTTGAAGGGCTCGATTGAGCCACACACGTAACTCTCTCCTAGAGAGGAAAGAGATAGACTTAAATAGAAACTGAACCAAACCCATTTCTTTTCTTTTTTTTCTCTTAACCTTTGATTTATCCTTTTCTATTAGAGTAGTTATGGCTTTCTAAATAATGGACGGTCATAGGCTGCAGAAATAGTATGGTGGGTAAGGTGCTTAACATTTTACACAGCTGACACAGGTTAGATCCATCAGTGTATATGGTCCCACAAGCACAACTTGAAGTGTTTCCTGAGTACAAAACCAGGATAAGTCCTGAATACTGATGGGTGTGGCCCCCAAACAACAAAATTCAATGGAAGATAATATATGGAATGTTATATGGGACATCAAACTAATTAATGATTTATCATTAATTTTAAAAGGATTTATTTTTACTTCTAACTATTCTGTTTACAATAGACAGGCATCCTAGGGGCAGAGGTGTGTGGGTGGGGGAATCAACAATTCCTATCTTTCTTTATCTTAAGATTAGTGATAGAAACTATAGTTGAAAAAAAAAAGAAACTACAATTGAATAGATCTCAGGCAGGTATGGAATTGAATTCAACAGAGACAGTATATTTTGACTGATTTAAAAGTATTCTCATTTTCATGAAACTTCAACATTTTATACAGTCACACTCCAGAAGCAACCAAAATAATCACTCTTCCTTTCCTCTTATTTACATGGGGCTAAAAACTGATGTATTGACACTAAAATGCTAATTCGCATGCTTATAGATAAGAGGTCTCGGGAGTGTTCAATTTACAAACTATTAGCTTTATAAAACTAAATGTAACTATATAAAATAAATAAAAGTAGCTACAAGAATGTTGCTATATTACTGTATAGCATAATAAAATTTATTAAGTAGAATTCTCAAACAAAAAATTAACATAAAATGATGATTGTGTTTGACTAGACCAGTGGAATTTTTCACATACACAAAAAATAAACAAAATTTAATATATATACATGTAACAAATCATCACAAACACTTTGGATATTTTTTATTTCACTTTGTTTTAGGGTCACACTTAGTAGTGCTCAGGGCTTACCCCTGACTCTCTGGCAAAGGATCTCTCCTGGAGTGTTCTGAAAATCATGTGTCAGTGCTGGGTAGCGAACCCAGATCAGCTGCAGGCAAGACAAGCAACTTACCTGCGGGAATGTCTCTCTGGTCGCAAACATATTACATTGTTACTTATCAATTATATATCCAACTTATCTTAAAAGGATAATAATTAGAATTGATTTTTATTAAAAATTACTTCTAGAGAATTGTTTAGTGAAAACATTCAGGCTATCAAGGACAATTTTATAACACACACAAAAGTAATTTTTTTTACTTTTGACAAATTATTAAATTTATTATTATTTATTATTAACTCAGTGACAGTGACAAATTATTAAATCACTTGTCCTAAATAAATCTTTCATAAATTAAGTCACTGTATTGATAAAGACTTTTAATATCATATTAATGGCTTTTTCTATGTTATTAAGGCTTTGTAACAGGAATGCATAGAAAATGTTTAGAAGCCTTTATAATTGCAGGTAAAGTGACCTCAGACTAATTCAACACGGCCCATTTGCTTTTATCTAAGTCCTTACTGTATTTTAAAATTAACTGTGCAAACAGCTAGACCCAAAGAATAAGCATTCACATAAAAATAAGTGAGCCAGGGTTTCTCAAATAGGAAAGCACATTTCTACATGTTATCAAACAATTACTTTGAGATGTTTTAAATATGTATTTTAAAGCATATTTTTATGACCTCTTACTAGAAATTGTACAACAGAACTTATTAGTAAACCCTGTTCTGTTCACCTAACAGATGATATCTGATCCCAAACATGCTTTCCTCAAGACTTGTAGCACTGTAGCACTGTCCTCCTGTTGTTCATCTATTTGCTCGAGCAGGCACAGTAAGGTCCCCATTGTGAGACTTGTTACTGTTTTTGGCATATCAAATACGCCACGGGTAGCTTGCCAGGCCATGTGGGTGGGATATTCTTGATAGCCTGGGCTCTCCAAGAGGGATGGAGGAATCAAACCTGAGTCAGATGTGTGCAAGGCAAATGCCCTACCCACTGTGTTATTGCTCCAGAGAGTCCTCCTCAAGACATAGTTATCAAAAATACATTTGTGGGGCCTGTAACAAAGTGATGTGTCTAAAGCATCTGAGCAGAGAGAACATAGTTGTGACAGTGGCTAGAGATATTAGGTACAAGTTGTGTTCTCCCCAAACATGAGACCTCAGGGAATTCCTGACTGTCTCTTAAGTGATAACCAAAGATTATAACCAGAAATTATAAATTACTGGACCAGAAGCTTATAACAGTGATCTACTAAAGACTGCTGGTCCAGTTTCAACAAGGTTGTGAAAACCTCAACTTCTTAGTGATGAAGAAATGGCCCAAGCCACTCCCCACCCAAAATCAAATTGGACAATGTAGGTCAAAGTAACTTCTAGTGCCAAACTGCCACATGAGGCATCCCTTTGTGGCCACACATATTATTCAGCTGCAATCAAATGAGGCTGTACTACCCCGACAGTGCAGGTCCCTTGAAAGGAAAAAGGAAAAAGTCACCATTTCTGGGAGTCAGTAACATCTTATAAGAAGTTCATTAGTTCTCACTACACAGTGCTGGACATCAGATTGGGACTCTCTCAATGTGAGAATAGCCTAAAGGCTCCCCAACATGGTTCACAGCCCATGGAACAGTTAGAAAAACCTGACTTTGTTAGAATTCTGTACTAATTATAGATGTACAATTGGAAATTTATGATTGCCTGGCAAGCTCCTTGTGGCGTATTCGATATGACAAATACAGTAACAATAACAGGTCTCATTCCCCTGACCCTGAAAAACGAGTAAGGAGAGACTGAAAAAATATCAGGGCTGGGATGAATGGAGACGTTACAGGCACTCGCCCGAGTAAATCGATGAACAACGATGAACAACGGGATGACAGCGATACAGTGATATATGCATGTATATAACTTTAAATTCAAAACAAAAACAGTGGTTTACATTTCAATAAAAGAAAATTTATAAAAAATAATTCAAAAAAGGGGGATTTTAAAGTAGTTACTTAACAATATATAACAGGCTTGTTGAAGGGAAAAATAGGGGTCAGAGAAAGTATAAGTGTTAAGGCTCTTGCATTGTTTGCTATGAAAACCCCTTCCAGCACATCAGAGAACTAAGTGTGGTCCAAGCACTGCCCACCCCCACTAAAAAAAGAAGACAGAAGCTTTAAAAAAATCAGATAAATTATGTACATGATTTATTTTTTAACGTGACAACTTTGAAAAGGGAAAGCTGGTGTGGTTTAAGCAATGGCAAAGAAAAAAATGTGTGTTTAATCTGTGCTGTCACTTTGAGTCTCTTCTGCATGATTAATCATATTCAGAGACCAAAATGGAGTATTGAGAAGAGTGTGAGGCTCTGATAAATGATGATAGTGAGCTAAGAAGAATGAAACAGCTAAAGGGAGCAGAAGGTGCTGGCCACCAAACTCAAAATCATACACCATGCAGAGCTGTCGTTTAGAATTGACTACTCTCTTCAGGAACCCTGGAAAAATCACCAGCAGTTTCTCTATGTTAATACAAGGTTCTCTTACTGGAAGATATCATGTTGAGTGAAGTAGGGCAGAAGAAAAAAGACACACAGGATAATCTCACTTATCTGTGGTATAAAGAATACTGGATGAGGAAATGTACTGTTGTAAAAAGGGATGTCTAGATCACCTGTGTGACCCCAGTGGTGAGAGAGGAGAAGGACAGAGAAAGAAAGAAATTAGGGAGGGGAGTGGTGGAGAAGAGAACAGGAAGTAATAAGTGAACAGGCATCAGGGTTTCCATTATACCAGTGATAGTGAGTATATTAGCATATGTCCAAAATACAGACTCAACAACACTGAAAACATGGGATACAATTGCAACCACTAGAACTTTGTAATGTGCTTGGACAGGTGGAGCTCGGGGGGTGGGGATGGAATATAGAAACACTAATAGAAGGAAACTGATTTATGGAGGTGAGATTAATGTTGAAATAATCTATATCTAAAACTCAACTATCAATAACATTGTAAATCACAGTTTTTTAATTCAATTTTTAAAAATCACCAAGAAGAAAATATTCTATTAAATTGGGTGGATGTATTTTCATTAAATACATCTACCACCATGGCTCGACTGCTTTTATGTCAATTATAATTTTGAATGCCCATCCACCACAAGAGGTGCAGTTATTTCTTAGCACAACTAAAGTTAATTCTGTTTTATGATTTTATAAAAAATAACTTTTTAATTAATGTTCTATTATCATTTCTAATCATCAGTTAATTCCATTTGTTTTGCATAAGAAGACATAGTTGTGATTTGATTAAATAGCTCTGACTATTATCAGGGAAATGCAAATAAAAACAATAGTGAGATATCATCGAGAATGACATATATCAAAATGGCCAAGAACAGCCAATGTTAGGAGGATACAGAAAGAAAAGAACACTCATTCACTGTTGATAGGAATATAAATTGTTTCAGCCCCTATGTAAACAATCTGAAGATGTTTCAAAGCAATAAAATTCCCATTATGATCCAATGATTCTAACCCTTGACATCTACCCAAAGGACACAAAAACATTCATTAACTAGAAAAGATATTTTCATACCTCATTCAAAACAGCTCTATTAGCAAAAACCAAGATATGGAGATAGCACATGTCTGACAACAGATGAGTGGATAAAGAGATTATGGTATATAAACAATGGAATACTACTCTGTTTTATTTAAGTGAAATCTAGTCTTTTGTTATAACTTGTGTGTAGTAAGAGAGTGTTATGTCCAGCAAAAAATGTCAGAAGGAGGAGAATAATTACTAGGTGATCTGACTTAAATCCCTTTGAATTTGAATACAGAAATAAGGTTCCCAAGCAGGAAGATTGGGAGAGAGGAAAAGATGAACTAGAAGCAACACTAGATCAGTGATGGAGGGTCTTGAGCACTGTGGTGATGGTGAAAGGGCAATAATTTTGTAAACCATGGGCATGAATAAAAATGCCATTATAACCATGTAACCTCAACTACAACAACAGTAATAACAAATTGCTATAGCTATATAGTATTTAATCTCTTCTATAATAGGGATTATAGAATTAGATTAAAATTTTGTTATAAAGCAAAATGATTACTGCAAAATACTTCGTTTTGTGGTGGTGGCTGGCAGACTCAGCTGTACTCAGGGCTTAATTTTGGCTCTTACTGGCACACATTCAAAAGAACAAAAGCAACCAATGCTGGCGTGGATGTGGAGAAAAGGAACGCTCTTTCACTGTTGGTGGGAATGCTGACTGGTCCAGCCTTTTTGGAAAACAATATGGACAGTCCTTCAAAAACTAGAAATTGAGCTTCCATATGACCCCGCAATACCACTTCTGGGAATATATCCCAAAGATGCAAAAGAGCACAATAGAAACAACATCTGTACCTATATGTTCATTGCAGCACTGTTCACAATAGCCAAAATATGGAAACAACCCGACTGCCCTAAAACAGATGCCTGGTTAAAGAAACTTTGGTACATCTACACAATGGAATACTATGCAGCCATTAGGAGAGATGAAGTCATAAAATTTGCTTATAAATGGATAAACATGGAGAGTATCATGCTAAGTGAAATGAGTCAGAAAGAGCGGGACAGACATAGAAGGACTGCACTCATTTGTGGAGTATAGAATAACATCACATGAGGCTGACACACAAGGACTGTAGATACAAGAGCCAGGAAGACTGCCCCATAGCTGGAAGACTGCTTCATGAGAGGAGGGGAGAAGGCAAATGGAAAAGAGTATGGATCACTAGAAAATGATGGCTGCAGGAACCAGTTGGGATGGGAGATGCATGCCGAACGTAGATAATGGACCAAACATGATGACCTCTCAGTGTCTGTGTTGCAAGCTATAATGCCCAAAAGTAGAGAGAAAGTTTGGGGAATATTGTCTGCCTTAGAGGCATGGGGAGGGTGGGAAAGGGGGGGTATACCGGGGATATTGGTGGTGGGGAATGTGCACTGGTGGAGGGATGGGTGTTTGATCATTGTGAGATTGTAACCCAAACATGAAAGCTTGTAAATATCTCATGGTGATTCAATAAAATTAAAAAAAAAATTTAAATAAAATAAAATTTAAAATTCTGGCTCTTTTCACAAAGCCATTTCTGGTGGTGCTTAGAGATGCAGGTGATTGAACCAAGACATGCTGCTTGCAAGGCAAGCACCTTACCTCCTGTACAATTTCTCCCATCCTGTAACATACTTCTTATATACATCAAGTCATCCAAAAGTTACCCAAAAATAACTTTGCATGATTTCTACTACCAACAATAAAAAAATAAATAAATTTTTCTAAACCAAGGTGTATTTGAGCAAAATAGCTCAAAATTTGTATTGAAATTTTAAATGAATTACCATAGGGCAAATCAGACTAGGAAGGCAAATTTTTAACGACTATATAGATAGTTTAAAGGAAATGGTTCAGAGACAGACAAACAAATCTCAGACCTGAGCAACTTCTGCAGAGATGGCCTGGGACTTTCCAATAGGCCTTTTCTGCTGGGCTGCTCCAGACGGGGGCAGGTGCTGTCTCTCGCATGAGCCCTGGTGGTGACCATTTTCTAGAAGTCAGTGAGAAGCTCCAGGTACAAGTGAGAGTGATGGTGCAGGCAAATCCCAAGTCCCACGGGAAGGGGAGGAGTAGGCCCTTCTACTTACCCCCTCCCCGATGGGACTCTAAGATGATGCCACATCCAACCACCATCTTCTTAAGCTCCCACACAACCATGATTCTGAGACACACAAACGAATCTCGGACCGAGCAACTTGCTGCAGCAATTTTTTTCAGATCCTAATTATTAAAGTTTTAGAATTCCTAGAGCATGTGGCCACAAAAGTGGCCATGCAACATTATATTGTATCCATAACAAGCAATACAAAACATATTGTTTAGCATTGCATCTTCAGCAGGTATGAGGGATGGTGAGACTGGTCTTGAACAATCAAAGGTAACTCAAGTAGCGAAAGAGAGTATTGTGCAAATTGCCACACATGCACGGGGAAGTGTTACTCTCTAGGGGAGAACTGGAAATTATAAACATGAGTTGCTTGTTAGTTATCAGTGGTTTCTGTGGGATTTTTTTGTTAGTTTTGTCCAAGGAAAATATTTTAGTATTCAGACTGATCTTCAACTAGAAATTCAATACTCGTGAAGTCCCAAACATCCCCAACAAATAGCAAGAAAAAACTGCATAAGCAGCATGTTTCCAAATTGCTTGACATTTACAAAAGCCAGAGTAATATTTTGTTTTAAGCAAAGAGGAGGACAAGGAAAGTAATGGCTAAATTTTTAAAAAGAAAACTTAAGGAATAAAGCATGTTTATGTTTATATCCAACCAATACCTCATAAAATATAATATTATTTTTTCCTGAAAGATTTAAGTATTTTAAGGATTTGGGTGGATAAAATAACTTATGGTAAAGCATTACATTGTTTTTAAGATACTGAAACAACCATGTGTTTTTTTAAAACATATGCATCTTAAAATTATTATACTTCCTACTATTCTTCAATGTGTATAAATTTATTTTCTGTAAAAACGTTTATTACTAAAACATATACATGCAGCATTAATCCTACTTTACTCCCATCGTGATTTCTACTAATAAGACTTTCTCTAAAGTCACAGTTGAAAACATCAGAGAAAAAGCAGCTCCATGGTTGATTGGGCCTTTGATGAGTCAGATACTAAGGTTTTTATAACACAAGGTTTCCTATTAGGAGATGCTTGAAGTTTGACCTCTCTCCCCATGTTGCTGGAGGTTTTTCATTGGCTAAGAGAAAATTGCAAACTTGTAAATTCCAGCTATGATGTCACTTGACCTCAGTTTGAAAATGACCTAATCTCCATTTTTCATAGAAGAGAGTTGCTTGCTGTCTCTTCTCAGATTCTTGAAAGGTCAAGATGTAGTATATTCAAAAGTAACTTAAGTGAGGAATCCTGTAATTTATTTCATTTTTCCAAAGTACTGTCTCATTGGAAATTCTGGCAACTAAACTATACTATGGTGCATACTAGTAAAACAAAAAACTCAAACATATATAAAAACTATATAATTGAATTGAGTTAAATTTCTTAAAACATGTAATTTTACAGAATAAAATATTATGAAAAGACTTCTGGATAATTCAGCAGCCTATCACACAAGTACACAGCAACATTTTATCATATACCTGGAAGACACCAGCTTAAGGAGGCAATCTTGCCATGAAAGACAAGAAAAAAGATTCCCAAAAACACTTCAGACCATTCTTCCATAGAAGTCTTTCATAAAAGTACATGATAAAAAAGCTTACAGAAAATAAATTTAAATGTATATGCCAAGCCTGTAAAAATGGCAAAAAATTGAGATTTAAATATTTTAACTCAAAACTGACAACTGAAAAAAGAGGAAATAAATATAAAACCGAGTAAAGTAACTGAGGACTCTAATATGCATCAATTTGCCACAATGTGCAAAGCTTATTATAATTTTCTAAATCATGACAAAGATAAAATAAGATACAAACAGGATACCACTAGAGATATTATGAATTGATAACAAGTCTTTCAGAAAACAACATGGCAAACTATATTTGTAGTATAAAAAATATTGATATCTCTGACACACATTTTTATATATAAAAAAGTATTTTCCTAAGGGAATAAGCAAAAACAAAAATGTCAAAATTGTATATAGCAATATCCATAAAACCTAAAAAAATTAAATACATATTAAAACTTCAAGCAATAGGTATAATTCATCACTTTGAAAAATGAGAAGACTTCAATACCACAAGCTTGCCTTCAAAGAGTTTACGAAGCAAGATATGTGGATGAAAGGATTTCACCTCAAAGCAATAAGTGGTAATTGCTAAATAACTGATCCAGGCAATCCCAATTTGTTGGAAAAAGGAATCATTTCCCACTTCCCACTGGGTGATCAATGAAAAAGAGATGGCACTCATGCTGGTCTTAGAGGCAAGGGTAAGAGTTTCAGTGGCAAGAAAATAAAAGGTCAGCATTTCAGACAAAATTAAAAATGTTCGGGGCTGGAGCAATAGCACAGCTGGTAGGGCGTTTGCCTTGCATACGGCCAACCTGGGTTCAATTCCCAGCATCCCATGTGGTCCCCCGAGCACCGCCAGGAGTAATTCCTGAGCGCATGAACCAGGAGTAACCCTTCTTTAATGCCAGGTGTGACCCAAAAAGCAAAAAAAGAAAGAAAAGAAAAAAGAAATGTTCACTACAGGATAGAGTAAAGGAGTGGTTTGTTATTCTCAAAAAATAAAACAAGGAGCTGGAGTGATAGCACAGCGGGTAGGGCGTTTGCCTTGCACGAGGCCGACCCGGGTTCAAATCCCAGCATCCCATATGGTCCCCTGAGCACCACCAGGGGTAATTCCTGAGTGCATGAGCCAGGAATGACCCCTGTGCATTGCCGGGTGTGACCCAAAAGGCAAAAAAAAAAAAAAAATGGTCCCATGAACAAAGAAAGGTAGGTAAAGACTGCAGCAGTCAGCAGGCCATGTGGCTGAAGTTTTCGTGCTTGAACAGACCCACAGCTAACAGATCACATTAGCTGTGAGAAGGCAGATGATAGTAGAGCATGGGAAGAAAGGCCAGTAGCACTTAGAAAATTACTGGATTAGAGGAGAGGAAGAACTGAAATGGACTTAGCACATCTGCATGAGAGACGGATAGGAATACTACGAGAGGAGCTCTAGCGGAAGGATCAAAGAGTTGGCAACTGATTGGATGCAGGACCCAAGAGAAGATGAGTCAATGATGACATGAAAATGGTGACATTCAGACTTCTTTTTTACTGTTACCAACTAGGTAACAGTAAGGGGAACATGTTTGAATTGGGTGGTAAGGAAGAGGTGAATTTGGTTGAGAATTTATTACACCTGAGTAAACTAGTTGGAGGATTCCAACAAGCAGAAATTGGAACCTAGAGTTTGAGATGGAGATGCATGACAGCAGCAGCAATGTGAACTGGAGAAAATACTCAGGAAAATCATTTTCAATTGGGAAAAAGTGAAATCAAGAGCAACACCAGAATTTAAAGCAGAAACCCCACTTCTCGGAATATACCCCAAGGCCTCAAAAATGGAGAAAAGAGATTTGTACCCTTCCATGTGTTCTTTGCAATACATCTACACTAGCACAAATCTGGAAACAACCCAAGTGTCCAAAAATAGATGAGTGGATAAAGAAACTATGGTGCATACACACAATGGAACAGTACTCAAACATAAGAAAAGATGAAGTCATGAAATTTGCTGCTACACAAAGGGATCTGGAGAGTATGAAGCTGAGTGATGTTAGTTAGAGGGGGAAAGACTGACACAGAATGATCTTGCTCATATATGGGACATAAAGAATCACAATGATAGAACAATGAATGCCCAAAGGCAATGGGAACAAAGAACATGAAAATTGGAATTCAGTAGGAAATAGGCCACCCGAGGGTGCTGCAGGATAGGATACAGAGAAGGCAATGACTGGTGGATAGAAGCCTTCAACCAAGGAGATGAGGTAGAGGAGATGGTGCTGAAGGGTGGTAAAGTGTTATGTATAAAGACCTATCACCAACAGTGCTATAAACCACAGTGCAAAAATTTAGACATTAAAAAAAAATTGTTCCCCATAGAGACAGACTGGTGGGTGGGGGAGTGGCAAATGAGAGAAGAGGGAAACTGGTGGAGGGAAGTGGGCACTGGTGAAGGGATTGGTGTTGAAACAATCAATGTATGCCTGAGACCCTATCATGTATAACTTTGTAATCTCATAGTAACTAAAAATAAATAAATAAATCAAGTTTTTAAAACAGGGTAAAAGAATGTAGTCAGATATGGAGGTGCCATTGAAAGAATTGAGAAAAGTCAGATGCCAGGGACATAGGGAGAAAAAGAAAAAAAAAACAATGAGACAAATCACCACCACCACCACCAAAAACATACAAACAAACAAACAAAACCCTGAAACAAAGGGAAAAAATAGGGCACGAAGTATGTGGCTAGGTAGATGCAGACATCAACAGGAGGCTCTGAGTAGCAGAGCTTCCTAAATGATCACTGGCCAGCCCACTAGGAGGCCACATGTGATTCAGTTGAATGTTGACATCAGATTCATTTCAGTCATGAATTGTATCCATTCTCCTCTGCTTCCTTTTGCTTTCAGTGAAACTTATAGAGTACTTCTCATTACTATACTAGGTAGTGAAGTGTCAATAGTTCCCAGAAACTCAGGCATGAAACAAGTAAATACATTACAGTGTAATGATACTAATCAAGGGTTTGAAGTTAGGCTACAAGGAGAAATAGCCAATGATGTTTAACTTATTACAGAAAAGCTCTGGGTAGAGGGATAGAAAGACCAGGGGAAGGGAAGACTTTCTGGTCTGGAGGCCAACGGTGTGAGAATGGAGCTGATTCTGACAGCACAATTTACATATGTGAACATTTGCCTTGGGAAAATCCTATGCTTACTGGGATTATTTTACTGTAAGTCTCACTATAGTCCTGTCATGGCTTGGCTTATCACTGATGTTAAAGTTAGGCAGCTGGCCCAGGGCCTACAGTCAGGTAAAGATGGCACCAGTCTTCAAGTGCAGGCAAAGAAAGTCATAACTAAATCATGCCATTCTGGACCCTCACACGATGCCCATCCTACTCTACTTACAGAAGAAAAGGAAAGCCTAGAGTCGAGGATATCTGAGCTCCAGGCTGATATGATCGATGTGCTACAGAAAGCAAGACCAGGTAGAATAAAGAGGCAAAGGCCAGGAGAGGGAATCACAGAGAGCCCAGTTAGAGGAGAAAGGTAAGAGATGCTCTCTGTAAGTGGGAGAGCCATTGAAAAGCAAAGCAAAGGCAATAAAGAGGTTTATGTGTGGACAGTAATGGGCAGGACAATTAGATTGGAGACAATTCTAGGATACACATGTCCTAAAGGACCTGGTCTAAGAGAGGTTCTCATGGGATTGGAAAGAAAGAGACAAATACAGAGTCTAAGAAGAAACAAAAACTAAATAAAAGGTAAAAACTAAATTTCAAAATCACATTTACCTGAAGTACCTATTAGAATAGTAGAGAGAAGTGATGACAGAAATAGTCAGACTACAAGAAGTTATTATTTATTTGACTTACAATTTTTGTGCACCTTTCAAAATTTTTACAGGGTTCACTAGATAAAAATGTGCCCCTCTTTCAACAAAAAAGTCTCTCTTTAGTGCCACTGCTAAGACTGCAATGAGATCTGAAAGCTATAATAATGGTGGTGGGAAGAACAAATTGAGGAATGACCTAAGGAGTATCAAAAGAATGGCAACAACATGGATTTGAGCAAAAAAGAAGTCAAGAAGAACGTGATGTTAGGTTGTGACACTATCAAGTTAGATCAATGAGTATATAACAATGAGTATATAAGAAGAGAAATGAATTCTGGATCCTAGAAAAAAGCCTTCATACTTATACATTTCAAGCTTGAAAGGACTCAGATGTAGAACTGAAATGTATAGATCCGAGGATGAAATGACAACAATTAGAATTCAGGAGGAATTGGCCTTTCAGGGAAAAAGTTGAAGTTGAAGATGTCAAAGTAGTTGATTCAAAAGCAAAGAAAAGGAGCATACCTGGTTCAAAATGAGAAAAAGCATGAAGACAATAATAATCAGAGGGGGAAATCTATTGATAAGTGCTAAAATAAAATGCTAAAATGAGAAAACGTTTAAGGAGAAAAAGATATCTGCATCACCTCAAATCTTCTACCCAAAAGTTATTAATTACAAAGGGGGAAATAGTAATAGAAAGTAACTGGAAGATGCCACCTTAACCAACTGGGCATGGTTAATCTTATCAATGACGACCGATATCACACACCTGTCAAAGTGTTCCTCTGAGAACATGACATCACTTCTACAGAGGTCTGGTCACAAATGCCTAACTTGAACCTATCACTAGGTACATCCAAATTAAGTGACAATCTATAAAATAACTAATCTATACTCTTCAAAACTGTCAAGTCACTCGAGACAAAAAAAAATACTAAAGGACTGCAACATTGAAGAAATGATAAGAGATGTAACAACTAAATGTCACACAACATCCCTAAAAAGGTCATTGGTGGAGAAATTGAAAGCTGACCAAAGCCTGTGTTCAGCTACTATTATTGTTCCAAAGTTAATTTTACCTGTGATGATTGTACAGAGTTACACAAAAGGTTCTATTATGGAAGCTGGGTGAAAGGCAGATGGAAACTTCCTATTTTTGTGACACTTTTATCAACTCCATATTAATCTCAAAATGAAAACTTTATTAAATGACTCAAGTAGCATAGAAAAGACAAAATGAAGTCCCATTTCATACCCTGTACTATGATTTTCATCAGAATAATTAAAAAGTTGAAACACAAAAATCCTGGAGGGAATTACTAAATGTAATACTAGAAAAATGCTGAATACTAAAAATGGGAATCAGCTTTATCACTTCAGAGTTAAAATGACCAAAAGACATAAAAAGGAAATAATAAAAAGACATATTTGGTTATGTAAATTTTTAAATGTACATAAAACAGTAATAAAGAATGTCACTTAGATAAAGGAAATCTGGAAAAAAGTAATTTCAATTACTGACAATTTTGATTACAAGAGCTGACATAAAGGTGCTTTTTATGTTTTTATTATTTTGGGGGAGAGCAGAAGAGAAATGTTTTGGTCACACCCAGAGTTGCTCAGGGCTTACTCCTGAGCCAAGTACAAGGCTGTTTCTGTGCTATTTCTCTTCTCTCGTCCACAACTGAAATTTTTTTATAAAGGCTTACTCTCTGTACTATACTCTGGTCCCCATAAACTATTATTTTTGTAAAGAGAAATTTTGCTCTGAAAAAAACCAGCTCTGAAAAGTTTGATGTTTGTACATCTCTATCTGGCAATAGTACTTCTGGGATACCCTAAAGATATTCTACTAATGTGAAAGCTACTATTCAAGGATAATGCTTTAAAACTTTTTGTTTTTTAAAAAATAATAACAAATAATTGGATACAACCTAAATGCTCATCAGTAAAATACTGGGTAAATACATGATAGCACATTTGTATAAAGGAGTACTGTGAAATCAGTAGAAGGAACACAGTGGTTCTACACCATTGCCTGGGGTATTGGAAAGTACACACAGCAAGGTGCAGACTCTTGAGCCCAGGGAATTACATCCTGGCAAATTACATGTCTATCCTTTAGCAAACACTAATATCTCTGAGGGTTCAGACAATCAAAACACTAGAGAATCACCATTGGCCCTTGGAAAAATTTAGAGAGCACAAAGTTTGTAGCTCTTTAAAATTTAATTCACAAAGTTTTAATATGATATATGAGAATCATGAGAAAGCTAGCAAATTAAATGTTTTAAAAGTTGGGGAAAAGAATTGCCAGGAGCATGAGAAATCCTTCTCTGGGATGCAGTATGGGTGAACTCCTGCCAGGTGAATGCTGATCTGGATTTGGCGAAAGTTCTCACACACTGCACTTAGGCAGAATCGAGGGGGTTCAGATCAGTGTTGAAAGAGACCAGAAGAAACTGTTTCTAACTCTAAATGTGCACAGCTGGTGCACAAATTTTGGGTCGTTTTTAGACCACACACTGCAGTGTTTAGGGCTTACTCCTTGCTCTGTGCTAAGGGATCACTCCTGGTTGTGTCTGGGGACAGTACAGGGTGATGAGGATTGAACCTGGGTTGGCTGTGAGCAAAGCAAATGCCCTACATATTACTGTACTATCCCTCCACCCCTGATGATGCACAAATTATTATATTCATAAGACAACAGACCCCCACTGCTTTTATTCTAAACTTAAAGGAAATACTCTGACCATCTCATACCTCCATTCACTCAAGGTTGAGAGAATGTTTTAAGCAATAAAGACATCAGTGGTTCTGGGAGATACTGGGAGGCCAGAAGTCTTGAAGGCAGTAAAATCACACTGTGTACCACTTCAGCAACAGACAGTCCTTAAATATCTGTCTAACTTCACAGATGAATTACACCAAAGGTGAACCCTAAGGTCAACTTTGAATGTTGGGTGACAATGAAAAACTTAATGAAATTCTTCAATGAAATTATCACAGATAAATCTATCCTGGGATATTGATAGTAGAAGAGTTTGGTTGTGTGGAAGAACATGGAGTATATGGGAAATCTCTGTACTTTTTCTTCAATTTTGCTGTGACTCGAAAACTAACCTAAAAATAAGTCTATTTAAAAGTGGGGAGGAAGGAACGTCGCTCCTACCTCACTGGTGCTTCAGCAGCTGACAATGAAATATCAACCAATCACAACTCAGTATTTACATTACATTCATCTCTCAAATGGTCCGATATTGTCAGTGTTACCCTATCATTTCTCTTTGAAATGTTTACATACCCCCACAGATAAAAAAACAATATAAAATTTGAAAGACAGAAACAATATTGGGAAGCAAGGCCAAATATCATATCCCGTGTAGAAACTGGCCTGTCATTTTACTATATCATGAATCATAAATTTCTATAATATATTAAAGCCATTTTAAAAATACATCAAGAGTATGCCCATGGTTTGCTTAAGTTTATATGTATATATGAGTGTGCATGTGCATCTGTGCATGTAATTATATGAACACATATATATGTGCACACATATATGAACACATATTCAGGTTTAGAGGTATTATCTGTCGATGTACTCCCAACAAATTTAGTCTTATAAAAAAATACAATAGATCAGTGACCATGAAACTATTTTACATATATATATAAATGTACATATATGTATCATTATAATTTAAACTTTTTAGACTGAGATAATTTTTTAAAAAGAACAAGCTTTAAAGAAAAACAATAACAAATCAAATATATTTGTCATGGCACCCACTAAAAGGATTTAATTTAAAACTCAAACATCATCACACTGGAAGGGGAAATGAGAAGCTAATAACATTCATACAGTTTACACAAAATTAGTATGTAAAGTGAGAGATAGGGACCTAATGATGATTTGAAGCAACGGCTTACAATTAACAGACTAAGCAAAAATGTAACTGACAAAAATGCAAAGTTAAAAGAATTTTGGTTATTTCACACTAAGTGCAGCTGCATACTAATTGTCAGTGTTAGGAATTAGGGAATTGGTGCTGGAAATGTACACTGGTAGAGGGATGGGTGTTGGAACATTGTAGGGCTGAAACCCAATTATAAACATCTTTGTAATGCTTTATCTCATGGTGATTCAATAAAAAATAAAATAAATTTAAAAATAAGAGAAAAACTTTAAAAAAACATAAAAAATAAAATGAAAAAATCTTTACTATACCCAATATGTAAATTTACACATTGCACTAAAGTTCAATGTGTAAACTTGACCTCCCATCCACATTCCAAGCCCTACTGTGAGTGATCACTGAGCACAGTCAGAAATAAGCTCTGAGCACCACCAGGTACAGCACAAAAGAGGGGGAAGAAAAACAGACCATTCTATCTGCAGTTATTTCATTGTAATTCAGGAGAAAAATATTTGGGTTTTTTTCTGAAATGAAATGCTAAAAGGTTTCTTGCAGAAAGAGAGAGAGAAGAGAGGTGCCTGCCATGGAAGCAGACTGGGGTGGGCTAGGTTTGGAAAGTGGGAGGGGAACTGGGGACAGTGATGCTGGGAAATTACACTGATGGAGAGATGGGTGTTGGAACATTGTATGACTGAAACCCAATCATGAATAGCTCTGCAATGCCCTATCTCATGGTGATTCAATAAAATAAAAAATAATATAAAACATAAAAGGTTTCTTGCAGCAGTACCAATGGTTTCCAGAAATTGGTCAACATTAAAAACATTTAATTCTAAGAAAATGCTAATACAATAAAATCTTATTTTTATTTTTTTGTTTTTGTTTTTTATTTTATTTTATTTTTATTTTTTATTGAATCACCATGAGAATAGTTACAAAGCTTTCAGGTTCAAGTATCAGTCATACAATGAAAATCTTATTTTTAAAGGCACAACGAATACCTCCTCTTCAGTGTCTTTTTTTTTTTTAATTTTTATTAAATCACCATGTGGAAAGTTACAAAGTTCTCAGGTTTATATGTCAGTTATACAATATTCAAACACCCATCCCTTCACCAGTGCCCAAATTCCACCACCAGAAACCCCAGTTTACCCCCCGCCCCCACCCCCTACCCCCTACTGTATAACTAATGAATTTCACTTCATTTTTTCTTTACCTTGATTACATTCCATAATTCAACACAAAACTCACTATAGTTGACATAACTCTCTCTCTCTTTTTTTTTCTCTTTTTCCTTTTCCATTTTTTTTTTTTTAAATTTTTCCCCCTCATCCCCCTTCCTGCGCCTCATAGTATGGTGTACTCCACGCCACGTTGGCCAGCATGGGGCTTTTGCTTAGCTCATAGTCCAGAGGTGGCTGTTACATTAAGAACCTTCAATATTTCAACAAAAACTTACTGTTATTATTTGGAGTTTCCCCCCCAAGTCTGACCTGTTCAAATGGAACCCTTTCACATTGATGACAATTATAAATGTTAAGTCGCGCGGACGCGGCAGCGTCCGCGCGGTTTTGGATTTCTGTATAAAGTCCTGGGAAAATTCTGCCAGAAATTACATATTTCCTCCGTTAGCCGGCGTGGGGCAAAGGCTTAATTCACAGTCTCCATACATGGGTGCAGGCACTTGCTGGAACCCCAATTCCTAAAGCTGTCTCTGGTTCCCGCTTGTTCCACATCCACCGGCTCTGCAGGGGCATGGGCGCCCGGGCCGAAAACCCGGCCGGCCGGAGCCGAGCACGGGCCCGACTAGCTCCTCTTCAGTGTCTTAAGGGGAGTTGTTCATGCTCAATCTTTTACACCGGCCTTTCTGAATTCAGATCCTAACTTCTCCATTTCTTGCTATATGATATTTATCATAAGATGCTGTGCTTCATTTTTCTCATCTTCGTATAAGGGTGGTAATGAAACTTACCTCCTACGATCACTGTGAGAACTGAATGTTTTAGTATAAGCAAGGAGTGTTCACCAGAGTGCATATGCAGTAGCTGTGAGTTGTCACTATTATCTTAGATTAGGACAGCAGTCCTCAGAAGACACCTTTTGTGAGTGTTAAATGGGTCAGAGATCATACAGGGGTTAAGGCATGTGCTTTGCATGCAGTTGACCCAGGTTCAATCCCCAGCATCATATATGGTCCCCTTAGCACTTCCAGGAATGATCCCTGAGCACAGAGCCAAGAGCCCCAAACACCTCTGGGTGTAGCTCAAAAAAGAAACAAAAACTGGCAAAATTAATGGCAAGCATGAAAAGATTTTGCTGGCATCCAGATGTAAAATATTGGTCCTTTCCACCTCTCACACCCTCTTTAGTGGTTGAAAGTCCTGGAAATTTCTCTGGAATGGTAGATAGGGAGCTACCCTTTTCCTGCAGATGCTGTCCAAGTGATTTTAGTATAGCCACCCTCTGGCTTCCTCGGTAGCACTGCACTGTAGCACTGTTGTCCCGTTGTTCATCAATTTGCTTGGGCGGGCACCAGTAATGTCTCCATTATGAGACTTGTTACTGTTTTTGGCATATCAAAATCGCCAAGGGGAGCTTGCCAGGCTCTGCCGTGCGGGCAGGATACTCTCGGTAGCTTGCCGGGCTCTCCGAGAGGGACGGAGGAATTGAAGCCAGGTCGGCCGCATGCAAGGCAAACACCCTACCCAAAGTGCTATTGCTCTAGTTCCTCAGTAGGGAACAGAAATTCCAATTCCATTAGCCTCCAAAGGGACTCGTGGGCCATACACCTGACTTCATATTTAACCTTTACCTAGGTCTCTTGGAATAAAGAGCCCACCAACTGTTTCATTTATCCTTGCATTTTCCAAAGTCACAAAAAGGAAAATAAAATTCAAAGCTGAAGCAGAAAGGTTTTGTGTTTATTCTTCCCCTTTAATTTATTGGAAGTCCCAACTTCTAAATAGAAGGGAAAAGGCCTTGGCAGGCATTTTGCAAGGGAACAAGTCATCAGAAAGAGATGTGAATTCCCACTCAGTAAATACACCAAACCCAGGCTCTCCCACACTTCCTCAAGGTCAGTCATGCTGGACTGGTAGTCCTGTCAAGGAACAGAGGGGAACAAAATGGGAGAGACACAAAACCCCTGAAACTTGAATCATGAATTCTGGTTCTAAGAGAGTAGAAGAAACTGTGTTGGTGCGTAGTCAGGCCAAAACAACCCAATATTTCACTGGGGGGGGGGTGGTAAATAAATGAATTCTTCTGCTACTTGCATAAGAAAGAGAGCATGTTTTATGTATGGCACCACCCTAGGATCTAGTGAGACAACAGGACCTGGGCAAATAGATGTGAAGTAAAGATGACCTCAGTGAAATCAAGCCCTTTCAATACTTCCTTCCAACCTCCTTTCCTATGCTCCATTGTACTTAATCTATTGCTTTGCTAGGATCTTGAGATATCAACCTTGGAAAAAGAACTATTCTCCAAAGAAGGCCAACTATGCTTGTTTACATCTTAGCATGAATTAACTCAGTAAGGTCTAAGTTCTTTTACTATGTTTATGATTTCTAAGGTGACTGGAGATTCATGCCCTGTACAGATAAAGTTCGTACGGAGGCATGTATAGCCCAAGGTAAGTACAGAGGTTTTACTCTGCTTGCCTAAATCACCCCTTAAATCTCTAAAATAAAGAATTACCATTTTTTTAAAATTACATTTAAAAAAAACTGTAGAGATGTATTCATTTATGTCCTCAAATGCCATATAAAGACAATAATCCTTGATGTTAAGGAAAAAATCTCAGACTGGAAAACATAGCCAGGAAAATCTAGTGTTTGGTCCAGCATCATCATCATCACTAATTTACCTTGTAACCATAAAAATGTCACTTGAATTCCTGTCTTTGGTGATAAACTGAATGGCAATAGCTCTCTATCTATATATATATATATATGCCCCAGGAAGTGAGAACGATCACTCCCTGGGGCATCTATCTGTCTCCTAGATAGCAATCTATACTTCAACTCTAAAATTCCATGATCCACTGGTATTTTCAGCCCTAGTACATTCAGACGTGATGATATAATTTCAACATGCATCTAGAAATGAAAATGACCTACATGACTGTAGACATAAAAGTTGACTTCCTTAATTATAGTTGCCTGGGTGCAATAAAAATAGAAAATGCTGTAGAATTAGAACCTTTCCCCCCTCAACTCCTAAGCTAGTCTCAGCTCGAAAGCTTTCCCTTTTTTTGTTTACTTTTAACTATAGAACAGCAGAATGAACTTGAAAATGTGTACACAATAAAAACGCTATCTAAATACATCAGGAGCCCTCCTATGTGGAACTTAAAGACAACGCAAGGTAGCAACAAAGGTGCAAATGGGAGAACAGTTCACACAACGAAGTTGGGGGGAGGTAAGATTAAGAGGGGAAAGTCTTGGGGAAGAGAAAGTGGGTGATGGGTGTGTGTTGGAATTATATGCATGAGAAGCCATTACTAATAGCAGTATAAACCCCTGAATCTCAATTTAAAATTTTAAAAGAAAAAATAATAAAGAATTGGGCCACAAGGCTGAATTCTTATAGCACAGGGAGATCAGGCACAAGACAGGACAATATATGCGAAATTAGAAATCATCCTTCTGGGACGTCAGGAGGTTTATCTCAGAGCTCACCTTCCACCAGTTGGTCCAGGCTGGAAATCTTCTTGAGCCCATCAATGGTGTAGATTGTTCTCACTCCCTGGGGCAAATTCACATTATCTGACAGAGTTCGGGTCAAATCAGCCAGCAGGGCCTCAAAAGATCGGAAGCGGTCTGGGGAGATGGCGTAGACAATCCCTTTGAAGTATCGATCTCCATTTCGATAAAATCGAACTTTCTTGGCCTTCTTTTCGGAGCTGAGGGTCTGCAGAGTGCGGGTTCGGTAAAAGCTGCAGTGGGCGCTGTGTGTGGGACTCGGCAGCCCGTTCACCCGCGACCCTCTGCTGTACCTCTGTGCCTTATCCCGCTCATCAAAGTGCTCCAGCTCCATATCTCTGCCAAACGACATGATGGAGTCAAAGTTGAACCTATGAAGCCCAGAGACAAAAAGAGAGGCACATTCTGCTGTTATTTTAAGATCGGGGTTTAAGAGGTTCCGCTTGAGAGCAGCTGGTGGTAATATTGCTATGACTGATGATATATTTAACATGAGCCATTGAGTTGGCAGAGAAAGAAGACAAAGAAACAGAAGAGCAAATTCAGTGGAAATAGCATATGAATCACTCCACCCCAGTTCAGTTAGAAACCACTTCTATGAATTGATTACACACACCTGTTAGACTTTGAGCTGGTTATTATTTCCAACAGTCCCAATGAACCTTTCAAACATTGTCATCCCCGTGTACAAGTAAAGAAACCAAGGCACAGAAAAAAAATTCTCCTAAATCGCTTCAAGAAATGCTTCTACTAAAACAGACAACTCAGATTTGCCAGGTGCCAAAACCCAGGGCTCCGGGAAGGGACTGTGCTCAATATAGGGACAAGTAGGAAATAACACTTTCAGATCACTCACTGGCTCAAAAGAGCTGCAGTAGACAACAGGAAACATAAAGGGTTCAGACAGCATTTAACAGACAGGTTGTAAATGTTTTACATAACGCTATAGCGCTCCATGGCCAGATGGAGAGCAAATTGAATCAATCCATAGATTCTACCAAAGTATGGAAGATTTTCTAATGCATTCACATATTAAAAAGTGTTTTTTAAGAAGCAAATTTACCATAACTCATTTCATTACATCTAGTAGATATATAAATTTAGGCTTAAAGACTGGAGAAGGAGAAGGGATGAAGGAAGAAAAGAATAAAATCAAAAAAGGACAAAAGTTGGGGCCAGAGTGATAGTACAGTGGACAGGGCACTTGCCTTGCACTCAGCTGATCCAGGTTCGATCCCTGGCATCCCATATGGTCCCCCAGAGCACTGCCAGGAGCACTGCCTGGTCCTGAGTGCAGAACCGGGAGTAACCCTTGAGCATTGCCAGAAGTGACCCAAAAAGCAAAAAAATAATTTAAAAGGACAAAAGTTACCTCTCCTTCCAAGTTCTCTACCTCTCCTTCACTAAGGGCATCTCATTCTTTGCAGGTGAAAAACATTGAAGCTTAACAATTTTAATCCAGACTTGACCCTGTGCAAACTGTGTAACCCTTTTCAATCAACATCTTTAAGCCTCAATGACCTCAAACACATATGAGAATGCTAATAGTACCTGTCACATCACTAATATTAATATCCATGAACCACTTCAGCTAGACTCCACGTGTTTTAAGCACTGGTATGATATTTTTATTAGTAAAATCTGCATTGCTATGCCTGACTCTGCCACAAGGAGAACCAGGAGATCAGACTCCCCACCTGGTAGGCAGGCTGCTGGGGAGTACTGATTTCCATTGTAAATCCTTCTGGAAGGTTCACTAGCATGCCAAGGGCCATTTTACTTTCTCTGGAGCCTTTTCATCAGGAAGAACCTGAAGTTAAATTCATCCTTGCTGAGAAGTTAGTTGATAAGGGGATGTGGTCTTGCTCCTTGCAAAGGCAGGTGGTGGAAATGAGGTGGCACATTTTAAACAGGACATTATAGAGAGTGGGAAACCTCCAATTCAGAAAAAAGAAATTTCAGTGTTGAAGGGAATGTAAGGAAAGTGGAAAATTTGGAGCAAAAAATTTAAAAGCCCACCATGTGGTAGCATCACCTTTCCAAAGATCAGTCCAAACTAACAGAGGGCACTACAGAACCTCACTGACCTCTCCTTGATCCTGAGGGAACTGACCCCTAATCCATTCAGACTGGCTAAAATTGTATGCTCAGGCACACCACGAGGGAGATTGTGGACTCCTGAGATAAATGAAGTGGAAAAATCTAATATATATTGAATGGTTGTGTTGAACACTATGATTCAGTAATCTTTATGTTCCACACAAAAAATCTCTTCTAAAGCTTATTACAATCCAATGAAGTGGGTAATGGTATTATTACTAAGGGTGATAATCTAGGACCCAAAAATCTTACTGCAGGAGTTGAGTTTCTTCAAGCCAGAGTTTAGTGACAGTGAACCTAAAACTCCCTTCCATTCTACCCTCTGTACAGTGTCCAGCACCCTGCAAGGGCCGAGATCCTCTGATACTAGTTCTTGTCACATGGATGGAGGGTTTGTTAAAGCCCTTAGTCCTAGTTAGCTTTGTGACCTTGGGCAAGCCACTTTGTCCATTAGAAGAGATGAGGGTCATCAGACCTCCAATGTCCTCATATGTGCATTATTTTATCATTATCCCAAATGAGGGGTGACATAGTGTGAATTTTCTTCAGATATGGGGAAATAACTCTTAAGAATATAAATGTGCATTCTCCAAAAAGAATATGCCATATATAGATAGCTAAAAAGTCATTTCACTGTTTTTCAGATTAGGCAATTTCAAAACAATGATCAGTTAATGAACGATCCTTCAGGCAGCCATTAATTGTGTGATACAACCAAGATTTTATACCTAATATCATAAATGCTCTGGGTTCTTCTTTATGTCTTTGATATTAAGTTCTGAACTTTTTGTCTTCCAAAAGTGCACTTGGGGCGGGGGGGTGGAAGAAGAGAGACTTGCCACAGTTGCCCCAACTCACTAAGAATTTAATAAATTACAAAGGCCAGATTAGCCCTTAGAGGCCTTTATTTTTTTTAAGCATTGATCATTTTTCAGACCCTAAGGGTGTCTTCCCAAATCTACATAAGTCTAAGAAAAGCTAGACATTAGCAAAGTATAGCACAATTGTGCCACCAGAGTGTGCGAATCTAGTCCATTGATAATTTGCAAAGTTCAAAAAATTAGCATAGAATTCCCTAGAGGGCCAAGAATTCCACACCAAAGGGGGAAACAAAAACTCATTTTGGATATAGAAAAGTTTCTTCTGTTTTATTCTAGTTGCATATTGTTTCCGCAAGATAGATGATGGTTCAGCTGGAACAGAACCATCTATTTTCCTCCCTTCCCTGAGCCTGCTCCAAAGTAGGCAATGATACTGGCATTAAAAAAGAAAAAAAAAAACAGAAAATGCACCTGAAATCATTTTCAAGGCTAGAGCTACCTCTAAACAAATGTCACAACCCATTGTGCGTGCCCTGGTGTTCCAGAATAACTTGCAGCACCCAAAAGGTGCCCATTCCCTCGCCTTGGTGGGCTTATCATGGCTTGGCCCTAAATTTGAAGGACCGGCTCCAGCAGACGGTTAGCTGAACTTCCCACCATTCTACTCAAAAAGCCCACTACAGCACACGGCACACATGAATCATGGTAACAAGACGTCCATGGCTTCAGTCACGGGCACTCGGTGGGGAGACAGCGGGATAAGCCCTTCTCAGATAGTTTCCCATGAATACTGCAATGCCAAGAAATCAGCGCCCTAATTGTGCTCTGTGGGAGTTCTCACCATTTTGAGGAACCTCCATGCTCCTCTTTCTCTATATAAGCACGTGAGTTCCTATGGGTGTGCATCTGTGTGTGTGTGTGTGTGTGTGTGAGAGAGAGAGAGAGAGAGAGAGAGAGAGAGAGAGAGAGAGAGAGAGAGAGAGAGAGAGAGAGAGAGAGAGAGAGATTTCGGCATAATAGATGCTGAACCTGCAAGTCCCAAGGCACATTTAACCAGTGGGATGTGGATGCAGGTGGACGGGCAGGCATGGTGGAAAAAAGAGGCACTTACACCTCCAGAGCGCGCGCGCCACCCTGAACAGACATCAGCGATTCCTGCTGTCTCTTCTTTAAGGTTCCCACATCTGACCTCCCTTATCCCTCCTGACACTCAGTCATGTGACATTTCATACTTCAAACGCTGTCCTACTTTCCTTGCCCCGCTGGAAAGCGATATATTTAGGGACATTCACATAATCAGCCACGGAACACCTGCAGTGTGGCCGCCGACCCAGCGCGCGGGCAGCAGAGCCCGGCCACGCACTAGCAGGCGTGGAGAGAGGAAGCCCGTTTGAATGAAGCCTTTCATGGGCTCCGTCTCCACCAGAGCACGCCTTCGTGCCAAACGCAGCCGTGATTCCGCGCAAACCTTGCTCTCCAAAGCAATCTCTTTTGTGGGGCAATGCGGGAGGTGACGGCGGGGGAGGGTAGTTACTAGGAGGAAAATGCCATTTCCTCTCCGCATGCTTCTTTTTGCACTGCAGGTACTAATTTTTCCGAGAGGCGAAGCCTCGCTGTCCCTGGAGGAACTCGAGCCCCTGCGATTTTTTTCCCCTACAACACCCACCCTGCAGCCACCCAGCGCGCGCTGATGGCCAGCTCCTCGGGCCCACGACCACCCTCCCGGGCCCACGGAAGAGCGCGCACACAATAAGAGGCCTGGCCCGGCCCCACTTGGTCCTGTCTCCCACCACGGCCAGTCCCGACAATGACCAACCCCACTCGCAGCCTCTCTGCCCCGGCTTCTTCCTCCCCGCTAACAACGCGGCGCCAAGCCTGGAGGGGCCCGGCTGGCCCGGCTCGGCGGCGTTTGCAGCCCCGGTGGCACTAGACAAAAGAGGCAGGTGCCAGGCGTGCAGGGGCCGCACCCCCGGCCGGCCCGGGGCTGGCGGGAGCCGAGAAGAGCCTTCGAGGAACGCCGGGCGGGGCGCGACGGCCGAGGGGGCGCCCGCCGGGCCCCGACGCCCCGCGCTCCCCCACCCTGGTGCCGGGAGGCTTGCGGGACCCCCACCCTGAAGTCCCCTCCCCGCAGGTCTCTTTTCCCCCCCGCGCAGGCAGTGCACGCACCGGTCGGCGGAGAGATGCTGCCCGGGTTGGGGGTCTTTGTGCGGCGCAGGGGTCGCCTCCTGCTGCTGTCCGCGGCTGCGGGGACGACGGCGGGGCAGGGGCCGGGGCCGGGCTGCAGCAGCTGCGGGAGCGCGGGCGTCTGGGCGGCAGCCGCTAGAGCAGGGCTGAGCCGCGCTCCGTCCTCATTGAAATGCGGCGCTTCGCACAGCCTCACTCCTGCCTCTCTCCCGAGCAGGGCGGCGGCGGCGGGCGCGCTCCCTTCGCTCCCCCCTTCCCGCAGCCGCGAGCGCGCCCCGGCGCCCCCGCCCTTCTGGGGCCGCACGCACCCACCACGGCTGCGCCCAGTCCTCCGCCCGCGCCCTCCGGGCCGCGATGACCTCAGTGCACAGAGGTGGAGCAACTCCCCCACTCCCCTACCTCCTCCCCGAGCCGTCGGGAGATGGGCAAGGAGCTGATGATGGTGGACCTGGGAACACACGGACAGAGCCGTGGACCTGGCCAAGTCGGAGCCAGGAAAAATGTGCACGGGCACGGGAGAGGTGACATGTGGCCTCCTCTGTAACCAAGGGAAACACACACACAGACACACACACAGACACACACACACACACACACACACAGACACACAAATGTGGCCTGAGACTTTGATACCTTCCCCAGGCTTTTTCCAAGCCACCGCGCTCACCCTCTCCCACAAGCTTCACTTTGAGGTTATCCTAAGCCCTGCTGGGACAAGGGCTGGATCGACCTGCTGGGACAAGGGTGCATCGAACCCGCCTGTCACCTCTGCTGGACCCCAAGACTGAAGTCACCCTTGAACCAGTGACCTATGCTAAGAACGGGTTCTGCTAAGAACCTCTGCTAAGAACGGGTTGTGAAACAATAGTCCGTTGGTCCTTAAGGACCCGGTTTCACGGATGGACACCTGGAAGCTGGAGATCAGCGCCGGAAAGCCCAGGGCTCACTCAGGTATTCCGGTTCAGTACCAGCAGACCCAGAGGGTACTCAGTTGCCTCCCGTTTAGACACGAAAGACCAGTGACCATGAAACCATCACCTGGCTCAAAGGGCAACCTGATTTTAGAACAATTCATCTCCTGATTCGCAGTTTTCTTGTGCTGTACATGTGTTTCTCTCGATTATGCATATAAATACATTTATTTTTATAAGGGCAACACCCAGAGGTGCTGTGGGTCTGGTGTCTGCTCTGGACAAGATGCACTTTGATGCTTGGGCTGGAAGGCCAGCAATGCAAAGAGGAGTGGGTGTCTCAGGGATGCCAGGGGAACCACTCTGAGTGTGACACTTGAGCTCTCCCCAGGGGCTCAAGCTCCAGCTTTCAATGCAAAGTCAAATTTTAACTGTCTTGCCTCAAGACAGATAAAAGGTGGAGCTGAACTCAGCTACATGTTTTATGACTTAGCAAATAAGGGGTATTCTGAAATAGTCTCAAAGTGTTTTTTTAATAAATAATTACAGTTAAAAACAACTCAAATAAGATACATGTTACATATTCAACAAGTGTTACATATTTATATTTAATATCTATTTATTGGATAGCCCAGGGATGTGAGCAAAATGAAGTCTCTAAATGAACAAAATGCAAAGTACTGAATGCATTCCTTCAAATTCCAATGTGAAATGATGGCCAAAGGGTAAATATAGAGAATGTAAGAAGCCCAGTGTGTTTTCCTGAGAACAGAAATCAGAGCTTTTATTTATCTTTCCACTTACAAATGCCAAGTGATTTCTGCCAAAATGCTAAACCAAGAAATATATTTCATCTTCTCTCCCTTATGGACATTCTATCAGGGTCATTTCTGAAGTATGTTAAGTAACAGCAGCCACTTACCTCTTCCCTAGCTGTTCTATCTGGGACATGAAGATTATGTGTTGAGAGAAACACTTCTGATTTTGATTCTTGTAGTAGCGAGGTGCTCTCACCAGAAATAGCATTAGTAACCCTTTAAGGAACCAAGCGGGCAGATCCTAATCAAGTAGATGAACATACTTCAAAGCACTCATTGGCCACCATAGTTTGTTCATATCATTTAGTCACAACAGCACCCTGGTACCAACTGGCACATGGTGACCTGACTGAAGTCATTACAATGGGCTGGAGTTACTTCCAGGCTAGTTTAATCCTCAGCAAAATCAAACTCTCTCTTCAGTAATAATTTCTAATTAACCAGGATGCAATTTAAGCAGGAAAGTCCTAGTTCAAGTAATTTTCAAAAGTTGAGGTTCTTCCTCATGTCATCAGCCTATTGATCCAAGAAGTGACAGGAATTACTGTATCCTTGTCTCCATGAAAATCTGAAGATGATGAAGATCTCATGCCAACTCCTAGATGCTAATGCTATTTAAGGTTGGGCACCAAAATTGCTGTTCTAGAGCTCTCTATGTCCTGCCAGATGACAATGCCTGGGTCCCTTTCCTGACAATGGTCCCCACTAACAAGGTGCTTGGCTTTTGGCTGCACTGGGAGCTTTGACACATTTTCTTATGTTATTGTCAAAAGAACCAACCACTCAAGGTGAATATTACTAACCATCTTAAGGTTAAGAAATTTAGACATGGGGAAGGCACATCATTTCTCTGGAGTCACACATCCAAAAAGTGTGTATGCCTGCTTCATTTAAAAAAATCCCTGCCTTGGGGCTGGAGCGATAGCACAGCCAGTAGGGCGTTTGCCTTGCACACGGCCGACGCGGGTTTGATTCCCAGCAACCCATATGGTCCCCCGAGCACTGCCAGGAGTAATTCCTGAGTGAATGAGCCAGGAAAAGCCCCTGTGCATCACCAGGTGTGACCAAAAACAAAACAAAACAAAATTTAAAAAATCCCTGCCTTAAAATTCAAGCCATTTTTCTGCTTTCCATTGCCATATGCTTATAGAATTATACCAAATTCCAGTGCAAAGTATAAGTACAATCTCCTTTGGAAATGCAGTCCTGTAATCAATGTTATTTTCTATATACAGAGAGAACCAGTCTTTGCTATGATGAACTTTCTTCCTTTAAAGCTGGGCACTCTCCCTGTGTCTACCCTGAACTAAACTTTCATGAGAACACTCTCTGAGAACACTTGCTTTCTTTTTTCAGACACAAGGTTCATGAAGCGTCTGAACTCCATGACTTTTTTTTTTTACTTTTCAGGCATTGATTTAAGTAAGGTGATTTATTTTCCCTTCCAGCAAAGAAATTCAAGTATAGGCAGACCTAAGCGAGCGTCACATGTCCACATTGTCACCAGAGCCCCTGCTCTCTTTCTTCACCACCCTTGATGTGGTACTACTGTCCTCGAGGTTGCCTTGGCATCATAAAATGCTTGCTGCAGCTCTGGTCCTCTATGTTTTTGATCCTGATTAAATCAAGTTCACCTTCCTAGAAGTTTCTAGAACCCTGACCCCCATCCTGACTGAGACACTTCCTCTGTAGAACTTCTAAGGCTGGTGGTCCCTTGGAATCTGCAGCCCACAGCTCAGTACAAGCAGCTCATCGAATTCCGAAAGGGACCTGCCCAGAGAGCAGCAGCAGCAGCAGAGCCAGCAGCAAGAAGCTCATGGACTTGTGCTCCTAGAAGTCAATTTTCAGGTACTAACCAAGGAAGAGAAAGACAGCTTGAAAAAGAAAAAAGTTTTAGGGCAAAGTAGATATCTCCAAGTGTTGGAGCCCATTAAATTGCCAAACCCGTATCACCAGGTGCTCTCTAGCCCCCTGAGCACTGCTTAAAAAAACCCAAACTCATAAAATGAAACAAACAAGTAATTTTTAGTTAACCATGTTTCTCTTTTCCAATATTTGGCACTGGCATTTGCCTGGGAAATACGCTCAATCATAGAAAGTCTAAAGGCAATAATGGCAACTGGATATTAGCAGGAAGAAATGAACAGATGTTCCCCCCTCTACAAGTAGAGATTTACTCTGGACAATTTTTCTTTTGAGGGGGAGTCATACTCAGCGATGCTCAGGGTTTACTTCTGGTTTTTCACTCAGGAATTATTCCTGACGGTGCTGGGGACCATATGGGATGCCAGGGAGCAAACCTGTGTCGACCGCATGCAAGGCAAATGCCTACCCGCTGTGCTATCACTCAGGCCCCAACTCTGAACAATTCTTAATCTTGCTTCAGACCATCTCTGAGGTTGAGGGCAACTCACAGTGCTCTCTGGAAGAGGGATTACGCACATTCTGTACCTGACATAACTATGAGAAGCAGCTTCAGAAAAGTTGCTAAGATTATCTATCTTTGTCTTTCTTCCAATATGGTCAAGGCTCTTAACAGAATTTCCCAAATCTTTCCACAATTCCCCCAATTACAGAACATTCTCTTTTGCTTTCCACCTACACGACAGAAACTCTGCAAGGTCATATCTTGGCAGCCCTCTCCAATATATTTATCCCAGGCATCAATTCCTTCCAAGACAAGTTATCCTTCAGCCTCCACTGTGTAGCTGTAATGGTAGTGACAGAAGTGAAGAGAAATGTCAGGGAATTCTAGACATAATGGATGAGATCCCTAAAAGTAGTTTGTAACAGGCCATTTATCTCTGCCTGTCATTCCAAACATGCTGAACTATACTTATATAGAAGTGATATATATATATATGGAGATATATAAGATATATATAAGAAGAGAGATGTTTGGAGACATATATATATATGTCTCCAAACATCTCACTTCTTTTATATTATATAATTACTTTATATATACATATAAAGTGTATATATATATATGTATATATATTCCAAGATACTTAAGGTTCTGGACCTGCATGAACAAGAACGGTTAACTGCCACCCTCAGATGCCACATACCACATCCACCAGTAGAAACCTTTTGTCTATACTGGTCAAAATGATGTAACTTCCCTTAGTCACTGGGAACCAAGTGCAACCCTCTGCCCAGTGAGGCAGCTCCTCAAATTAAACAGAGAGTCACTTCTCTGGAATTCCCTTTTGGGACCCTTAGTCTCCTCTTTGGTTCTGACAAGAATAAATCTAAGTACAAGTGTAAAAACCATATTATAATGTCTTTCAAATTCTTCACACAAACTAGGAATCTTCTGCCCTTCGACTGTTTCTCATGTGATATGGGTTGAAAATGTCAGTGGTGAGCAATCCTTGGTGAGCTGGTCTGACTGGGAATCTCATGACTTCAATTGTTCTTGATACAAGGCTCTTACTAAAGCCCACAGCAAACCAGCGCTCTTACTGGTTCCACACTCTCCACCCCTCGGGTCAATTATAAGCTCTGCCTTTTAAGTGCTTTGCTCTTGAGGTCCCTCATTCCTTATGTGTTCAATGAGATTTGGAGAACTTGTTTCAGCGGTCAGAATTTTCCCTTATTAAATTGTGTGTTGCTGTTTGAACCATCATTATGACCTGTTGAGTGAAAACCTTGGGACATATTATGTCACCTTCCACACGAACACTCTCAGCAGCTTCCTGTCAGTCTGTTATCACAGCACCAAGAGCTCATTTGAGTTGTTGATAAAAGCTTTCAGTAGGAACATGGAGAGCTCCATCAGCTCAGTGTTAAGGATTTCTCTTCAAACAGACAGCTGATGTCAAGTGACTCTCTCAGTGTACTGGGGTAATTACAGGGGTTAACATGTTCCTTACAGCAAATAAATATCTTAGAGATTGGTGATAGCTAAAATTTATATCTTTATATTAAGAATTGCATCATTGCATTTGATGTTATTTTGAGGTCAGGAGTATTTTAAACCCCATGAATTCTGATTCATTCATCTAGTTATCCACTAAATGATTTACAAATGCCTCCAACATGCCAGGCACAATCATGGGTAGAATTCCAAGTAGCCTCTGCTTGTGGCATTGGGAGCCTGCGGGGAGATGTTAAGCAAATATTTATACAAATAATGGCTTAACTTTGATACTAAGTACTGTGAAAGAAAAGAACACAGCACTTCAGAGAGAGACAGAAACAGAGACAGAGACAAAGACAGACAGACAGACAGAGAGGGGGAGAGCCTTCCCTGAAGAGTAACATTTTTAGCAGAGTCCTAGAGTTAGCCAGGCAAACAAAGGAAATGTCTGACCCCAAGCAGAAAGAACTGTGAAGAGTGAGTGGGAAGTAGGTTGTTCAAGAATCAAGGATAGAGACATGGACAGAGTGAGTGTCTGGAGCACCATGAGTGGGCACAGAAAGAAGCTCTGGTAGGCGCAGAGGCCAGTACTCCAGGGTCCTTAGGTGTCTGAAAAATGTTGAATCTGTTCTAAGAGGAAAGAGAAATCACAGACAGGTCTTAATCAGAAACATTAGAAAATCAAGTTTGTATCTTAAAAGAACCTCTCTATCCTTTCTGGAACTTCTTGGGAGCATGATGGAGAAAACGCTGGATAATAATGTTTTTTCACTTGCAAGATTTTTGTTGGAGAAGTTGGCAGGAGAGAACAATGACTGGAAAGCAAACTTGAAGTTATTATGTTATGGAGTCTACAATAGTTGTCTTGTGATGTAAACCTAAGTTTACTAAGGTGCTCAAATACATGGATTTGTTTTAGTTTATGGATTAAATATGGCATCTCCAAATATTAGAAATCTGATTTAAAGTTGCAGGGTTTTAATGGTATCTTTGCTTCCAAAAATCACTTGAAAGGTGTATATATGTACATTCTATCACTTCCCAGAGTGTACAATAATACCCTAAACATAACACAGATTTTACTTAAGGGTTCTAATTTAATACTAACAGCAATAGCCTCTGCTAAAATGCATTTGAATAAAATTTTCTTTTACTACACTTTCACAAATTTCTTAAATGGATAATCTGCTTCTTGCTTTTATTAAGGAACACTTGCATTAAGTTATATACTATTCATTCCTACTTCCTGAGCTCCCTTATAATTCTATGAGACACAAATACATAAGGAGTCACAAAAGTTAGATTAATAGGCTAGAAAGGTAGCATAACTTTCCCTCAAATATCTAGGATGAAATAGGTCTGGAGTTCAGACAATAGTGATAGACCTTCAATTATATCTGCCTATTAACTAATAACTTCACTGTTTAACTAAATTCAATGACTATTTGGCATTTTTTTATATTTCCAAACTATTTTTATTTTTTTCTTTTACATGATAGCTGTGGGAGCAGATTCTTAATAGTATCTCTCAAAAGAGAAAACAAACGTTTCTAATGTTGATAATATTTTTGTTGAATGGATAGGTATATCATGTAGTTGCAATTGGAAAGTGGAATGCTACTATAGTTTGTACAATATTTTTTAAAATCTGTTCATTAAACAATTAACTTCACGATCATGAAATCCCGTTAATTTTCGATTTCTCGAGCGGGCTCAGTAAACTCTCATTTTGTCCTTTCCCTGAGATCTTGGAAATCTATCTCGACTCAGCCCTCCCAAAGATGTCACACTGGGGCCTCTTTTAGGGTCAGGGGAATGAGATCCAGCTTGTTACTGGATTTAGCATATGAATACACCATGGGAAGCTTGTAAGGCTGTCCCATGTGGGCAGGAAACTCTCAGAAGCTTGCCAGTTTCTCTCAGAGGGAGAAGTAGGCTACAGGATATCATGCAGCTGCTTTGCGGCCATGCACTTCTGAGAGCTTGCTTTTAAGTCTCTCTCTGGATGTTGGCCGTTGATGGAATTACACACACCTGGGTTCCTCTGCCAGTACCTTTATGCATGAGGCCTGTCCGAACATGTGGAGAGGGGCCTCGAGCATGGCTGTAGCTAGGTTCCAATGGTCTTCGGCCACTGGGAGCTCTGCTCGGGGTGGGGAGGGAAGCTGGAGCCCATCCCCTCTGAGGGGCCCTGGGGAAGACAGCCAGGCGTGAGGGCAAGAGACTCTCTGCAATTAACTTAAAATGTACAATATTTTAAGTTATAATGTATTATATTATAAATTATAATATATTAAAATTATAATGTATAATATTTTGTTATAATGTATAATAAAAATTATAATGTATAATATTTAAAATGTATAATATTATAAAATGTATAACGCTGGCCGATGTGGCGTGGTGTACACCATACTATGAGGCGCGGGAAGGAGGATGAGGGGGAAAAAGAAAAAAAAAAAAGGGAAAAGGAAAAAAAAAAGAGAGAGAGAGTTATGTACTTGTAGCAGTGGGGCTACATATCTCTTCATTTCCAGCAATGAAAAACTAATTATCAAATGTAGTAGGTCTGTCTCTCTTGGTTGGAAACTCCAACAACTATAGTGAGTTTTGTGTTGAATTATGGAATGTAATCAAGGTAAAGAAAAAATGAAGTGAAATTCATTAGTTATACAGTAGGGGGTAGGGGGTGGGGGCGGGGGGTATACTGGGGTTTCTGGTGGTGGAATATGGGCACTGGTGAAGGGATGGGTGTTTGAATATTGTATAACTGACATATAAACCTGAGAACTTTGTAACTTTCCACATGGTGATTTAATAAAAAGTTTAAAATAAAAAAAATAAATAAAATGTATAATAAATCTAAATACAAAACTGACACTAAAAACTTAAGGAAAAAAAATATAGGAACAAAAACCTTGAAATATTTGGCTACTATGTAGAGAAGACACTAAAATCTGAAATATAAAGAATTAGTAGCAGTGTACCACTGTCATCCCGTTGTTCACTGATTTGCTCAAGCGCGTACCAGTAACATCTCCATTATGAGACTTGTTGTTACTGTTTTTGATATATTGAATATGCCATGGGTAACTTGCCAGGCTCTGCCATGCAGGCGGGATACTCTCGGTAGCTTGCCAGGCTCTCCGAGAAGGATGGAGGAATCAAATCCAGGTCGGCCACATGCCAGGCAAATGTCCTACTCGCTGTGCTATCACCCCAGTACAAAGAATTAGTAATTTGTATTTTTATGGTATTTTGAAACTGCTTTGCAAGAAGCAAAGTTAATACAGTGAAACAGAAGGCATAGAGTAGCAGAAAATATGTACAAGACATTATCTCTGATAAAGCTATTGTATTCAAGATTGAATATAAGTTAATAAAATGTAAAACAGGGCTGGAGTGATAGCACAGCGGGTAGGGTGTTTGCCTTGCACGAGGCCGACCCAAGTTCAAATCCCAGCATCCCATATGGTCCCCCGAGCACCGCCAGGGGTAATTCCTGAATGCAGAGGCAGGAGTAACCCCTGAGCATCACCAGGTGTGACACAAAAAGCAAAAAATAAAAAGAAAAAGAAATAAAATGTAAAATAGGAATAAAAGGAGGGGACAAGAGATCTGACTAGAATCACCAAAGAGCATGAGATGATGTGGCTGGAGAGACAGCTAGTGCACATACTTTGCATGAAGGAGACCCAGTTTCTAACTCTTGCATCCATGACCTCTGAGCATTGCCTGAAGTAACCCCCAAATTCTGAACCATGAGTAGCACCTGAGCACCATTTTGAAAAACAATTTGCCCATTGATTACACAGTGAAGTGCATGTCAACCTTATGATACCTCAAACCCATTTAACAAAAACTTGTACTCAAATTTTCATAACAGTTGTATTTATAGTTTAAAACTACCCAAATATACTCCTCCTGGCCAATGGTTAAACAAATCCAGCAATTTAAACATGATAAACTATAAATAGCTTTTACCACATGGAACAAATATCAAGGCATTTTTATGTTTAGTACTACAAGCTAGGTACTCAAGGCCTATCTTGAGTACGTACTTTCAAGTAGGTACTTGAGCAGGTAATTGTACATTCGGACAAGCCTCATGCATGAAGGGACTGGCAGAGGAACCCAGGTGTGCGGGACCTGGGGCTCAGATCTCCAAGCCTGCTAGAATTGGGACTGGGCCTTCTCTGCCCAGACCTCCCGTTTTCCGGTAGCTTGGCAGCCACAACACAAACTGCCCTGGCACCGTGTAATCCCACTAATGGCCAACAGCCAGAAACTATAAGACCAAGCTCCTGGAAGTGCATGGCTGCAAAGCGGCCATGCAACATCTCCCTCTTGGAGAACCTGACAAGCTACTCCCCACGGTGTATTCATATCTACAATACAGTAAAAGATATATACGTACCTTTCGGAGAGCCTGGCAAGCTACCTGTGGTATATTTGATATGCCAAAAAATAGTAACAATAGGTCTCATTGTCCTGACCCTGTAAGAGCCTCCAATTGTTGGGAAATACGAGTAATGAGAGGCTGCTAAAATCTCAGGGCTGAGTGTAATAGATGTTACTGGTGCCCGCTTGAGTAAATTGACAAACAACAGGATGACAGTGATACAGTACAAGATAAGTACTAAAGATCATATACTTGGTTGTTCTACTTATATGAAATCCCAGAAAATGTCCAGAAAGCAAGTAAGTGGTTTTCAAGGTAGAAACTTGAGAAATGACTGGCTACAAAAGGGAGCATTTTAAAATTGGGAGTGTTGGAAATATTCTATGTCATCATTGTGGTGGGCTGGAGCGATAGCACAGCGGGTAGAGCATTTGCCTTACATGCAGCCAACGTGGGTTCAATTCCCCCGCCCCTCTCGAAAAGCCCAGCAAGCTACTGAGAGTATCCCGCCCAAATGACAGAATCTGGCAAGCTACCCGTGGCGTATTCGATATGCCAAAAAACAGCAAAAACAAGTCTCACAATGGAGATGTTACGGGTGCCCACTTGAGCACATTGATGAGCAACGGGAAGACAGACAGACAGACAGACATCATTGTGGTGGCAGATCCATGCAATATACTTTTGCCAACGCCTTTTATATAATATAATTAAAGGAGAAAGACTACTGTATGTATAAAATAACTCAACAGAGATGATTCTTAAAAAACACTATTCCAAATACAAAAGTCTAAAGATAAATGATTGACTTGGAAACTACTCAAAGTATTTTTGTAAAGCTCATAGAAATTAATAAGTAAATATCAAATAACCTGTAGAAAGCAAAGTAATGCAGTTTTTCACATTGGGGTTAATAAAATCCATTTCACATATAATTAATGACTATTAATCATATGAACAGATGGTCAATCTTATTAGAAGTTCTTGTATATGTAAACAAAATTGAGATGCATTTCCCCCATCAACTCGTCATCTATTAGAAATGCTGACAACATATAATGCTGGTAAGAAAATAGAAGAAAAGAGGCATAAGAACCATAATTTTTCTGGAAAGTAAATTAGAAATGTGCAAAGCTTTTGTCGAACAGTTTATTCTGAAAAAAAAAACATCAGTATGTAAGGATATATGTACAAGAATGTTTATTGTTTTTCTTCCCTCCATTGTAGAAATCTGTGAGAAGAAGCTACTGCTTATAAACAAAGAATAAATCAACACTCTTGATTGAGTAAATCAAGAGTACATCTATAGAATATTACTCTACTATTAGTAAAGAATGCTGTTATGCATATAAACATAAAATAATAAACACGATACACAATTAAATAAAACTAAAGTGCAATATAGTTGCATTGTTTGATATTAAAGAAAAAGAAAGAAAATTTACATCGTGTATCTAATTTGTATATGATGGTCCAAACTGAGACAGCTGTCAGTAAACATACACTTTTTTTTTTAATTATTGGGATTGAATACAAGGCTCATGTATGAAAAGGCAAATGATCTACCCTTGGTCACATTTCTGGCCCCAAGTAAAATATATATTAAAATAATAATATTGGCTATTTGGAGATAGATGGGAGTTGAATTGGTTGCCTATTTATATTTTGGTATATGCCTATGTTTAATGACCTGTTGAAATGAATATTTATTACTTTTGAAGTTTGAAAAGGCAATAGTTTTTAAAATTGCATGCAAGGAATCACCCTTGTCCCTTTCTTTAAGAGTTTGAAGCTTTCTGCAGAATCTCCCGACCCCACACCAAGCTGTCTTCACCAGGGCACTTTGGAGGGGGGCAGGTTGAGTTTCCCTCCCCACCCAAGCAGAGTGTCGGCAGCAACAGAATCTAGCCACAGCCATGCTGAAGGCCACTCTCCACATGCTCAGACGAGCCTCACCCACGAAGGAACCAACAGAGGAACCATGAAGGAACCGACAGAGGAACCCAGGTATGTGGGACTCGTGACTGAGATTTCCAAGCCTACTCAGAACGGGATTAGGCTTCCTCCACCCAGATCCCCAGTTTTCCAGTAGCTTGGCAGTCACACCCACAAACTGCCCCGCCCCGCCCCCCAGGCACCATGTAATTTCATCAATGGCAAGATCCAGAGACTATAAAATAAAGCTCTTGGAAGAGAGTGATGCAGTATTTCCTGGAGCTCAAGGCCGAATTCGAGGCCATGTGACCTCTTATACTCTAGCCCACAGATGTACCTATAGTAGCATACATGTGTTTGGTTTTAACATACTTGGCTGGTATTCTTGTATATATGGGTTTAAATGGCACCAGAATGAAATACAACAACCTTCACACACTTCCCTCTTATTGTGGTGGGAAAATGCTTGTTGGTTTGGTGGGTATTTGAATATTATCTGTAAAGAACTAATGTGAACTATTTTATGAAAATAAAATGTATAAAAATCCTAAAAATCCTTTAAAAAATTCCTAAAAAATAAAGAGTTTGCAGGTTTCAAAACATTGATACGGGCCATGTACATGTGCCCCCAGCTCTTGAGAATTCTACTGTCCTTATAGATTCTAACAAAACACCAGGCCTCAAGATTGAATTGTTTTGGTTTGGTTTTGTTTATAAATCAGTTTTAAAGATTTGAGTGATAAATGCACAAGAGGAAAAGATGCTGGGCTTTACCATAAGGGCACCCACCAAGGTTTAGTTTCAAAACCTCCCAAGGCAAAACCTACTACACCCACCTGAACATGAAACAAAAAACTCCACTGAGAAAGTTGTGTTTTCTGAGGGTTATCATCAGCAAAACGTGATTTTCTCAAAATCTGGTATTAAGTAGAGGAGGGAAAGAAGCCCTAAGTATTTAGAAAGAATCCCTAAGAAATTAGAATTTAGAAGCTGGGCCTCTTATAAGTTTGCTGTCTGAATTCATATTTTACTGGTGGTCTCCAAAGGCCTGATGCTGTCTTGATTCAGTTTGAATCATTTCCAGGCACTCAGGAAAAGTCTCCCTGAAAATTATCTCAGATGTCCAGAGAATATTTCATTAAAAAAAAAATCACAAAAGGGACTGGAGAGATAGCACAGAGGGTAGGGCATTTTTCTTGCACGTGGCCGACCTGGGTTCGATTCCCAGTATCCCATATGGTCCCCTGAGCACCGCCAGGAGTAATTCCTGAGTGCATGACTCAGGAGTAACCCCTGTGCATCGCTGGGTGTGACCCAAAAAGCAAAAAAAAAAGTCACAAAAGGTAACAGTGAACATTGTGAATATGAATCATCATCATCATCATCATCATCATCATCATCATCCCGTTAATCGTTGAAGTTATTGAGTGGTCTCAGTAATATCTCCATTCATTCTAGCCCTGAGATTTTAGAAGACTCTCTTTACTCATCCTTTCCAATAGTACCGCATTGGTGACTCTTTCAGGGTCAGGAGAATGAGACCCATCATTGTTACTGGTTTTGGCATATGAAAACACCATAGGGAGTTTGCGAGGCTCTCCCATGCCGGCAGGAAACTCTCAGTAGCGTGCCACGTTCTCCCAGAGGGAGAACTAGGTTATTAGATGTTGCTTCCAGGAGCTTGGTTTTATAGTCTCTGGATGTTGGCTATTGGTGGGATTACACAGCGCCGGGGCAGTCCCTGGGTGTGACCACCTATCTACTGGAATATGGGTGATCTGGGCGGAAGAGGCCAGTCCCAATCCAAGCGGGTTTGGAGATCTCAGCCCCAGGTCCCACACACCTGGGTTCTTCTGCCGGTTCCTTCATGCGTGAGGTTCGTCCGAACGTGTGGAGAGGATCCTTGAGCGTGACTGTGGCTGGGCTCTGGAGGTCTTCGGTTGTGGGGGCTCTGCTCGGGGTGGGGAGGGAAACTGAAACCCACCCCCTTTGATGGGCCCTGGGGAAGACAGCCAGGCACAGGGGCAAGAAACTCTCTTATGAATAAGATAAAAAAAAAAAAGCAGGAGAAAATAGAATCAAAATTATTTATTTTGTTGTTTTACTGTTGGGTCACACCTGGTGGTGCTGAGGGCTTACTCCTGACTCTACTCAGGGGTCACTCCAAGAGGGGTTCAGGAGTGGAGGGTAGGGTGGTCACACCTGGTGTCAGGAATTAAACTTGCGTCAGTAGCATGCAAGGCTACTTTATGTGATATGCTATCTCTCCAGCGCCTCAGAATTATTTTTGATATTGGAATGATCATACATCACTGTATCACTGCCATCCCGTTATTCATCGATTTGCTCAAGCGGCCGCCAGTAACATCTCCATTCGTCCCTGTCGCGTGCTAGTGTAGCCCAATGGGATCTTCTTGCTGCAGGAACATGAAGAGCCTCAAACCGTTCATTCAGGGCCCCAGTGAAGAAATCTGACCATCTTGTAGGTGGGCGGCCATGTGGTCTTTTGACATCCCGTGGAATCCCGTCGGTAATAACTCTAGTCCAGCAGTCATCTCTGAGTCTCATTATGTGTCTGGTCCATCTGATTTTTGACTCCTTGTCAAACAAGACGGCATTCCTTATTTTTCATTGTCAATGGAGGTTGGAACTCCAGATTCTTTCTCTTACTTGGGTGGAACATGATACTCCAAGCACAGCTCTTTCGATTCCTTGTTGGGATATCCGAATAGTGATCTCATCTTGTTTTCATAGGGCCCAGGTCTCTGAAGCATATGTTAGTGCAGGGAGAACGATGGAGTCGAAAAAATGTGCCTAGGGCCGGAGTTTTTTTGTCCTCTTAACAACTTCTTCGACACTCTTGAAGGCACCTTATGCTGCTCTCTTCCTCCTGTGCATTTCTGGCGCCAAGTCGTTCCTCATGTTGAGTTCTCAACCCAGGTACACATAGCTGTTGCATTCAGAGATGTTCATTCCCTTGAGAGTAAATGGAACGTTAGGGACAAGTTTGTTTTTCATAAACATTGTTTTGTTGAGGTTCAGCTGTAGTCTGACCTTTCCACACTTGCGGTTGAAGTCGGCAAACATTTGTGCTGCTTGGCTAATGTTTGGTGTTATTAGAACAATGTCATCAGTGAAGCAGAGTTGGTGTAGTTGCCGACTGCCTATATTCACTCCCATTCCTCCCCATTCTAGTCATTGCATGATGTTCTCGAGGGTGGCACTGAAGAGTTTCGGTAAAATGGTGTCACCCTGTAGAACCCCTCTCTTTATGTTGATGAACACTTCTTTGTAGAATGGTGAGATCCTGGTGGTGAATCCTGTAATATAGTTCTCGGAGGATCTTGATGTACTGAGTTTGAATGCCCTACTTGACTAGGGCTTCGATGACTGCTTCAGTCTCAATAGAAAATCAAAGGCTTTCTTGAAATCAATGAATGTTAGACAGAGCGCTATCTTGAACTCGTGAGAGACCTGAATGAGCTTGGTCACCGTGTGAATATGGTTGATTGTGCTGAATCCTTTTCAGTACCCGGCTTGCTCGCATGATTGTCCTTTGTCTAGTGTTCTGTCAATTCTATTCAGGATGATTTGAGTGAATAACTTGTAGATGACGGACAAGAGGCAGATCAGGCGATAGTTGCCAATGTTGTGGATGTCTCCCTACTTGTATAACAGGATGGTCCTACTGGTTTTCCATTGGGACAGAACTTTGCATTCAGACAGGTAGCGTGTGAAGAGCTGAGCCAGTGTATTGACAAGTACTGGCAGCAGATTCCTCAGGTGTTTGGGTCTGATCTTGTCTGGACCAGGTATTGTATGCATCTTTATCAATGAAATGGCGTGTTGGATTTCGGAAGGGAAAATGCTGGGAATGACATATCCATCCTGTGGAATTTGGTATGTGGTTTGATCATACATAAGATATTAAAATACCTAAGATATTAAAATGTATGTGTATTCTATTTAAAGAAGCACAAGGACACAAACTGCAAAGAGCAATTAATAATTGAAAGTGCATTTCAGAAAGATTTTGTAAAATTAAAAATAACTGAAATTAAAATTCTCAAAATCTTAATAGTTTTATTTGCAGATTTGTACAGCTGAACAAAGGGTAACCAAACTAGAAATGAATTCTAAGAATTAATCCATAATTTGCAATAGAGACATTGAAGAGATGGGAATAATAAGGAATAGTTAAAGAGTCATAGACACAAATTAGTAACAAGTTTTTTTAAAAAAAATCTATGGGGTGGAGAGAGACAGAGACAGAGACAGAGATTACTTAAAGAATGCAAGGCAAGAGATGTATTGGGTTTCTTTTGAATTTTTTTAAATTAAATTTTATTGAATCGCCATGTGGAGGGTTACATAGTTCTCAGGATTATGTCAACTATACAATACTCAAACACCCTTCCCTTCACCAGTGCCCCATTCCATCACCAACCACCCCAGTATACCTCGCGCCCCCCCCCCCCGTCCCCGCCCTTGAAATTGATAAGTTTCACTTAGTTTACGCTTTATCTTGGTTACATTCTATGTTTCAACACATTACTCGCTATTGTTGCTGGGGTTTCAAGCAAGTCCCATTGTTTGTTACATAACTTTTCTATTTTTTTTCCCCCCTCGACCCGCGCCACCGAGTTCACGCCTGTTTAGTATTCACCACGCTGCCTGACAAAGGAAAAAAAACCGGAAAAGATGGTTATTTCCTGTCATCAGCCAGCGTGGGGCTCTGGCTTAGTTGATAGTCTGGTAGAAAGTCTGCAGTTTCTGGAACCAAAAGTAGTGTGCTGGTATCGGCCCCGGCTCAAGATTCCACCAGCATCCCGCTGTTCCATGTACATAATACTTTATTCCCTTGTATCCCATTCCCATGCCACCAGGTCCATGTCAACTTAATGGACATCATACTATGGTTAACGCCACACCGCGTTTCTTCCCGAGAAAGAAGGGTATTTCTTCTCAGCTGGCGTGGGTACATGGCTTAGTTCAATCTAGAGAGATGGCTACCATTTTGGTTGCCTTCAAAATTTCAACAAAAAACTTACTATTCTTGTTAGGGTTTCCCACCAAAGTCCAACCCGTTAAAAGGGAACCATTTCATATTGCTGATGATTAGATGACATTAGGTCGCACGGTTTTGGGTTTCTGTATAAAGTCCAGGGAAAATTCTGCCTGAAATTCTATCACTACAATCTTTTACCCTTTTATGGTGCTCATAAGATGGGAAAACCTAGAGAAATACTGGGCCCCCGCACGGGCGGAAGTGGGAAAGCTCCCTTGTCCTCCTCAGTTATACTGGAGCTGCGGGCGCGGCGAAGTGGGAAAGCCCACGTAGCTGCACTCTCTTTAAGTGTCCGAGGTGGGCGGAGACCGGTACTTCCCCGCCCTCGATCTCCCGCCAGCCTCGCCGCGCATTTGGGTGCGTGTCTCCATTTTGTGCTCAGAGAAGTGGGGTGGAGGCTGTGCTGTGCCCAGGAGAGGTTGAGGGAGAGAGAGAGATTAAAAAAAAAGAGAAACGCCGGGCCCCCGCACGGGGGGCCTGGCAGAAATGCTCAAATCACATACTGCAGATTGCTGGTGGGCTGCTGGTGTCCAAAGCAGCTCCCTTGTCCTCCTCAGTCATACTGGAGCTGCGGGCGTGGCGAAGTGGGCTCTTTTGAATATTTTTTTGTAATTGAGGTAATATGGTTGCAATAGTGTCAATATTTATGCTTTTAGTGTAGAAAGTGGTTGTATCTCCACCACCACTGAACTCCTAAAGCTATTTACCTCTGTGAATTGTCAGTCACCTTCACTTTCTGCCATAACATTATCTGGCCATTCCCTTGTTTAGATTCTTTATATACCGCATAAGAACATGACCATCCTGCATTTGTCTTCTTTCCACTGACTAATTTTGCAGGATGTGACACCTCCAAATTGTTGGTTGAATATTTTTAAAGAACTGACAAAGGACATGAAGCCCCAGATTTGTGAAATATAACCAATGTCCAAAACTTTAGGTGAAATCTACAAAAACAACATTGTAGTGAGGCAACAGAGCACCAAATTTTTGAGAAAAAAAATACCAGTGACAGTTTGTCCTTTTTCTTCAAGGAGTCTCAATTTGCAAATGTACCCATTTGCTTAAAATGACTGCATTCTTTTATGGTCACTACGGTCTTTTATGGACCTGCACAAGGAAGCAAAGTATTGGCATTTCCCAACATCCTTATTCTAGATAAAGCCAAACAAGGCTACTCTGTCCTCTTGTTCAAACTCTTAGAGGATAAACCTATGTCCTTTTCACAGATCATTTAGTGTTATCTTTCCCCCATATTTGTGCTGTGGGGGGTGATTTTGCTGTTGGAAATGTTCCCCATGCACTGTGCTGCTGAGCTGTCCCATGATTCTAAGCACAAAAGACTGTGATGTGCCTTCTGGGGAAAATACACGCTCCCAAAGTTGTCAGTCATGGGTTATAGTGCCCTTGACTTGAATTCCATGTAAATGAATCAACTATGAACATTTTAAAAACTTTATTTTAATAGAAATACATATAAGGCAAGGCTTATGTTTATCGTGGTTGAAAAGATTATAGCACAGGCTCATAGAAACCTAATTGTATATTTTTTCCAGGAACAAAGAGTCATTGTTTTCATATTTGCAGCAACTTTACGACTGGAGCAACTTGAAATAATGAGGCTCAACTTTATCTAAAAGGAATCAAATGGATGCCAGAGAAGATTGGAACAATTGCCAATGTGCTAGAAGAAAATAATTATCACCTAGAGTTGCATACCAAAGAAAATCATTCTCAAGACTGAAAGTGACAAATATTTCTCAGAGCAACTAAAACTGAAGGTTGTTAACTATACACTTTCACTTAAATCAATCTATGTTTCAGATCAAGAAAACTAATTCAGATGGTGAAGGAAATGAATATCAAAGAAATATTAGTACCACTGTAATAAATTGAATTATTAAATTAATAATGTGGACCAAAAAAAGAAATAAAATTTAAGACACCATATGTTGGTAGATGTGATCAAAATTATGTCTTAATTTTGGAAGAAAAATCAAAAGGCTACAGAATCTTTCATATTGTTAGATTGCTTGAGTATTTAAATATCCAGAAAATTCACAATATAAGTACAAGATATATACATATTATCCAAAATAATCAATAAAATTAATAATTTTATTATCAATTTTGAAATAACTTTATTTTCAAATTCATTTAAAATAAGAATGAAAGTAAAAAAATACAATAGATGGGACAAAGAGAGAGCAAAACATAAGTCACTTGGAAATAACATAAATATGTCAGTAATACAAAAATAGAACAGTGCTGAAATATCCAATTAGCAGTTAAAGTGCTAGACTCAATTTTTAGAATTCATTATTTGCTATTTATAAGTGATGTGACACATGTGAAATTTAATAATATAAAAATTTAACTATAAGAATAGATTATGGCGTAAACACTACAAAATTCAGACAAGTATATTTACTGAACAATTTATAGTGAGAGGTCACACAAAGACATAAAATGACTTAATTGATTTAGAACTACAACAGTCACCAATTGGCATACACAAAATATGAGTTCAATAATATACTGCAAGAACTGACCAAGATGTAATAAGAAAATCAAACAAATTAAAGAAAATCACAATTATGCAATCTTTAGCCTCTCACAATGTTAAATAAAATTAGTAATTAAAGGAAATTAATTTATAAACCCATAAATTAAAATTTATTAATTGTACTTTAGATAATATATTATTTAACAAGAAAATTACAATGGATTTTAGAAAGTAGTTAGAAAACCAATGAACCACGAATTTAATTTCAGATATTAAAAGCAGACCTCAGCTTAAAGCCAGTATAAGTTAAAAAAAAATAGAAGAGAGGCCAAAGTGATAGTAGAGCACTGCCAGGAGAGATCCCTGAGTGCAGAGCCAGGAGTAAGCCCTGAGCACAGTCAAATGTGGCCCAACAATAGTAGCAACAACAACACTAACAACAGCAAATAGAAGAACTTTTGTAGATTTGTCACTATCACTGTCACTGTCACCCTGTTGCTCATCAATTTGCTGGAGCAGGCACCAGTGCACCAGTAACGTCTTCATTGTGAGACTTGTTGTTACTGTTTTTGGCTTATCGAATACACCACGGGTAGCTTGCCAGGCTCTGACTTGTGGGCGGGATACTCTCGGTAGCTTGCCGGGCTCTCTGAGAGGGGCGGAGGAATTTAGATTTGACAAATTCTAAAATGACTCCTAATATTTCTGTCTGTGTACTCACCCATTTAATTTCCACCTGTTGAATGCAATGGTCTGGGATCTTTTAAAATAGATCTGGATTTTTCACTCTATCCCTCAAAAAAAGAAAGAAAAGAAGGAAGAAAGAAAGAAAGAAAGAAAGAAAGAAAGAAAGAAAGAAAGAAAGAAAGAAAGAAAGAAAGAAAGAAAGAAAGAAAGAAAGAAAGAAAGAAAGGAAAAGGGAAGAAAAGAAAGAAAGAAAAGAAGAGAAGATAAAAGAAAAGAAGAGAAAAGAAAAGAAAAGAAAAAAGAAGAAACCAGCAACCAAGCAATACCAGAACTTTTAGAACTTTGCTGTGTTCTGGGGAGGTTTTTTTGTTTTTGTGTTTGTTTTTACATTTCTTTTTAAGTGGAGTATACTGGATGTCTATGCTTTGTTTAGACGACTGTAGAACCTGTAGAGCCCGTGTACACTATAGCTGCTACATAATTTACTGCTGTTGGTCTTTTTCTATTAATAAATATGTGTTTGTATATTTATAAATAATTTGAAACTTTAGCTGTGATGTCAACTTTGAAAAATGTGTCCTAGATGTATCATGTTGAATTGGCATTGTACAGATATGTACAGTCAGATTAGTCTAGAAATGTTTAACATCATTTTTTCCCCATTTGCACAGGCATAATGCACCGCGTTAAACATGTCAAGCCTTACCTCCATGAGTTTGATTACAGAAACTAATAAAGTATTCTCTAAATTTGAAATAGAAGAGAAGGATCTGTGCAAAAAACATCTGGCAGGGGGCGATTCATGGGGAGAGCCCCAGTGGCTCTCCCCATCAGCCAGCACCGGGTGTTCAGGGGGTCAGTCCCGGGCCGTTCACCCAGCCAGAGCAGCCCGGCCATGGGGCAGACAGAGGAGGAAACGAGGGCCAAGTCGGTTGATTGATCAGTTGCCGTTTATTCCATTCTTTCCACACGCCTGTTCCAGTCTCTCTGAGCTCCCCATTTTTCCTGTTGTCTCTCTCTTCCCCAGCACTCTTCCTTCCTAGCTCCTCATTCCTCCATCCCGCTCTCTCGATCCTCTCTTCTCTGGATTCTCCTTCTCCTGGATTCTGCCTGCTCTCTATAATCTGCTGCTCCAGGATTCTCCTTCTTCCCTAGTCTCTCCCCCTACTTGTCTCTCTCCACCTTGCCCTCTAGGCTACACACAGTCAGGTAGCAAAATCAACATAAGAAAGCGCTTCCTGAGGGCCAGGCATTCCAAAGCCCTTCCTGACTGCCAGTAGGCAAAATACCTCTTGAGGTTTTTCTCCTTTCCTTAGTCCAAGAACTCATTAACATCTTAATACTAGGTTTTTTGTTTTTTTTTGTTTTTTTTGCTTTTTTGGTCACACCCGGCAATGCACAGGGGTCATTCCTGGCTCATGCACTCAGGAATTACCCCTGGCAGTGCTCAGGGGACCATATGGGATGCTGGGAATCGAACCTGGGTCGGCTGTGTGCAAAGCAAATGCCCTACCCGCTGTGCTATCACTCCAGCCCCAATACTAATTATTTTTGTATGGACACAGTAAGAGATAAATTGAGGCTTGTAGAGCAGCTCTCCTGGCAACATCTTGCCACAGACTCAGACTGCAGCACTCAGGCCAGATTAATCATTCCTAACCCTAGCAGGGTCCAAATCTAGTTATCACTGTTTGGATCATGACAGCATTTGTCCATGACCAAGATCTTAACCTATAGTTAAGCATTAGGCGCTTTGGCCAGACCCATCTCGATGCCAGGGTAGCACATAACTCACTGCTTGCCCTGGGTTCGTCCCATCCCTCGTCGGGACCCTGCTTTTGCGGTGCTAGGAAGTAAGGGCAGCTAAAGTTTAGGCCGAGAGAACAGATGTCCAGGAGGAAAATATCATGTGGAGTCAAATGACTCCCATGTTACAAAGCATAGCATTTGCTACAAGTCTTCCTGTGCCCATACAAAAGGACATGGCTCTGAATAAACTATGCAAAGGACTCAAGGAGAAGAGAAAAACAATATTTACAAGTCAACAGCACACTAAGAAGGAAGTTACAAATAAACACAGAGGAAAGTTCCCAATAAACCTAAACTACCTGAGGCTATGTTATCCTACAGATCTGGATGTTATAAACAGAAATCTGAGACATTTCAGAATGTAAGCAGTCCCAGAACAAAGTAAATGGCCAGTTATTAGTTGCCTGTGGGGTTAGAAGGTTGAGTGGTTGCCCCAAGCTGATAGTCAGGTAACCACAGGGAAATGGATTCTGCCCAAACTGGAAAACTTGAAAGAGGCGTTCACAACTCAAATGAGAATCAAAGCCCAGACAGTATCTTGAATCAGACTGATGGGGTCCTGAGCATGGACTCAGAATAATGAATGAGTTCTGTTCAAGCTGCTATTGTTGTAATATCTGTCACACCACTTTATAAAACTTATCTGAGCTGATTTAATTTTATAAAATATTTAATATTACAGAAAAGATTATATAAATTTAATATTATCTAGCACTGTTGTCCCATTGTTCATCAATTTGCTTGAGCAGGCACAGTAATGTCTCCACTGTGAGACTTGTTGTTACTGTTTTTGGCATATCGAAATCGCCATGAATAGCTTGCCAGGCTCTGCCGTGCGGGCAGGATACCCTTGGTAGCTTGTCATGCTCTCTGAGAGAGACAGAGGAATCGAACGCAGGTCGACCGCGTGCAAGGCAAACGCCATATCCGCTGTGCTATAGAAAATACTATAGAAAAAAATTAATATTGTAGAAAATATTTAATATTATAGAAAAGATATGGAGGATCATTAAAAACAAATCATCATCAACAATAACAGTAATAATAAATTTAAGAAGATGAAAATAGGGGCTGGACAGATAGTAGAGTGAGTAGGGCACTTGTATTGCATAGGTCAAAATAAGGTTCGATCCCCAGCACCCCATATGATCCCCTGAGACTACTAAGAATTATCTCTTAGCACAGAATCAAGAGAAAACACTGAGCACTGATGTGTGTGACCCAAAAACAAAGCAAAACAAAAATGTTAAAAATAACTGGGAATAAAAATGTAATAGGAATGGAAATGTGAATGTAACACTAGATTTTACAGTATCTATTATTCTAAATAATATGTAGAAAATATTGTTTAGAGTATCTTAAAGAAACGAAATTTCTATCAAGATTATAATCTCCCCAGATGAAAACAACTTATAAAAATGGGGGACCTCTACAAATTAGTTAAGAAACAATTAACTTTAGTCTTTATAACTACTCTGGTTGAAAAAAAAGAGAACATTTTCCTAAAACCAGGATATCAAAACCGGGCAAGTACTATTAAAGAAAGAAATCATAACAGAGTCTCACCTATAATAGTATGTACAAAAATTCGTCATCATCATCATCATCATCCCGTTGATCGTTGATTTTCTCAAGCAGTCTCAATAATTTCTCCATTCATCCTAGCCCTGAGATTTTAGAAGCCTCCCTTTACTTGTCCTTCCCAACAGTGCCACATTGAAGGCTCTTTCAGGGTCAGAGGAATGTGACTCATTATTGTTACTGATTTGAGCATATGAATATGCCACGGGGAGCATTACCAAAACAAAAGCAGCAACATAAAACATAAAACACAGCTTGTCTTAGTAGGTTTAATTCAATAGTGCAAGATTAATTTAACAAAAGAAAAATAAATTAATATTATTTATAATTAAAATAACAAGAAAATCATTTTATAATCTCAACAAATATAAAACATATTGACTTAAGATTCAAAAAGCACTCATAATAAAAATGGCTTTGCAACAGAAGTACTAATAATAATCTCAGAATTCCACAGCAACCATCATTGTAAAACAAAAAACATTTGAAAACATTCTTTTTCATCAATGACAAGTCAATGGTGCTCATTGTTCCATCAAAGTTCACACTCAGTAAGGCAAGATAACTGTAGCACTGCACTGTCGTCTCGGTCTCATTGTTCATTGATTTGCTCCAGCGGGCACCAGTAATGTCTCCATGGTGAGACTTGTTGTTACTGTTTTTGTCATATCGAATATGCCATGGTTAGGTTGCCAGGCTCTCCAAGAGGGATGAAGGAATCAAAGCCGGGTCAGCGGCGTGCAAGGCAAATGCCCTACCCACTGTGCTATCACTCCAGTCCGAGGCAAAATAAAGAAATAAAAGATTAAAAAGAATAAATATTTTTATGTAAGCACAAAATGCCTAGGAAATATAAATGCTATCACCTTGGATAACACTTTGAACATAAATTTAACTGGAATTGACTTGTCATAGTAGAGTACATACCTTTTATGTCAAGTCCCTGAGTTCTATTCCTGGCATCATGTGGCCCATCCTTGCTCAACACCACAATAAATGGTGCCAAACTCCTTAAAATTGCCAGGTGTGGTCTCTGCAGAAATAAATAATAAACAAGACAAACACTAGAAAATACGTGCAAGTACTTTAAGTAAAAGCAAATAAAAATGAACTGAAGATTTTGTTCAAAGAACCAGAGAGCATAATACCATGAGTACTGTATGGGGTAGTAAACTATCCCACAAAGCACAGCAGGGTGTGAAACTGCCTCCCAGAGTAAATTAAAACTTTAAAATATGCAATTACGCTGAAAGATATTATGGAAGACTTAAGTAGATAGATAATTATACCTCAGTTGTGGTTTGGATGAATTAAATAACAAAAATGCAAATTTCCCCCCAATTTATCACTTGATTCCACATGATCCTGGTAAAAATGTCTACGCATGTTTTTTGTTTCCATTTTTGTGTGTGTGAAAATGTGAAAAATAAGTTGACATAGCAAAGCAAACAGCAAAAAAAATATCCAACATTCCTCTAAAGACAAAGTACCAGTCAGGAGTCTTCTCATTAGCAAAGCAGTATTTTTTATGACACTGTAGTATTGGAACTGGAACAAATTGAAAAATAGTATAAAGTCAAGAATGGCACACTGTATACACACAAAAAATGTTATTTCATGATTAAGTAGGCATTGCAGACACACAAAAAAGTTATTTCATGATTATGTAGGCATTGTGGACCAGGGAGGAAAAGAAAAATTTTAGTAAATGATTGCTTAGATCTAATTTTTCTGATGTGGGGAAATAAATGTATGCCCTTAGAACATATCATATTCAAGAATTATGGATTAAAAATTTCATGTGAACAGAAAATGATAAACAAATTTTAGAAGGATGATACTTTGACACCAAAACATCAGAACATTTCTGAAGAAAATATAGAAAATTCAAATAATGAAAAGAAAGATCAACAAGATGACATTAAGGATTTTGATTCACCAAAATATACTGTAAAGAAACAAAAACTGTAAGATGCTAAGTATGCACGGGCACAGTTTACAACTCATATAAGTTAACAAAGGATTACTCTCTAATGGGTAAGCAATGTCTAAACAAGAAATTAAAACAACAAATTGGTAAAATAGGTGCAAAATAAATAAATCTTCAGCAGACATTTTGTGGCTAATGTGTATGAACAGAAGCTTAGTCCCCTTAGTAGTCAGAGAAATTATATTTCAAATCACAATTTCACACATACAACATTAGCAGAATGAGAACATGTCTAACAATATAGTGTGATGAGGTTGTGGAGAAGTCAGAAATCCTATACAGAGATGAAAGAGGTATCTACTAGTATAAGTACTAGAAAAATATTTTGTTTTATATAGGAAAATGGAAGATTAAGCATACTTTAGGTAATAGCATACCTACTTCTAAATATCTATCCTCAGAAAACTATCACACAAGTTCTCCAGGAGGGAGATACAAGTATATTCTTGAAACCCACTATTTATAACATCATTAAAAGTACAAATAATCCAAGTAAGCATCAACAGAAAAATAGGTAAATGTGTATTTCACATTATACACTTTTATAATAGCACAGCAAACTACAGGTAAAATGAGACATATCTACATAGATTTATTTAGGTGAATCTAGCTACTTCCAATAGCTTGTGATATTTTTTCAGTAAATAAAATTATAAAAAAAGCTTGAAAAATTCTCTCCTTAAACACCTATCTCCAAAATTAGATTGTTCCTTTAAGTTCCTTTTAAAATTACTAATCAAATATAAACTATTGAAATCATATGTTTAAATAATGATTGCAATAAGTAAATATTAAAGAGGCTTAATATTCTTACATAGCACCCTGTACTCTATGATAAATATCTTTCTCAACTTTGTTTCCCAGTATTTAGCATAATGTTGTTTCCCCAGTATTTACAAACCAAATGTTTCTTTAGTCCAAATTCTTCCCAAAGTAGGGGCTGAAGCAAAGTCTTGCATGTGAGAGGCATATTTGGTAGACCAATCCAGGAAATGGGAGTGAGAAAAAGAGAAAGAAAGAAATTCAACACAAAGATCAGAAGGCAAGTTGGTATGGGCTATAAACAACTAATGAATTATCTCTCTGGACCATCTGAAGGGGCTTATGAAACACCTTCAGTATTGCCTAATCAATAAAGAGAGGAAGTGCTTTTTTTTTTATCTATTAGATCTCATTCCCCATTGTTCAAGCTGTCCAGATCTTTTCATCTCCTTGACACGAGATTGGAGCATGTGAAGGTGATTCCTTCTTGCCACCAAAATTTATATCAGAAAACCTCCAGTGGAGGAAGTAAGAGGTACTTGGCATAATGCCCTAGACCAAACATCATCAGGCTATACTGACATTTGGTAAAGACCCTAAAATCAATCGTCAAAGAAATAGGTGCAGTAAGAGATTGCAGTGGGAGACTTCTAGCTGGCACACGGTACAACTTAGACATTCAGGATAGGATATATAAAGACAAATGAAACTATGCATTTAGTTTGAATTTGGATTTAAAGTTATTCTAAAAGTGATCTCAGGAATCAAGAACAATGAATCAGCCAAAGAATATTTTCTATTTCTACTCCTCCTTCCAATTATGAGACATGTTTCTACCTTTACTTTTTATATTCAAATACAATTGTATAAGTGTTGTTAGGAGGGCATAAGTAAATGAAAGGAATGAGCCATAGTGGCTCCGGATATATCTACCTGTTAAGTTTTATTTATATTATATAATTATACCATATTACATAATTATATTAAATTGTATATTTTTACAAGTATATGGACTCGTCTCAGGAGTCACCTGTCAAGTATAAATAGAATACAGAAGAAATTTAAGTGAACTAAAACAATATAATTTGGCAAATGGAAATGATATCTATTAGAGAAAATTAGAAAGATCTAACTTCTAAGTCAAGTGTTCCATGATTTTATATCAAAATCACATATTAACATATTTTTCATTATCACATAATGAAAAGAAACAATTAACATTTAACAATTAACAATTAATATTTCCTAAAGGATAACCATCCACTATGTGCACTCTCACTTAATCCACATAGCAACTTTGACATTGACTTTTTTGTTACATATTTTCTTATCAAGTTTTGCCCTCTAAGGGGTAGTAGCTTTCTAAGTTCCCATAATTCTAAGGTAGCAGAGTAGGAATTTGGGAGCAAATTCATCTCAAAAGTCAGAGCACTTCTACAATACATCAAGCCTAGAAAATTCCTAAAAAGCAAGTGTGTTTTAAAGAAAGATGAATAATATGCAAGAAGGTAAAGAAAAAGAATGAAGTACACCCCAGTAAAGTAACATAATATAACTTACAATAGAAATAGACCTAATATAAGTAAACATGTCAAGAGAACTTGCTCCTAATACTATTCTATTTGGAAAGGAATGATACCTGAACCGAGAAATCAGGTTTATTCTTCTTCCTAACACTGATTATTGTTCAAATTATATGATTCATCATATTGGTAAAATATAAATAAAGGTTCAGAATCCTGGATTTTCAACTTATACATAGCCTTTATTTCCCTTTACAAATTATATAAACTGCAATTTTTTGCCTCTTCTTGCCCTTTTCTCCTTTATATTATAATAAATAAATTAGTAAATGGAGCTGAAAAGATAGCTGAAGGGCTGAGTGCTGAGTGCTCTATTTGCTCGCAGGAGGTCTGAGTTCGATCCTTGGCACTACATGGTCCCCAGAGCCCTGCTGGAAGCGATCTGTTTCTCTCTGGTCTGACACACTCTTACCCCCAATAAAAATCCATGCTAGAACAACCTGACTTGACCACTGAATAGGAAAAACAGTGGAAAGGGGCAATCCCGTCCAGCAAGAGAATACGAGTAGAGAAAATGAAATTAAGTCTTAAAAAAATTATGTCTTATTTAGGTTGCATTTTAAATCTAGAAAACATTTGTCACTGGATTTTACAGAAACTGAGATAGGGAAAAGCACTACAGAAAAACTTAGTGGAATCCTATTTAGTTTTTAAGCTTAATCAAGAGAAGCCCTGTAAGAAAAAGTTATAAAACTAGGGTCAGAAAATATTCCACCTAGAGCAAGAAACGAGTAAATAAAAGTACAGAAAAGCTTGCCTCACTGTATGTAAACCTTCCACCCTTAAAAGTCAACAAGGAAGGGGACCAGAGAGACAGTACGGGAGTTAAGGCTCTTGCCGGGCACCAGGCTAATTCTGATTCTAACCTCTCCACAACATATTTGTCTCCAAGCACCCTCAGGACTGATTCCACAGAGCCAGGAGTAAACCCTGAGGACAGCTGGGTGCAACCCCCAAACGAAAAACAAACAAGCAAGAGAGAATAAAGCAAGTATTAGAGTAAGCAGTGGAGATAATTGGGGACAATGAGCAGTGAAATTCAGAGGCCCTAAGGATCTTGGACCACCTCCCATTCCCCATTATCCAGAAGAAACTGAGATTAAAATGAACTCTTCATCTTAACTAAGGTGCCAGGGATTGAAGTCAAGGCCTCATACATGCAATGTAAATCCTCTGACTGTTGAACTACATCCTAACCATAGTGAAAATTTACTTCCTTCTCAGGCAAATGGATCTTTTCAGTTACTGGCAAGAATAAGAAGCATTAATTGGAAAGATTCCACTTGTCTATATGTTTATACTGCGTCCTTACCATACAGGATTTAAAAATTATAAAATATCAACATGTGAAGTAGAGTTATTGGGGCCAAAACAATAAAATTTATTTATGTCTAATTAAGATACAACTTACTGCTAAATTTTCCAGGAATTGTGTTTGACTGTAAGATAAAAGCTATTACTCAAATGACAAAAATTATTTTTAAGATTATTTTTTGCAGGGCAGAAATTTCTCCCACTGGGCTCTGTAAAAAAGACCGTATGGGATATAACCAATACCTTAAAATTTCCCAGTATATGTAGCAAAAATTCCCACAAGACAATTTTTCAGCATCTTTCAATACATGTGAGGACTGGGCAACAAAGAACATTTCTCAGAACAATTCTGCAGGGGATGGGGAATAAGTGAAGTCTTAAAAGCAGTGCCTGATAATCTATCTTGAAACAAAGGTGCTTTAACCATCTTCCTTGTAAATAGCATAGAGCTGGATTTTGCTTTAGGGAACTTCTTAAAAATGGCTTTAACAGGTAATACCCAGTCACATTTATTGAAATGATTGATATGTTTTACTTAAACCTGCCATATTATTTTATATGTCTTGTATTTACTTTGCTTTTTTCTTCATTGGGTGTATCTTCCTTATATCTTTTAAAATTTTAGTGTTGGGGAGGTCCCAATATTAGCTTTACTTTTAAATATACTAAATTTTTACCATCTTTGCCGAGTTTCCTTTGCTAACTCTTGGTTGAATAAACTTTCTTTTCTAGACCCAATCTCTCAAAAAGAATATGCAGTATTCTTCAAATTGTTGTATGTTCAAGACTTTGTCTTTTCAAGTGTCCATAGCTGAAGAGTATCCTATAAAGATTAAAAAAAAATTCTTGACCTGCGGCCAGAGATAAAGGCACTTGCCTTGAATGTGACTGAGGCTGTGACAGTGGTTTTGAGTCCTAGAATGTATATGATCCCCTGAGCACACCATGTATGACCCCTGAGCACCAACAGGCATGTACCCTGCAAAAAAAATTCTTAACCATTCTTAATTTTCTTGCACTTCTTAAATATGTCACCCCATGGTTTTTTACTTGCATGTTGCTTGATGAATCTGATGCTAGTCAAATTTTCTAAGTTTTATAATAAAATAACCTGATCACTTTTCCTGAAATCTCAGCAGATTTTTCTGTGTTCTGTTAGGGTATTTATATAGTTCATCTTTTTAACAAATTTTTCAATTTTACTCTAATTAAGTTGTTCACAGTAATTGATTACATTCCATATTTATTTATTTATTTATTTAATTTTATTGAATCACCATGTGGAAAGTTACAAAGCTTTCAGGCTTAAGTCTCAGTTATACAATGCTCGAATACCCATCCCTTCACCAGTGCACATATTCCACCACAAAGAACCACAGTAAACCTCCCCCCACTCCCCCGCCCCCTCATCCCACCTGTGTAGCTGATAAATTTCACTTTACTTTCTCTTTACTTAGGCTGCATTCAATTTTTCAACAAAAAACTCACTATTATTGTTTGGAGTTTCCCCCACCAAAGTCAGACCTGCTGGAAAAGAAGCATTTGATAATTTGTTTTCCATTGCTGAGAATGAAGAGATATGAGGTCGTGTGGCCACAATAGCGGCCGCGAGATTTTGGATTTCTGTATTTTAGTGTTTTAGTAACTAAGCTCAGAAAAATTTCTGCCAGAAGTTGCATCATTGCAAGCTCATACCTCTCTGCTACCCCGGAGAGGCAAAAAGGTATAGTAGAAACGACATCTGCATTTCTATGTTCATTGCAGCACTGTTTACAATAGTCACAATCTGGAAAAAAACTGGAGTGCCCAAAAACAGATGACTGGTTAAAGAAACTTTGGTACATCTATACAATGGAGTATTATGCAGCTATTAGAAAAGATGAAGTTATGAAATTTGCATATAAGTGGATCAACATGGAAAGTATCATGTTGAGTGAAATGAGTCAGAAAGAAAGAGACAGACATAGAAAGATTGCACTCATATGTGGAATACATTCAATATTTAAACACCAATCCCACCACCATTACACCTTCTCTCTACCATTATTTCGAGTTTTCTCACCACCATTAAAGACTGCTTGTTATGAGTTGTATAGGATGTTGTGTGGCCAAGAAAGTGGCCTGGCACTCCTGGATATCCATGACAGCCAGAACACCAGGTGGCCAGGGAGATGGGGAGGGATGGCCCATTCCTGCCTCCAGGTGGCCTGGAGTTTTCAGTCATTTCAGTTTTTCTTCTGGAGGTTTGTGGTCCCCGGGGTTCACTTGGAGAAAGTGGAGAGAGAATACCTGCTCTGTTGGAGGTGCCCTGGTGAAATCAGCTCAGCACGAGGTTCAGAGAAATCTCTGTGGCAAGCTGTTGTCTTCTGAGATTCATTTTGAGTCTCATTTGGATCATGGTAGTTAATGCACTTAATGGCACCTGGAGGCAGTTCGTGGGCGTGACAGCCAAGACCATATGAGCCTATGTAGTTCATCTTTGTAGGTAAAAATTCCAGGTAGTTGATCAGCTCATTCAATGAGTAGACTTAAGTTTTCTCTTATTTGTAAAAAGATACCTTGTACTATAGCTTTAAACATCAGTTCTGTTCCATTATTTTGTTTTCCTTTTGAGGGAAAGTCTAATACATAGGCACTGGAACTTTCTGCCTGTTATTTACTTCTATCGCTTTTCTATAATAGTGGTATTTTTAAACTTCCTTTGGTCTCATTTTTATTTGCCTTGTATTCCTGCCCAATTTTCCATTATTAGATTTCTACTTAACTGCTCTATCGACCTCTAATAATTGGTTATTGAATTTTGAAGTTTAATAAAATTTTATTGCATTTCTTCCACTGATTTGTCCATTTTACTTTGACTTTAAAAATTGGGCCACATCCGGTGCAGCTCAGTGGCTACTCATGGCTCAATGCTCAGTGATCTTTCTCAGCAGTGCTTGGGGATCCTGAGGCTGCTGAGGATTGAATCCTGGCCTCCAGCTTCTCTGAATGTTTATTAGAGAACATTTAGTTCCATTTTCCAATGACATGCTAAAATCGCATTAGCTGGAGTGTTCCAATTTTCAAATTTCCTTTACCAACAGCTTACTATGGAGTAGATTTGATTTTCTTCCCTGCCCTGAACACTTTTTAAACAGGTTTTCTGTTCTTATTTCTACTGTAGAGTGAAGTACTGTTTTCACTTTAGTATTTGTAGGAACTACAGTATTCACTTTAATATTTGTAGGAAATGAGGTGTTGTCTTATTTCTCTTGTAACTCATTCTTTCTTATACTTGCATTTACCTCCAACTTCTAACATGAAGCTGGTTGGACATGGGTTACCTCTGGGATATTGAAAATGGACAATCCACCAGAGTGAGGGAGCTTTAATATAATGCTGCTTGATTTTGTTCCTAGAATCCTAATTATTGAGCTGAGGTCAGCAATGGCATCAGGCTACCAGGTTATGGGTCAAATTCCAGTTAAATTCCAAGAACAGACAGTTCATTATGAAGCTGACTTTATGAAAAAGGCTTTTGGTTCCATTCAATAATACGCAAATTGAGAGGTAACATGAAACTCAAGGTCAACTAAGTACAGACCCGGACTTTACAGCAGCTTTCAAATTTCAGACAACAAATTGTGATCCTGAATAAGAATTAAATCTGACCAGTGTCCTGTGAGACCTATTGAGATTGAAAGTTTACTAGAAAACTTGAGCAACTTCAATGAATTCTAGTTTTTATTCTTTGCATGAAATTGAAAGTACTTCTCATATACTAGTATTCATGACATGACAAAGTGCATATAAATAAATTTACAGAATGCCTATAAACAAGACTCCACTATTCCTTATTATTTTTTACTATATTCTGATAAATTAGGTGAAGTTTTTCTGATCTTAATGATAAATGTTTTTTTAAACCTCTAAGATTATTAAACCAGACACTTGTGATTTATATTAATGAGTCTGTTTTCATTTATAATAGCCATTGAGGTAAATATAAACCTGGTTTTACAAGTGAGTAAACTTAGATTCAGAGATTATTTAACTTAGCTTTAAGTTACATATGAATTACTGATAGCAGAACTAGAATTCACAAGTTTACCACAGCCCATATTCCTTTTCTGAGATCCCTTTTTCACTTACTGTTGCTCATCTGACTCCTTAAGTTACTAGAGATTCTAAAATTTCATTTTGTTGGCCTTTTCTTCTGCTTTCTGAAATTTTTTTCTCAACAAGCATACGCTGTTTGAAGAACAACTATTCTTAAACATCTTTAACTTCTGTGGACTTCTTTCTCAGAAAGGCACTAGATTCATGAAAAATTCTTAGTAAATGCTTATAATGTTGACAAAATTGACTTGCATTGTTTACATTTTTCTTAGAGAAGATACAGTTGATGACCATCTTATCTGTGCCACATTATCTACATCCAAATGAACAATCTTTCAAAGTTAAGACAAATATCATAGTGTCTGAAAAATAAAAATGAATATTTAACTAAAAGTAAAAGAATTTAAATGTAGGAAATAATAGACTTACTTAATTTTTCTAAGCTTTTAAAAAGGAATCCTAAATTCTCTGAGTTTAATGTGTTGAACAAGGTAAGTACAACAATTTTAAGGGAAAAAGATGATATATTGTAGCACAGCAGTACTGTCGTCCCATTGTTCATTAATTTGCTTGAGTGGGCACTAGTAACCTCTCCATTGTGAGACTTGTTGTTACTGGTTTTGGCATATTGAATACACCACGGGTAGCTTGCCAGGCTCTGCTGTGCAGGCGGGATACTCTCGGTAGCTTGCCGGACTCTCTGAGAGGGACGGAGGAATCGAACCTGGGCTGGCCGAGTGCAAGGCAAACACCCTATCTGCTGCACTACCGCTCCAGTCCATGATATATTGTCACTGTCACTGTCATGTATTAAAGATCTTAAAATTGAAAGTGGTTTAATTAAAGCACCAAAAGCACAGCTTTCAAAAGAAAATGATTGGCTTATTTTATTGGATAAAAGTCAATACCTTTTCCTATACCACATTTTGCTGATACCATAAGCAAAGTTATAAAAGCTAAAGAATGAAAGTAAATTTTGTTCATTTAAATAATCAGAATGTGTAAAGTAATAATAATAATAATAATAATGAGAAGGAGGAGAAGGAGGAGGAGGAGAATGAGAAGGAGGAGAAGGAGGAGGAGGAGGAGGAGAAGAAGGAGAAGGAGAAGAAGGAGGAGAAGGAGGAGGAGGAGGAGTAGGAAGAAGAAGAAGCAGAAGCAGAAGAAGAAGAAGAAGAAGAAGAAGAAGAAGAAGAAGAAGAAGAAGAAGAAGAAGAAGAAGAAGAAGAAGAAGGAGGAGGAGGAGGAGGAGGAGGAGGAGGAGGAGGAGGAGGAGGAGGAGGAGGAGGAGGAAGAAGAAGAAGGAGGAGGAGGAGGAGAAGGAGGAGAAAGAGAAGGAGGAGGAGGAGGAGGAGTAAAAATTAAAAAAGAATCAACCAAAGCAAGTCAGACATTCTAATAGAAAAGTTAGGGATTACCAAAGGCAGTAGATGATGAGGGTGGTAAAAATGGGCAAAGGTTATAAAAAGCACAACATAAAGCTACAAAATAAGTTCTAATTATTCAATGACTAGAACTGATATCATATTTTACATTTGCAAAGTATACAAGAATCTTAATTTTTTTTTTGCTTTTTTGGGTCACACCCAGCTATGCACAGGGGTTACTCCTGGCTTTTCACTCAGGAATTACTCCTGTTGGTGCTCAGGGGACCATACAGGATGCTGGGAATTGAACCCGCGTTGGCTACGTGCAAGGCAAACGCCCTATCTGCTGTGCCCCAAATCTTAAAATTTCTTGCCACAAAGAATGTGTAATTGTGACAATGGATCTGAACTAGAACTACTATATGATCACTTAATGAGATGTATACAAATATTAAATCATTAGGTTGTACACCTGAGATAAGTACAGCATTGTACATCAACTGTATCAACTGCAGAAAGGAAAAAGATTAAGCAGCAGGAAATTAATGAATTGGCGAGTCTCAGAAAAAAATCCAAGTTGCTAACAAAAATATACACTCATCCTCACTAGCAGTAGGAAATGAAAATTAAATAACAATGTCATACCAGTTACCTTACATTGACTGCTTAATAATCAAAAAGGCTCATCTATCAAGTGCAGATGAAGAGAAACTCTCATATACCACATATGGGAACATAGATTTATATTTAGATAGTCCAGATAAGTTTCATTGTAAACAGTGGGATGCAAGACAGTGGCCCTTTATTTCTCCCTTTGCAAGGTGATTTTGCAAAATTTTTCCACAAGAGGTGGGCTTTGTCTCCTTTTGTCTTGAGGCTGGCCTTCCAGTTGCTTTCACCAACAGACATTGCATCGCTAGAAACCGGTGTCTCTCAAGAGTCTGCATATTCTCACATGTTCTCTGGCTGCTGTAATTGCCCTGAGGAAAGGCGAAGGAAGAAAGCAGCCCAGGGAGAAGAGAGAGGAGGGCCCAGGTGAGAAGAACCCAGGGTAGTCTCCTGCCATCTTATAGCTGTGCTAGCAATGCATGAACAAAAGTAACTGTAAGCACAGGCCCTCTACACTGCACTCATTTGTGGAATATAAAATAACATAATATGGAACCCAGGTGTGTGGGACCCGGGGCTGAGACCTCCAAGCCTGCTTGGATCGGAACTGGGCCTCTTCCACCCAGATTTCCCATTTTCCAGTAGCTAGGCAGTCACACCCAGGGACTGCCCCTCCGGCGCTGTGTAATCCCATCAATGGCCAGCATCCAGAGACTTAAAAGCAAGCTCCCCTGTTCTAGGGCACTCGGGTTTTTTCCAGATTCTTGCTATTGTAAACAGTGCTGCGATGAACATATAAGTGCAGATATCATTTTGACTATACTTTTTTGCTCCTCTGGGATATATTCCCAGCAGTGGTATTGCTGGGTCAAATGGGAGCTCAACCTCTAGTTTTTTGAGAATCGTCCATATTGTTTTCCAAAAGGGCTGAACTAGTCGGCATTCCCACCAGCAGTATAGAAGGGTCCCTTTCTCCCCACATCCTCTCCAACAGCGGTTGCTTTTGTTCTTTTGGATGTGTACTAGTCTCTGTGGTGTGAGGTGGTATCTCATGGTCGTTTTGATCTGCATCTCTCTGATGATTAGTGATGTAGAGCACTTTTTCATGTGCCTTTTGGCCATTCGTATCTCTTCCTTGGAAAAGTTTCTGTTCATTTCTTCGCCCCATTTTTTGATGGGGTTGGATGTTTTCTTCTTGTAGAGTTCAACCAGTGCTTTATATACCATTGATATCAACCCCTTATCTGATGGGTATTGTGTAAATATCCTTTCCCATTCTGTAGATAGTCTTTGTATTTTGGTCACTGTATCTTTTGCGGTGCAGAAGCTTTTTAGTTTAATGTAGTCTCATTTGTTGATCTCTGTTTCTACTAGATTGCTTAGTTCCGTGTCATCTTTGAAGATACCTTTATCTTCAATATCGTGGAGGGTTTTGCCAACCTTGTCTTCAATGTACCTTATGGTTTGTGGTCTGATGTTGAGGTCTTTAATCCATTTTGATCTGATTTTTGTGCATGGTGTCAGGTTGAGGTCTAAGCCCATTCTTTTACATGTGGTTGTCCAGTTGTGCCAGCACCATTTGTTAAAGAGGCTTTCCTTGCTCCACTTCACATCTCTTGCTCCCTTATCAAAGATTAGATGATCGTACATTTGAGGTTGTGTGTAGGGCTATTCCACCCTGTTCCCTTGGTCTTCAGCTCTGCCTTTGTTCCAGTACCATGCTGTTTTAATTGTTACCGCTTTGTAGTAGAGTTTAAGGTTGGGGAGGGTGATGCCTCCCATCATCTTTTTCCCAAGAATTGTTTTAGCTATCCGTGGGCATTTATTGTTCCATATAAATTTCAGGATTGCTTGATCCGTTTCTTTGAAGAATGCCATGGGTATCCTTATAGGGATCGCGTTAAATCTGTATAATGCTTTGGGGAGTATTGCCATTTTGACAATGTTTATTCTCCCTATCCATGAGCAGGGGATATGTTTCCATTTCCTCATGTCCTCTTTTATTTCATGGAGTAGCGTTTTATAGTTTTCTTTGTAGAGGTCCTTTATTTCTTTAGTTAAGTTGATTCCAAGGTATTTGATTTTCTGGGGCACGATGTGAATGCAAAAAAATTTCTGAATCGCCACTGACAGACAAAAGAAAACCTACGTGACAGCATCTTGTGAAAGTCCCCTCCTATGACAAGGCCATAGGTCCCCCAAGGAATGAATCCTCTGAACAACCTTGACACACACTTTTTGATGCATCAGTCAAAACTTTGAGGTCAAGCTCAGAAGTTAGTTTTAATTGCACAGCTTTGTTCTCACAAAATACTTAGTTCAGGTCAAGGCAGTCCTTTGGAACTGTCTTTGAGCCCTGATTCCTCCAGGATTTTCCTGAATGATGGGCCTCATTACTAATCACCAACTTCCTACCAGAGACAGCAGTATTAAGGGACTTGGTGCACAGCTGTCAGGCCTAAGGGTAGGGGTCACAACAGTGTCCCTGGAACAAGAGGAACCAGCTAGTGACAGTGGCTCAGCATCATTATTCTCCCCCAGGGTTGAGTAGGGAGCAAAAAGGGTCCTTGGGAGGCTGAGGATGGTTCAACAGTGGAGCCATATTGACCAGAATTGGGGTTCCCTCAGGCTTCCCTGATGGAAATCACCTCTGTGCCCACCTCAAACCCATAGGACCTCTTCAGAGTTTCTTTTTACCCCACAACAGCTGCTCCTGCCACCTGAGATGCAAAAGGTCTATGTGGACACAGTAAGAGACACACATTTCCATGCAGAAATTTACACCCAAGTATAGTTTTTAGCATGTGACTGAAATAGGTGAATATAAAGTACCCAAAGCCCCATAGCTTTGGGGATTTGGGTTGTCAAAATGAGTTATGATTTCCCTGACTCCACATAACATTACAACTAACTATGTTTTGAAGAAAGTAAGGGTGGAGATGGGACTTGATGAATATCTCAGCTCCCAAGACAGTAGGTTTATTAATTTGCTATTTTCTTTCTCATCAATATAATTGGCTTGATCTCTCGTTTCCCAGAGTAGCTTGCTGTAATTATGGATCTCTGGAATGATAGATAGATTAAACACAACCCTTTCCAGCATTAAAACAATAGTTACAAAAATATATATCCATGACAAAAACACAATTGAGTTCCAAAATTCCCCAAATTGTCATTCTTTGCAAGGAGTTTTTAATTTAAAAAGCAACCATGTGATCAATGAACAAAAAACGTGACCTTGCAGAATATCAAATACTTAAACTTTCTTACTTTCTATGTTCTTTTAATAAACTCTAGACATTTACCAAAGTTTGACCTTGCCAGTTTGCTCACAAGCATTGATTGAGGCAGGAGCTCTACTACAACCAAGGTACCCAGAAAGGTGAGGTCTCTTTGATAACAAAACCTTTTATCAGTGATCTGAATAAAATATCTGTCACACAAATTTCTGGCAAAAAAACTTCATGCAGAAAGAAGTGCAAATGCAGAATGCCAAAGTAGGCTCGTCCAGGAACCCCAGGTGACCATCCCAGTGCAGCACGGTTTGGGAAGGAGGAGCTGATATAGTAAGAAGATACTGGGGAAGGGGGAGTGTTGCAGGGACTAAGGTCATCCCGGTGAATACTTTGATTTTCAATGAATGAAATGAGTGATCTTTGCAAGTTTGTAAAGGAGTGAGACCCAACTTAAAATCCCAAGATCAGCCTGGTTATTAAAGCAATTAAAAAAAAAGATCGAAGAGGGCAGAAGATCGAAGAGGACAGCAGGTCAACATGGAGACAAAGCTCAGAGGTTTGTGCAATGCCCTAGTTTGGGAGACCTTGGTGGCTGGACCCAGGATGAGGTAAAGTGGTCAGGTTTGGGTAAGATTTTGAAACCTGGGCAGGATTTACTCTCACATCAGAGGATATAATAGGAGTTGAGGTTTAGAAAAGTCTGGTGTTTATGGGGTTGTGGGAAGAATGGATTTATCTTTTACTAAGAGGGAAGAGAAGAAGGAAAAATTGGGGAATTCAAAAATTCCAAAATTCCACTTTCATTTTGCTTTATTCCATAACCCTGTCTCTACATGAAAGTGGCCTTGCTTTCCTTTTTCCTTTTCTTTGGTTTCTTAAAGGGTGGTCGCCCAGGGCTACACCCAGCAGTGCTTAGTAGCCATGTAGAGGTGGGGTTCACACTCAGATCCTGCTACTCCACCACCACACACACACATGAAGCAGGCAGGCAACCCCTAACTGCTGAACCCTGGCCCTGAACTCAGAGTCTGTTTGCAGTATGTTAGCTGGTCCTTGACCTCTTGGCAAGTTCCTCTTTGACAGACACAACCCTCTGCCCCTAGGTAACCCCTCGCATAGTTATTCTGAAACTTCATACAACTAGCACACAGGACCACCTGGATCAACATTATTTTCAGGAGCTAGTGTCATAAAAACATTAAGATTTTTCTTTTCTTTAACTTCTAATACCATACATTAAAAAAATCATTGCTTTTATCTAAGCAATTAACTCTTGCTTTTATTTTTCTTTATTTTGGGTCCACACCCAGCTGTGTTCAGAGGTGACTCCTGGCTCTACACTAAGGAATTACTCCTGATGAGCCAGGATGCCAGGAATTAAGCCTGGGTCAGCTCCGTGCCAGGTAAGCATCTTACCCGCTGTATTACTGCTCCAGCCCCTGATTCTTGTTTTCTGTGCAGGTTATCATCTGCTAAAGAGACCTTTGAGCAAGAAAGAAGAGGCCTTTGGGCAAGAAAATTTCTGCCCCTAATGCAGGGTCAAGCTAAGAAGGAAGACCAGCCACACATGCTGGGAACCCAGCCACCCAATCTCTCCTCCTCCTCAGAGCTCCCAGGCTTCACTGCTTTATCATGTCCCATCCAGAAGGTTGCTCATTCAAATGGTGACCAGAGAGAGGTTTCAATAATAACATTACAACCATATGTAACATGGTTGTACATCATTTATTTTTTAAATGTGAATCAGGACAAGAAAAAAAAGAGGTTGTGCCTGTTATTGCTGCTTTCCCTTGTATTCTGGAGAGGACAGTGTGGAATTACTGCGCAATCCTGTTTTGGGAATGACGCAGTATCTGATTATCCCCAATAGAAGGAGAGCTTCTGTGAAAGGCATCCATTGTGTGAATCGGCAGAAAAAACATACTGAGGGCTGCTGACTTAGCAAGCTAAGGAGAGCAGTGAAGAGGAACTCGGACGAAACAGAGCTCCGACATTACAATTTTATTAGAGACTCCAGATGGAAAGAGACAAAGGCCAATTTAATGGCAGCATTTCCGACATCTGTAGGCTGCTGGGCTTATAGATCTGTTGTTACTTTTTCAGCAGTCACCTCCCCTGCTTAGCATCTCCCTCCCCCTGCCTCATCTCACTGGAGGAGTTGCAGAAGCTCTCATCAAAGTTATTGATTCTGCCTTGAGCAGGCAGGAAGAGGAACAAAGCCCCACTAAGAAAAAGCAGCGACCATTGATTAACAAATAGGATTTCTGGGATGAGGAAGTATTGGGATTAAACTCCTTTGCCTTACTGGTCTCAGATGGGAAAAACGATATGATATTAATCATCGACAATAACAACGGTAATATAGTGGTGAACATATAACAAAGTTACTGAATGCCAGGCTCTCACATCTAATTTTCCCACAATCCTGAGAGGCATATTACAGTAATCTCTTTTCACAGGTGAGTAAAAGGAAAGAGATTCAGTAGCCAGTCACCCACTGATGAGTGATGGAGACAGGACTTCAGAGTGTCTGACTCCCAAGCTCTGTACTTTTGTCTTCATGTTCAAACTGGCATCAAGCTCTTATTTAAGTCACAATGGAATTGTCTTCAGAAGAAAGGGGAGGGAAAGAAATATTCTGAGTGACTGGTGTTGGACAGCAAGTAGGATGCAGGTTTTTGGTTACCTTGATAAGACCATGTTGGAGGTAAAAGCCTGTCAAAGGAGGTTTAAGAGAATTAAAGAAAGGAATTAAAGAAAAACAAAAATGAGTAAGCCCTTTTAGAAAATTTTTCTTCAAAGGAGGATACAGCTTCAAAGGTGAAGCAAAAAATAAATAAGATGACGAGATGAATACACTCACGATGAAATCTTTAACTGGTAAATAAGAACTTTATTTGGTAACTTATATGTTTTGTTTTGTTTTATTTTGTTTTGCTTTGTAGCCACACCTGATGGTGTTCAGGGCTGACTCCTGGCTGTGATCAGGGCTAACTCCTGGTGAGAGACCATATGGAGTGCCAGGGACTAAAGATGGGTTGTCAGCATGGCAGGCACCCCACGTGCCCAGATTGATTTACTTTCCTGTTTATAAAATTTTCCATAGAAGTGCTTAAGTTTTACAATGCTGAGTTATCAACTATAGTCATCATGTTGAATAATGTGCTATTAGAACTTATTCATTTCATAACCAAATGTTTGTAGGCCCTTGCCAACCTTTTCCTATTTTTACCATTCCTTACAGTCCTGGCAATACACTTTTACGAGCTTGACTTTTTAAAAGAATTCCACATTAAGTGATACCATGAGACACTTCTTTCTGGCTTATTTCACTTAGCATATTAAAGCTCTCCAAGTTCAAATATGCTATTGTAAATGGCATAATTGCCTTCTTAACAGCTTAATAATAGTCCACCATGTGAATGTGTGTCTGTGTGGTCTGTGTATGTGTGTGTGCCTCTGTGTATGTGTATGTTCTTATTAATCTATTTCCCATATCTTTACTATTGTGAGTGGTGCTGCAGTGAACCAAGGAGTGAAAACTTCTAGTGAGAAAAATAATTTCATTTCACTTGAATAAATATTAAGAAATGGAATTGAAGGGTCATGTGGTAGTTCTATTTTAAAACTTTGCTGTGCAAATGCTTCTTTGCTTGATTTTTGCTTTTAGTGCCTTTGCTTCTGATGTCAAAAATATTTGCCTTTTTGCTTGATTTTTGCTTTTAGTGCCTTTGCTCCTGATTTCAAAAATATTATCACCCAGACCAAAGTTGAGAAGTTTAAATATATGTATTCTATGTATTCAAGGCATTTTATAGTTTCAGGTCTTAGGTATAAATCTGTAATCTTTGAATTGATTTGTATGTATAGTATAAGTTTTTGTGTTTATGTTCATAGTAATGTTCATCAACTTTACCTCGTTTTTCTATCTAGAGTACTATGAAAATCAGTATCAACACAAATATGTGGAGGTTAGCAAAAATATTTAAACTTGCACTCAAAAACTGACAATTATCAGTACAAAATATAAACATACTGTCACTGATGAGAATCCAACTATATACAACCCTGGTTTCAATAATTATTTGAAAAACACTGTCACCAAGAAAACATTCTTACATTTACTGATACCCAAAAGAAATGTAATTAGTGATACAAAATCTTACAATTTGAAAGTGTCAAATTATCTCCCATTATTAATGTCCATGCAATTCAAAGTCTTAACACTGCCTACCAATCAATTTTTGGTTAGTTATTTTTGCCCCATCCCTCCCCTTTGGAGCTCATATTGTATTGGTTTTCTAGCTTTGGTGCACTGTTCTTTTGCTAAAGTATTACTTTTAAAAGTTTAAGATATTGGGGCTGGAGTAATAGCACAGCAGGTAGGACTTTTGCCTTGCATGTGGCCGACCTGGGTTCGATTCCCAGCATCCCATATGGTCCCCCAAGCACTGCCAAGAGTAATTCCTGAATGCAGAGCCAGGAATAACCTCTGTTCATCACTGGGTGTGATCAAAAAAGCAAAAAAAAAAGTTTAAGATATTGAAATTTATGTCTATTCTCAATTACATGCCATCCTTTTCTAATTTTTAAAGTTACAATTGCTTCCAAAGTTCATTTTTTTTGTTGTGAAGGTGTTATTTTTCTGGACTAAAATTATGCTAGATGGCCTAATTATTATAATCTAACACTGAGCTTGGTTTATTATTGCTTTGCTTTAGCTCCACTGAGGGACTGACCTAAAACCTTTTTTTCTTTTTAAATTTAGATGGTGAGAATAGTGTCATTGGATTGTTGCAAAAGCTCCCTAAACTGTCTCTCTCTACTTTCCTATTCATCCTCATTCCACAGCCTATTCCCTAGGTGCAGGCAAGTGAATCTTTTAGTATAAGAATAATGTCTGGAGAAATAGTTCATGGGTTGAAGCGTTTGCTTTGCCATGTCCAACCCTGGTTCAATCTTTGGCACAGCATATGGTCCCCTCAGCCCCACCAGAAGCAAACCCGGAGCACAGAGCCAGGTGTGGCTTAAACAGAAAGAAAAATAACAGAAAATTATGCCAAGTAACTCCTTTTTGATTTTTGTAAAAAACCTTCCAGGTTCTCTATTTTGCTTTTTAAAAAGAGGGGGTTGAGGATAAATACTTACATTGGCTTATTAGTTCTATAGGATCTAGACTCCATTATACACCACAAATTGAATAATCTTGTAAAAATATTTTTGGACCAGAGAAAATGCACAAAAGGAGTGACTGCAGTATAATTATTATTTTTCAAAAGAACAATGTGTTTTGGTCAAATTAATGATAGTAGCATTTGGAGATAGAGGATGGAGTTCTAAATAGAAGAGAAACAAGATTCAGGAGAAATGAATAGATTATTTTTGACCTGGAATTGGTAATAATTCACTTTGTGATCATTATGAAACTGCCAAATTTCCAATGTTATATCTCCAGTAGATTATTCTTTACTAGTTTTTGGCCCACACCTGGCCATGCTCAGGGTTTTTTCCTGGCAGGATTCAGGGGACCATATGGGGTGCTGGGAATCAAATCCAGGTTGGCTCACGTGTAAGATAAGTGCCCTATTCACTGTACTATTGCTTCAGCATGAGATTATTATTTTTAGGTAAAAAAACAATTACATGAATGGAAAGCTGGAACAATAATACAGCAGGTAAGATGCTTGTCTTGTACACAGGAGAACCTTTGATTCTCAGTACCTTATGTGGTACCCAGAGTGCCAGCAGGAATGATCCCATAGGGCAAGAGTAAGTCTTGAGCACCACCCAGATGTGACCCCAACCCAAAATTATTACAAGAATGGGAGGTTGAGAAACTGAAGCAGGCAAGCATGAAACAATGATTTTCAATCTTTATTCCCAAGGAGAACTAAAGCAGAGCAGTGGGGGGAAAGAAAATGGAAGTGGATTCGAGAATGGTTTGGTTTGGTACTTTGAGATGGGAGATATTAAAGCATGCCTTTATGCTGGGGTATCTGATATGAAGGGATAATCCAGTGTTCTTGTGGGAGGGGACAGCTGCTGTGAAAATGCCCGTAGGTAATCAATATGCAAGAAAGGAAGTGGGCTTAGAGGATTTTTTTTCTTTATTAAACAATTTTATCTGGGAAATAAGGGAGAGAAAAGCAGAAAGAGAGGGAAATGCTAAGGAGACAATACAGACTTCTCCATAGTGGAAAAGCCAGGTTAACCTTTTTTTAAAAAAAATTTATATTTTAATGAATCATCATGAGATAAATTACAGATTTACAAACTTTCGTGCTTATGTTTCAGTCATACAATGATCCAGTACCCATCCCTCCACCTATGCCCATTCTCCACCACCAATGTTCCCAGTATCCCTCCCACATCCCCCCAATCCCCACCCCTGGATCTGTATCAGGCGGATTCCCTTTTTACTCTCTCTCTTTCCTATTGGATGCTATGGTTTGCAATGCAGGTGTTAAGTGGCCATCATGTTTGGTTTATAGTCTACTTTCAGTACACATCTCCCATCCTGAGCGGGTCCTCCAAGCATAATTTACTTGGTGGTCCCTTCTCTATCTTAACTGCTTTTCCCCCCAGCATGTGAGGCCAGCTTCCAAGGCATGGAGTAATCCTCCCATTCCTTGTCTCTACTATCTTTGGGTGTTAGTTTCCCATTTTGTTATTTTATATTCCACAAATGAGTGCAATATTCCTATGTCTGTCCCTCTCTTTCTGACTCATTTCACTTAGCGTGATACTCTCCATGTTAATCCACTTATATGCAAATTTCATGACTTTATCTTTTCTAACTGCTACGTAGTATTCCATTGTATAGATGTACCAAAGTTTCTTTAGCCAGTCATCTGTTCTCCAGCATTCAGGCTTTTTCCAGATTCTGGCTATTGTAAACAGTGCTGTAATGAACATACAAGTGCATTATGTCATTTCCACTATTTTTTTTTTTGCATCTCCAGGCTATATTCCCAGAAGTGGTATGGTTGGGTAAAATGGGAGCTCAATTTCTAGTTTTTTGAGAAACGACCATACTGTTTTCCAAAAGGGCTGAATAGTCGACATTCCCACCAGCAGTGAAGGAGAGTCACTTTCTCTCCACATTCACACCAGCATTGGTTGTTTTTGTTCTTTTGGATGTGGGCCAGTCTCTGTGGTGTGAGATGGTATCTCATAGTTGTTTTGATCTGCATCTCCCTGATGATTAGTAATGAGGAGCACTTTTTCATGTGTCTTTTAGTCAGTCGGATTTCTTCTTTGAGAAAGTTTCTATTCATTTCAATGCACCATTTTCTTATGGGGTTGGATGTTTTCTTCTTGTGGAGTTGAACCAGTGCTTGTATATCCTTGATATCAACCCTTTATCAGATGGATATTGGGTGAATATTCTTTCCCATTCTGTAGATTGTCTTTGTATTCTGGTCACTGTTTCTTTTGAGGTACAGAAGCTTCTTAATTTAAGATAGTCCCATTTGTTTATCTCTTTTTCCATTTGCTTGGTCAGTGGCATGTCATCTTTGAAGATATCTTTAACTTCAATGTTGTGCAGGGTTTTGCCCACCTTGTCTTCAATGTACCTTATGGATTCTGGTCTGATGTTGAGGTCTTTAGTCCATTTTGATCTGACATTTGTGCATGGCATTAGGCAGAGATCTGAGCCCATTGTTTTGCCTGTGGCTGACCAGTTTTGCCAGCACCATTTGTTAAAGAGGCTTTCCTTGCTCCACTTCACATTTCTCGCTCACTTATGAAAGATTAGATAATCATATATTTGAGGGTGTGTGTAAGGATATTCAACCCTGTTTTATTGGTCTGCTCCTCTGCTTTTGTTTCAGTAACATGCTGTCTTAATTATTACTGCTTTGTAGTAGATTTTGAGGTTGGGGAAGGTGATGCCTCCCATCTTCTTTTTTCCTAGAATTGCTTTAGTTATTCATGGGGGTTTGTTGTTCTATATGAATTTCAGGAGTGTTTGATCCACTTCTTTAAAGAATTTCATGGGTATCCTTATAGGGATTGCATTGAATCTGTATAGTTCTTTGGGGAGTATTGTCATTTTGATAATGTTAGTTCTCCCAATCCATGAGCAGGGGATATATTTCCATTTCCTTGTGTCCTCTTTTATTTTGTGAAGTAATGTTTTGTAGCATTCTTTGTACAGGTCTTTTACCTCCTTAGTTAAGCTGATTCTGAGGTACTTGATTTTCTGAGGCATAATTGTGAATGGGATTGCTATTTTCATGCTGCTTTCTTTTCTCTCATTATTTGCATATAGGAAAGCCATGGACTTTGGGCACTGATTTTATAACCTGTGACTTTACTATTGTTTCTAGGAGCTTTTTGGTAGAGGCTTTGGGGTGCTCTAAATATAGTAACATATCATCTGCAAATAGTGAAAGTTTGACTTCTTCCTTTCTTATCTGGATGCCCGTAATATCTTTTTCTTGCCTGACTGCTATTGCAAGTACTTCCAGTATTATATTGAACAGAAGTGGTGAGAGTGGGCATCCTCGTCTCATCCCTGATCTTAGAGGGAAGGCTCTTAGTTTTTCATCATTGATAATAATGCTTGACTTAGGCTTGTGGTAGATGGCTCTGACTATATTGAGGAACGTCCCTTCTATACCCATTTCGGTGAGAATTTTCATCAAATCGGGTGCTGGATCTTGTCAAATGCTTTCTCTGTATCTATTGATATGATCATATGGTTTTTATCTTTTCTTTTGTTGATATGACGGATTATGTTGACTTCCAAATGTAAAACCATCCTTGCATCCCTGGGATGAATCCCACTTGGTTGTGGTGTATGATCTTTTTGATGAGTTGTTGGATTCTATTTACTAATATTTTATTGAGGATCTTCACATTCATGTTCATCAAAGATATTGGCCTGTAACTTTCTTTTTTGGCAGTGTCTCTGCTTTTGGTATTAAGGTGATATGTACCTCATAGAAACTGTTTGGGAGTGTTTCTGTTTCATCAATTTTCTATAAAAGCTTGAAAAGAACTGGCAATAGGTCCTCTTTAAATGTTTGAAAGATTCGCTAGTGGATCCATCTGTACCTGGGCTTTTGTTTTGGGGGAGACTTTTGATTACAGTGTCAATTTCTTTGATAGTAATAGGTCTATTCAGGTATTCCAGATAGTCTTGGTTCAGCCTTGGGAGGTTATAGAAATCCAGGAATGTACCCATTTCTTCTAGGTTCTCTTGTTTCATTGCATAGACTTCAAATAGTCTCTGATGATCTTTTGAATTTCTATAGTTTCTGTTGTGATGTCCCCCTTTTTATTTCTGATTCAGTTTATTAGGGTTCTCTCTCTCTTTCTTTGTGAGTCTTGCTAGTGGTTTATCAGTCTTGTTTATTTTCTCAAAGAATCAGCTTTTCGTTTCATTGAACTTTCAGATTGATTTTTGGGTTTCCATGTCATTGATTTCTGCTCTGTTTTATTATTTCTTTCCTTCTGCCTGGTTTGGGCTCCTTTTGTTGGTCCTTTTCTAAGGTCTTGAGCTGTGAGGTGAAGTTATTTATGTGGACCCCTTTTTTCTTTCTGAAATATGCTGGCAAGGCTATAAATTTTCCCCTTGACACGGTTTTAGCTGTGTCCCACAGGTTCTGGTAGTTTGTGTCCTCATTCTCATTTGTTTCCAGGTATCTTGATTTTTTTCCTTGATTTTCTCCCTGACCCACTCGTTGTTCAACATTGAGTTCTTTAATTTCCAGGTCTTTGATTTGTTTCTCCACATCTGTGCATGATTAACTTCTATCTTCAGTGTATCATTGTCTGAAAAGATAGCTGATACAATTTCTATCTTCCTGATTCTATTAAGGTATGCTTTGTGGCCCAGCACATGGTCTATTTTGGAAAATGTTCCATGTGCACTGGAAAAGAATGGGTGTTCTTTTTTTACGGGGATGTAAAGCCCTGTATAGATCTATCACCTCTCTATTTCTTCCTTCAAAACCAATGTTTCTTTGCTGAGTTTTAATCTTCTTGATCTATCCTAAGGTGATAAAGCAGTGTTGAAGTCCCCAACTACTATTGTGTTGCTAGTAATGTCCTTAAAATCTGTTAGCAGTTATTTTAAGTATTTAGCTGGTCCCTCACTAGGTGCTTATATGTTTAGGAGTTTGATTTCTTCCTGTTGTACATATCCATTATTAATAAAAAATGGCCTTCACTGTCCCTTCTAATCTTTTTCAACCTGAAATCTATGTTGTTGAATACTAGTATGGCCACTCCATCTTTTTTGAGGGAGTTGTTTGCTTGCAGGATTGTTTTCCATCCTTTGACTTTGAGTCTGTGTTGTTCTGACTATTCAGATGTGTTTCTTGTAGGCAACAGAATGTTGGGTTCAGTTTCTGAATCCATTTGGCAAACGAATTCATTTGCCTCTGTGTCTCTCAATTGGTGCATTTAGACTATTGACATTGAGAGAGATTTTTGTCATGGAGTTTAGTGTCATCTTTCTATAGAGGTTTTCTGTGCTTCTAGGGGTTTTTCTTGTCTTACAGTAGGCCCTTAGTCCTTCCTTTAGGTTTGATTTTGAGTCTATGAAGTTCCTGAGCTCTTGCTTATCCATAAAGTAGTGTATTGTTCCTTCAAATTTGAGTGAGAGTTTAGCCAGATAGAGAATTCTTGGTGATGCGTTCATCATTGAGTTTTTTCACTATATCCCACCACTGTCTTCCGGCTTGGAGGGTTTCCTCTGATAGGTCTGCTGTAAGTCTAAGGGGTGCTCATTTGTATGTGATTTCCTTCTTTGAACTTGCTCCTTGCAGTATTGTGTCTCTATCTGTGGCATCCATCATTCTATGATATGTCTTGGAGTCTTTTTATTAGGGTCTCTTTTAGCTGGCACCCTTTGGGCTCCTTGGTTCTGGATTCCTGTATTCTCCAGGTCTGGGAACTTTTTAGCAATTATTTCTTTAACTGTGGCTTTTTCACTGGGGTTGATTCCTTGTCCTTCTGGTACTCTGATAATTCTAATGTTGTTCCTCTTGGAATAATCCCCTAGGACTCTGATTGGCCCTGAAGCATTTTGAGGTCTTTTCCCATTTTTTGTTGTTGCCTGTATGCTTTCTGCAGCTCATATTCAAGTTCACTGATTCTGTCTTCAGCTGTAGCCATTCTAATGTTGAGGGCAACCACTGAGTTTTTTATTTTATCTACCGAAACTTTTATTTGTGACACTTCTGATTGTAGCTTTCTTATTTCTGTTCTCATTTCTTCCTATATCTTGTTGGCTGTCTGTTCCACTGTTTCCTTCATGCCCTTCTTTAATTTGCTGGATGTCTGCTCCACTGTTTCTTTGAGTTCTGAACATCCTTAGCATTTCATCTCTGAATTCTTTATCGGAGAGATTGTATTTGTGGTTAGCCCCAGTTGAGGCTTCTGGACTCTTTTCTTAATCCCTCCTCGTGGTGGGTATCTGCACTGTTTCTTCATGTTATTGTGGTTGTATGGAGGTGGGACCTTCCAGTTCACTAGCACTGTTCCCTCTTACTGCAAAAAAGGCTTCTGGATGAGCTCATTCGATGGTGGTCGCCTTCCCCCCCCCCCTTCCTTTCAGGTATTTCTCTATGACTTATGTGTGGCCTCTAGGGAAGGTTCAGGGGATGTGTTCTTTTATACTGGGATTTGTACAGTTTCTTGTGTTTATTGGTATTTTGGTAAAATTGGAATAGACTTGTGTTCACTGGTATTTTGGAACAATTGGAATAGGTTAGTAGTGGACTATGGGCCCATTGTGTTTGAGATAGCCAAGAAGTTCTCCACAGAATTAGGTATTAGGGATTGAGATGTGAGTCCAGAGTTCTGGGAGAGGGGAAAGTGACTGCGGCCACCTGAGCCCCTGGAGGTCACGCCCCCTTCTGCGGAAGCCATGCCCTTTACTGCAGGGGTGCTGGCCCATCTCATAGATGCTCCACCAGGGTGCAGGTGCGGGGGGGCAGGGGCACTTGGTCAGGAAAGTTGGCATACCTGGGGAACAAGATGGAGATGCTGGAGGTCTGTGGCAGAGGGCAGGGTGCCCTGCCCAAGGGAAGCTGGGGCGAGATGAGTTTAGAGGATTTTGATGATGATGACTGAATGCCTGAATAGTCTGGGCTCAGAGTAGGGAGAAACACTGGGTTGTAATAGAAGATGTCAGGAGCTGCAAGAATGAGAAGTGACCTGAAACACTGGCTTCAGGTGGCTACTGGATTTAATTTGCAGGAGAGAGGTGGTATGAGTTAGTCTCTAAGACCTTTGAAGGGAAGTTGTGCAATCATTTCTAACTATAATTTCTTTAAAACAACTTTTTTTATTGAATCACCATGCGAAAAGTTACAAAGCTTTTAATCTCAGTCATACAGTGACCAAACACCCATCCCTTTCACCAGTGCACATGTTCCACCACCAAAAATCCCAGTATATCTCCCTACCCTCCCCCCATGTGGTTGATGATTTTTGCTTTACTTTCTCTTTGATTACATTTAATATTTCAATAGGAAACCCACTATTATTATTTGGAATTTTCCCCCAACAATCAAACCCGCTGAAAAGGCAGCATTTGATAATTTGTTTTCCATTGCTGATAATGAAGAGTATATGAGGTTTGGGATTTCTGGTATTTTAGCAACTAAGTCCAGAGAAATTTCTGCCAGAAATTGCATCATTGCAAGCTCATACCTTTGTTTAGTGGGCCTTATACGCTGGCGGTCACCACGCCGCTGCCAGGGAAAGAAAAAGCTGAGAGAAAAACCTTTCCCCTCCCATGGTGGCATGGTACTGTAGTTTAGTTCACAGTCTTGAGGCATTTCTGCAAGAAGCTGCTGGTGCCGAAAATAGTGGGCCTCCAGGATCATGGGCATTCAGCAAGGAGGGGCCGCACATGTGCAGCCGCTCAGGTCAAATCTGGGCAGAGAGCAGCGTCGGTAACGCCCCCCATCTCGAGATATCCCTCACGACCGATTGCTGCAAACTCATACCTTTGTTTAGTGGGCCTTATAAACTGGCAGCCGCCACGCCATCGCCAGGGAAAGAAAAAGCCAAAGGAGAAAAACCTTTCCCTTCCATGGCGGCATGGTTCTAACTATAATTTCTTTGTGGACTTATTTCAACTAATAACTCAGATTATTTTCTGATAAAAAGGAGAAAAAAATAATTTGCTATGCCCTTATGTTACCTTACAAAAGAAAAAAAATCTTGAACTTGAATTTCTAGAAAGGGAATTTCTAGAATGGGAATTATGGAATTAAATATATGTAATTGTCCTTAATAAGGCAATGAGCTAGGCTTTGCTTTCTTGAAGTTATATATATGTATATATTATATATATATATGTATATATTATATATATATATTCTTTTTTTTAACAGTACTACCAGAGAGGTGAGGAAAACTCGTACAGGTGGATACCAATTTAAAATTGTATCACCTCTTCCCCATGCCCCCACATTTTGTTTTGGGGAAACAGCTGGCTGTGCTCAGGAATTACACCTTTTTCTGCCTGTTCTCTTGGATCAACCCTCAGGTACTTGGAGGGCCATATGGGGTGCAGGGATTGAATCTGGGTCAGCCACATGCAAGACAAGCACCTTACCAGCTATACTTTTTTCTAGTTCTCACTGAACTCTTTAAATCATTTAATGTTGATAATTTTAATTACAGGGTTTTGTCTTTTAGTTCATATTTAATATATTTGAGAAAAATGCTGTTGAGACAGGATTAATATCATTACTTCTTTCTTCTAAATACCAAACAAAACAAAACCAAATAGCCATAGTCCTATCATTGTCCTTGGAATAACTTGCTTTTCCTTAATATACTTGAAATGCTAATTTTATCTTCCCTTGTTTAAAAGTTTAAAATAGGTGGTCTCGTCTGGTTCCAGAACAGTCTGGGTTTATGATCAATCTAAGGACGTGTCATTCTTCCTCCTCAGAACATGGAGTACTTGGCACTCATTGCACAGTTCTGAACTCTCTATCTGGCGCAACATAAATTTGAGGCTCCTAATGCATTTCTGTGGCTTTATTACATTAATTTCCTATGTGTGGTGTTGACTAGAAACAAGTGATCAGGGATAATAAACTATAGGCCTCTCCCGACATTTGTTATAAAATAGAAATGGTTTACCTCATGAAGACTCGGACATCTCCTTGGAAATGATTGATCTTTGAAAATATTAACTAATAATATATTCTCCCTTGTTTAAAGTACTCACACATTCTCTCATTCTCTTGAATTTTTTGTGTTATGTATGCACATGTTATGTGGCTCCAGGCACATCTTTTTTACTCCACCGTTCTTCCTGCACTAACATACGCCTCAGAGACCTGGGCCCTACAAAAACAGGAGGAGAACACTATTTGTGTCTTCCAAAGAGGAATTAAAAGAGCTATGCTTGGAATATCACACTTCACTCAAGTGAGAGACCTTTGTCGATGTTGGAGTTCCGACCTTTGTCGATGATGGAGAATCAGGAACGCTGCCTCATTTGCCAAGGTGTCGAAAATAAGATGGGCCGGACATGTAATGCAATTTGGAGACAACCCCTGTACTGGAGCTGTTACCTATTGAATTCTACGGGATGTCAAAAGAAAGCCTGGCCGCCCACCTACAAGGTGGTTGAACTTCTATGTCAAGACTGAATGAATGGTTTGATGCTCTTCGTGCTCCTGGAATGAGCAGATGCCATTGGGCTACACTAGCACATGACAGAGACAGATGGAGATGTTACTGGCACCCACTCAAGCAAATTGATGAGCAACAGGATAACAAGTGATTCGAGTGATACAAATTATATTCAAATATAATTTCTCTTAGTAATATGATTAAAGGGAGTGTTTCTCAACCTTTTTTCTGACCATGGCTCCCTCCCAACTTTATTTTCTTCTTGTGCCCCTCTCCCCATCCTACACATCAGCCCTTGTACTGCCCTTGTACTGTTTCCCCCCACCTTTTTGCACTTTTGACTGTGGCCCATGTTTGAAAAAAATGCTGATTTGGCTGTCTTCAACAGGGCAATTCGAGGGGAGTGGGTTGAGTTTCCCTTCCTGCCCCAGAAGAACCCTAGCTGCCAAAAAGCTCCAGAACCCAACCGCAGTCATGCTCAAGGCCACTCTCCACAGGCTTGGACGAGCCTCACCTATGAGGGGACCTCTAGAAAAACCCAGGTATGAGGGAGCCATGACTGAGATCTCCATGCTCACTCAGAACAGGACTGGGGCTCCTCCTCCAACCTCCCCAATTTCCAGTAGCTTGGGAGTCGCACCCACAAACTGCCTCCAGTGCCATATAATCTCATAAATGGCCAAGATCTGGAGACTATGAAATAAAGATCCCGGAAGAGAATGATACAGAATGTCCTGGAGCATGGGGCCACATTCGGGCCACACAACCTCTTATGCTCTAACCCACTGATGTACCAAAAGTCGCACACATTTGTTTGGGCTTAACATACATCATGCTTGTTATCTCTTACAAGGGCTTAAATGGCTCCAGGATGAAATACAACAATCTTCACACACTTTCCTCTTATAATTGTGGGAAGATGCACGATGGTGGGATTGTTTGAATATTATCTGTAATGAACTATTGTGAACAACTTTATAAAAATAAAATTAAATTTAAAAAATACTGATTTAAACTACTCAGTTAAAACTGAGTTATATCAAAGCCATTGAAATGAAATGTTATAGTGTTTGTCTTTAGAACAGTTCTAAGAATGAAGTTTTCAGTGGCTGACAATACTGGATAAGTGGGGGCTCACGTATTCAGTTATTGGATGTCCACATTATCTCACTAACCTTAACAAAGTATGATCATCACACTTTAATTTTTCACAAATGAAAAGAATATACCCAACATAATACCAAGCTACCAATCTACTTAAGACCCACAATTCTCAGTGTCCCACTTCCTGAACACTACATCTCACCTTCCACTTCTTTACATTTGATCTAGCACTTTGAGGTCTAAGATTTTTTTTTTTTGCCTTTTGGGTCACACCCAGCAATGCAGAGGGGTTACTCCTGGTGCTGCTTATATGGAATACTGGGAATCGAACCTAGGTTGGCTGCGTGCAAGGCAACCACCCTACCTGCTGTGCTATGGCTCCAGCCCCTGAGGTCAATGATTTTTTGAATGTATAGGAACAAGACCTTCCCACCTGCCTCACAAAGCCAAAGAGTCTGGGCTCTTCATTATCCTGACAATCATGCACATTGCCTTGACTCCCTAACCCTTTTCTTTTTGTCAAAAGTACTTTGTGAAAAGCTTTGCCTGTTCAACTCCAGTATCTACCCGGAGAAAAAACACAGGCTCTGACAGGTTTCACTTTAATTCTTGACCAGGTATCTTAAGTAAAGTGCTGAACAGTCCCATGCTGTCATAGTCAATATACTCTCCTAGGAAATTATTCCCAACTTTCCCCTCTCCTGTCTTCACAACTCCTACTGTCATATGTCATCCCACAAATGAGCCCACATATGCTGCCATCCCTTCTATTCCCAACAATGGTTACTCCAGAAACTTGCTCTAGAAAGTGCCTGTGATTTTTTGCTCTTTATCATTCCTTCTTCATTGGATAATTTCTATCAGCACATAAACATGAAGATATTTCTCCAATCCAAGAAATACTCTGGTGTAACCCCATACTCTCCAGCAACTGCTCCAGTTCTTGGTTCCCACACCCCTTCAAAACAAATACCCAAAAAAGCTGCCTCTTCCCGTGGTATCTAGATCTGCTCTCTTCCCAATCTCCCCAGTCAGGTTTCTTACTACCTCACCAAAGAGGGCTGGAGCGATAGCACAGCGGGTGGAGCGTTTGTCTTGCACACAGCTGATCTGGGTTCAATTCTTCTGCCCCTCTCGGAGAGCCCGGCAAGCTACCCATGGTATACTTGATATTCCAAAAACAGTAACAAATCTCACAATGGAGATATTACTGGTGCCCACTCGAGCAAATCAATGAGCAATGAAATGACAGTGACAGTGACCTCACCAAAGCATTATTTTCCATTATTACTATTTACCACCCATAGTCAAAAGTACCACTGTAAATTGCTGAAATTACTAAAGACTGTGTTAATTTGGTATGTAAGGGTTACTTCTAGCAGTGCAGTAATCCAGGGTCATAAGGGATGCTGAAGTTCTAAGCAAGAAGACCATATGCAAGTGCCTCATCCCCAAAATCTCTCTCCAGGTCCTACTAAGGACTGTATAAGTTGATCATATTACTTGGAGGATATTCTAAGTAGTCCCTCTGCCTCTGCTCTTGTTGCCTGTCTGCTATGCCCAGCTTGCACAGCAGATGAAATGCTTTTACTGCTCTTACACTGGCTTCCATCAGGCCAAACACCAATGACCAAACAGTGGTCTATACAGGCCAATATCCTATTGCTTGTCGTTTTTTTCAGCCCCACAGACTTCCTTGCTGCTTTTCACATGCAAAAATCTCACTCCTATCACTGTCCATCCAACTTCTCATTTTTTACCTTCCTTGTGCCATTTACTTCAGATGTTCTCTTCCAAGTCCACCATATGTTCTGCTTCCTAACTCAATTTTCTTCCAAACACCTGTATCACAAATGAACCCCTGACTCAGCATTCCACTGTAATTTGTTCCTGCTACCTTCCTTGAGGAATTTAATAAAGGTTTTGGCTAGAAAATACAGCATTTATGTCTATTCATTTTCCACGAAAACCTAAGCTTCTTGAAGGTAGAGTTTGCTAGAATAGTTTCTGTATACAGAAGGTACTCAATATATATTTGCTGGCTGAACGTATCATATAGATATTTTCAAAATGTACAAAAAATTATGACACTTATTATCTGTAAAAACTAAAATGTTAGTAGGAAACTAATTTGAGGAAGTCTAAAAGGACCCAATGCCAAAGTCAGTTATTAAAGCAGGCTGAAGGCTACAGAGGCAGTAGGGGGGTTAGTTACTTGCCTTGCACAAGGCTTATTCAGTCTATCCCCAGCACTGCATATGGTCCCCTGAGTACCAGCAGGAGTGATCCCAGAGCACAGTGATAAGAGTGAGTCCTGAGTACTGCTGAGTGTAGTCAAAACAACAAAAGCAGAAAAAAGAATTTAATAAAGTGTAAAGTCTTGGGGCTGAGGAGATTGTAGAGATAAGGCCCTTGCCTTATATTTGACCAACTTTTTTTGATCTCTGGCACTGTACATGATCCCTGAAGAACGGACCATGAGTCATTACTGAATGTAGAGCGAGTAATGAGTATTGCTAGGTGTGGCCTTAACCCCCCAAAGGGTAAAGTCCTGACATACTGGCATGAAGAATGAATTAAGTATGGAAAAAATAAGGGTACCAACAATAGTAAATAATTCCAATTTTCTAAGAAATCTAAGTGCCTCTCCATGTCCATTATTTATACTTTCAGAAAACAAACTTTATATAAAATTTATAAGGAAACATACTAATTTGTTAGTTTACCTCTAGTGTGATTAAATCAGTAAGAGGGAAATTTTCATTTTCATAATTTTTTAAATTTCATAAACTGTAAAAAAACTAAGGCACGCTGACGGGGCGTGTGTACTTGTGGGCTCTCCGAGTGGCTCTGTCTCACCGTCCATGTTCGGTGCTCTGGAACCGCTGTGTGTGCTGTCGGTCAAGGGCAGGCAACGAAAGGAAGGAGGCCAAACTGGTTGCTCGATCAGTTTATTTCATTCTCTCTCCCTGCTTCTCTCCCGGCTCTGGATCTCTCTCTGGATCTGTGGATCTGGCCCCCAACCCACTCTTACAGCCTAGTTAAATCTCCCCAGCATGAGGGGATTGGGGTGTACACATAGGTGTGGTCACCATCAATAGGATTGAGGTTCCTTTTCCTCAGGGGGTGCTTCTCCTAGGACTTAATTCTCTTTCAGCAGGAGGATCCACCCAAGGGCGGAGTCCCATGAGTGTGTTTCTCCTCTCCTCAGCCAGTAAACATATAAGAATTCATAATATTAATCATTTTGTATGGACACAATAAGAAATGCATTAAAGCTTATAGAATTGCTCTCCAGGGGCCATCTCTATCTCAGACTATAGTGCTCAGGCCAGATCAGTCTTTCCTATCCCTAGTAGGGTCCTAGTCTCATCATTACTTTTGGATCATGACAGCGTTTGTCTATGATCAAGCTCTTAACTTATAGTTAAGAATTAGGCACTTTGGCCAGGCCCATCTCGATGCCAGGGTAGCACATTGCCCTGGATCCATCCCGTCCCTCGTCAGGACCCTGCTTTTGGGGTGCTAGGAACTGAGGAAAACTGAGGCTTAAGTGGAGAAAGCAGATGCCCGGGAGGGAATAATATTCGAAGGCAACTAAGCCCCAAGTTACAGAAACATAATATTGTCTTCTTGTGTCTATACAAAAAAGACATTGCTTTAAATTATTCAAAAGGCATAAAGAGGGGAGAAAGGCAATGTTATAATATTCAGTGTCTAGGAAGGTCTGACCTTACAAATTAGCAGAGTCAGATTAAGGGAAAGCCGCGGATTAACTCTTTTGGAGAAGAGAGCATAGAGAAGTGATTATAGCTAAACAAGGGATGGGAGAGATTCGGGAACACCTTGATGGGTGTGACTGGGGTAAGCCTGAACTCCAGGAAAAACCGGGACAAGCTACTCATGGCAAGGGGGGAGAGGACAAAGTAATGTCATCCTACAATAAACCTAATACCTTTATAATAAAAAATTTAGATCTTTGGAACACAATAAAGAGATTTGAATGATTATTGATATTTGTTGGTGGTGTCCTTGGGTCCTAGTAGAAGATGCAGAAAAAGATGAAGTTACAGGGGAAAATAAATGAGGATGCTTCTTGCTTTTATTCATGAAAGCACAGAGCAAAGCTTATAGGGACAGGTGAGCGAGCTATATTTTATTAACTGAGTCCCTACTATGAAGAAAGTGATATACTTAATGACAAGATAGACGCACTTCCTCTCTCAGAACAGAACTGGAAGGTAGTATCCTGCAGCAGGTCTAGAGACAGAAAAACAAGGTCGAGAGAAGCTTACTGTTCGCCAGTCAAGTTTAGGTAAGAAGCAAGAGAGCTGGAGTTCAGATCTATCAAGCTGCTGCTCAGAGAAATGAGTTTGCACAGCTGGGCTAAGATGGAGAAGAGAACTTCTGGAGCTGAACGCTTCCTTGGGGCTGGATCTTCAACAAGCCCAGAACCCTGTGGAGAATCCTGACAAACTGCTCTGGGAAAAGGCATGAAGAGTAGAGTGTTGGGATCTATCAGGTGATGGCACAGGGAAGGGGCACTTTGGAAGTCCTGTGGGGGCACTCTGGAAGTCACTGGGTCAAGGTTAGCGATCCTGCCAGCCCAAAGGAGCCAAAGCATCTTCCCTCTTTCCATTCATACCCAGCTAGACAGAGTGACACAAAATGGCCCTAGGATCCTGATTTCTTTTTCCACTTGAAAAGACGACGCCTTGCTGCAAAGAAAGCTGGGCAGGGAAAGCGTCAGGGCAATAGCTGCTACTGTCGAGGTGGGAGGGTCCCTTGCATACCAGGACTCCTGGAAACATCCAGAACCTGAATGAATAAATGAATAATGTAACATCTCTGAGCAGAAAAGGAAACAGGTGCAAAGAGGTATAAAATTTAACCAAATATATGCACGAGTAACTAGGGGAAGCAGCATTCCCATTCTGATTCTGAAAGTCCCATTCTGATTTCTAATATCGGTACTTTCCCAGCATAGGCTGTTCTCTGGGAACAGGACCTTGTGGGATGTCCTTGGATCCAGAACACTGAGCCAACAGCAAGAACTGAGGATGGAGAGGACCGGGTCAGAGAAATGTGGAAAAGCAAGCAATACAGGGACACCCTGTGAATCACAGGAGGAACAAAATCGCCAGTTGTCCTGTCTTTGTTTCAGTGGCAGAACGTTCAGTTACACAGACAGTGAAAAATGATTTTTAACCGGAAGCCTTCGTGACTGGCTTGGCGTTGCCACTGGGATCTGATTAGTATTCCTGAGAATTCATTAGCTTTTGAAGGAAATGCTCAAATGACAAGAAGCCAATACCGGTAGCTTAGATTTAACATTTAAACCAAATTTCTCAAGCACAGTTAATGTTTTATAAAATGGCGCCTTCTTTCCCCAAACTATCATGGGGAATATCATCGAAGCAAACTATCATGGAAGCAAACCATCTTGACACCTTCAAGTTCACCTCCACTTAACCAACCCAGAGGATGCGGCTCTGTGTGGAGTGAATTTACATAATTTGCTGTGGGCTTGAAGAAGTGGGAGTATTTTTCCCAGCCTTGGCTGGAGGAAAGCCAAGATGTAAGTGCAAATCCCTTAAAAACGATCTCTCTGTAAATACCCCTTGGACCGACATGATCCCACCCAGAGAGCAGCATTTTATTGCATCCTTTGTTTTAGCTTCCCATTTTAGGGAGAATTGATAGTGATACTAAGAATAAACACTTTGCCAGTCAGAGTCTGTGGCTAGGTTTTTCTTTTTTTTTAAGGAGCTGGGAAGTCTTGTGTCCAGGAATAATATTTATATTGAAACTCAGCTGTGTTTCACAGGGCGAGGGCAGCTCTGGTCAAAAATGAATTCCTTTCCCATGTTCAATTCCTCTCCCATGACTAAAGCAAGTGAGGGAGTATCTAAGTTCTGTGTAAATCCTACAGTAGTTTCTCAGTTGCTTAAGATAAGCATTAACCTTTAATAACCCCCTGAAGTCTTTTTTTAAAATGTGAAGACCATATGTTCATATTCAAAAACTCCCAAACATTTTTTCCTTTTTCTTTTTTTGTATTTCTGAAGTAGTAATGTGATATCGCAACTCTTCCCCCATGCATAAAATTCTCTCAAAAGACTTTGAGGCAATTTTGTCGTTTCTTAATTTACTAACCCTGTAAAAGCCTTTGTTGCATGGGGCAAAAAAAGTCTGGAGTGACTCTATTATCAAAATATTGCACTGTAGCACTGTCATCCCATTACGCATCGATTTGCTCAAGTGGGCACTAGTACAGTAATGTCTCCATTGTGAGACTTGTTACTGTTTTTGGCATATCGAATATACCGAGGGTACTTGCCAGGCTCTGCCGTGCTGGTGGGATACTCTCGGTCTCCAAGAGGGACGGGGGAATCGAACCCAGGTTGGCTGCGTGCAAGGCAAATGCCCTACCCACTGTGCTATCGCTCCAGTTCATCAAAATATTATAATTATTTTGTTAAATGTCATAGGAGAGTAATTCATTTATAGGGCTGATTAGAGAGAAAAAGCAATGCTGAAACCACTGTGGCCTTTTGATTATAGTAAATCTATAAATATTAAAGGAAACACATAATTAAGTAAATAATATATTAGAGAATCTGTAGTAATCCAAAGCAGTAAAGGAAAAAAATCTGTAAATTTATTATTTCTTTCCATGTTCTAACCTAACCTACATGTGGTTATGAGAGTTTCTACTTCCAATAGTTTCCAGTTAAAAACAAAGATCAACTTTCATTCTACTGGGAAATAACCTGCAAGGAAATTTCATACTGCTGGTAAAATTGAGGTCTGTTATTGGGGATTTAAAACTGTTGTGACGTCTCATAAATCCTAAGTCGCAGAATTTTTAAAATTTTGGCCATCATTTTGAATGATACCAAAAAATTGTCTGAAGATTAACTGAGGAATAATTCACTGTTAAAAAAATATATATACTCCTCCCAACATTCTCATAGAATCTGAAGACTCCCAGGGGAAAAAAATAGGTAGTAAGGAAATATCTCTTTGTAAAATCTTGTTCTTTTTTTCTTCTCTTTACTTTTGGGTCACACCTAGTGATGCTCAGGGGTTACTCCTGGCAGTGCTCAGGGGACCCATATGGATGCTTGGAATTGAACCCAAGTCAGCTGCATGGAAGGCAAACGCCCTCCCCACTGTGCTATCACTTCAGCCTCTGCAAAGCCTTTTTGGGATATAGGCAAGTAGACCATTTCTAGGGTAAGATGATCTGTGAATTTTGAAAGTCAATTTTCTTCAAATTTCTCCCACTTAGTTTAACATCTAATTTCTAGAAATCTTTGCTATTTAAGCAAAATGAAAATGTTTACTAAAGACCAGTGAGATTCAACAATGTATGTAACAAAACCTATTTGTGTGTGCATGCATCTTCCTGGCTTTTTGTTTTCACAACGATCATTCCAGGATATAAAAATAACCTTGAAAATACAGATAAAGGGTTTCTCTGTCTTCCATAGGAGTGTTGTGTTTCCATGGTGATGAAACCAGCTCTTGATATCCAATTAACCAAGGTAATTCTGGGTTTCCTGCTTCCTCATTCCATGAAACAAGGAGACAGGCAGAAGGAGAGGGGAAACCAATAGTCTGCCTGATAGCTGGATAAAAATTGCCAGGAGGCTTAAATTCTGGTCTCAAGACTTTTCTATGATACATCAATGCCAAGTATTTAGGGAAATGACATACTTCCATTATTCATTTATTTTGTGAAAGTGGCATTCTGCTCTCAACAATACCTTCAATTTTATGAAACATGAATGACTTAACAAAAAGGAAAAACATTGCCTTTCATAGCAGCAGTTTCCTTTTCCATATACATGAACTACACAAAACCTACCTCACTTCCCTGGTCCTCACCTACTCACTGGTCCCTAGACTGGTTCCTCATAATAATCCTCTGAGCACAGTTGTTTCCTACAGAAATGTCTGAATTACAGCGCAGTTCTCGAACTGCCTCCTCAGCAAAACCTTTCTCAGTTGGTCCTTGTTCCTTCTGTGTAAACCTGTCTGGACTTAGGGGGAGACTGTGCTTCACTTATCCACATCAACCCTTAGCATGAATAAGCATGTAAAAAAGTATAAATGTGGTTCTCAAATTTGACTGCACATCAGAATCATGCAGAGTTCTGGGCCTCACTCGAACTATGGATCAGAATCTCTGAACGTGGATTCCTAAAATGAATAGATTTTACCAATCTTTCTGGTAACCTTTATTAAGCATGTATATTTTATAAACTCCAGTTGCTGTACAGACACTGCAGATTTGGTAGTCAGTGGTGCATAGTGTTCATTTACTTCCATCTGTTCTTCCAGGGCCTGTTGCAAACTCGCACCCATTTATGAGCGCGGGATGTTTTCAAGTAGGATTCAATCAGGCACTGCAACACATCCACCATAATTGATACAAATTAAATGTTTACTCTTTGTCAGGCACTGTTCTAAGGGTGTTCACACCAGGAGCCCCGTTTTATCTTCACAACGAACCTCAAAGGCAAGTACTGTTATTCCAAATTTTAGGGATGAGAACTTGGATACGAAAGTCTCCCATTAGTCTAAGAATGAGATGAGTTATCTTTTAATATTCTATGTACTATTTCATATGTTTCACTTTCATAGCACTTAGAGTAGCTACTGAAATCTTGTTTACCTTTCTCTTCCAAGAGACTCTAAGTTTCTTGACATACAAGGTTAAAAAAAATATGCCTTACATATATTTGTATCTCCCAATATTTAAGACAATTCTTTTTAGTTATTGAACAAATAGATGCCTGATTTCTGAATTGTTCAATACATCAGTTTATTTATAAGTGCCAACAATTATTGTAATTTCTCCATGGTAGATCATCTAACTTGTGTTTTTGAAAATAAACAGAGAGGAGCAGGAATTGGGTATAACAGGTTAATAATCAAAGGATAAAACTACAATTATTGACAAATATCAACTTTCAATCTTCCCTTTCTCCTGTCTTCAAATGGGACCCAAAGTATAACTATGTTACTTCCTTTTTCAGTTCAGATCCTTGCCCTGCTCTTGGCTCCATATTCACCCAGGTTCTCACCAAGTATCTGTCATCCATCCATCCACCCAATGAGCAAGGTGGCAGACATTAGTCAATTAGGGTGAGTACCACTCCTTAAGGAAATATCTAACAACAACAAAAAATCAAAAACTCCTTAAGTGTTTGTTACTGTTCTTACCCCTTATTTGAACAGAGGCAGAGTCTTCTATGCCATTAAAGTACACTAAATTTTCTAGACAAACTCTCTAGATCTTTCACACTGTGAAAATAACGCTGGGGTATCTCATGAACAATCTCATTTTTCAAAGGAAAAATCTGCCCACTTTCTTCAGACTGAGACATACTAACTTGAAATTTAATTTTTCAGGTATTAAAAATGGAGTTCTAGTACAAAAACTTGAAGTTGGGTGCATCAAGCTCAAGATCATGGAATGCACCTTTGGCAATGGTTCTGTCACCCTCAATCTCCAGGTTGAGGTTACACTCTAGATGGTACAGATTCGATCACTGATGTAAATGAATACAGGATGAACAATCAGGCTGCATTGGTCCTTCGCAGAGTAAGATAATCACATATGCCCGTATGTAAAAAGGGTCCAACCTGAGGTTTTGATTATCTGACCCCGAGCTCATTACCTCCACAATATCCCAATCTGCATGTTGAAAAGGGGAACTGAGGCATCAAGAAAACAAGATAGACGGCTTGTGTTCTTATTACTTCTGTTTCATTTCCAGTGACAGGCTATCAAGGTCCATGTGTGATCAAGGAACCCCCAATTAAGATTTTACTACAGAGGGGTCATATCAGTATCCAAAATACCTCAAAGGTTTCTCTTACAATGCCAAGTCAATTATTTCTAATGGCATGAGTGTGGAGAGGTAAGCACTCATTTGCAATAATAAGCATAGAATCTTAGTTCTGTGTTGGAAACTCCTTGTTTCTTTATAAAAAAGTTTGTCAAAAACCTACAGGCTCCATTTGCATAGTATCCTCAAGAAAATTTACATAATTTAACATGAAAATTAGGCTATGTCTGAAGTAACTTTAAACTTCTCAAAAATCTAGTAAATGTAAATTCTCTTAAAAAATACTATTAAAATAGAGAACACATATAAATAAGATATAGTTAGCATTTTCAGTCAAAATTAAATATATTAACAATAAAACTTTGTGCATGTGAACATTTCAATGAAATATGAAACAAAATATTTTTCTACCTTTATTTTCAACAGTTGTTTATAATACCCATAGGGTGGAGGAGATAAAAAAAAATTGCTAGTGTATAAGTAAATGTTCAGGAAAAAATGACCTCTTAGTTATCCTTTCACTCAAGGCATTGTGAAATGCAAAAACAAACACATCATTTTATTAATTTGTCATCAAGTGATCATCACAAACTAAGTTATCTTAGTATTACACTAAATAACAATGAAGTTCCGTAAAATGTTGAAGCTAGAAAAAAAAATGCCACCTAAAAATAAGTGACAGCAATTCACAATTATACTAAAACTCAGAATTAAAATGCAGTATCTTCATTGAATGACGCCAGAGTAACAGTGTTCCTCCCCAATCTCATCACTTTGTCACATGTATAGTGATCTTCCTTATAGCAAACATTTTCATAAGCAGGGATAACTTTTGAGCAAAGAATCTATGTCATCTAGCCATCAGTTCTTATTTCTCTGTGGTGGGGGCAGACCCAAGAATGTATGAAAACAAGTGAAAGCTGTGTGGCTAGTATTCCCACTCTTTATCTTTCTACCTGGCAGAAGCTTTCAACCCATTTATAGAAACCATATATTGCAAACTCTTACAATACTGTATCTCTGGATGCAGTTTTCAAAATCATTCTTTGTTCCATTCTTCTCGTAATTTCAAACCGTTCCCTATAGGTGGTCTAGAGTGTGAGTTTCAAACATATGCTATTAATATGCCCAAAACTGTGGCTGCAAAAAAGAAAATAAAGTGTTAATTGAATTCTAGTTTATTTTACTCATAATATTACAAATATAATTTTTGTATTCAAATGTAATATAATTTGTAAAACTATCCACTTGATGCCTTCAGATGAATACACCTACAGCTTTTAAGGTATGTAGTATTTGTTGATGTTAAAACTGCTTTATTAAAACAACTTTACCATAGGGCTATAACCAATGGATAATGGTACAGAGATATTAATAACTTGTTTATTAATAAACATCTTGAAAGGGTGGAAATTGTACTCCTAAAATCTCCATTGAGAAACACGACAAAACAACATATAGTCAGTACATCTCAACAACCACCACCAAATGTTACCATGCTTTCTAATTTACCCTGGCTTCCCTGTTAGTGTATCACATCAGCAACAGATATCTGGGGATACTTCATATTTAAAATTTTCCTGGTTATTCTCTTCGAATGTTTTCCATAAACGTTTTTGAGAAGAACACTGTGTTCCCTTTTTATAGATACATGAAAATGGTAATAACAGTACATACCTCAAAGAATGTTTCAGAGATTCATAAATCACCCACATTATGTCTATAATGTTTCCTGCATACTTCAATTTGATGAGTGCTCAAAATATGTTAACTACTATTAATATGGGATGTTACTAACAGCTACCTTAATATCCTCAAAAGTCCTATTTAATAAGTTTAGTTCAGTTTGGGTCTTGCTCAGAAACTGAATCTACCATTGTTTATAGAAGCTGATCCTGAAGTGCTTTTCCAGATTTCATTCCTCATATTCTGGCTATGACAGAATATTCTTTGAGGGGCAATACCTCGGTTCTCTGAAGTCTGGGCATCACTACATTTACTAGTGTCCTCCTATTCCCTGCTCCGCTTTGATTTCTAATTGCCTGTTCTCATCTGCTTTCCTGTGTTGCTAATGCTTCATAAAGGCAGGGACGGAGTCTGTCTTCGCAAATTTCATTCTTAGTGGCCAGAGCAATGTTAGAACATGTATGCTCACCGCATCTCTATAGGGGGATATTGACAATCTGGAATTGGGTGGGTTGCTGGTGAAAGAACAGGTTTTCATGTAGTATGACTACTGCAATCTAGGAGCCAGTTGTGGAGCCAAATGGGGGTGGATGATGGTGGAAGGGGACGTAGAATCATAGAAGCAGAGATTCAGTGGGAATGAAGGGGCCCTAGAGAATATCAGGTTTCCCATCTAGACACTGAAGGTTAGCCCAGCTGGGTCAAAACCAGAGACACTGATTTGGGATCTCTAGATGCTGCTCCTGTGATAGGGGAAATGAGAAATTGGACAGTACCAGAGCTCAACCTAAGATACTTTCTGTGCCTAACATCAACAACAAACTGCAAGTCAGAGACCCCTGTCAGCTGGAATAAAAGTGTCCGATCCAACTCAAGACCCCAGAATACTTACCAGACAGTTGGGATGTGTTGCGCATGTCTGGCCCAACACAGAATTGCAGTGCTGAGGAAGGAACTTGGAGACTTTGGGCATGGCTGATGGAAAATGAATAGACATGCTCTGATTTGTCACTGCAGCTGAATCGTAAGAAGGAATGCCTTTAGGATAGTAACTGACAGAATGGAAGGAACTAAGAGACAGAGCTGGGCTGGGTATGAGAGTTTTATACATATCTCCAACAGAAGTCTCTGCAGTGGAGCTGGACTGAGCTTCAACAAAAAAATAAAGAAAACATCTGTCAGTAAATACAAATCTGTAACCGAGCTACTAAATGCACATGCAATCAATGGCTCTCCACTCCATCCCCTCATACCATGAACTTACACTCATACTACTGGGAAACAAAGCAGAGTTTTCAGCAGTGTTCTTTACTGCTCTGCAGGCTGGGAGTGGACTGACCATATACCATGAAAAGATAGAGTGTTTAGAGGAGTATCAGATCTCTGTGCCTTTGGGCATGGATGGTTTGTTTTGTTGCTTTTTGAGTCATAACAAGAGATGCTCAGGGGTAATTCTTCTGACTCTGTACCCTGAAATTACTCCTGGTGGTTCCTGGGGGACCATACAGGATGCCAGGGATTGAACCTGGGTCAAGTGCATGCAAAGCTAACACTACCCGCTGTACTATTGCTCTGGCCCTGGGTATGTGTGTCTTTTTAATTTTTTTGCTTTTTGGGTCACACCCAGAAATGCATAGGGGTTACTCCTGGCTCTGCACTCAGTAATTACCCCTGGCGGTGCTGAGGGGACCATATGGGATGCTGGGAATTAAATCCGGGTCGGCTGCATGCAAGGCAAGCACCCTACCCGCTGTGCTATTGCTCTAGCCCCTCTGGGTATAATTAAGACAGGGATAATCCTGACAAAGCAAGGAATATTATAAAAAAAAAGAATTTTCAGTCACAATAGGTTTAGCTAAATAATAAAGTGACTTATTATACATCTATATTCTGCATCACTGACTGTATCACTGTTATCCCGTTGCTCATTGATTTGCTCGAGCGGGCACCAGTAACATCTTCATTGTGAGACTTGTTATACTCTGCATAATAACCAGAAAAAAATAAATATGTATTCATTATAAATATAAATGTTTATAATGTAATCTAAAATAACACCGCAAATTCTTTCTGCATGTTAGTAAGAATGAAAACATCACTTTCTCCTTTGTGGTAGGGCCCATACCCAGCAGTGCCCAGTGGCTATTCCCTGCTTTGTGCTCAGGAGTGACCACTGGCCAGTGCTCAGGGTACCATGTGTGGTGCAATACTGGGAAACCAACCAGGACCAGTGTGAAGGAGCTGTTTAAAAGGCAAGTGCCTTCCCTTCTGAACTAGCCCAAACCTAATACAAGTATTATCCTACTTTAATGTATCTGTATATTTGTGAAAAATATTTTCACAAATGCACAGTGCACATAATTTATAAAAAAAGAACATGGGAAGGCAATGCAATGACATTGTAACAAGGACTGCTTCACACAGGCTGACTTCAGCACAGAAACCTGGTGATCCCTGGTGGTTGTTTAACTTCTCCAGTCTTCAATTTGCTGACATATATGATGAAAGTGTAATATCCAACACATGATTTTAACTGCTCTAGTCTTTCAAAAACAATATAGCCACATACATTAGAAGTATTCACATTCTTACTTACTTCCCACATACTTAAAGTATCTGACCCCCCAAAAAGGGTCCAAAAAATATGTGAAAAATATCTCCTATAGTACTACAGAATCACTCTTTCTATAAAACTGGAAATACACACGGAGAATGGAAAGAAAACAATTCTATAAAACATATGACACACTACTGAAAACAGTGAAATGATGGTATGGCAGCTGTTTAGTAAAAATTGAAAGTATATATGATAAAATGCAGAAGGCAAACTTGGCTGTCCAACATAATTCTACTACTGTAGAAAAGTACACACACAACATATAAAAGCACACACACAACATATATGTTGAAGACAACATATAAAAAATGAAGTTGTCATCTTAGCTGAATTAGTAACAGACGAATACTGCTTTTCAAGTAAAAACAATAATTTCTAATAATTCTAATAGTGAAAATAGGGGTTTGGACCTCCAAGGCATCCTTCAGTCTGGAGATGCTCTGTGGTCCTCAGAGATCAGTCTCCCCAAGAACAATCCCTTTAGGTGCTGTAATACTAAGAGAGGTAGGGGCAGAGTCCTGAATTCACTACCACAAAGAGTGATCACAGTTTCTGCAGAACATAAATGGTGAGAATTCAGAAGCATCGCATTTAAAATGAATAACATGGACAGGCATATATATATGTATATATATATATATATATATATATATATATATATATACACCTGCAGCTGGGTTTCCATCTAATTTCATCTGGGTGGAGCTGATCAATCCCCATGACATACAGTCACAGCTACCTGAGGATATTAACCATGGCTACTTTTCCTCAACTCATCCAGAGTCAGAAGAAACATTTAAACTGATGTAGAAAAACATCCTAAGGCTGATTTTGTTATATGAGCAAGAAGGCTCGACTCCCTATTTGCACTTCTTCCATTTTAACTTCAGATGCCCTCCTCAGTAACTTCACACATGCCCACGGCTTCCACTACAAATCCACAACATACCTGGCATATCTCAAAATACTGTAGTAATTGTATTATGCTTTAGGACTCTAGATTTAAAACTTCTCTAAGAATATGAACTGTGTCTCATTTGTTATGTGTCCTCATCTTTGAGGCAAGGGCACTTAAGCTGAGCTGGAAGTTAAGCAGAGACCACCTTGAGAAGGTTCTGGGCTGAGAGTGGAGGTCCTACAAGAAGTCAGCAGGGGAAACAGGAAGGTGACAAGCATACAGCTCAGGAACCCATGGCAGGTTTCTTGGCAGACAGTAGCCTTAGGAAACACTGGGAGTCACACACTGGGAGCTCATCCCTTTTAAGATGTTTGCATCCTCTTGTTTCTAGAAGTTACAGGGCATACTTAGACATTAACATGGATAATAAAAATGCTTCACACTGGGTAAACGTTGGCTTCACAATGAAGCAATATGATGAAGGTTTCCTTTTATTTCTGGGGTTTGGGTGCCAGGAATTGACTGAACCCAGGTAGTCACACATTTGCAGTATGTGCTTCCTGATGTGCTACATCGCTAACCCCATGAATCTTTCTTGATAACCTACTGTATGCTGCTTGATAACCTGCTGTGTGATGCTAGAAATACAGCATTGAACAGGCAAAAAAAAAAAATAAGAGTTCACAGGCTAGTTGATAGGTGATAAACAACATTTGCAAATAAAGAATAATAGATGATAATAAGTGCTGTTAAGAAAAATATAGAAGAAAGGAAAGTACGTGATGCTGGGAAGGAATATGCAGTCTTAATTGGGTGGCTAGAACTTGAGATGATGAGTCTTGAACAAAAACATGAAGAAAGCAAAGAGACTGATCTGTCAAATGCTTTGAACACAATACTGAGTCAATATGAATCCTCCCCTTCAGAGATCCCTTTCAGATCCTCTTCATATAATTAAGTCACCAATATTCTTTCTGTCCATAAGGAGAGCCTCTGGTAATGCAGGTCAATTCTGAGTCCATTTTGTTTTGGGGCTCTATGCTCAGGAATCACGCCTGGTGGGCTCATAGGACCATATGGGGTGCTGGGGATCAAACTCAGGTCTGCTGCGGGCAACACAAGCCCCCATGAATCCACTTTTAGGGATAAACTATTTCAATGCCTGTGGCCACTTGATAACATCCAGCAGACAGCACCAGGGCTCTGGGAGCAATGTTGTGGCAGTGCTCTGTCCCTGGGCACAGCAGTGAATGCACAGGAGCCCGGGGTGGTGGCACTGGCACATGGGCCCAGACACATGGCACAACATGTGCAGTGGGGTGCTCACCTCTCACATCTTCCTCCAAGGGGTCCCCTGAGGCAGGAACAGAAAATATGTTCGAGCAATTCTCAGCCAGTAATCTGACCCCTCTCACAGGTGATGGAGTGCTTGTCAACACACGGTCTTCTCTTAAAAGGAAAGAAAAAAATGCACATTTCTCAAGGAAGATAATATGAGCACTGTGGGATTCAACTGCTCTTCTGCCATTCAAGTTTTAAAAATGAACAGGGTTGAAATTGCATCCTTTAAATAAATGGTTATTCAAAATAATAGACTATATGATGATTGAAGCAAATTCATGATTATTCTTTAGGATGTAAAAGACTGATTGTGTTTCTAAGCATATCTTTGCTTACATAGTCTAATAAATTGAGATAAGGATACATTTCTGTGGCATGTTCTAATTTAATGATTTCCTTGAGAATGCTGAACTGAAACAGGCTGGAATGCTGTTAGGGCTGTGATCTGCTGTGATGGAAAATTCCAGAGTCCTCGGGCCCCATGGGCGGCACAATCACAGCCAGCACCAGGAAAAAGCCCCAATTGAAGATCCTCCAAAATCACAAAAGATGAGACGATCAATGAAAGAAGGATCATGGGGTCTGAGAACATTGCATGTTTTTGTTACTCTATAAAATGACGCATACTGGCAAAGGGAAGCAGCTCACCAGTTCTTAACAAACACCAATGTTTTCCTTATGTGGTCTGGAGCCTGTCTACACACCCAGAACAGATTGGGAAGAAGCAGCTTTCAGTTCATACCTTTGTGCCACAATCCTGCTGGCAAGGGAGTGCTGCACGGGAGCTTGCTGTTTCTTACAAAACCTTAGATTGCTCTGAAGGGCTTCTGTAATCTTAGAAACAGAAGATCTAGCTATAATTTGCCTTATTCCATGCAAACACACATAGATTTCCAAGACAAAAAGCAGGAATAAGAATTGTAGCTTTAAAGTGTGTTTGATAAGGATATAATCCAAGGGCGCAAGGGTTCCATACCTGCTCCATGAGGGCTGGAGGGGTTTTCTCCCGAATATACTTTACATACTCAACTGTTGCCTCCAGGACTGACGCAACATCATTTTTTCTCCCTTTTATATACGGCAACAGAGCACGCAGCTGTTCATAGCAATACTTGATACGTTCTCTGAGAAGAAAATTTTCAAAAGGAACAATTGGTTTCATCTGATGTCCTGTACCATCCTGGGTTTATATAGAAACCCCCCACATATACTCCACCTAGTCACCTTTCAGGGGAAGGTGGTGTCCCCCAAAGTTAGTACCTCCCAGTGTCTGGAAGCACCTTATTAGAGTGTCTGCTCACAGCGCAAACAAGGACAGTGGTGACAGCCCTAGGTCACTGTCCCCAGGCCTGTCCAGGGTGCAGGATGCAGGTATGGCAGAGAACAAAGATCCCAGCAGCCTGCAGACACAGCTTCAGCTGAAAGAGGATAAGGTGCTCTCTCTCCTCTCTTCTTTCCTCTCCTCTCTCTCTCTCACCCCTTCACTTCCTCTTTCCCTCTCTTTCTCTCTTCCTTGATTGCTCCCTCTCTCTCCTCTCTTCTCTCTCGTGTATGTCTCTCAATATATATAAAAATGTATATATTTTGGACACCGGTGCTCAGAGGCTGGAGAATGCAGTACCACTCAGGGCCTCCAGTGCTGGGGATTACCCAGAATACCTAGCAGGCAAAGAGCAGTCAAGATATTCATCATGACCCGAATCCTTTTTCCAGTAACTGACTAGTGCACCTTGGCATACATGGGCTGCACCCATAATTGTGCATTCTGAATCAAAGAAAACCCAGAGATTGTCTCTTTACATGAGGTAGGAATGGGTAGGAAAAAATAAACTAATATACAAAGAGAACAATGTCCTGCCTACTTTTAGGGAAAAAACAAAAACAACCTAAAGTCTTTTATAATTTTAACGGAAACATGTAGGAAATATAAGTATATATTGATCCAAGCCTTTGGTTTAAATAAGCCTTCATTTACCTTCATGGATCTTTAATAAATATGACTGAGATTTAAGCACAGAGCCATGTGGGGACGCTCCTTTGCGGCCCCGCGCGAGATCGACCCCGGAGGCAACTGAACCACTTTGGACACGAGCGGCGCCCCCAAAATGCCTCCAAACTGTGTGCTGGGAGCTTCTGGCCCAGGCGCTGCCAGCGAGTGATGCAATTACCAAAAGAATTTTCCTTAGACTTCATATAGAAATCCAAAACCGCAGCCGCGCGACCTAATATCTCTTGATTGTCAGCAACGTGTAAATGTTCCTTTTTGGCAGGGCTTAACGTGGGGGGAAACTCCAAACAATAGTACTAAGTTTTTTTGGTAAAGGGTAAAAGATTGTAGCGATAGAATTTTAGGCAGAATTTTCCCTGGACTTTATATAGAAACCCAAAACCGCGCGGCCGCGGCAGCCTAATGTCATCTAATCATCAGCAATATGAAATGGTTCCTTTGTAATGGGTTGGACTTTGGGGGGACCATAATAGGGTTAAAGTTTGTAGCGATGTGTAATTTCTGGCTGTACTTTCCCTGGACTTTATACAGAAATTCAAAGCCGCGAGGCTGCTGCCATGGCCGAGCAACCTATTGTCATTTAATCAGCACCAATATGAAATAGTTCCCTTTTAACGGGTCGGACTTTGGTGGGAAATCCTAACAAGAATAGTAAGTCTTTTGCTGAAATATTGAAGGCCACCAAAGTGGTAGCCATCTCTATAGACTGAACTAAGCCATATCCCCATGCCGGCTGAGAAGAAATATCCTTCTTTCTCGGGAAGAAACGCGGCGTGGCGTTAACCATAGTATGATGTCCATTAAGCTGACACGGACCTGGTGGCGTGGGAATGGGATACAAGGGAATAAATTATTATGTACTTGGAACAGCGGGACGCTGGTGGAATCTTGAGCCAGGGCTGATACCAGCGTATTACTTTTGGTTCCAGAAACTGCTTGCAGACATTCTACCAGACTATCAACTAAGCCAGAGCCCCACGCCGGCTGATGACAAGAAATAACCATCTCTTTTGGTTTGTTTTCCCTTTGTCAGGCAGCGTGGTGATTACTAAACAGGCGTGATCTCGGTGGCGCGGGACGAGGGGGGAAAAAATAGAAAAGTTATGTAACAAACAGCGGGACAATATCTCTACATTCTCAGCAATGGAGAGCCATCAAATGCTTCCTTGACAGTGGGACTGTCTTCTCTTTTTTGGGGGGAAACCCTAGCAACAATAGTGAATTATGTGTTGAAACATGGACTGTAACCAAGATAAAGTGTAAATGAAGTGAAACTTATCACTTACAAGGGCGGGGACTGGGGGGGCGGGAGGGGGCGGGAGGTATAATGGGGGGGTTGGTGATGGAATATGGGCACGGGTGAAGGGAAGGGTGTTTGAGTACTGTATAACTGACATAATCCTGAGAACTTTGTAACCCTCCACATGGTGATTCAATAAAATTTAAATTTAAAAAAATAAATAAATAAAATAAATATGACTGAGCACCTGTCTTGTGCTGAAAACTGTCTTGATGTAGAGAAGCGCACAGAGGGTTCTGCAAATACTAGTTGCTAATCTCTTCAATGCCCAGATTGGCAAAGAAATAAAACTAGGCCACGAGCCCCCGCCCAACTAGCCGCCGCTCGCTCTTCTCAACAGGTCTGTGTGTCCCACTGCACGCCCCCTCCCCATCCAGTCCCATCCCCCTCAATGCCAGCCATAGGGACTGGCCCTGTGGACACCTGCCCAGACTTCTACTGCAAGTCCCCATGCAACTAGCCGAGGCTCTTCTCAAGAGGTCTGTGCATCCCACTGCATGCCCCCTCCCCATCTAGCCCTGTGCCCCTCAACGTCAGCCGTAGGGACTGGCCCTGGGGACACCTGCCCAGACTTCCACCGGGAACCCTGCCCAACTAGCCACTGCTCTTCTCAACAGGTCTGTGGGCCCAGGGACTAGCATCTGGAGCAGCTAGGGGTGTGCCCTCCACTGTAGGGGATGTGGCCTCCTCAAAAGTGAGTGTGGCCTTCTGTGCGGCCACCTGAGGTTATATTTCCCATTCCCAGCACTCTTGACTCACATCCTAACCTTTATCACCTAATTCTGTGGAAAACATCCTGGCCACATCAAACACAACACAACAATAATCCCACTGGCCTACTCCAATTCCAACAAAATTTCAATGTATGTATGAGGCTCCACAAGCGCAATATAAACACCTCCTCCAATGCTTCACTAGATGTCTATCAGAAGTCACAGAAGGAATGTCTCAGAGGAAGGATGTATTCTAGAAGGGGAGAAGGTTGATCACCATTGACCAAGATTATTCAGAATCCTTTCCCGCAATAAGAGGGTAAATAGTGCTAGTGAACTTGAAGGTTTTACCTCTATACAACCACAACAGCTTGAAGAAACAGAGCAAATTTCCACTGTAAGGAGAGGATGAAGAAAACAGTCCCAAATCCTCAACAGGGGTTACCCACAAATACGATCTCTCTGATGAAGAATTCCAAGATGAAATGCTGAGTATGTTCAAGGAACTCAAAGAAGCAATGGAATAGACATCCAGAAAATTAAAGGAAGAAATGAAAGAAACAGTGGAACAGATAGCAGAGAAAATAAAGTAAGAAATGAGAGCAGAAATAAGAAAGCAACAAAATGAAGTGTCAAAAAATAAAGGATGTGGTATATGAAATTAAAAACTCAGTGGTTGCCCTCAACAATAGAATGACTTCAAGATCACTGACTACAGAATTAATGAGCTTGAAGATGAGCAGCAGAAATTGTACAGGCAACAATAAACAATGGGAAAAGACCTCAAAATATCTCTAAGGTGAATCAGAAATCTGGGAATGATTCTAAGAGTAACAACATTAGAATCATCAGAGTACCAGAGGAGAGGGAGGCAACCCCAATGAAAAGGCCACAATTAAAGAAATCATCAGTGAAAAGTTTCCAGAGTTAGAGAATGCAGGCACCCAGATACAAGGAGCCAGAAAGGTGCCAACTAAAAGAAACCCTAATAAAAACACTCCAAGGCATATCATAGTCAGAATGATGGATGCCGCAGATAGACACAATACTGCAAGCAAGCAAGGTCAAAGAAGGAAATCACATACAAAGAAGCACCCCTTAGATTTACGCAGACCTATCAGAGGAAAACCTCCAAGCTCGAAGACAATGGTGGGATATAGTGAAAAACACTCAATGAAATGAATGCCTCACCAAGAATACTTTATCCAACTAAACTCTCACTCAAACTCAATAGAACGATATGACATTATATAGATAAACAACACTCAGGAACTTCATAGACTCAAAATCAAACCTAAAATGAGGACTAAAAGGGCTCCTGTAAGACAAGACGGAAAACACCCATAAGCACAACAACCCTTACAAAAAGATAGCACAAAACCTCTCTCAATGTCAATGGTCTAAATGCACCAATCAAGAGACACAGAGTGGCAAAATGGATCCAGAAACGGAAACCAACATTCTGCTGCCTACAAGAAACACATCTGAATAGTCAGAACAAATACAGACTCAAAGTCAAAGGATGGAAAACAATCCTGCAAGCAAACAACTCCCTTAAAAAAGATGGGGTGGCTATACTAGTATTTGACAATATAGATTTCAGGTTGGAAAAAGATTAGAAGGGACAGTGAAGGCCATTTTCTGTTTATCAAGGGATATGTACAACAGGAAGAAATCACACTCTTAAATGTATACGCACCTAATGAGGGACCAGCTAAACACTTAAAACAATGGCTAACAGATTTTAAGGAGGATATTGCTAGCAATACAATAGTAGTCGGAGACTTCAACACCGCCTTGTCAACTCTGGATAGATCAACAAGAACAAAACTCAGCAAGAAAACACTGGATCTAATGGAAGAAATAGAAGAGAGAGGGCTAACAGACCTATACAGGGCTTTACACCACAAAAAGAAGAATACACATTCTTTTCCACTGCACAACGAACATTTCCTAAAATAGACCATGTGCTGGGTCACAAAACATACCTCAATAGGATCTGGAAGATAGAAATTATATCGACTATTTTTTCAGACCATGATGTGCTGAAGATAGAAGCTAATCACACACAGACACGGAGAACCAAATCAAACACCTGGAAATTAACTCAATGTTGAACAGGAAGTGGGTCAGGAAGGAAGTCAAGGAAGAAACCAAAAGATACCTGGAAAAAATGAGAATGAAGAAACAAGCTATCAATACCTATGGGACGCAGCTAAAGTTATGTTAAGAGGAAAAATTATAGTTTTGAAAGCATTCCTCAGGAAGGAAGAAAGGGCCTACATAGATAATTTGACTTCACAGCTCAAGATCTTAGAAAAAGACCAACAAAAGGAACCCAAACCCAGCGAAGGAAAGAAATAATATAACAGAGCAGAAATTAACGACGTGGAAACCCAAAAAACAATTCAAAAGGTCAATGAAATCAAGAGCTGGTTCTTTGAAAATAAACAAGATTTATAAACCACTAGCAAGACTCACAAAGGGAGAGAACCCTAATAAACCAAATCAGAAATGAAAAAGGGGCCATCACAACAGAAACCAAAGAAAGTAAAAAGATCATCAGAGACTACTTAGAGAGTCTGTATGCCATAGAACAAGAGAACCTAGAAGAAATGCATACATTCCTGGATTCCTATAATCTCCCAAGACTGAACCAAGAAGACCTGGAATACCTGAATAGACCCATTAATATCAAGGAAATTGAAACTGTAATCAAAAGTCTTCCCAAAAACAAAAGCCCTGGCCCAGATGGATTCACTAGCATATTCTTCCAAACATTTAAAGAAGACCTGTTCCCAGTTCTCCTCAAGCTCTTCCAGGAAACTGAAGAAACAGGAACTCTCCTAAACAGTTTCTATGAGCACATATCTCCCTAATACCAAAAGTAAACAAAGACATCACTAACAAAGAAAACTATAGGCCAATATCCCTGATGAACACAGACATGAAGATCCTCAACAAAATATTAGCAAATAGAATCCAACAACTCATCAAAAAGATCATACACCATGACCAAGTGGGATTCATCCCAGGGATGCAAGAATGGTTTTACATTTGGAAGTCAATCAACATAATCCACCATATCAACAAAAGTAAAGATAAAAACCATATGATCATATCAATAGGTGCAGAGAGAGCATTTGACAAGATCCAACACCCACTTATGGTGAAAACTCACCAAAATGGGTTTAGAAGAAACTTTCCTTAAGATAGTCAAAGCCATCTATCACAAACCTATAGCAAGCATTATCCTCAATGGGGAAAAACTAAGGGCCTTTCCTCTAAGATCAGGGACAAGATAAGGATGCCCACACTCACCACTTCTGTTCAATATAGTACTGGAAGTACTTGCAATAACAGTTAGGCAAGAAAAAGACATTAAGGGCATCCAGATAGGAAAGAAAAAAATCAAGCTCTCATTACTCGCAGATGATATGTTACTATATCTAGAGAATCCTAAACTCTACCAAGAAACTCCTAGAAACAACAGACTTATACAATAAAGTTTCAGGCTATAAAATCAATACCCCAAAATCCACAGCCTTCTTATATGCAAATAAAGAGACAGAGGAATGTGACATGAAGAAAGCAATCCTGTTCACAATCGTGCCCCAGAAAATTAAGTACCTCAGAATCAACCTAACTAAGGAGGTAAAGGACCTCTACAAAGAAAACTACAAATACTACTCCAAGAAATAAAAGAGGACATGAGGATATGGGAACATATCTGCTGCTCATGGATAGGAAGAATTAACATTGTCAAAATGGCAATACTCCCCAAAGCTATACATATTCAATGCAATCCCTATAAGGATACCCATGAAATTCTTCAAAGAAATGGATCAAGCACTCCTGAAATTCATATGTAACAACAAACACTCACAAATAGCTATAGCAATTCTTGGGAAAAAAAGGAAGATGGGAGGCATCACCCTCCCCAACCTCAAACTCTACTACAAAGCGGTAACAATTAAACAGCATGGTACTGGAACAAAGGCAGAGCCGTAGACCAATGGAACAGGGTGGAATATCCCTACAAACAACCTCAAATGTATGACCATCTAATGTTTGATAAGGGAGCAAGAAATGTGAAGAGGAGCAAGGAAATCCTCTTTAACAAATGGTGCTGGCATAACTGGACAATCACATGCAAAAAATTGGGCTGACAAAAGTCAGATCAAAATAGATTAAAGACCTCAACATCAAACCAAAATCCATAAGGTACACTGAAGACAAGGTCGGCAAAACCCTCCACGATATTGAGGCTAACGGTATCTTCAAAGATGATACGCCCCTGACCAACCGAGTAGAAACAGAGATAAACAAATAAGACTATATTAAGAAGCTTCTGTACTGCAAAAGATAGTGACCAAAATACAAAGACAATCTACAGAATGGGAAATAATATTCACCCAATACCCATTTGATAAGGGATTGATATCAAGGATATACAAGCACTGGTTGGAATCTATAAGAAGAAAACATCCAACCCCATTAAAAAATGGGGCAATGATATGAACAGAAACTTTCTCAAGGAATAAATACGAATGGCAAAAAGACACATGAAAAAATGCTCTTCATCACTAATCATCAGGGAGATGCAGATCAAAACAATTATGAGATACCATCTCACACCATAGAGACTGGCACATATTCAAAAGAACAAAAGCAGCCGCTGTTGGCGTGGATGTTGGGAGAAAGGGAACTTCATACACTGCTGATGGGAATACCAACTGGTTCAGCCCTTTTGGAAAACAGTATGGACGATTCTCAACAAATTAGAAATTGAACTCCCATTTGACCCAGAAATACCACTTCTGGCAATATACCCCAGAGATGCAAAAAATATATAGTAGAAATGACATATGCACTCGTATGTTCATTGTAGCACTGTTTATAATAGCCAGAATCTGGAAAAAAGCCAAATGCCCGAGAACAGATGTCTGGCTAAAGAAACTTTGGTACATCTACATAATGGACTACTATGCAGCTGTTAGAAAAGATGAAGTCCTGAACTTTGCATATAAGTGGATCAACATGGAAAGTATCATGCTAAGTGAAATGAGTCAAAAAGAGAGAGACAGACATAGTAAGAATGCACTCATCTGTGGAATATAAAGCAACATAATGGGAGACTAGCACCCACCCAAGAATAACAGAGATAAGTACCAGGAGGTTTGCTCCATGGCTTGGAACTGGCCTCACATGCTGGAAGAAAAGGCAGCTCAGATAGAGAAGGGAACACCAGGTAATGTTTGGTTGGAGGACCCACTTGGGATGGGAGATGCACGCTGAAAGTAGACCATAGACCAATACAATGGCCACTCAATACCTCTATTGCAAACCACAACACCCAAAAGGAGAGAGAGAACAAAAGGGAATGCCCTGCCACAGAGGTGGGCTGGGGTGAGGGGATGGCATGAGGGGTGGGAGGGATACTGGGATTATCAGTGGTGGAGAATGGGCACTGGTGGAGGGATGGGTACTCAAACAGTGTATGACTGAAACACAAGCACGAAAGTTTATGTTTGTAACTATCTCACGATGATTCACTAATAAAAAAGGGAAAAAAAAGAAAGAAAAATATGATTAAAAGTTTGCTATATGCCACTATGTAATTGAGATATTCAAAGTAGTGTTCTTTTGGGATGTGTGGAACTCTGGTGATTCTGTTGAGATGTCTCACTATTTTGTGAAAAAGGAATGGAAGAAATAAACTCTAGGTATAAAGAGCTTTGAAGCTTTTCCTACCTTTTGATATACTTCTTCCAAGGATATGAAAATATATCTAGTTCATTAGTTAGATATAAAAACAATCTAAAAAAAGAGTGGATATTTTACTATACATAGCTAAAAATAATATTATGTCCTAGTTGAAGTGAGCTAGTATCAGCTCTCATGAAATAAAGCACATTTTTATAGCATATAACTACAACTTTATCAGTCAGTACACAAAGTAAAATTAAATTTTAAAAACTTATTTCTATTTTTTTATTGATAGTTATTTCTGATGGTTGAGCTAAGGATATGTTCCAGCATGCAAAGTGAACATGCACTGTGCCCTGGATGAAAAAAAAAAAAGAGTATTATTCTGCAGTTGTTGGGTATTCTATAAATATCTTCAAAATCAAGGTGGTGATTAGTGTTCACATCTATATTTGACTGATTTCTGGGTGTCTTTCTGTTTCATCAGCTGCTGCAAGAGGAATGCTCTTTAACATTGCAGATATTTTTAATTGTGTGAGATTTAATTTGGTCCTTTTGCTTAGAATAAATAACCACAATCTATCTGCAATTGTTTTATCATTCTGATAAGTTGACACTTCCATCATTAGGAAATACTACTCATTACTTCAAGTGAACTGTTTGTTCTGAGGTTTATTTGGAAAGAAGACAGTCAATCTGGTATCTTGTACTTACTGTTCCATATATATGCATGTATATGCAAAATTAAATATATGCAACTTTGCATTTACATTGCCATATATTTGTATATAAAGTTGGTCTCATATAAGCAGCAGATAACTATGTCTGTTTTATTATTTTCTTTAATCATTCTGGTAATTCCTGCCTACAAATTGAATATAGTTAAAGTCCTACCATATTTTTTGTTTTGGGGCCACACCTGGTGGTGCTCAGGGATTACTCCTGACTGTGCTCAGCATCACTCCCAACAGGACTCAGGGGACCGCATGCCAGGAATTGAACTTGGGCTGACCCTATGCAACAACGTTCAACAAAAACAATACAAACAATCCTATCGAAGGGAAGACGAGCAGGACAGATACTTCTTAGTGATACAAAATGGAAAAGGTGGGCACACTTTTTAAGGCTTGATGGGAAGAGGAGCAAGACGCCTCCATGATGACTTAAAGCTGGCCAACAAGCATTTGAAAGAGTGCACAACATCACTGAGCATCAAGGAAATGCAAACCAAAACAATAAGCTATCACCTTACGTTACTGAAAATGCCCAATAGAAAAAAGACCCAAAATAGCTAGTGTTGGTGGTGACAAAAGGACCCTCGTTCACTGCTGTTGGGACTGTAAATGTTTGGCCTTTACAGAAGACAGAGACTTATCAAATACCAAAAATGTGTTTCTTGCTAGTATCTCTCAAGAAAAACTCTAAAAAGGAGGTTCTGGTTAGTTTTCACTTCTGGAAAAGAAATGTTTCTAGATCTTTAAATAATGCCACAGGGATAGAGTGGCCTTCTGATTATACATTTTTATCAACTACTAAAACTGAAAACTCAACATGAAATTTTATGGTTCCAATAAAGAATTGCCAACATTAGACTGAACATGAAAAGTAACGAAAGAAAGCTACTATCTTCCAATATCATTTTGTGATAATTATTTACTAATACCACTGCAATTTTAGCACCAAATAAATTACAGAACATAATCATTTTTTGTGGTTTGTTTTCAGAAGAACTATTTATTTCCAACAAAGCCTTGTAAAGTGTGCCCACCATCTACATTTTATATATTAATAAAAACAGATGAAAAATGGAGTGATGTAGTCCAAACTCAATGTACTAAAGGCACAGGTCAAGAGAGACACTGGGACCTCTTTGGTCTGACCTTAAGACAGCCTGAAAGAACATAATCTTAGAGCATGAATTGTATAATTGTAGCTTCCCTTATGGAAGCTCAATCAAATCTATGAGATAAGACTTGCCAACAAGCCCCACAATTTCCTTTGGACAAAACCCATGAATGTTGGCCAGACTAGCTCATCTTCTAGCACCTTTTGCCAAGGCCCACAAATCCACTATCTTCCAGCTAATCTTCAGCAGATGATGGAGACCATTTGGCTCAACTTCTTTCCCCTCACTGAGTTCCATTCAAAGGACTCAACTTTCTAACCACATTTAGATTCTGTTCCTCTGCATGTTTGTGGAAATCTAGTTTGTGGAAACTAGATTCTTCCATCAAGTTCTAAATTCCATGGCCTCTGCCTCCTCAGAAATGGCTATATCTGTCATCAACCCTTTCAACAGCTGTAAAGGATTAACATTCCTGGACATTCATCTCACTGAGAGGTGGGGTCTGCGCACACTCCCACTGAATCTGATTAGTCTGACTGCTTTGACCAATAACATATGGCAAAAGTGGCTCTTGGCCAGATTCTAGCCCTAGGTCTTAGGACCTGAAAGCTTCTTTTCTGTATCTCATGGAGCCTTATCTCTAGTAGCTCTGGGCTACCTGGTTAAAATAGTACAACCCCAGGATGACTACATTAGAGAAGTATCAGTTGACAGTTCCACCTGAGCCTGACCTTCCAGCCATCCCTGCATTTCAGACATAATATCTTGGATCTTTATGGTTGAACTACCCATCACTAAACATTACCAAGAAATTTCAAGTAGGAAAAATTGCTGAACTGAGCCCAGCTCAAAATGCAAATGCATAAAAGAACCCTAGGTTAAATTAACTGGTAGTTTATAAATTTTAATTTGGAAATTTGCCAAGTTGAATTTTTTGTTTTGTTTTGGGGCAACACCTACAATGCTTAGGGGTTACTATTAAATTTGTACTCAGAAATCACTCCTACAATGCTCTGGGGACCATATGGGATGTTGCAGATTATACCAGCTGACCATGTATAAAGAAAGCCTTACATGCTATCTCTCTGGTTCCTACTAAGCTAAATATTAAAAATTAAATAACTGTTACAAAGTTCAACTTAAATTTTTAAAATTTAAAATGCAATATAAATAAAACCATGTGTGTATCTTCAAGGCTCCTCCCTTCCTTGAGGCTGGAGTGATAGTTCAGTGTGTAGGATGCTTGCCTTTCATGCAGCTGACCTGGGTTCAATATTCAGCATCCCATATGGCCCTCTGAATCTGCCAGGAGTGATTCCTGAGTACAGAGCCAGGAGTTATCCCTAGGCACCACTAGATGTGACCCCCCCCCCACAAAGAAAACACAACCAAACACAAGCAAGAAACCAACAACAACAAAAAGACTTTTCTCTTTCAGCTGTTTTCTCTTCAAATATAAAGATGAATATTCAAATCTAGCCTAGTCTCATCAAAATGTCTAATTTTATTCTAACCATCCCACCCCCAATTTCACATGCCACACATTCATTTTCTCCTTTTCACCCATCTCCCATATTTCATTTTTTATCAACTTTCAGCAATAGGGAGCTTTCCCTTAAAAATTCAAATGAAATTTCTTTTGACAAGATCAACAGGTTCAGGTTTGCTATATTCAAAAGTTTATTATTAATTCTTACCTTATTCGATCTCTCTGTCACTCCTGGAGACTCATCCCTTTAGAAGCCTCTCTATCCCTGTCTCCCCCATACAGCTCCCTCAAGATTTCCTTCTTATCTTCCTCAAAACTTTTTCTTCTGATCTCTTTTATGTTCCCTGTTGCCCAGATGCTGAGATTTCCTTCCAGGTAGTTTTATCCACTTGCTTCTTCTCCACTTGCTTCTCAGGTTTTGTATCTAACCCTACAGTCACTGTGTCAGATAGATGCTATATCCTGATAGTTCTAAATCTAGATTAGATCTTTCTCTAGAATCTATGGGTCAACTCCTCCTCAGGCAGCTCCATTTAAACCTAAAGATATTCAAATTCAGCAAGAACAGAAATATTTCCCACTATAACATTACCATTTCATTCCACATCATAGGTAGTCCTGATTCCACTACCTATTTGGAAATTATACTCAACTCCTGCTTCAACCATGCTCTACTATCTACTAAAATGATCTAGAGCAGGCCTATTCCTCGCCGCCCCATCCCTAACACCATGGCTCATGATTTCACTGCAGACTCAACTGGCCTCCAGGTTCAACTCACTCTCTATTATCCTGCTGTGGTCTTCAGTCTAAAGTACAATCTGGTCTTATCACACCTTTGCTAAATCCTGAGTGCTTCCCCAGAAGTTCAGGCTGATTTTAAAATTACTTAACATAATATACCCTGTCTTTACCAACTATCTCCCATCTAAGAGCTAAGTTAATTATTTGCAGTTCCACAAATTCACTATTTTCTTGGGTTGTTTTTGTTTATTTTTGGCCATACTTAGCAGTGCTCAGGGCTAACTCCTGATTCTGTGCACAGGGATCACTCCAGGTAGAGCTCAGGGGACCAAACATATGTTTTACCATGGATTGAACCCAGATCAGCCATATGAAAGGTAAGTATTTACCTGTATTTCTCCGGCACCTGTTTTCTTATGTTATCAGGCTTTGTACCTATTAGTCTCACCATATGATATATAAATAGGTTCCCTGACTTCCAAATCAAATTAATTGTGACTTTTTTGTTTCAAGTACAATTTAGCTATCCAAAGAAATTTCTCAGAAAACCTCCTATTCCCTCATTATGTCTTAAACAACTTTCCAGGTGGTATTGTGTGTTCTTCAGCCCCCTGAAATTTATCATTTTTAAAAAATTTTTATTTAAAAGCCTACTGTCTGGGTATTAGGATAAGATTCTTGAAAACAAGCATTTTCTTAGGTTTACTTTGTATTCCAATGCATTGCAGACATATATAGTTCTTTTAAACAAATAAGTGAATGGCACATATTTAATTGCCAGATTTCTATTTCACATACTTTTAACTATTAAAAATGCTATGACATAAAAGTAATTTCTTCCTGTAAAAGAATAATTCTAGAAAAGGGCTTGTATCAATATTCACCTTCTCTGCTTTTCCTTGCTTGAATGAAGAAGAGAAATCTTTTTGCTTTTCTCAAAATCTGATAGTGGAGCCTGTAATTCCAATCCAATGCCAGTTTTTGGAGATTCAGAACTAGAAACAAGAAAATATCTACCATAAATATATAGGCAATACTAAGATTGCAATAAGTAACAATATACTCATAAAAAATGTGCTTCTCAAAGTTTCTTGTATCAATAAAGTATTGTCACATATCTAAGTGTGAATTCATATTACTTTATGATTTCAACTGAGGATGCTTCATTTCAAACAATTCTTATCATATCATCATAAACTATCACTGAAAAAAATCCTAATATACAAATTATGTTCATATCTATTATGACAATTCCAAATCACGTGATTCTATCTTATGGTACATTAAAAGAGGGAAAAATACAAAGGATTAAAAAGGCCAAGTTACACTATTCCATCTTTGTCAGCAAAGGGCACTGTCCCAGTACTTAATAAAAAACATTTTCTGGCTCTACGATTTTTTATTTTTAACTTTGTTATGTTTTGTTTTAAGGGCCAAACCCAGTGATACTTAGGTTTAAACCTGGCTCTGCACTCAGGGATCACTCCTGATGGGGCTCAGAAGACTAGATTGGATGCCAGAGACTCAATCCAGGTAATCTGTGCACAAGGCAAACATCCTTCCTGCTACATTATCGCACTGGCTCCCTCTACCAATTGAAAAAAAAAAAAGTTTTATGTGTCTATTCTAAGAGTCTCTTGCCCAAGCGCCTGGCTGTCTTCCCCAGGGCCCCTCAGAGGGCATGGGCTCCAGCTTCCCTCCCCGCCCCGAGCAGAGCTCCCAGTGGCCGAAGACCTCTGGAGCCTAGCCACAGCCATGCTCAAGGCCCCTCTCCACACGTTCGGACGAGTCTCACGCATGAAGGTACTGGCAGAGGAACCCAGGTGTGTGGGACCCGGGGCTGAGACCTCCAAGTCTGCTCGATCGGGACTGGGCCTCCTCCACCCAGATTTCCCATTTCCCAGTAGCTAGGCGGTCACACCCAGGGACTGCCCCTGGCGCTGTGTAATCCCATCAACAGCCAGCATCCAGAGACTTAAAAGCAAGCTCCTGGAAGCGATAGCTTATAGCCTACTTCTCCCTCTGGGAGAACCTGGCCAACTACCAAGAGTTTCCTGCCCACATGGGAGAGCCTCGTAAGGTCCCCATGGTGTATTAATATGCCCAAACCAGTAACAAGCTGGGTTTCATTCCCCTGACCCTGAAAGAGCCTCCAATGCGGCATCGTTGGGAAAGACGAGTAGAGAGAGGCTTCTAAAATCTCAGGGCTAGGATGAATGGAGATGTTACTGAGACCGCTCAAGAAATTTGATGATCAACGGGATGATGATGATGATGATGATGATGATGATGATGATGATGATGAATATCATTGCTATTATCTAGTTTTGATTAGCAGTAACCCAAACTCTAACGCATCCAGTGTTGGGGACTTTTATCTTGCAAGCTTACCTGTTTCTCCTTAGTCAACTATGATTATTATTAAATTCTCTACAATAAGTTGAATACTTCTATAATGTATTTCTGCTGTCCATACCCACGATTTTGAAATGCAGAAAAAAATTATATCCCTCCTCCACAAAGAAAACTTATTTTAAGTGTTCTATGCAATAAAGTGTTTACAATATTTACTATAATCTATTACCAAAAATTGCTATAATGAAAAAAAACTAACCAAGTAAATAGACCAGTAGAAAAACGTCCCAGGTGGTCACTGCACGACTTCTGCAAGGGCAAACCAAGTTCTTCAAAGTTTAGAGAATTTTCATTCTTAACTGCAAGTTTTCAAATAGGAAGCATTGTCATTGTGAGATCATTGGTGAGGATGACACTCATCACACAGATTAGTCTTAAGCAAATTACACATGTTAGTCAAAAGCAGTTGTCACTTTTTACTAAGTAAATTTTACAAAGCAAAAACATTTTTCAAAAGAAGATAATTTCAATCGGTGAAGCAGGAAACAAGCCACATTCGGAAGTAAAATTGAAATACTATTTTCCCAAGACATCCTCTTCCAGTCATATTTCAGTAACAAGAGATGGGTGTGCTTAAAATATATTCAACTATAAGTTCTATTAAATTCTTATTTAAGGTAAATGTCAGTGGCAGAGAGAAAATTTGAATCTTCAGTAGGCAGCTGTAATGTCAAAACATTGGCATCAAAACATGGGCTTACTGGGCTTTTTTTTTTTTTTTTTTTGCAGCTGCTCATCTAGAAGCAAACAAGACTGTGACCAACAAGAAAGGGTGGGTCTTAGACAGGTGGTCATAACCACTGATATCCAAATAAGAAGAAGGTATAAAAAGGACTCTGGTCACCATGACTAGTCATTTCCAGAAAAACTTTAAAAACTGCAGAGATTGGGAGCCAATAAAATGTTGCAAAACAGACTCATGAATTCCTGAAGATCTTAAAAGGCTTATAAGGAAGGATAGGCACCTTCCAGTGGTAGGGTGCAAAAACTTTGTATGACACCATAAACATGAACATGTTAAACTATAATAAAAACAAATACTGAAGGAAGGACGTATAGAATTCTGTACCATGTGGAACATGATTTTACAGAGGACACACGACTTAGAAAAGAATGAGTTTTTACTGACCAACAATGATTCCAGCAGATTGGAAATTGTAGCCTGTCCTTTTGTAAGATATATTAAACCACTGTAATTAGTTAATTTTGGTGCCAGCAATAAGAAAAATACAATATAGGTGACGAGTTTAAAAATGTCAGTTCTAACTGAAGCACTGATACTAAGATCTAAGTCTAAAAATGTGAAACAGAAAGGATAACCAGTTTATTAATTTGAATAAGTAAAATAATTTTTTTAGGCAAGCACTTGGCAAAGTAGAAAGTACAAAACAATTTCAGTTCATAGTTCACGCTTCTGAAAAACTATCAACCAGGAAACAATTAATTCCTTTTTATTTGTTTTATTTGGGAGGGGGGCATACCAAGTGGTGCTCAGAGCTTATACCTGGCTCTGCACTCAGGAATCACTCCTGGCAGGACTTAGGAGATGACATGGGATGCCAGGAATCTGAACCCTGGTTGCTTGCATGCAAGATAAGCACCCTACTCATTTCCTATCTTTCCAGTTCCTAAGTCCATTTTAATGACTAAGAAAAAAGATAATAGCTAGGCTACCAAAAGCAAAATCTCTGAATTTATCAGTGCACTGTATTTAACTATGTGAGACATATTATAAACCATAACAAGTGAAACTTTCCCTTCAAAGGTAAAGAACATGTTTTCCTTTATTAACATTTACTTCTTTAGACTATGATTAATACAGATATGTTCTTATTGCACACAGCATACACTACAGTTGCTATTAAGTAAAAAGTGCAAATGTAAAAGCAACTTAAAATTTTACAAATATAGCATTTTAAAAACAATTTTAATTAAAATTTTCAAATCTTTGGCAATTTGTTTTCCACTCACCAGTATTTGAGAAATATGTTATCCAGTATTTTACCACAATATTTATTTTTTCCATGGTCAGTGGTTCAGTTAAAGTAATATCAGCTCCATACCCTGTAACACAACCTAAGAATCTATGTATTAAATATTGATCTAATGATTTCAATTTGGAAAAAAATAATCTAGCCAGCAGGCACATACCTTTAAAATTTTCAGGGACTATAGAAACAAATAGCAACTGTGTATTTTTCATCTTGCCAAACCTGAAAGGAATAAAGTAAAAGTGAAGCAAAATGTTCATTGGAAAAATTGCAATTTAACCATTCTGTTTTTTAAGAACTATTTTCTTTATTTAGAATTTAAAATGGTGGAATCAACATATAAATTTAGAGAAAATAGCATTTGAAATCACTAAGTCAAAAGAGAACATATATTCATACTTTTTTAAAGAGTCTAAAACTTATCCAAAGACTAGATATAGCCACCAATTTATAAGAAATTTAAAAGAGGACTATTTTAAATAATAGCATGGGGATGAAATCAGCAAAATCTAGAATATAGGAAATTCCATAAGAAAAATGTCCCTTTTTAAAAGCAAATGTGTATAAAGACAATAACAGAAGGAAAATTAAACCCTGATTTCTATGACAACAACAACTTTAAAAAGAAAATCAGGGGCTGGAGCAATACTACAGTGGGTAGGGCATTTGCCTTGCACGAGGCCGACCCGGATTCGATTCTCAGCATCCCCTATGGTCCCCTGAGCACCTACCAGGAGTAATTCCTGAGTGCAAAGCCAGGGGTAACCCCTGTGCATCGCTGGGTGTGACAGAAAGGAAAAGGAAAAAGAAAAGGAAGGAAAAGGAAGGAAAGGAAAGGAAAGGAAAGGAAAGGAAAGGAAAGGAAAGGAAAGGAAAGGAAAGGAAAGGAAAGGAAAGGAAAGGAAAGGAAAGGAAAGGAAAGGAAAAGGAAAAGGAAAAGGAAGGAAAGGAAAGGAAAGGAAAGGAAAGGAAAGGAAAGGAAAGGAAAGGAAAGGAAAGGAAAGGAAAGGAAAGGAAAGGAAAGGAAAGGAAAGGAAAGGAAAATGGAAAAGGAAAAGAGAAAGAGAGAGAGAAAGAAAGAGAGAGAAAGAAAGAAAGAAAGAAAGAAAGAAAGAAAGAAAGAAAGAAAGAAAGAAAGAAAGAAAAAGAAAGAAAGAAAGAAAGAAAGAAAGAAAGAAAGAAAGAAAGAAAGAAAAAGAAAGAAAGAAAGAAAGAAAGAAAGAAAGAAAGAAAGAAAGAAAGAAAGAAAGAAAGAAAGAAAGAAAGAAAGAAAGAAAGAAAGAAAACAATAAAATTAGCAGAATATTAGTTCTGTGGTTATTTTTAAAAGATACCATATCTTATTTGGCACTTAAAAAGGTTTCTACGACATGCTTTAAACCCAACCACTAGTGAGCAGGAGGCAGAGAAGGCAGCGCCGAAACAAGCCAGGCTCTTATGGAACTGGAGACTGCACCATGGGTGCACGTAAGTCCATTACACTATCCTCTCTGATTCACATGCCTCAATATTCACAAATCAATTTTGTGGCATTATTGTTCACTACACGTAAGAGTGAAGTAATTTTGAATTTCTAATAATCTGATACGTACTAAGTATTGGAAATAGTTGTGCTTTTTTTTTTTTTAAAAAAAAGAACTTCTACAGCAGTGTATTCCTGCAAACTGGACTTCAAAAAGAGCAGGTGGAAACCGCTTAAGAAAAATAAAATATTCTTAAGGTATTAGTATGCAGTATATGTAAAATAAGAGAGAAAAAGATACTGTCATAAGGTTAATGCTTTCCTGGGGAGGAGGATAGAGGCAAACCAATTACTGTAGATAGCTAAAGAAGTGGGCAAATATGTGGCCAGTGCTTTTGCAGAGAAGCCAAGGTATAGGTGGGAGCAAATACCTGTGTACTCACCTGTTCTGCATCTCACAGGCCCCTCCACAGAAACACCCGAGAGGTCAGCGAGAGCTAAGAGGGAGCTACAGGAAAGATGGGGTACGGGAGAACGAAGCAAGACCATCAATAAAAGTGCATTCCAATGACAGTCCCGAATAGGCCAAATGAAATACCTGGAACTTAACTGAAAAAGGACAATGGAAGCTAATAACCTCAGAAGTAACACAACTCTTCACACTGTAGAAAGACCACTCTTTGTGGCTGGCTGGCTTGGTGGAATGTAGCAAAGGGGACTTGAGATCAAATTAGAATTATGCAGATGAGAGCTGATGTTCGAGAAAAGGAGATAGCACAGAACTTTCTTTAAAAGAAAAAAAAGAGGCCGCTCTCTGCCCAGATGTGACCCTCCGATGCTGGACGCCCATGATCCCGGAGGCCAACTAACTACCTTCAGCACCAGCAGCTTCTTGTAGAAATGACTCTAGACTGTGAACTAAGCTATGGCCCCATGCCGCCCTGGGAGGGGAAAGGTTTTTCTCTCTCGGCCTTTCCTTTCCCCGGCGGCGTGGCAACCGCCATCTTATAAGGCCCGCTAAACAGAGGTACGAGCTTGCAATGATGCAACTTCTGGCAGAAATATCTCTGGACTTAATTACTAAAATACCAGAAATCCAAAACCTCATATGCTCTTCATCCTCAGCAATGGAAAACAAATGATCAAATGCTGCCTTTTCAGCAGGTTTGACTGTTGGGGGAAAAATCCAAATAATAATAGTGGGTTTTCTGTTGAAATATTGAATGTAATCAAAGTAAAGAGAAAGTAAAGTGAAAACCATCAGCCACACAGGCTGGGGGTGGGGGTGGGATGGGAGATATACTGGGGGTTTTGGTGGTGGAACACATACACTGGTGAAGGGATGGGTGTCTGATCATGGTATGACTGAAACTTAAGCCTGAAAGCTTTGTAACTTTTCACATGGCGATTCAATAAAAAATTTTTTTAAAAAAAGAGCTATTTACTAATTACTTGAAACAGGCAAGATATTGCTAAACAGTGACATTCACACAGTTGGCGTGTAGTTAGACTTAATTCTATTCAATTAATTTTGAGGAGTTTGGGCAGAAAAAGAAGAAAGAAAGATGGCCTGGTTTCTAACAAGTGAGCAGCTCAGGCAGGAGCATTACCATCAAGAAAGTGGAAGAGACACAACTGACTGGATGGCTAAATGTGGTGGTTAAATGCATGAGAACGAATTCGCTGAAAAATCCAGATATGCGGATCTAGTGACTGAAAACTCCGGGCTTTATGGAGTCAGGGATGGGCGACATCCTCCCATCTCCCGTTCTTCCAGTTCCCTGGCAGTCACAGCCTCCAGGTGCCATTTAAGCACATTAACAGCCAGAGACTCACAAATGAATCTCAGAAGAGAGTAGCACTCTGCAGAGATACCTGCAGACCCCAAATATTTAAAAATTTTAGAATTCCAGGAACACGCAGCTGCTTTTGCGGCCACACTACATTTCATACTATTAGTAACAAGCACTGTAGCAATGTCCTCCTGTTGTTCATTGATTTGCTCGAGTGGCAGTGACATCTCCATTATGAGACTTGTTACTGTTTTTGACATACCGAGTACCCCATGGGTAGCTTGCCAGGCTCTGCCGAGCGAGCAGGATACTCTCGGTAGCTTGCTGGGTTCTCCAAGAGGGACGGAAGAATTGAACCTGGGTTTCAGCCCCATGCAAGGCAAATGCCCTACCTGCTGTGCTATCACTCCAGTCCCATAACAAGCAATACAAAATAAATTATTTCACATCTGTCTATGGGGCAGGCTTGGGTGGTGGTGGAAAAATTTGAAATAATGGTGGTAAGAAGGTGTAATGGTGGTGGGATTGGTGTTAAAACATTGAATGCAAACAAACATTGTGAACAGCTCTATGAAAATAAATTTTTCTAAGTGGAAAATAAATAAATGTGGTGGTAAGAAAAGCACATCAGTATAGTGGTGTGGTGTGAAGGGAACAAGTGAAAAGCAGGCAACTGCCACAGTACAAGCATTTCATTCATATAGACAGATATATTGTTATTGTTGTTTGTTCAATTTCACAGATTGAATCTGGGTTGGTCCATACAAGCCAAGTACCTTTACCCAATATATATATGGACCCCCTTATATATATTTTTAAGTGATGAAAGAGTGTGGGATATAACGGAAGTATAGATAACAAGAGGAGGAAAGATGGAAGAAAATGACTAGACAGGCCTACTGAAAGAAATATTGTTTGGTATTTTTTAGATTAAAAATACTGTGGGGGCCAGAGTATATAGCAGGTAGGTTACTTGCCCTTGCATGGACCAAGTCAGGTTCAATCCCTCGCACCATATAGAGTTCCCCAAGTACAATCAGAAGTGATCCCTGAGCACTGAGCCTGGAGTAATTACTAAGCACAGTCAGGTGTGACCCAAAAACAATCCCCATCCAAAAAAAGGGGGGGGTGGTTTCACAAAAAGTAGTAAGTAAAAATACTCTAAGCATTAGAGAAATTTTTAAAATCCTTCGATTTTACAAACAATTCTATTTTTTTAAATGGTTAGAATTGATTTGTCAAAAATGGATAATGTCTGAACATATTGATCAGTATATCTGGTGGCTTTCAAATTTCAACCTTTACCTCAGACAGAACTCCAGTGAACCCTAATTCTACAGGAATTTCAACAATTAATGGAGTTCCTGGAATCCAATTTAAGCAGCTATCTGGTTTTTAGGATCAAACACACACACACACACACACACACACACAGAAAAATAATCGCCCTTAAATTTCCTTTGTAATACAAAGCAACACAAAAATAAAACCATCTCCTTTACTTAGTCCAATTAATACTTCTTTAACATGCCAAAATTAGATTGCAGGTTCTAGGACGTTGAGTATCTTCTCAATTGAAGTCTCTTCAGTTATAAAGCTTGACAATCCTCTGAAAACAATTTCTCCTCATGTTTCACAGAAAACACTGTTTGATAAACAGAATTCATACTTCCCTGAAAATATGAGTGTTCTGCGCTAGAGAGAATAGTATAGCAGGCAGGGTGCTTGCCTTGTATGCGGCAAACACAGGTTCAATCCCCAGCACTCCCTGAACACTGCCAGGAGTGATCGATCTATAAGTGCAGAGCCAGGAGGGGCCCCTGAGCACCACCAAGTATGGCCCCAAAACAAAGCAATCAAAGAAAGTATGAAGGCTGACTTTACTCCACATAGGAGAGAAGAGACTCATCCCTCCCCCACCACCACCCCACCACTACCCATCTGTCTCCTGTGCTCCCTGCAAGTGGAGGCAGCCAGAAGCTCGCTGCAGCTGCACCCGTCTCCAGCCCTGCCCCACTCTGGAGTCTGGTCTCTAGTACTGGAAAAAATATAGATGTGTTTCTCAACGGGGAAAAACTAAGGGCCTTTCCTCTGAGATCAGGCACAAGACAAGGATGCCCACTCTCACCACTCCTCTTCAATATAGTACTGGAAGTACTTGCAATAGCTATTAGACAAGAAAAAGAGATTAAGGGCATCCAGATAGGAAAGGAAGAAATCAAACTCTCACTATTTGCAGACGATATGATACTATATCTAGAGGAGCCTAAAACCTCTACTAAGAAACTCTTAGAAACAATAGATTTATACAGTAAAGTTGCAGGCTACAAAATCAATACCCAAAAATCCATGGCCTTCATATATGCAATGAGGCAGAGAAAAGGGACATAAAAAAAGCAATCCCATTCACAATCGTGCCCCAGAAAATCAAGTACCTCGGAATCAGCTTAACCAAGGAAGTAAAAGACCTCTATAAAGAAAACTACAAAACGCTACTCCATGAAATCAAAGAGGACATGAGGAAATGGAAACATATACCCTGCTCATGGATAGGGAGAATCAATGTTGTCAAAATGGCAATACTCCCCAAAGCATTATACAGATTCAACGCGATCCCTATAAGTATACCCATGAAATTCTTCAAAGAAATGGATCAAGCAATCCTAAAATTCATATGGAACAACAAATGTCCAAGGATAGCTAAAACAATTCTTGGGAAAAAGACAATGGGAGGTATCACCCTCCCCAACCTCAATCTTTACTACAAAGCAGTAACAATTAAAACAGCATGGTACTGGAACAAAGGCAGAGCTGAAGACCAATGGAACAGGGTGGAATACCCTTACACACAACCCCAAATGTATGATCATCTAATCTTTGATAAGGGAGCAAGAGATGTGAAGTGGAGCAAGGAAAGCCTCTTTAACAAATGGTGCTGGCACAACTGGACAACCACATGCAAAAAAATGGGCGTAGACCTTGACCTGACACCATGCACAAAAGTCAGATCAAAATGGATTAAAGACCTCAACATTAGACCACAAACCATAAGGTACATTGAAGACAAGGTTGGCAAAACCCTCCACGATATTGAAGATAAAGGTATCTTCAAAGGTGACACAGAACTAAGCAATCTAGTAAAAACAGAGATCAACAAATGGGACTACATTAAACTAAAAAGCTTCTGCACCGCAAAAGATACAGTGACCAGAACCCAAAGACTATCTACAGAATGGGAAAGGATATTTACACAATACCCATCAGATAAGGGGTTGATATCAATGGTATATAAAGCACTGGTTGAACTCTACAAGAAGAAAACATCCAACCCCATCAAAAAATGGGGCGAAGAAATGAACAGAAACTTTACCAAAGAAGAAATACGAATGGCCAAAAGGCACATGAAAAAGTGCTCTACATCACTAATTATCAGAGAGATGCAGATCAAAACAACCACAAGATACCACCTCACACCACAGAGACTAGCGCACATCCAAAAGAACAAAAGCAATCGCTGTTGGAGAGGATGTGGCGAGAAAGGGACCCTTCTACACTGCTGGTGGGAATGCCGACTGGTTCAGCCCTTCTGGAAAACAATATGGACGATTCTCAAAAAATTAGAAATTGAGCTCCCATTTGACCCAGCAATACCACTGCTGGAAATATATCCCAGAGAGGCAAAAAAGTATAATCAAAACGGCATCTGCACATGTATGTTCATCGCAGCACTGTTTACAATAGCCAGAATCTGGAAAAAAAACCCGAATGCCCTAGAACGGATGACTGGTTGAGGAAACTTTGGTACATCTATACAATAGAATACTATGCAGCTGTTAGAAAAAAGGAGGTCACAAATTTTTTATTTAAGTGGATCGGCATGAAAAGTTTCATGCTAAGTGAAATGAGTCAGAAAGAGAGAGACAGACATAGAAAGATTGCACTCATCTATGACATATAGAATAACAGAGTGGGAGACTAACACCCAAGAATTGTAGAAACAACTACCAGGAGGTTGACTCCATGGCTAGGAGGCTGGCCTCACATTCTGGGGAAAGGGCAACTCAGAGAAGGGATCACCAACTATAATGTAGTTGAAGGCCATGTGGGAGAAGGGAGTTGCGGGCTGAATGAGGGCTAGAGACTGAGCACAGTGGCCACTCAACACCTTTATTGCAAACCACAATAGCTAATTAGAGGGAGAGAACAGAAGGGAATGCCCTGCCACAGTGACAGGGTGGGGTGGGGGGAGATGGGATTGGGGAGGATGGGAGGGATGCTGGGTTTACTGGTGGTGGAGTATGGGCACTGGTGAAGGGATGGGTTCCCGAACTTTGTATGGGGGAAGCATAAGCACAGATGTGTATAAATCCGTAACTGTACCCTCATGGTGATTCATTAATTAAAAATAAATAAATTTATTAAAAAATATATATATAGACGTGTTTGGGACTAAACTCTATATTCTACTGACCAAAGAACCTTAGGAAAGCCCTGCCCTTAAAAAGCTATCATCTAATAAGACAAATAAAGATTCTTGTAAGTCCTTATAATGCCAGTAGGAAATTTTTACACTCACTTCTTTTCAAAACATAATAAATTTTACGGGTCAAAATCAGTGTTATTTCGAGGGTTTGGTCTTCTTGAGGACAATTACCCATTATTCTGTCTGTGGGTCAAACGTAGTCAAACTTAAATTTGGTGCGGTCTCCGGCTGCTATCGTGGCTGCGCGAACTCAGAGTCTTCACTCTCAGCAATGAAAAGAAATTATTAAATGATGCCTTTTCAGCAGGCCTGATTGTTGGGGGAAAATTCCAAACAATAATAGTGAGTTCTCTATCGAAATATTAAATGTATTCAAAGTAGAGAGAGAATAAAGTGAAGATCATTAGCTACTTAGGTAGAGGGTGGGTGGGAGGGGGGTATATTGGGGTTCTTGGTGGTGGAACATGTGCACTGGTGAAGGGATGGGGGTTTAATCAGTATATGACTGAGACTTAAACCTGAAAGCTTTGTAATTTTTTTCACGGTGATTCAATAAAATAAAAACTTAAAAAAATTTGGTGTGGTCTCTTTGAGATGTGTTTTAAAATATTGTACTTTTTGTTACCTATTTAATTTAAAGATCATTTTAGGAAGGAAGTGGAGGTTGCCAGTAAACCTGGAAACACTATTTTACTTATTACTAGTGGGCAGCTGTGTTCGAACATACCAAAGTCCTGAGAGTGTATCCCAGGGACAGGGAAGGTTCCACATGCCTGCTCCAACCACATTGCTTGTCAAAGGCGAGCCTCTTAGGTCCATCCACTACAGTTTACAGTACCAGAAATGAGAAAGAATTTGCTATCACATCATCAAGTGACAGAATCATGTTTTCAGAAAACTGTTAACTGTCAGGTACTAAGGGCCAAGGCCACATAAAATGACTCAAAAGATTGCCTGGGCAGCACTGTCAAATTCAGGAAGGTTATGAACTGGGGGCTTTACTGGATAGCGTGTTAGATCTATATGGGTCACTTGATTGGGTTTCCTGAGTAAAGCAGCAGGTTAACTGCTCAGAAAACTGAAACTGCAGGAAGGAAAGTGCAATCCAATCCAGACTTGATCTGCAGACTGTGCAGATGGAACTGCATGCATGCTACATTCCTTTCCTGTGGTTCAATTTTCGGAACTCAGGAGAACCACAGAAACTTAAAACCTCAGAGACATTTTTTGGGATGGAAAATATCACACATTCAGACAGAACCTACATGTTGATGAGTTTGAAACCTGTTTTAATTTTCTGTCTCTACCTTTGGAAGATAGACTAGATATGCTTGAGTTACCAAACATCTGCCCTTTACATGTGGTTCAATTTTGAGAAGGGATCTCAAATATCCCTAGAATTCTGAAGCCAAGTGTATGAATTCTAAGATGATCTTAAAATATTTTACCACTGGGACGATTTTAGTTCATCGGACTCAAAAATGTATTTTTAAAATAAAATCAAATGGGGAAGTATGAAAAGAATGTTAATCTGTAATTTATATGTGCCATGATTTCTTACATTGTCACTTGGGAAAATACCAATTTTTTATGAATACTTAAAAGTGATCAATGACTGTCTCTAAGCTAAAGATTGTATTTCTTCTATAAGAATAAGTTTAAGAAAATTTTTAAGGAAACTGCTTATAAATTTTTAAATCACCCTGATAATGTAATAGGCTCTATTTCTTATTTTCACTAGAAATCAATGTCTTATAAGCATATAAATTTGTGATGCACCTCTAATATTAAAGATAAATGTGGATGTTTCTGATCACAGAGTTACTGATCATAGAGTGCCCAGAGAGAAATACATGGTAAATGGTTACATATTTTCTTAGATATTTTCAGGTTTTGAAGTAGTATATAACAAGAATGATCTAAAGGAAAAATATAAAATAGAGCAGATGAAAAGGTAAAGACTCTTCATCTTAGTAATTCTAAGTTAGTGCAAACTCAAAGAATAGTCATTTGTGAAAGATGAAGACTTCAATGCCTTATAAGGCCATCCATTCACATGGTAAATACTCTAAGAAAAGCTATAGGTTTGAAATAAAAACATGCTTTTCAAATATTTAAATAAGTTTGTGACAGTAATCTATATCAATCATGTTCTCATAATAGTTCTGAGGGCAAGAAATGATCACCAAAGGCAAAACTCCCACAAAGAAAACTCTATCCATTCTTCAGAGAGAAACACAAAAGCTAGAACTCATTCTCTGTCCCTGGCCAGTATTTCTCACTCACATTCATAGTAAGAGTTTACCACCTGCTATCTGCCAAGACCTAGACTGAGTATTGGGAATAGCATAACAAGAAATGAGAAAAACAAAACCAGGTGTGTTCCAAAAACTATTTTTCTTTCTCTCAAATAAGAGCTTTTACAACAAAATTAAGAACTACCATATGCACAGCTATATATTTACTACCTTTATAGACTTTTTTCCTGATAAGAAATATTGAATTATGTAATTTGGCTTAAAGAAGGTGGCAGGGGGAGAATTCTCAGTCAGGAAGGCTTCTACTTTAACCTCCTTTTAACAACTGGAATAACTCCTGTTCTTCCGTTATTCTTAGCTTTCAAAATGTAATTTCAACTATGATCAAGTAAAATCCTTTGGATAGATACGATAGGGATCCTACCCATGGAATGGAGAGCTTTCAGCCTCACTGATGCTGTCCAGTACTGTATGCTCAGTTTACACTGAGTCTGGTCTGCGATGACTCACAGAGATGAGAGGTGGCAACTCTAACACAGAGGCCAAATAGAGACCCTCAGAAAAAAGGAAAAGCAGAAGAAAAAAGTTCTAGTCTGAGTTTTGTGAAAAACAAGTATTACGATGCTAAACAAGACAGGTAATTTCATTGCTTCTCTTGACTCCGTGCTCAGGGATCACTCCTGGAGGTGCTCCAGGGACCACACTCAGTGCCAGGGAAACCACCTGGGGCTGTACATATGCAAGGCAAAGGCCTTAACCATTGTCCTCTCAGGCCCACCACTCCAACTTCTCTCTGTCCCTAACAAAATACACTTGTTCATTTTGAATCAATGATCACCATATCATCTCTAAATTTTCTCTTATGGTCCGGAAAGATCTTCCTATAAATAAGGCAAGTCTGTGTACTAATGTACACCTTACGAGTACATTTCCTTTCATCTTTCCATTGAAGGGCAATACATTCTGACCTGTTTAAACACATGCCAATATCCCAAGCAGGTAAACTAGAAGAGCCTAACTCTACCCCACTAAACTTCACTTTCTGGAGCTCAGTGGGTCAAACAAAACAGAAACTTCTGAAGAGCTATCAGATGAAGCAAGAACAAAAGGGGTGGCACTGATGAGATACGATGGATCCAGAGAGCCTCATGGTTCTTTCACATGAGGGCATATCCTATAAGAGACACCTTTAGTCCACAGCTAACATAACACAGAGCAAACCATGCTCACCTGCTTTAGTACCTGCAGTAATAGTTAATGAACTCTGGAAACGTGCCATTTTAATGACACACTTATTAAAAGGAATACCCAGGGAAAGAAGGTGTTATATTGCAAATAAATTCCCATGACCAATTAGCTCTTACACTGGCACCCACCCCTATTTTTAAGTTAAAAATAGTCATTCTTATCATAGTATGTTAGATTGGTGACAAAAACAAGATTCTACTCATGAAAATGTACCTCTGTTTGAAAAGCAGGAAAAAAAACCATTTACCCTCTTTGAATGATATTTAGAGAACTAGGCTGTAGCAACAATTTTCCTGAAGACAAACTTTTAGTGAAGATTTTAGAAATTTACCGAATTAAGTCAACAGCTTCCAGCTCCTCAGTCACTGGTAAAGATGTCATCTTAAGGAAAACTATGTTGAAAGTTCCATTATCCCAGAGTGCTGCTACCTTTTTCACCTCACTGATGGTGATGGAGACTTTAGCTACACCCAAGAAAGCTTCCTGGACAACATCAGCCAGGTACTGCATGGTAACATCGCCAGCCAGTAAGAGGTCAATCTGTACCTAGGAAAAAAAAGGAAGCAGCAGCACATATTTAATAATCTGTGAACAGAGTGTATGCTATGCATGAAAGAAATAAAAATTACAAACAACAGGATGGTTTACAATATAATAAAACTAGTCAATTTTAAGTCCTTCACAGGCAGGAACTTAATTTTCTGTTCTTAATACCTAGGGTAGTAAATGGAATTGAAGGTCAAGCTATTTTTCAAACTTTTGCCTCTACAAACTCATCCATGGTTGTCCTGCACCTTTCTTTCTTGCCCTATGAAAAAAGAACTGTTTAAACTTTTTTGTGTGACTAGATGTAATCAAAAACCATGACCCAGTTTCCCAATCATACATCATACTGGAAAATCCATTTACTAAGAACAAAACTATTAACTCTCCCACATCAAAACATTAATTTTGTTGAAACACACATTCCATAGAACAGTGAAAGACTTAAATTCCTATATCTGAACACTGAATTTTCTTTCTTTGAATGGATCATACATGCTATTCAAATAAACCACAGCATTAAAGTCAAAAAGGCTATGTTTCCATTTGGGCATACTTTTAAGCACAATCAATTAGAAAAGCAAAACGTCCATCCTCAACTTTTGTTTCTCTGTATCTTACTCCTTATTGCTATTAAACACAATCCATTGAAAATATCAAAGAATGGGGATGCTTGCATTTGCAGAAACACTCAATAGACAGCTAGAAATGCCAGGTCACAAGAAAAGTCAACACAAGAAAATAGACTCTGGATTTGACCAGAATGGAAACCAAAAGACGTAGTGAAAGGAGTTGAAAATGCCTTTATAAAGAGATGCTGTAGCCAGAAGGCCACTACACAGGGTGGGATGCAGATGTAGATATCCACCGGGAGCTTCCCTCCCCTGCAGCCTGGTTCTCTAGGGTTTCTGGAAGGAACAGGTGTGATGCAAAGAAATGGGGCAAGTTTGAAATAAGTAATGAACCAGGGACATAGCTCAAAGGGTGAAGAACATGCTCAGCACTGGGGAGTCCCAAGTTTGATCTCAGCTTTCCCTTGTTTGTTTTGGGGGCTATTCTGGTGATGTTCAATGGTTACTCCTGGCTCTGCACTCAGTAATCATTCTTGGTGGTACTCCAGGAACCATAAGGAATGCCTAGGATTGAACCTGGGTTGGCTATGTGCAAGGCAAGTGCCTTAAGCCCTATAAGTAACTCTCTAGCCATACAGAATATTGTCTTTTTCAGGTAAGTTGCTTTCCTCCATTAATAAGTCAACAATTTCTCAGAAACTCCAGGCTACTAGAAATACTTTTTTCTAATTCTCCAGGCAATTACTTTTATCCCTTAAAAAACACATTCGCTGGGGCTGGAACAATAGCAAAGAGGGTAGGGCGTTTGCCCTGCACATGGCCGACCCGGGTTCGATTCCCAGCATCCCCTATGGTCCCCTGAGCACCGCTAGGAGTAATTCTTGAGTGCAAAGCCAGGAGTAACCCCTGTGCATCGCCAGTTGTGACCCAAGAAGAAAAAAAAACACATTCACTGGGGCCAGAGCACAGTGGAGAGGGCATCTGCCTTGCACAGAGTCAATCATATTTGATCCTCAGCATCCCCACGTACCTCTAGGAGTAATTCCTGAGTGCAGAGCCAGGAGGAACTCCTAAGCACCGCCAGGTTTGGCCCCCAAACAAAAACTAATCACAACACATTTTCCATTATTTGTTGGGATCCAGAGTGGAAGGAGAACAAGTGATCATTTGAAATCTTAGTTCAGTCTTGCTTAATCATGATAACTGAATCATTCTCTGATGCTAGGTTTGACGTTATAACAACACTGTGATGAACATCTTTACAATATAAACAGGTAAGGGTAAATCCTTCAGGTAGTGCAGTAAAGCAAGTGTTTACTTTTGTTTTTCAACTTTGATAATGCTAAATTGCTATTCCCCCAAAGACAAAAATATACATCTTAAACAAGGTCCATTTCCCCAAATCTTTAAACTAATTGTTCATGTTTTTCCCCAAAATTGTGTGTGGAGGGGGAGAACATCACAATTTTCCTTTTCTTTTTTCTAATAGTGAGACTGAATATTATCATTTTAGTGGCAATTTCCATTCTTACTCATTGCTTACACTATAACTTCCTTTTAACTTTGTTCACCTTCCTACTTGTCATTTACCTTTTTCTTGCTTATCCATAGGAGTTTATACATTCTATATTATCAAGCCAACTTTTTTATTGAATCACTATGAGATAGTTACAAGCTTTCATGTTTGGGTTACAATCACACAATGATCAAAGACCCATCCCTCCACCAGGGCACATTCCCCACCACAAATATCCCCAGTATACCCCCCCTTTCCCACCCTACCCCACCTCCATGGCAGACAATATTCCCCATACTCTCTACTTTTGGACATTATGGTCAAGCCAACTTTTAAAAATTGATTATGGTTTTTTCAGTTGACTGGTTAAAGAAACTTTGGTACATCTACACAATAGAATACTATGCAGTTGTTAGAAAAGATGAAGTCATGAAATTTGCATGTAAGTGGATCAACATGGAAAATATCATGTTGAGTGAAATGAGTCAGAAAGAAAGAGACATAGAAAAATCGCACTCATATGTGGAATATAAAGTAGCGGAATGAGACACTAACACCCAAGAGTAGTAGAGATAAGAACCAGGGGGTCTGCCCCACAGCTCGGAAACTGGCCTCACATGCTGGGGGAAAAGGCTGCAGAGACAAAGAAGGGAACACCTAGTAAAGAATGTTGGGAGGACCCACTCGGATTGAAAGCTTCGTACCAAAAGGAGACTATAGACTGAACATAATGACCACTCAATACCTCTATTACAAACTACAACATCCAACAGGAGAGAGAACAAAAAGGAATGCCCTGCAGCAGTGGCAGGATGGGGCTGTGGGAGGGATACTTGGATCACTGGTGGAGGAGAATGTGCACTGGTGGAGGGATGTAAATTAAATACAAACATGAAAGTTCCTAAGTTTATAACTGTACCTCATGGTGATTCACTAATAAATTTTTTAAAAATTGATTATGGTTTTTTACTATAAGCTATCAAGTCACAAAAAAGTTTACTAGTTACAAATCTACCTTTTCTTACATTATTAAAACATGCTTTGATAGTTATATAGTCTAATACTTCCATGGCATTTAATTTTTTTGTCCAATCTGAAATTTACTATGACTAATATAAAGTAGCTATTTAATTTTACCTCTTTTTAAAATAAAGGTAATTATTCAATAGCATTACTGAAAAAGCTAAAATATTCCATATTTTCAAATGCCACAATATATTTGCTATATTTTTTACATAACTTGCTATAATTACAGATTATAGTTATTTCTCTTGGTGTTATTTTGATCCATTGATCAATTTGCCTATTCCTAATACCACCTAGACTCATTTCTCCCTCTTGTATTTGAAGGAAACACATAGCTCTCCCTTGCTGTTTTTTTTTTTTTACAGCTCTTAGATATTTTCCATCAGTTTCCTTTCTAACAGGATTTTAGCATCAGTTTGTACTTAATTAGGTAATACCACCACTGTACTAATACTCCCTATTTTTTTTACCGTTGCAATTGAAATGCTTATCTTCTTCCAAAGTGTCAGAATGGGGAGTTATTTAGAAGTAGTAAAAATATAATGATAAAAACACCCTGCAAATATACAAGGTCAAAACAAAGACTAAATATTGAAAAGTCAAAAGAAACACATCAGTCAGTTCACCAAAAGGAGGCAGAAGCTGGACAAATACATTTATGGGTAAAAAAAAAAAATCTCTGAAAATGTTTTGACATTGCTTAATGCAAGTTTTACTCTCAAAAGACGGGCATTTAAGTGAATAAGCCAGGCTGGAAGTCAGAGCCCAGAAATGACTCAGAGGTGCAGCAGTGTCTCACTCAGGCCAGGGCCCTTGGAAATTCCAGCCCAAGAATTAAGATTCTCCATTTAGGAACGATAACTCAGAAAATAGAGCCATTTCCATAGCCACCACCCCCTCAGTTTTCCAGTAAATTTCACATAGATTTGGCATATGTCCTCAGGTACTTCTGAGATTTTCAAGATTTTGGTATCACTGTGAGGGAGACAGCTTAATTTACTATTTTCTGCTTATAGGGACCTATCAATTTCTTTATGAGGAATTTGATTAAAGTAATTCATGGTCCTCTTACTTAGTTCCACTGTTTTCGTTGACCCTTCTGAATTTCTGGGGTGGGAGAATCACACTGACTTCAAAAATGATGTTTTTTCAATTTTCAAAACTTATGCACTTTATTTACTGATCTTAAAGGATTGACTGAACAACCAATAAAACCATGATAGAACAAATAGCAAGCATTAGTGCTTTGTCCCTGACTTTAGTGGAAAATTTTCAAATATTTTTACCATAAGAAATGATGCAGTGGAGTTTCGATCAATACCCTTTAGAAACTTTAAAAACCTTATTTCTACAAGGAAACCAAGAATTGTCAATCAGCAGTGATCGCTGAAATTTATCAAATGTTTTTTAGTATCAATTTAATCATATTTTAAACATATCTGCTGAGTAATAAAATTTTGCATTTATATAATAAAATGATACAATTTTATTCTATAATATAGTATGGGTATCAGAATTATGCTGTCTTGAACAGTGAAATGGAAAACAGTGAAATAAATAATATTATTCCATGGTGTCAACTGTTTTCATTTTTTAAATATACAGTTATTGAAAGCGTAATGATGATTTGGAAGATTCTTTTATTTAAAATAAAATTTAAACCCACCATTTTTCTTTTCTTTTTTCAGCAGCTTTGATTTATATTTATTAAACATTCTTTCATATTTACAACACATATGAATGATAATGAATACATTTCTGCTTTCTTCACTCTTTTTTTATTGAATCACCATGAGAAACACAAAGCTTTTATGTTTGAGTTCCAGTAATACAATGATCTAACACCTATTCCTCCACCAGTATATACATTTTCCACCACCAATGTCCCCAGTATCCCTCCTCACCCCCACTTCCCAGCATACCACCACTCCCCCTGCCTCTATGGCAGACAGTTTCCCTCTTACTCTCTACTTATGGGCATTATAGTTTGCAATACAGATACTGAGAGGCCATCATGTTTGGTCCTTGATCTTCTTTCAGCACACATCTCCCATCCTGAGGAAACTCTTCAACCATCATTGACTTAGTGATCCCTTGTCTGTTCCAGCTGCCCTCTCTCCCCCAGCCCATAAGGCAGGCTTCCAACTATGGAGCAATCTTCCTGGCCCTGTCTCTACTGTCCTTGGGTGTTAGTCCACAAACGAGTGAAATCATTCTATGTCTGTCCCTCTCTTTCTAACTCACTTCACTTAGCATGATACTCTCCATGACCATCCACTTATAAGCGAATGTCATGACTTCACCTTTCCTAACAGCTGCATAATATTCCATCATGTAGATGTACCAAAGTTTCTTTAGCCAGTCGTCTGTTCTCGGGCACTTCGGCATTTCCAGATTCTGGCTACTGTGAACAGTGTTGCCATGAACATACAGGTGCAAATGTCATCTCTACTGTGCTTTTTTGTACCCTCAGGATATATTCCCAGAAGTGGTATCTCTAGTCTTTGAAGGAATGCCCATGTTGTTTTCCAAAAAGGCTGGACTAGTCAGCATTCCCACCAACAGTGAGAGTCCTCTTTCCCCACATCGGCACCAGTATTGGTTGTTCCTGTTCTTTTTGATGTGACCCACCACTTATTTTTTTATATACTCCTCAATCTTTTCTTCTCCTTCCAGTAATTCATCCCCTCATTTACCTTAATTCTATTGTCAGTGACCACTGACATTTTTTCCTATAAGCCAGTATTATATTATATTGTAGATGGGTAAAATCATCCAATAATTGTGTTTTCCCTCTTGACATACTGATTCACATAATCCCCCTTGAGTTTCTTTTGTTTTATTGCAATGGAAATTGTTCATGCTTTTAGAGCTGAGTATTCCATGCTATATGCCTATCTTCTTTATTAAAACATCATAGGCATTCAGGTTGTTTCCATAGCTTAGCTATTATAAATAATGCTGCACTAGACATAGAGGGCATAACTCTCTGTTACTGTTTTCATATTTTATACATACAACAGTGGAATTACTGGGGGTCAGATGGTAGCTCTATTCATAGTTTCTTGGGGAAGCTCCATGATGTTTTCCAAAATCACTATATCAGTGCCATTTCCAATTACTTGAATATGTTATGAAACACAGAAATTATGTGCTTCTTGAAGTCTGGGTAAAACATGTCTGTGAGAAGTCAGAGACAGTACAATAGGTAATTCTCCTGCATTGCAGCAGCCAACCCAGGTTTGACATCTGGCACCAGATGGTCCCCCGATCCCTCGCCTGGAGTGATTGCGAGCACATGGCCAGGGGAAGCCCTGAGCACTGCCACATGTGGCTCAAAAACAAACTCAAACAAACAACAACAAGATGTCTATAAAATCTGAGCCTAAAGCCACTCAGAGAGGTGAGTTTTACTGTTTTATCCTCCTTTAATGATAACTTAGTAATTTGCCTACCTGCTCAGAAATGAATTTTGTTTATATTTTTAAAAACCTCTTTTGGGGGCTGGAGTGATAGCACAGCAAGTAGGGCATTTGCCTTGCACATGGCCGACCCGGGTTCAATTCCCAGCATGCCATATGGTCCCTTGAGCACCGTCATTCCGGCATGGGACCAGAGACCCCACGGTGCGCTGAAACAGTGGGAGCCGGGCATCCCCCAATTCTTTTACCCTCTCTCTCTCTCCACACCTCCCCCCTGAGCACAGCACAGGATCCGCGGTTTTCCTGAGCGCAAAATGGAGACGCCGAGCCTCTCTCTAGGCTTCTCCATCTTATGAGCACCATAAAAGGGTAAAAGTTTGTAGTGATGTTATTTCTGGTTGTACTTTCCCTGGACTTTATACAGAAACCCAAAACCGCGCGGCCGCGCGACCTAATGTCATCTTAGCATCAGCAATATGTAATATGTCCCTTTTTAATGGGTCGGACTTTTGTGGGAGATCCTAACAAGAATAGTAAGTCTGTTGCTGAAATATTGAAGGCAATCAAAGTGGTAGCCATCTCTCTAGACTGAACTAAGCTATATCCCCACGCCGGCTGAGAAGAAATATCCTTCTTTCTCGGGAAGAAACGCGGCGTGGTGTCAAACATAGTGTGATGTCCATTAAGCAAACAGACCTGGTGGCGTGGGAATGGGATATAAGGGGAAAAATTATGTACATGGAACAGTGGGACGCTGGTGGAATCTCGAGCCGGAGCCGATACCAGCGCAAGCCCTTTGGTTCCAGAAACTGCTTGCAGAAACTCTACTAGTCTATCAACTAAGCCAGAGCCCCACGCCTGCCGATGACGGGAAATAACCATCCTTTTCGGTTTTTTTTTCCCTTGTCAGGCAGCGTGGCGATTACCAAACAGGCGTGAACTCGGTGGCGCGGGGCAAGGGGGAAAAAGAAAAGTTATGTAACAAACAGCGGGACTTAATATCTCTATATTCTTAGCAGTGGAGAACTATCAAATGCCTCCTTGGCAATAGGACTGCTTTCCTTTTTTTGGGGAAACCCCAACAACGGTAGTGAGGTGTGTGTTGAAACATGGAATGTAATCGAGATAAGGCATAAACGAAGTGGAACTTATCATGTACAAGGGTGGGGACTGGGGAGGTGGGAGGGGGTGGCAGGTATACTGGGGGGGTTGGTGATGGGAGATGGGCACTGGTGAAGGGAAGGGTGTTTGAGAATTGTATAACCGACATAATCCTGAGAACTATGTAACCCTCCACATGGTGATTCAATAAAATTATTTAAAAAAAATTAAATTAAATTAAAAAAAAAATAAAAATTTTCAACTACTAAAAAAAAAAAAAAAAAAAAAAGAATATTCCCGGTACGCAGAAGGCCAGAGGCTTGACACCCCCCAGTATCACATCATCTTTTGAGCACTATTGGGGAAGATAACCTCAAATAATCTATTTAATCTATCCTTAATTTTTAATGCAATATTTATGATCTAATCTGATTTCATCTTTCTAACTTGAGAGTAAGATATAATAATTTTATTTCTTGGTAATGCTTTATTAAATCCTATAAGAACATTATGGCTTTATTTATTGCAAATAAATGTATTTCAAATAAAATCTCAAATAAGTTAATAAATCCAATTTAATGCAAATAAAATTAAATCAAATTTGCTAGTGATGATTAGACTAGTCACATTTGAAGAGTTCAATATCAACATATGGCATGTGAGCTCAATTATAAACATTTTCATCACTGCAGCAAGTTCTCCTGGGCTCCAAGAGTCATTGGATTGTGCCAACATTATTTTGATATATATAGTTTATGTCCATTTGTTGTAAGTAGAAGTTTAGTTTACACTTCCATTTTATCTGGCTATATTAAACACCTAAAGATGTTTTTAACTTTCAGTAAAATGATAGTTTCATTCTTGTCTTTTTTTTCTTGAGTCTTCACAAGTTGCTTGTTATTTAGTGCAGCATTTCTCAACCAGTGGGGTCCCAGGATAGTTCAGAGGGGGCACAAGTGAGAATAAATGGGAAGTGTCACTATATGTGAGGGCCAGCCAATAAGACTCCAGGGGTCCCAAGAAGGAAGCAGGCTGGGGACAGGCATGGTGGGGACAGGCTGAGAAGCACGGACACAGTGCACTGTGAATGGGGTGAACCTCACACTTTAGAAGTTGCTGATAATTTCTGTGGTATAACACATTTTCTGTTTATGTTCCAAGGATATTGAAAACTGTGAGCTTATAGAACTTTTGAACTGCTTTCATAATTTAGGTCTACTTAATCTTTCAATTTATGCTGAGTTGTGTTTATCCTCTAATTATGGTTCATCCCTACATCAACTGCTCAGATTAAAATTATGGGTTAGGTATCTAAAGGTTCTTGATAATTATACACAAATAATATTTAATATATGCTATGTAAGAATCTATAATCTTATATAACATGCATTAAATATATATACTGTTATCTGTATATAAGGAAAATTATATACATGAGACATTATACTTTTAAATTTTTTATGCTTTTGCTGAATTTTAACCTTTTTTGATATATAATATTTTCTTATATGACTTTATTTTGAGCCTTTCACTATCATTTTGATTCTGTGTGAAACTTACAAGCACCTTATATTTAAATTTCTGGACTTTTTTCAGTCTTTTATGACTTAACATAGGAACTTAAGTAATCATACTAATGGAATTAACTAGTCACTTGTAAATAACACTCAGTAACTATAAAGTATATACAACTTAATGTGAAATACCTTTAATCCTTTGTCTCCTACTTATTTCATTTTGGACTTAGGGCTACACCCAGGAGTGATCAGGACTCATTCCTGGAGGGCTTGGGGCTAAAGTGATGCCGGGGGTCAAACCAAGAACCTCACCCCTTATCTCTCTGTTCCCTACTTAGCTCACTCTTCACCCCACCCTTCAAGCCTTCTGTTAAATTTTCCTTTTCCCTTCATGCTGCATCTACAACATTTTGGGAGCAAAACCTTCATTCAGTGCTAGTTTTACACTACCACATACTTGGAAGATCAAAATCACTTTGGCTCTGAACTCTGATGATGTTAGACCATTTTCTACTAGCATCAGTGTTAATAAAAATAACAAGCAGCATCATTCTTCCTTTGGTAAGTTACTTTCTTTTAGGCTGTGGGTCCTGATCATTTTCTAAGATGTGTTGCTGGTATGGTCTCATTCATCCTGGACTCAGTGACTCTAGTTTCCTTCCATTATTTCTTTATTTCCTCCTCCTTGCTGTCTTTGTCTCTCCATAAATCTGTTAGAAGTCAGGTATCCTAAATTAACCCTGCATGCTTGAACTTCTAAGAGATTTTCTAGCTCACTCAGTCTTCCAGAGGTTTTTATAGTTTCAGTTAAGTTAATGTGAATTACTCATTTAAAGCTTAAAAAGGGAATTGGAGTACTTTTTATAACCCATTTTTAAAGATAATTACTTAGAATCCAAATTAAAACTTTGAAAGTACTTTTCTATACACCTATATAACCACATCTATGAAATAGTTGTGCCCAGTGTCTGAGTTTATGTCTAGTCTCACTCATGTCTGGTGGCTCTCAGTTATCCAAATACAAATATAATTCAAAGAGTATGTCAACAAGTATTAGTATCTTCCTCAGGGGCTGCTGCATTTAGTTTGTGATTAGAACATGAGAAGCAAAGACTGGAGACCAGCACAGAGCCTGGGAACACATATTAGTCTAAAACCAAGAATGATAGTTCATTTCCTCCCAAACAGAACTGACTTTCCTTCGCCCCTTGAAAGTTATAGAAGCCTGGAAGCCATCAACACTAGAAGTGTAGCAACTCCTACTGCTCCAGCTATAGGAGTGAGCTGGGAGAGTTTAAAGGATAAAGGAATGTAGAGGCTCAACTGGCCCAGGAGTTCTGCATCAGCCAACTCTTCCCCAGGGGAGCACCCTCAGGCTTACTTTTCTCTGTTTCGGTTTAACACTCACCCTGCACCAGAAATTTTTACCTCTGCCTTTTCACTTCGTGTCGGTTGAACTTTTTCTACTTTGTCTCAGTGGAAGTCTAATGCCATCTGCTTTCTTAATTTAAAATTTTCCTATGGATATTCTTTTTAATGTTCAAATGCATTGTTCAAACAAGCAGAATTCTATTAAGTACCATAAGTTGCATTTGATTATTGCTATTTGTACATTTCATTTGGAATACCCATTCCGTGGTCTTCCCCCCCCCCCCCATTATATTCACTTGCTGAAGGTATCAACACCAATTCTAGTATCATCTGCAACGGCATTTAAGCTGGACGGGGAAGTTTACATGTGTGTTCAATTCACTATTGTAAATGAGCCTCACTCACAAGCCCCAGCTGGTTCTAAAGAGAATTAGAAACCAAATACTGACTGGAGAGACTAAGGCGGATAGGGCGCTTGCCTTTCACACAGTCAACCTGGGTTAAATCCCGGGCATCTCTACCTAAGAGTGATCCCTGAGCACAGAGCCAGGAATAAGCCCTAAGTGTGTGGGGTGTGGCCCCAAAACAAACCAAAAAGTCGTACTAATTCACCCACATCACCAGCTTTGTTTCTTTATATGTCCCCCAAATACCCTACACCTAAAAAGACAAACAACACAACACTTTCAAATGAGCTTTGAAATTTGGGATTTCAACAGTAGGGAGTGTTGAAATCCTTCTGGAGTGCTTCCTTTCCATTTTATAAACATTTCTCCTTTCCAAGAGCACTTTAGGAGCAACGTGGGACTCTAAGCCCCTATGATTTGTCTGCCTGAGTGTGAATTTCCACAGCTGCACAGGGCTTCCTTCATATCAACAGGCCCCATGTGAAACAAACACCAGGCATTGAAACAGACTTTTACCAAGAGATCAAAGAGTGATTATATTTTGTTTTTTAATTAGCCTGGTTAACTGAAGCAAACTAAGAATGTGTCAAAATGCTCAAAAATAATCTATCAAGTGGCCATTTCCCTCCCAAACTGAAACAGTTTTGATAATAGAGGGATGTTACCAATAATTACACTAAAATGTGGGCCAGAGAGATCATATAGTGGGTAAAGCACTTGCCTCACATGCAGCTGACCCGGGTTCAATCCCCAGAATCATGTATGGTCTCCCCCAGATCTTGCCAGGAGTGATCTCTAAGCACAGAGCCAGGAGTAAGCCCAGAGACCTCCAGGTGTATCCAAAAAACAAAAAACCACTAAAATAGCAGACAACCCAGGTGTTGTGAACAACAGGGCCGACATGACGCTTGGAATGCACAGACAGACAAGCTCTCCTCAAGGAGCTTACATTCTGGCTGCCTTTCTCTCAGTACCTAAGAATCACTCTCAGTCCTGGGAACACAGCAACAACCATTGATGAGACTCAGTTCCACCAAGGCTGTTACAGATCCTTTATTAGCTTCATTCAGTGAGAAAAGGGGAAAGGCTTCCCAGAAGACCAGACCTGAATCGACCGCTCTCTTTAAGCGCTTGTGTTGACTATGGGTAAGATAGGCATGTGACCCTCAGCTGGGGGTAATACTCGCTACTCAAGGCCACTCTGTGGGCAATGTCTGCACAATGCCTGTAGGTACTAGTGATTGCCATGTTTTCTCACGTACTACCCAACTTGAGCACAAAGAAGACAAACCAGGAGTAACCCCTGTGCATCGCCAGGTGTGACCCAAAAAGCAAAAAAAAAAAAGTTTTCCTAGGTAGCATCTCATAGCAGTATTTCCCTTAGAGGCTCAGTTCCAAATTCCCTGCAAAATTCTCAGCTGATCTTAAGGAGAAAACTCAGGAATAAACCATGAAGGGCAAACTATGGGGACTGGGATGTGGGAAAGAGATTCAGAAATTCAGAGAACCATGGACAGAACTCTAAAGTTTTCCAGGGTGAGGAGCCAGAGAGTTGGTACTGTGAGTAGGGTGCTTGCCTTACACACAACTGACCTTGGTTCCATCCCCAGCATCCCATATGGTCCCCCAAGTCCACCAGAAGTGATTCCAGAGTGCAGATCTAGGAGTAACCCTTGTACCGCCTGGGTGTGGCCCCAAAAACAAAAACAGAAAATTAAGTTTCCCAGGGAGAAACTATACCAGGACAACAGAGGCAGGTGGACTAAAGCAGCTCTGAAAAGAATCGTTTCTGCTTTCTGAAGCTGCCTTCACAGTTCTAGAAAAATCAGTCACAGCATATTGGAATATTATTAGGCAAATTAGGATAGTGCATATTTAAATGAAATTCACTTATAAATTTTTGACTATGTAGTACAGATCAACACAGGTGGTGAGAAACATTCACTGGTAAGATGAAAAGAAAGTGATCTTTTCATACATTCTGCTGTGGAAAACCATGTTAGGGCACCTAAGATTTTCATCAGGTGTAAAGCACTACAATGCGAATTACTGTCAGGCTTCATTTGGTGGTAACTGTTTTTTTTTTTCCTACTTGAACTGTTTATTTAAAAAATAGTTAAAGCACTTTTTAAAAAAGCAATACATATCCATAGAAGAGGATTTTTTAAGCAGGTCCAGAGCAACAGTACAGCAGGCAGGCCTTGCACAGGGTGTACACAACTGGCTCCCGATATGATCCTCAGAGCCCACCAGTAGTGATCTGAGTACAAAGCCAGAAGTGATCCGAGTGCAAAGCCAGGAGTGATCCGAGTGCAAAGCCAGGAGTAAGTCCTGAGCACTGCTCGGTGTATTTCCACCCCAAATCTAAAATAAAATAAGCATTTATAATGCCACCAATTGAGAGTAAACACTAACACCTTTCAGTGTTGCTCTTTTACGCACGGGACATGTTTACAATGGAACATCATCACCAGCAATGCTCTTTATCCACCCATGTGATTTCTGAGATCGCAGTAACACAGAGCACACCAGTCAGTTAACAATTTTTAAAACACTGGATTTCCATTTGTAGTTGGTGGCAGGCGCAACCCTTCATTAGCGACTTTCCTTCATTAGCTGAAGGACTTAAAGCAAACGAGGCCTGCACCTGGGTGAGTGGTCACTTATGTCCCTCACCCCTGAGCACCCACCGAGAAAAGGGCTTCCACTTCTCCAGGAGAAAAGGGATTTATTTAAACATCTCCACGAGGCCCCTCGCTTAAGAGGAAACCATTATAATTTACATAGTACGAGATACCCGAGATGTTTTGAGTTCCTTAAATGAAATACTCTTTTTCCTTTGCCCCTAAAGAGATGCCTCCAGATGGCTCCGTTTCGAAATTATTCCGAAAACCTTCTACCTGGCTCATTTCCAAGTGATAACGATTTCATTTCAGAGAGCTCGTTCTGTAGGGGAGGAGACAGGGGTATGTATGCGCACGGACACTGCCAGGAGGTACCCAAACCTCCACGCGCCCACGGCGGTCCCTACAGAGTTCCACCAGGGCAGGTGTGCAGCGCCCCTGGCTTTGTTGGCTCCAAGGGATGGGGGAGGGTTTTGGTTGAAAAAAAGTCGCCTTCGTTTGTATCTGAAATGGTCTCGCGGGTGACCGCGTACTGCGAAAGGACAGAAATCGGGGACGGTGCAAGAGGCCGTGGCCAGGGTTTTTCTGGTTTTTGGTTTTTGGTTTTCCGAGTGCCTCGGGGAATGGGGCCAGGTTGGAGGGCAGCAAAGGCCTCTGGCTGCCACCGGGGTGGGTTCGGGCTGGGGTGGAAGTTGCGGGACCGCGACACCTTGGATATCCCGCCCGGTACAAAAGTCGCCTCGCGGGCGGGAAACACAACTCCAGCCCCGAGCCCAGCTTTCTCCGACGCCGAGTCAAGCTCCCGTCCGCGTCCTCCACCTGCAGGTCTGGCCACCGAGTTCCCCGCGCCGCGGCCGTGCGCCCCCGGGCCCCGTGCCCCGCCTCTACCCCAGCAACGAACGCGAAGTAGCCAGAGCGCCGGACACCCAGCGGGGATCCCGGTGGAACCTTCCAGCGCGTCTCCTCCGGCCGTCCCGTCCCGGGGCGCCTCCCCAGCCTGCGGGGGAGCCGGCGCCGCCCCCCGCGGTCCCGGGACCCGACGCCCCGCGCGCGTGCGGCCAGGCGGGCCGAGGGGCACCCCCCGGGCCGCCCGCCGCCGCCTCTCGTACCTGCCCGCAGACCTGGCCGCGCTCGGGCGCGGGAGTCGGCGCCGCCATGGCCCGCTGCGCACGTGCGGCCCGAGCCGCCTGCCCGCAGGAGCCCGCGCCCCCGCCCCGCCCGCGCTGATGGCACGTGGGCCGCCAGCTGCGAGCCGCGCGCGCCCCCGACCGCCCTTAAAGTGGCCCCGCGCGCCGCCGGAAGGCGCGCGCCCTTGTCCATCGCTAGAATTAGCATCCCTTTTCTCCCTACCGCCTAAATCAACGTGGAAGACGGAGAAGGAGCGTTCCGGCGTGCGGTTTCCAAACCACACACACAAAACAATTTAATGTAGTTCGAAGCATTCCATTTCATCCCGGTGATTCTATAAGCACTCGCCTCCTTCCTCCTCATCTAAGAACGTGGGGGTGGAAGTGTTCTGGGCCGGAATGATTGCGTGAAGGTTAAGGCACGTGCACGTAGCTGCCCCCGTTACTTCCCCAGCCCTGCGCAGCCCCTGAGCACTATTGAGCACCCACTCCTCTCCTCTCCTCCCCTCCCTATCTCTTCCTCTCCTCTCCAAGCAAAAGAATGAAGGTCTTCTGTGACTGCTGCTATAAAGTCCACTTTTTCCCGACCATCTCTAGACAGTCTGTTGCTAAACATCCTTCGCTCTTGTACTGGAAGTTCCCCGCTGCTAGACCAGGTGGAAAGAACAGCGGAGTTTGTCACTTGGTTTGGAGTCGCCTGTAGACAACAGCCAGATCCCAATTCAGCCCATAGACCTTCCGTCACACTTAAACACATCAGCCTAGGCTCCCCTGGAAGGCTGTTGCCCGTGGCGACTGGGTGGCAGGCTCCAATATCCTGTGCTGGGGGCGGTTCTTCGTGGTATCCTGCAGTGGGGGCGCTTCTTCCCGGAGTCTGATGGGGAGCATGTGAGTGTGAAAAATTTTCTTGGTTCTCTGTGGTTTTGAAGAGAAAAAAACCTTCTGGTGGAACCATCCTGCATTATATTTGGAAGTAAATGCAACTTTTTAATAGAAATAATTTTTTAAATTTTTTATTAGTGAATCACCATGAGACAGTTACAGACTTAAAACTTTTGTGCTTGCGTTTCAGTCATACAATGATCCAGTACCCATCCCTCCACCAGTGCCCATTCTCTACCACCAATGGTCCCAGCATCCCTCCCACCATCACCACCCCGTCCCCTGCACCCTGCTCGCCTCTGTGTCAGGGCATTTCCTTTTGGTCTCTCTCCTTTTGGGTGTCGTTGTTTGCAGTAGAGGTATTAAGTGGCCATCATATTCAGTCTACAGTTTACTTTCAGCCCACATCTCCTAGCACCGTTTACTTGGTGGTTCCTTCTCTATCTGAGCTGCCTTTCCCCCCCATCCCCCATGTGAGGCAGCTAATAGAAATAAATTTTGACTTCACTGCTTTTCCAACTGGGGACTGAGTACTTAGCGAGCTGTCAATAATGTAGTTTGTTCATCAAAATAGAGCCGAGGCCAAATCATGACAAGGTATGGGAGGAAAATGTGAATAGAGACAGCTTAGAGTATTTCCCTGTATGGAAATCAGGTTTTTATTGCTCCAGAGGATTTGAAAAGTAAATCTGATGCTGGTAGTGGCAAAGACTGATGTATTGTTGAAGATGATACAGACTCTTTCTAAGTTGGAGCAGACAAAGGCCCTAAATTTAAATTTATATAAGAAACCATTCCTGTGTAGGAGGGAACCAAAACTAGTAATACTCTATGTGTAAGATTTCATGGCTCATAAGACCCAACCAAGATATTTTAATTATTTATAAACAACTAAAAATGAATATTCATAACTTAATTGGTACAGACAATACCTCTAATGGGGCAACTTTATCTTCAAGGGAAATTGCCAATGTCCATAGATAGTTTTTGGTGTCACAACTAGCACCTAAGCGATTCTCCACTGAGCAGGAAGGAAATCTTCCTAACAACAGATAACTGACCCAAAGATGCTACTAGTGCAGAGGTTATGACATTCCAGTTTGGGGCCAGAGAGACAGCTGAGCTGAAAAGATGCTGTCCTTGGTGGCTTGGGTTCACCCTGGGGTTGGTGGAATGTAAGGCAAATCCCTTAACCCCTATACTATTTCTCTGGCTCCCTAAAATTTATTTCTGTTAAGTTTGTTGATAATTCATTTGCTTATTTCTTTTCAATTTATATATGCATGGAACCGAACTTTTTCTTTCTGACTTACTTCATCCATCGTAGTCACCTCAAGTCTCATCCATGTTCTTGCAAAAGATATTAAAATAGCTGAAATAGGAAAGTGCATTTGCTTTTGAATACTGTACTTGCACCATCCTGCAATGTTTTGTTCAAGAGTCTACCAGGACTTTACCATTAAGAGCCAGTCTTGCAATGTAATCAAATATATTGTTATAGTGCTAAGAGGGCTTTGGCTCTTTTGTCATCTTCCCCATATTCCTTGTGGAATAGCCAACACAATCCTTTTATTTTTTCATACTTCATACTGTAATGCTGGGGTATGTGCTGTGGCTCTCTACTCTGGAGAAGGCCATGCGTTGTCTTGAGTGTATTAACCACCTCCCCACCAACTGCTTTATTCTCCCTCAGTCTTTCAAATAAAATCTGTTATCCTCACTGCCCCTCTCCTCTTGAAATTGTTTTCTGAGAGGCATAAGCAATGGGTCCGAAAGGGTATCTTGGTAAGGTCTAGGACTGACTTTCCTTTCTGGCAAATAGCAAGGCTCAAATTTCCCAGAGTTCCCCAGGTGGCAGAGGTGGATGGAGAGAAAATAGCAGATTTCCTCCCTGTGGCTGCCGCCTCTCTCCTCCCCATTTTATATAAGCCACTTGGGAACCCCACTGGCATCCGTGTAGTAGTCCAAACAAGTCTGGGAAACTACTGTCACTGCCACCTTCTAGAATGCCAGGTGTTTTAGAGACAAAACAAAACCAAAAGAAAAAAAAAAGTGAGTATAATGCTAGAATAACACCTTGCCTTGAACTTCTTTTTGCTTTTGTATTTGTTTTTTGGATCACACCCATCACACTCAGGTCTTACTCCTGGCTCTGTGCTCAGGGATTACTCCTCGCTTGGCTCTACCCACTGTTCTATTGCTCCAGCCCTAGCTTGAACTTCTTTCTGATTGGAATGTTATTTCCCCAGACCTCTCCATTTTATTTTGATTTCTCAAATTATATCATCTCCTTGAAATTCCCTTTTATAATCTACCCCATTGCTGTTGTTTTTTAACCTTTTTTCTGGTGTTGTATCATAAAAGTATTTATTGATAAGTAAATACTTTTATTCATATTGATAAATAAAAACTCTCTAAGAGTTTGCTTGTACTATCCACTACTATTACCTTGACACAGAAAAGTGCCTCTCAGAAGGCACTTTTTTATTTGAGTGCACACTAAATTATTTGAAAGAATTAAATTTAATGCAGTACATTGGTGTGTGTGTGTGTGTGTGTGTGTGTGTGTGTGTGTGTGTGTACTTAGATTCAGGACTTTCTGACTTCAGACCTGTGATCTATGCTCTATTTTATAAAGCCACTCATTTGTCATGAAATAAAAGGTTGCATTTAGAGGGAGAAGTAATGTATGCACCAAAATAAATTCTACAGCTTGAGGCTGATGCTACTTTAAATTGCTTCGGTGCTGGCACCAGAAAGATGGAAAGGTCCTTTTTAATGACATCTTTTCGCCATTTAAAATCTCTAAGTGCTCCTTTGCTTATCAAGTTAAGTTCAAATTTCTCAGTGTGACACCTTGGCCTACATTATCTTGCCCCAATCTGACCCACTAGATTAAATCTTTAATCAAGTGGACAAGATCATTTCTGTTCCCTGACAGTGACCTGGCATATCCGAGTTCTCCATGGAGGATTTGCCACAAGTAGAGAAACTTTTTCTTTGAAACTATGGGAATAATCACCTGACACCTCCAGAAGTCCTAAGCTGCTTTTAAACTCTAATATTTAGCAGCAAACCTCTGTCATTGGTTTGGAAATTGCTCTAGAGTACCCTTGATCCTTCCCAGCTGGTAACTAACTCATTTATCCCTCAGTCTTTCTTAGTTCTGATCTCAGCCTAAATTCTTTTCAGCAGGCCAGAGAGAGACCACAAGGGTTAAGGCACTTGCTTTGCCCACTACTGACCCCGATTAGATCTTTAGCATTGCATGTGGTCCTCTGAGCATCACCAAGAGTAGCTCTTGAGCACAGAGTAAGCCATGAATACCCTGCATATGCTCCCTCCCAAAACAAAGCAAAGGATTTTTAATTTTTTTAATTCAGTGGGGGGGGGGAAGTGCTTTTTTTTCTTGTTTGTTTTTCCCCCCTGATTCCCTGCATCAAAGAAGAAATTTCCCCTTTTAATTCAGTGATGGACAAAACCTGGGTTGTCTGCATGCAAGTGTCTTTCCTACACCACTTGTTAACTTTCAGCAACAAAGTTCAGTTCTACCGAATTAAAATGAGGCAAGGATGCCTCCTTTTAACTGCAGGTCTTTGCTAAAAATGTTTATGTACATTCATTCAAATGGCACTATGACTTAGAGTTATATGGGGTGGGAAGAGGGCTGTGTCAATCAAGAACCAGAGCCAGGCTCAGCCTGTCACAGGACTCAGGGCCTCCTCCAATGGCAACCCACCCCTCGGGCAGCAACTCTGGAGTGAGTGAATAACACTCCCCCCTCCCCCCAAGAAACCTCTCAGCTATTCACTTACTCATTTTCCTTTAGCCACTAGCACTTGAAATCAGAAGGAACTTCTTATAGAAAAAATAGGGCCATCTTAAAAGAAAGACATTTCTGGGGAGCCAGGAGAGGGTACAATGGGTAAGGCACTTGTCTGTCACAATCAACGCAGATTTTACCCCTGACACCCCACTTGGTCCCCCAAGTGTTCCCAGGTGTGACTGCAGAGCACAGAGCCAAAAGTAAGCGCTGAGTACAGTTTGGGTATAACTCTAAAACCAAAGAAATTACATGACCTAGGGAAGCTTATTTAACCTTCTTAATTTTATACTCTGAAACTGCTCAAAACTGAAACCTCTTCTAATTTGGGGGCCACACTCAGCAATGCTCAGGGCTTACTCTTTGATCTTCATTAAGGAGTTAGCCCTGGTAGTAGTAGGGACCATATATAGGATGCTGAGATTGAACCCGGGTCAGTGGTGTGCAAGACGAATGCTCTACCCATTGTACTATCTCTCTGGCCCCATCAAAGCCCAAACTTTTCTTAGTTGGAAATGCTTGCAAATGATCTTTAAAATATTTTTCATCTTTTATTTCATGGGATGTTCTTTTGTATCACTATTGTTAGTAAAAGCTGACACATTTTAAAGAAGAGAATAGGGTAGAAAAGAAGTAAATAAATATGCTAGCATCCTTGATCTGCACAAAAGTTTATTCCCACTTTATTGCGAGGAAATTGAGGCAATATGGAGTGATTGTATTCAATGGGAGAAATTCTGAAGTGCAAATCCAGTGTTAGAGCAGAGATCTTAGAGTCCTTGTTTTGATTATTTAGAGCAGTGTTTCTCTTTTTTTGGTTCATGGTCCCCAATAGGTTCCAGGATTCTAGGTGGGCCACAGGTGAAAATGACATAAATGGGTTACCTCCAGTATAAGACTAGGGGCTAAATCAGTAGGATGGGGCAGGGGTGAGTATAATAACAGTGTTAGTAGAGATCAGGAATGTGTATGTCTACTTTATTTTAGAAACATTTTTTTTTGAGGAGGATCTCAGGCAGTGCTGGGTGGGGGGAAGGGGAGAGGGGGGCGGGGGGCACAGGGCCCCTGCTGGTAGATGATTCTGTACTAAGGAAGGCCCAGTGACATGGTGCTGTTCAGACCCAGTGTTGCTGGGAGCCACCAGGGCCACATCTGGGCAACACTGGGGACAGAGGCCACAAGGTGCTGGAAATTGAACAGTGGCCCTCTTGCAAGGAAATCTTGCGCCCTAGAGCTCAGAGAATGACCAACAAAAGGACCCAATATGAACAGTAGGAAGAAAATAATAAAACTCAGAGCAGAAATTAATGAGATGGAAACCAAAAAAGCACTCTGAAAGATCAATGAAATCAAGAGCTGGTTCTTTGAGAAAATAAACAAGATCAATAAACCTCTAGCAAGACTCACAAAAAAAAAAAGGGGAGAGAGAAAACCCTAACAAACCGAATCAGGAATGAAAAGGGGGACATTACAACAAAAACTACAGAAATTCAAAGGATCCTCAGAGATTACTTTGAGAATCTTTATGCCAAGAAACACGAAAACCTCGAGGAAATGGATAAATTCCTAAATTCCTATAGCCTCCCAAGGCTAACCAAGAAGATGTGGAATACCTGAACAGACCTATCACCATCAAGGAAATTGAAATAGTAATTAAAAGTCTCCCCAAGCACAAAAGTCCTGGCCCAGATGGATTCACTAGTGAATTCTTCCAAACCTTTAAAGAGGACTTACTCCCAATCCTCTTTAAGCTTTTCCAGGAAATTGAAGTACCAAAAACATTTCCAGTTTCTATGAAGCAAATATCACCCTGATACCAAAAGCAGACAGAGATACCACAAAGAGAGAGAATTACAGACCAATATCCCTAATGAAGCAGAAGCAAAGATCCTCAAAAAAATTATTAGAAAATAGAATCCAACGACTCATAAAAAAAAAAAATCCAACTCACTCATACATCATGACCAAGTAGGATTCATTCCAGGGATACAAATATGGTTTAACATTTGCAAGTTAATCAAAATAATTCATCATATCAATAAAAGAAATAATAAAAACCATATGATCATATCAATAGATGCAGAGAAAGCATTTGACAAGATCCAGCACCCGTTTATGATGAAAACTCTCAGCAAAATGGACATCAAAGTAACTTTCCTCAATATAGTCAAAGTCATCTACCAAAAGCCCAAGGCAAGTATCATTCTCAATGGGGAAAAAGTAAAAGCCTTCCTTCTAACATCAGGCACAAGACAAGGTTGCCCGCTTGTGCCACTCCTATTCAATATAGTACTGGAAGTCCTGGCCATAGCAGTTAGACAAGAAAAAGATATCAAGAGCATAAAGATAGGAAAGGAATAGATCAAGCTATCACTATTTGCAGATGATATGATACTATACTTAGAAAACCTTAAAGACTTTACAGAAAAGCTCCTAGAAACAATAGATCAATATAGTATAGTGGCAGGCTACAAAATCAACACCTAAAAGTCCATGGCTTTCTTATATACAAATAATGAAAGAGAAGAAAGAGACATTAAATAAACAATCCCGTTCATAGTAGTACCTCAGAAAATCAAGTACCTTGGAATCAGCTTAACCAAAGAGGTGAAGGACCTATACAAGGAAAATTACAAAACAGTACTTCAAGAAATAAAAGAGGATACTAAGAAATGGAGACACAACCCCTGCTCATGGATAGGGAGAATTAACATTATCAAAATGGCAATACTGCCCAAAGCACTATACAAATTTAATGCAGTCACTATCAGGATACCCATGACAGTTTTCAAATAAATGGACAAAACTCCTGAAATTCATATGGAACAATAAACCCCCACGAATAGTTAAAGCAATCCTTGGGAAAATGAAGATGGGCAGACTCAGCTTCTCTAACTTCAAACTCTACTACAAAGCAGTAGTAATTAAAACAGCATAGTATTGGGCTAGAAATAGACCTGCAGACCAATGGAACAGAGTTGAATATGCTATCACAGATTCCCAAATATATGGCCACTTAATCTTTGACAAAGGAGCAAGAAATGCAAAGTGGAACAAGGAAAGCCTCTTCAACAAGTGGTGCTGGGAAAACTGGATAGCTACCTGCAAAAAAAATGAACTCTGACCTCTGTCTAATGCCAGGCACAAAAGTCAGATCAAATTGGATTAAAGACCTCAATATCAGACATGAATCTATAAGGTACATAGAGGAAAATGTAGGCAGATCTCTCCATGACATTGAAACTAAAAGCATCTTTAAGGATGAAACAGCACTGACCATGCAAGTGGAAGCCAACATAAACAAATGGGACTACACCTAACTAAGAAGCTTCTGCACTTCAAAAGAAACAGTGACCAAAATACAGAAAGAGCCCCCAGAATAGGAAAGAATATTTACCCAACATGCATCTAATAAGGGATTAATATCCAGGATATACAAGACACTTGTAGAATTGTATATGAAAAAAACCTCCAACTCCATCAAAAAATGGGGAGAAGAAATGAACAGAAGTTTCCTCAAAAAAGAAATACAAATGTCCAAAAGGCACATGAAAAATGCTCCACATCACTAATCATCAGGGAGATGCAAATCCAAATAACAATGAGATATCATCTCACACCACAGAGACTGGCACACATTCAAAAGAACAAAAGAAACCAGTGCTGGCGTGGATGTGGGGGGAAAGGGACACTCTTTCACTGTTGGTGGGAATACTCACTGGTCCAGCCTTTCTGAAAACAATATGGACACTCCTTCAAAAACTAGAAATTGAGCTTCCATATGACCCTGCAATACCACTTTTGGGAATATATCCCGAGGATGCAAAAAAAGCACAGTCAAAAAGACACCTGTACTTATATGTTCATTGCAGCACTGTGCACAATAGCCAAAATCTGGAAACAACCCAAGTGACCTAGAACAGATGACTGGTTAAAGAAACTTTGGTACATCTACTCAATGGAATACTATGCAGCTGTTAGGAGAGATGAAGTAATGAAATTTGCCTATAAATGGATAGACATGGCAAGTATCATGCTAAGTGAAATGAGTCAGAAAGAGAGGGACACACATAGAAGGACTGCACTCATTTGTGGAGTATAGAAAGGCTGACACCCAAGAACAGTAGATACAAGGTCCAGGAGGATTGCCCCATAGCTGGAAGCCTGTTTCATGAGCGAAGGGGAGAAGGCAGATAGAATAGAGAATCACTAAGAAAATGATGGCTGGAGGAATCAGTTGGGATGGGAGATGTGTGCCGAAAGTTTATAATGGACCAAACATGATGACCTTTCAGTGTCTGTGTTGCAAGCCATAATGCACAAAAGTAGAGAGAGAGTATGGGGAATATTGTCTGCCATGGAGGCAGGGGGAGGGTGGGAAAGGGGGTATACCGGGGATATTCACTGTCACTGTCATCCCGTTTTTCATTGATTTGCTCGAGCGGGCACCAGTAACGTCTCCATTGTGAGACCTGTTGTTACTGTTTTTGACATATCAAATACACCACAGGTCGCTTGCCAGGCTCTGCCATGCAGGTGAATTACTCTCGGTAGTTTGCCAGGCTCTCCAAGAGGGGCAAAGGAATCAAACTCGGGTCGGCCGCATGCAAGGCAAACATCCTACCCACACTGCTATTGCTCCAGCCACCAGGAATATTGGTGGTGGGGAATGTGCAGTTGTGGAGGGATAGGTGTTTGATCATTGTGTGATTGTAACTAACCCAAACATGAAAGCTTGTAACTCACAGTGACTCAATAAAAATTTTAAAATTATATATTGTGCCCTAACTCCTGAGCTATCTCCCTACCCCCAGAGGTATGCTACTAAAAGCAACCGTAATGATGCCAACTTTTAGGTTTTTAAAAATATTTTTCCTAATCAAATGCAACACTGTGAGAAAATGATTGTCATGCAGACCAGGAAGCACTAAAGTCTCATTTAAGTCTCAGTGAAGAACTAAAGAGAAGTGTATTATTCATTATCTGTTTCATTCCCAGAAAAATGTAGCAAACAACAGCTTCGCAAATTGAACATTATGGATGAAAAGGGGAATAAATGGAAATCCTCTAGGTCCTGGAATCAGGGATTGGTTCTTGGAAGATGGTTTGACATTTTTTTAATTTATTTTTTAATTGAGTCACTGTGAGAACAGTTACAGGGCTTTTAGGATCGAGTCTCAGTCATGCTATACTCAAACACCCATCCCTTCACCAGTACACACGTTTCACCACCAAAAACCCCAGCATATCCTCCTTCCCACGCCCCCTCTGCCTGTGTGGCAGATGATTTTCACTTTACTCTTTCCTTACTTTGATTACATTCAATTTTCGACAGGAAACTCACTATCATTATTTGGAGTTATTCCTCCAACAGTCAAACCTATCAGATGGCATCATTAGATTGTATGTTTTTTATTTCAGGAAAGGTTTGGAGATGTCCCAGTCCCACATACCGGAGCTGAGTTAGTAGAAGCTCAGTGTCACTGGGGCTCCATTTGGAGAAGGCATGCTGGCACCCCAGTGTTGTTGGCCTGGTCTGGGGTCCGGAGCACTCTTCCGCTTGCGGTGCCTGCCAGAACGCCTGGATTCTTTACTGTTGGCTGTGGCAAGATGGTGCCAAGGGTGGGTCAAGGGCGTGACTTCTGGTGGCCGGGGCAAATTGGAAACTGGGCTGACACCATTCAAGTGCCTCCCCCCCAGGTTTGGAGATGTTCCAGTCCCGCATACCGGAGCTGTGTTAGTAGAAGCTCAGTGTCACCAGAGCTCCATCTAGAGAAGGTATGCTAAGATGGTTTGATTTTGAGATCATTTTCATGGCTCCTTTCTTGGCCTTCTGATTAACTGGATTATATATTTCTCTGAAATAAAATAAGTATATGTCACAACATTTAAGCCAGCTCATGTAAAACAAAATTGTTATATGACACAGAAGAAGGATCATGTATTCCTCTAGTTTCTCTGAAGTCCTTTAAGCATTATCTCCTTGTGCAGATTCTCCGCTTATAGTATAATGCTAGAAAACCACATATTATATCATATATTATATCATATAATCTTACCATAGCTAGAGAGGCAACTACCTCAGGGAGAAATAACCCAAAGGCTGGGAGAAGCCCATGAAGGGGTCTAATGCAAGTAATTTTGTCCAAAAAAAAAGTAAAATAGCCTACTATGATACACATGATAATATGAATTGAAGCTAAGAAAACACTATGAGGTTATGAACTAGAAAAGAGACAATAAAAAATTAAAGATCTATGAATAAGCCAAAGATCCATTAATTACATTTTAGTAAAATTGAAGTTGTGATATAACTGAGGTTTTTAATACAAAAGAAAAACAGCAGGTGTAGATGGCAATTGGGAATGAAAGGAAAGAGCATCAGCAACTGGTTTACTGTACTATAAAAATAAAAGCACCAATATACAGGACATTTTCTGGAACTATTTAAATTACATTTCTAGATTTATCGATCCCACATGGCAGAGCCTGGCAAGTTACCCGTGGCATATTCGATATGCCAAAGACAGTAACAAGTTTCTCAATGGAGACTAGTGCCTGCTCAATCAAATTGATGAACAACAAATCTATCAATCTATCCATCCACACAAACATCTCAAAATACCTATGATGTAGATGCTGTTGTTATTAGCCTTGCCAGATAGATAAGTAATGCTTGTTATATAATTAGAAATAGATCTGAAATTTGAATCTGAGAAGGCAATGTTAAAAGTCCATGAATTTTAGTACAATTCTATATGCAAGGTCATTAAAATGTAGATCCATGCTGCTCCCTCTTTTAAACTTTCTTGACTTCTAATTCTAATATCTATAGGTCAATTGAATTTCTTGTTCTTGTATTTCCATGGGCAAGCTTCCCAAGGCAAGCATCCCACCTATATTATCTCCCTGGTCTAAAAAATTATGATTTTTGATGTTAAATCAAAGCTATGGAGAAATATATGGTTATCATACTCTGCTAATGCAGTGCAGATTAATACAAACACTTTGAAGTGCTTTTCAGTGTTCCTTTTTCTTTTCTTTTGGGTCACACCCAGCAATACTCAGCAGTTACTCCTGGCTCTGCACTCAGGAATTACCCCTGGCAGTGCTTGAGGGACCATATGAGGTGCCAAGGATCGAACCTGGGTCAGCTGCGTGCAAGACAAATGCCCTCCCCACTGCACTATCACTCCAGTCCTCAGCATTACTTTTTACATTGAGCTGAAATGCTCTCTAAGCTCTATGACCCAACAAATTTACTCCTAAAAATTTTACACGTAATTATGCCAAAAGAGCTTTACAGCAATAGTCATAGCAGCCTGATTCATAGCAACAGTAAAAAATAAAAATTTTATACATGTGAATGTATACGAACAAAAACAATACAAATAAACTACAATAACATTGATAAATATCAGTTGGGTATAAGAGTAATAAAATATGTGTCACATGATTTCTTTAATATGTAATTTCAAAGAGACAAAACTAAACTGTTTCACTTATAAGAGGACAAGGTAACTTATTTACCAACAAGAAGGAGTAAGGATTTAATGTTTTTGAGGGACACTGGAGGCCTCTCAATGTGATGGAAATATCCTATTTGTTTATCTATTATATAAATGTTACACAAGTATTTGCTTTCTTATAAATCACAGAGTTTGATTTATTTTTGTACATATGTTTTGTGCTTCTATACGTGTTATACTTAAAGCATCATTTTAAAAATCAAGTTTTAGTAGTTTTTAATATTTGCCCTTCAAAATAACATGCTATAATTAAAACTCTGTTTTCCTAATGTTCCGAATAAATCGAGTGCTAGAAAATGCCCAATTAGCTAAAATTCTACTTTATTGTCAGAGAGAAAGAGTACCTAATTGGATAATAATTATTATATGCCTACCATGTGGAAGCATGACTACAATGAACAAGATATCTACATTGTTAGTAAAAGGGAACCTCTCTGACAGGCACTTTCTCTCTGTCTCTGTCTCTGCCACTCTCTCCTTTCCACCTTCCCTCTTCTCCCCTCCTTTTCTGGGCATTATAACTTGCAGTACAGGTACTGAAAGGTTATCGTGTAGAAGGGAACACTATTACAATGGTAGTTGGAAAAGATCACTTTGAACAAGAATTGAGGCTAAAAGTAGGTAAAGGGATATATAGGAACCATGCACTTTAATACTAGCAAAACTCATATTTCTGTGAACAAAGAGCTCAAGATAACACAGGAAACCTTTTCTAGAAGTAGAAATCTGTAAAAATGTCTTATTTTCCCTCTTAGGCAGCTTTACTTTTTTTTCTTTATGAGGAGTTTTAGAATGAATATAGGCCCTAGAGGAAGAAAATAACAAGTCCTTAGTGCTAAGAGATAAACACACATGAGGGAAATTATTTTAGGGCTCATAAAAAGATACTTTGCTTTGTCAAAATCATCTATTGATAGGTAAAGCTGCCAGAGTGGATAAAAGGCAACCCAAATATCCAAGGAAGAACAATAAATTTTGATGATATCATAATTATTAAAAGAATACATTCTGGAAAAATGTATAACTGACATAGGAAAGTGTTTACCTATAGTAATAAATAAAAATTATAAATATCATCATGAGGTTAAACGACTTATACTTTTCAATGTTTTCCTTAATAATAAGTATTTTATAGTCATTCAAAATTACTCTGTTGTAGAAGCCAGAGCAATAGTACAGCGGGTAGAGCTTGCACACGGCCAACCCAGGTTCAATCCCGGCATCCCATATGGCCGCCCCAGCACCACTAGAAGTAATTCCTGAGTGCAGAGCCAGGAGTAACCCCTGTGCATCTCTGGATGTGACCCAAAAAGAAAAAAAATTACTCTGTTGTAGAAGCAAGAAGCAGGGGCCTTGGGCATGTCTGTGGTGAGAGGCAGATACCAGTAAACATCTGAATCACTATACCCAACCTCACTGAAACCCTGGCACCCAAATGACTACAATTAAAATAAAAAAGAAATGTATCTTTCAAGTATTTAGACCCAATTGTTGGAGGGAATCAGAGAGAATCTGGGGTTAAAAGTGGAGAAATGTGGTTACAGAGTGGTAGGATTAAAGATGTGAACATTGGGGGCTGGAGCAATAGCACAGCTGGTAGGGCGTTTGCCTTGCATGCGGCTGACCCGGGTTCAGTTCCCAGTATCCCATATGATCCCCCAGGGAGCACCACCAGGAGTAATTCCGGAGTGCATGAGCCAGCACAGGGGTGCATCACTGGGTGTGACCCAAAAAGCAAATCACTGTCACTGTCGTTCTGTTGTTCATCCATTTACTCAAGCAGGTGCCAGTAACGTCTACATTTGTCCTAGCCCTGAGATTTTTAGCAGCCGCTCCTTACTCATCTTCCTAATGATTGGAGGCTCTTTTCAGGGTCAGGGGAATGAAACCTGTTATTGTTACTGTATTTGGCATATGGAATGCACCACAGGGAGCTTGCCAGGCTCTTCGGTGATCTTCTCTAGTACTACCAGGAGTAATCCCTGAGCACCACCCAAAATCCAAAACACACAGCTGGAACGATTATTACAGCAGATATTGCATACGCCTTGCACATGGCTAACTGAGGTTTAATTCCTGGCATCCCGTGATTCCTGTGGTCTGGGCCTGGCACATGATAAGGCTTTTTATTACCTATACTGTGTGACCTGCAAATGTTATAAATATCCAATGAGGGAGCTCTCGAGATAGCAGAGCAGGTAACTCCCTTGCCTTGTGTGCAGTCAATGCAAATTAAACCCCAGCACCCCATAGGGTCCCGTAAGTCCCCAGGAGTGATCCCTAAACGCAAAGCCAAGAGAGAGCCCAGAGCACAAAAGGTGTAACCCAAAATCAAAACAGGAAAACACAGAAAAAAACACATTCTTGAGTCTTTAAACTTGTTTTGGGGTCACTCCTATTAATAATGGTTGTCCATGTGGTGCCAGGGGTTGAATAGAGGACTCTCCATGCAAAGTACAGGCTCCAGCCCTTAGAGTTATCTCCCACGTCAAAACTTCTTAGTCTTTTATTGAGAAACCATGATTTTCAAAGTTATTCATGCCTGAGCTTGGTGGTCCAACACCACCTCACCACTATCTGCTTCCCTCCACCAATGTCCCCGGTCTTCCTTCCACCAACAGCCTGCCTCTGTAGCAGTCACTTTTTTTTTCCAATTTTAGGCATTGATTTATAATACTGTTACTATGTTACTTTACTACTGTCCAGCACCACCTCTGTTGATCACCCATCATTTAGCAAATTGTAATCTGGAAAAATAATATAAATAAAAGATGAAAACATTGTATGCCTAAAACCCTATTATAAACTCTTTGTAAATCACAGTGTTTAAATTAAAAGAAATTTTTTAAAGGAGCAGAACTGGATACTGCCATGGTCATATTTAAAAAAAAATACTTTATGTTAAAAGAGAAACATCAAGAGAAATTCCTTCTACTATAGAAACCCTCGAGCCAAAATAATAGTATTTGTTCGTAGCTAATGCAGAACAATATTTTAAACCTGTAAGTTAACAGCTGAAAATCTGCACCGACTTTGTAGCAGATATACTTGAATCTATTTTTGCCCCCACCAATGGTTCATGTAGCTTTGTTTGAACAACCTCCTTCAGGGTCAGTTTACTCACCAATGAATGGTGGTGGTAAAACCCAAACTGAATGATTAATATGAAGTGAGAGTTCATTTCAAAATTCCTAATTTAATAAACATTAGTGGGCTGTGGATGGATCAAAGGCCTAGAGTCATACTTTGTGTCAAAAGCCAGGCCCCATCCTTGGTACTACATGATGGTTCCCTGAGCACAGCTAGAAGTGACCCCAGAGCACCAATTGATACGGCCCCCAAACAAAAAACAAAACTTAAAAAATATAACCATTATTATCACTTTTCGTCAAAGGATACTTTGTTGAGTTAGGACTTGATTGAATATAAAGAATACAGTAATGTCAAAAGGGAGGGGACACAAAGCAATAGGACAGGGAGTAGGATTCTTGCCTTGCAGCTGACCCGTGTTCAATCCCTGGCATTCCATATGGTACCCTCAAACACTGCCAGGAGTAATTCCTGAGTAGAAAGCTAAGAGTAATCCCTGAGCCTGCTAAGAGTAATCTCTGAGGACAGAAACAGTAGTAAGCAAGCCCTGAGCTTACTTTGCAGTGATCCCAGACACCACGTGTGGCCCCAAAACCAAAAAAAGAAAAGAAAAGAAATTTAGGCTCCTGAGGATAGAGCCAGAGTGGCTCCTGAGCATGGTCATGTGTGGTCTCCGTATAAAACAAAAGAAGAAATTCAGGGTTGCAGAGACAGCTCAGTGGGCTGAAGCACAAGCTTTGCAACTTGACCCCTGGTTTTGATCTCAGGCACTGATTGGTCTTCTGAGCACTGCAGTGAGCAAGCAGGGAGCCAGGTGTGGCCCCAAAACAAAAAAAGAAGATAAGCATAAAATTTTAAAATAGAAAAATATATTTTGATAGAGGCTACAGAGATAGTAATGGGTACAGGGAGTTGGAGTAAGGTGTTTGTCTTGCACGGAGCCGACCCCAGTCCAATCAGTAGCACTGAATATAGTCTCCCAAACACTGCCAGGAGTGATCCCTGATCACAAAGCCAGGAGTAAGCCCCGAGTACAACTGAGTATTCCACCCCCCCTAATAATAACATTTTAAAATAGTGACTTGCCTAAAGAGAAAGCATAGCAGGCTTGCCTGGAATTACAGTTGATGGATGGAGCCTCTGCCCGAAGGCATGAGATCTCCTTTGATCTCCACCAGTGAGGGATCCCTGGGGCGTCCTTCCCTCCCCCACCCCCAGCACACAGCAACCTAACAATGCAACTTTCAGACATTTTCATAACAACAAAAGGAAAGAAATACAGCAGCCCCCTCATTTCACTTAGCATGATACTCTCCATGTTGGTCCACTTATATGCAAATTCCATGAGTTCATCTTTTCTAACAACTGCATAGTTTTCCATTGTGTAGATGTACCAAAGTTTCTTTAACCAGAAACAATATTTTAAGGTAAATGTTTTCTTGTGGTGACAGTGCCGATTTTGCAGTGTTTTATTTTGGTCTAGGGATGCTGGGGGCCACTAAGGTTACACCTGTCATGCTTAGAGATCGATGATGTGGCAGGACTCACACCTGTGGCCACCAGTTACAAACCATATGTTCCAGCCCTTTGGGCTATCTTCCTAGCCTTTAACGAAGTAGTTAGTTTAACTTCCCCTTGGACACAATATTGTTTTAGTTTAAAAATAAGATCAAACTGTGTTTGAGGATAATAGATATTCCTGAGATATATAGAAATGAATATAAACAGTGAATGTTGAGTACAAACAGCTTTAACTCTCTTACCACCTGTTATTCTATATTGCTGCTATAAAATCTAAAAGTTCAACTTTCCAAATATAAAGGACACCTGTGTTGTCAGTACAATTCAACAGGAAAATAGAATTAACTTGAAATGAATGATAGTTAAATTTACATTTTCACTAGATTTTCTTTCATTCTAGGCACTTGATCTATCTGTTGCCTATCAGAAACTTGGTATGAGGGAGAGAACTGAAATACAAAAAGTTGAGCATTTATCCTTATATCTCATTACTGGTTTCCTAGACAGTCAATTCCCAATTAACTATTTCATAACCACATCCTACAGTTGTATGTTTAAGAGAAGATGAAGAACGCTTGGATATTCTGGCTCCCCAGTATTATCAAATGTTTGAGGAAATTGTGAAATCCCGCTAACACATACAGAAACTATGAAAATAGCATCTTCCATGTAGCACAAATAGTAAATGATTCTTTATTGCTGTTTTTTAAATTGTTTGGTTTTCAGGCTACACCCAGCGGTGCTGAGCTTACTTCTAGCTCTGTGCTCAGGGATTACTCCTGGTGGTACTGGGGGAACCATATGGGGTGCTGGTGATCAAAACCAGGTCAGCCGCATGCAAGACAAGCACTCTACCGACAGTACTGTTTATCAGTCCTTGCGATAATTATTAATACACGCTAAATCTAAATAGCATATACACACTTCCATTTAGGTAGATAAGGCTTTAGAAGCTGTAGGTTTATTGAGCAGAAGTGGGAAGACAAGACCATTTTTTAAGCTTTTGTCAATCTTGAAATTTCTCCAGAATACAAAAGAGGAAATGATTTTGTAGGCAGAGTAAATGTAATATAAAATTCAGGAACAATAGGTGCTGATGACCTTAGTGATCACAATTGCAGACAGAAGTAGATGAGACCATACAGAGAAGAAAGTTGATTATTTATGGGAAAGCAACTTTTACAGGAGAGAAGACTCATTAAAGATAAACAGGGCCATCTTTTAAACCAGAGATTCCAAAGCTTATTTAGTTTCTACCCCGCTTTTCAGGGAAAAAAAAAACAAGCTCAAAACAGTTTCCACCTGGAAACCTGTTTTCCTTAAGCTAACAAACAGAAATCCTCTTCCCACTTGCACCGTAAGCTATTAAGTAGGCCACCTGGATTGTTCTAGTAGCTCTCACCCAACCCCACCCCTCAAGGGGGTGGTGGGGAGGGCTCTATCATCCACTTTGGGGAACACTTATTTAAACAATAGAAAACCAAAAGAAAAGGTGCCATCATGAAGACCAAATAAATATCCTGGCCTTTTGTAAAACCTTTGCACAAGTTTTGCTTGAATACTAAACAAGTATACAACAGATATGACTCACTCAGGACACAGACTCTGGTAGAACACTGCATTACAAACTAGGAAAAAGGCATTCCAAGAAGAAGGAGCAGCAAAGGCCGACACCTTGACAGAACCAGGAATTGCATGTGCTGTCACTGCAGAGCTGGGTGAGTGTAGGTAGGATAAGGCTGGAGTGGCAAGTGCTGCTGATAAGAAAGATGCTCAAGAACCAATGAGTTTCCCTGAGATCCTCTGGGCAGTGCTCAGCAGGAGCTTTTTGTTTGTTGGTTTGGCTTGGTGTGAGGGCCACATCAGCAGTGCTCAGGACTTATTCCTGTATCTGCAATCAGAAATCACTCCTGCATGTGGTGGGAGGACTAGATGCAGTGCCAGAATCAAACCCAGGTCAGTGACAGGCGAGACAAGTGCCCTACCCATTGTACTATCACTCTAGCCCCTCAGCAGAAGTCTTAACCAGACAGACTACCGCAATATCTGTATTTCAACAAAGAAGAAAAGTGAGAATGATGAAGATAAGACTGTGATAGCTGTGCTCTTGACATTATATCTCAATCTAGATTTAAACATGTGGGTCTGCCTTTAAAAGGACAAAACGTTGTTCAAAAAAGGTAAGAGAAATAGTTGGATGGCCTGGTACCTATGTCACAAGGAATGACTAATATAACAGTATTTTAGCTCAGAAAAAAGAATGGTTGTTTTTAAATTTCTTAAATGTTGTCATAAGAGAGAGGCTTCGTCTGTGTTCTTCAGAGGATGAAACTAAAACCAAAGAGTTCTTAGGATGTTCTAGCAAGAATAAGAGCTTTAGTTAATGGTTTAACAATTCTGACAATTAGAACTTTCTAACAATGACATGTAATGACTTCACTTTTCTTATCTGTAAATTCATGCTGAATAATCATTTAGATCCTTTACTAAATTCCCTATTCAAGTTGATGTAGGCAGGTAGATTAGGGAAGGTCCCCCATGGCAATGAAATTCCTGGGAAGTAATGACGAGCTAGCCCACCACCTGTCAGGACCCACCTTGTGAGCTCAGGAACTAAGACCTGGTAAGACTTTTACCAGCAGCTAGTGCACCCTCCAAGAGAAGCCCCAGCAGCAATAAGGGCAAGAAAAGCAGTTCCAAAGAAGGCCATTGTAACTCTCTCTGCTTGGCAACCATCCTAGCAACCATCCTTTTTACCTAGGTAGAAAGCACCATGGGGGGCAGCTTGGAAAAACCCTAGAAAAGCCAAGTTGAACAAAGAAAGTACGAGCATGTGCTACCCAAGCTCATATGCTGCTTGTGTCCATGTGGCCAAGCACATGTGGTGCCTGAGCGAGCACACGTCTTGCCCACATCTTCCCCAATCTTGAGATGTGTCCTGGGTCTCTCTCTTGAATGAGTCTATGTTCTCTTGAATGTGTCCCCTCCTTCCCTCCTTCCCTCCTTCCCTCCCTCCCTCCCTCCCTCCCTCTCCTTCTCTCTCTCTCTCCCTCTCTCCATTCTTCTCTCCCTCTCCCTCTCTCTCCCCTTCTGTCCCTCCCTCCCTCCTTCCCTTTCCTCAAAAGCCTCCAAATAAAAACTGTTGTTTTGTTTCACTACTGATCTTCTGAAAATCTTTTCTGAGGGAAAGGCAAAGGACCAAGAAGGCCTGGGTAAGGCCTAGGACTGTTTTCCTTTCCTTCGAAGAGCAATTCCTCCCCCCAACCTGAGTCCACAGCTCCCCAAGCAATAAGGTGGAGATTAACTCCTGTGCCAAGCAGACTGAGTGGATGTCAGGTGTGGCTTGCTGGCTACCTAGTGGGGCTGGCAGGGCTCAGTCCCATGCCACACAGGGGCTTCAGGGGCTCATCACAGACTTGATCAGTACTAGTCTGCCAGCCAGTTCTGGGGTGGCAAAGGAGGATGGGGAGAAAGTGGCGGTCTCTCTCCTCTCTGCTTCACACAAGCCACATGCAGGGGCCCGCTGGCTTCAGTGGGAACACACTCTGAGCTCATTATGTATTACAAAACCTTCAGCCTCTGACAGGGGTTATGTACACTCAAATATACCCAGTCCTACTAGCTCCAGTTCCCAAAATCTCTGAGGGCCACACCAGAGATCCCTGGGGGCTATGCTGGTCTACAGCCATGGGTTTCTCCCAGCTCTGCTGAGCACCGTGCAGTGCAAAAACCACCTTAACCCTGTACTCTCCAGCCTTCTCTGCAGTATACTTGCATAGTCTTCAAAATCAAAGATCAAGGTCCTGCAAACTAGCTCAAAGGACAGGAGCACATGATTCGCAAGCTGGAACCATGGGTGTCATCCCTCACACAGCCTGGTATCTGAAACACTGCTGGTAGCTAACCCTGAGCACTGATCCAGGAGTATCCCCAGAGCACTGTTGACTGTCCACCCTCCAACACACACACACACAAATAGGCAATGTCCACACACAAACTTGTGATATGAAAATACATTTCCAGTAAAAACAGTACAACAGCCGATTTGCCAAATTACTCTAAGTCATCTACCAAAGACTCAATTATTTATATATTCCAAATGGAAAGAAATGCAAAGCAGTGATTGACCTTTTCAGTTACCACAGTACCCATATGGGCAGGACCACCTTTGACTATAAAGATTAACAATTCACTCCAGAGTAAAAAATCCTTATTAACATTTAGACTGGGAAACGAGATTAGCATCTTCCTGGGAAGCTGTTTAAGCAGGCATAGTAGTATATTCACTGATCCTGTATAATCAGGGGAGGAACTGTTCCACCTAAACGGATTTTTCTGACACAAAGCTAATGGAGGAAGCCTAAGGCAAGTAGAAATTCTGATTCCACTGTCACAGGGAGAGGGGCTAGGGAGGTCAGGAATGCAAAATGTGAAAATAATGTTCACCATTTACTGGAATTCAGGAGCTATTAAGTACCAGGCATTTCACTCAGCATTTTCCATACATTATCTCTAAACACGCACAACCCCCTGCAGGATACCGCTGATCCTTCCCCTTTACAGGAGAGGAAAGAAATTAGGACCCGGGAAGGTTCCCTAGCAGTGAGTGCTGAGCTGCGATTCAAATCCAAATTCACAATGACTTCAGAGTCTGTTCTTTCTTCTAGTCATGCATCAGAAGAGAGATCCCACTTTCTGTTTGAAGGAAACAAAGAGCAGGGGATGGAACATGGCAGAATATTGCAGGTGGAAAATACAGTATGAAGAAATCAGAAAGGTGTGTCCTTCCTAGAAGGTCTCAGGTGGGAACTGACTGTCCGCCTGTCTTAGGGGTGTGAAGCTATGATGACATCCCATTTGGGCTCACTTCCTAGCTCTAAGTTCAAGCCTCCCTATTTCCCATGGCTGCAATTTTGTTCTCAAGTTTTTTATGTACACCCGTCCTGGCTTCAGTTCCCAAATACTTTCCTCTTGATCAGTTCATTGACCTTTGGATATGTAATATCAGTGATTATTTTGTATATATGTATATATATACATATATGTCAAACCCAGTCCAAAAGGTCCTCCGCCATATGCCTTACCATTCTATGTCCCAAGGATTATAAACCTATTTTTATTTTTTTCCTTTTTCTCCCTTAACTGATACTGCTGAAGCTCTTCAGAGCTTTATACTTGAGTATCCTTTCTTTTCAATATGTGTTCTTGGTTTATACCATTTATCCACACAGTCTCATTTATAATTTATATGCCAATAATGCTCATATATTATATTTACAATCTTTATCTTTTCCTTCCTGAAACTCATATACTCAACTGCCCTTTGGACAATTCATTTGAGTGATGTACATGGAAAATTAAATTTATACTTTGATACTAAAGCATATGCCAAAATAACCTTATTAAGTATAAAGTATTTTAATGCCAAAGTTGAATAATATAGTCATAAAAATCTGATCAATATTAGAAAAATTAAAATTAGCATAGTCTTTCTGCAAACTCTTTCAAAGCCTTGTGTCATTGTTAATGCCCTTTCTAGCAATACCAATACTATTTTTAACCTTTTCATAAAAACATATATTTTCTTTTTAACATTCCATATTTAGATATTCCAACTGTTCACCCTTAATTTTATCACTTATTTCTCAAACACACCAAGAAATCCAGAAAAGTAATATATATATGTATAGATAGATGATAGATAGATAGATAGATAGATAGATAGATAGATAGATAGATAGATAGATGGATAGATAGCACTGTAACACTGTAGCACTGTCGTCCCATTGTTCATTGATTTTGCTCAAGTGGGCACCAGTAAGGTCTCCATTGTGAGACTTGTTGTTACTGTTTTGGGCATATCTAATATGCCACAGGTAGCTTGCCAGGCTCTGCTCTGTGGGCGGGATACTCTCAGTAGCTTGCTGGGCTCTCTGAGAGAGACGGAGGAATCGAACTCTGGTCAGCCTCGTGCAAGGCAAACATCCTAGCCACTGTGCTATCACTCCATACATATATATGCTGTATGTATGTGTATTGTGTATATATGTGTATATATGTATATGTGTGTATATATTTATATAGGTGAAACTCAGAAATTTGGAAGTAAAATGAAAAGTTACCATGGGCATTTCATTTCAGCTAAGTATTTATTGTGTTCATTGTTGGTCCTGTGGTAAGCCTGTGTAAGAGACACAAAATGAAAATGTCCAGTGTCAGAGATTAGTAATACTAGCAAGACTATTAGTAAGAAAAATTTGTTCTTTTTAAAAAAATATATATGTAGAAATTCAACATAATTAAACATAATAATGCCTCACACAGGCATTATTTACCTATGAAAATTATGTACTTTGTCAAAGATGAATTTAATACCCACAAATATAATCTCACTCCCAAAGAAAATTGATTATTTTCATTAAAAAAATTAAACCTTTATCAAACAAACCATTATTCACGTATGAAGAGGTTTTGAAGGGATTCAGGGAGTGACAAAGATATAAATTTTCCACACTTACTCTTACTCTGAGTATCTAAGTTTAGCCAACCACAATAATATGATTCAGTTATATCACTTTCTAAATACATACAAGTGAATATAACTTTTTAAATATTATTTTAATAGAAAATATACTTGTTTGTATACAACATCCCATAATCTCAGGCCTAGCTAGGCCTGGATGTAAATGGTTTATGTTTTGGTTACTGTAACTTTAAATGGCGGTTACTGTTTCCGTTGGTTGATTTGCATATTCGCCTATGTGGCTGAATATGATTGGTTTGTATTTTAATCTAATAAATAAAAGGAGGTTGAACAGGTGGCTCTCCGGCAGGCCATAACACAAAACGTCCGGAGGCAGTCCTGTGATCCTCCCCAAAAAATATATATTTATTCTCCGAGTAAAGTGCCTCTGACTCTCCGGTAAAATTGCAACATTGTTGCAACAATACTTTAAATAACTTTTAAAAATATTATTTCAATAGAAAATATACTTTAAGTTCTGAAAGAAATTAGCTTACAAATAAGTGACTGAAATAACAATTATCTCCGTATCATGGATTATTTGAACAAGATATAATCTGAGAAATTCTAGAGGCTCAATCAAGAAATTCTAGAAGTAGAAGCTCAAACAAGAAATACACATATGACATAGGCAAAATTCAAGGTAATTCATGTTTAAATTCCAAAATGTGTAAAATGCATAATAAATGTGGAAAATAAATCTTTCAGAAGTTTTTTAAAGAGGTTGTGGATGTGGTAGAACATTCAGGGTCTCAAAACTGGGAAGGACTTGGATAGGTATGAAATAGAGATATAAGGGACTTATAAATTGCCCAACAGAAGTGATTAACTATTGGTACTGCTGGAGCTAAAACAAACACTTGAGCAATAGGTAAGAGGGTGTATGTAGAGGGAAACACTATTATAGAACAACTGGAATGCTAGACTCACAGACGAAAACACTGATGGCAATTGGAAATTATTTTAAAAATTGATATGATAAAAGCAGAGGTTTACTAATCAGTAGCAATATCAATGATGAATTTTCTGTTAATACTGGTGTGTGTTTAAGGTTTAAATATCTTCAAAATATTTTCTTTGTAATAATCTATTTCTTCTGTCATTTCCAACCTGACTAGATTTCCTGCCACCAAATTTTTTTTCATTTTATTTATTTATTTAAAAAAATTTTTTATTGAGTCACCATGTGGAAAGTTACAAAGTTCTCAGGTTTAAGTCTCAGTTATACAATGCTCAAACACCCATCCCTTCACCAGTGCACATATTCCACCACCAAGAATCACAGTATAACTCCACCCCATCCCCCCACACCCCTAGCCCCCCCCACACCCCTAGCCTGCCACCAAATTTTTTATAAACCGTTTATTTATTTAAAAAAATATTCATCAGCTCTTGAGTCGCCCCCGTGCAGCCTTATTGTGGTGCATGAGCTAGACCCTGTCTGAGCCTGCCCTGCTCCTTAGTGTTCATGGCTCCTCTCTGTCATGACGCCTGAGGAAGTGCACCATGGAGAGGAGGAGGTGGAGACTTTTGCCTTCCAGGCAGAAATTGCCCAATCGATATCTCTCATCATCGATACCTTTTATTCCAACAAGGATGTATTTCTTCGGGAATTGATCAGTAATGCTTCTGATGCCTTGGACAAGATTCGCTATGAGAGCCTGACAGACCCTTCCAAGCTGGACAGTGGTAAAGAGTTGAAAATTGACATCATCCCAAATCCCCAGGAACGCACCCTGACTCTGGTGGACACAGGCATTGGTATGACCAAAACCGATCTTATAGACAATTTGAGAACCATTGCCAAGTCTGGCACTAAAGCATTCATGGAAGCTCTTCAGGCTGGTGCGGACATCTCCATGATTGGGCAGTTTAGTGTTGGCTTTTATTCTGCTTCCTGGCAACAGAGAAAGTGGTTGTCATTACAAAGCACAATGATGATGAGCAGTATGCCTGGGGGTCTTCTGCTGAAGGCTCCTTCACTGTCCGTGCTGACCATGGTGAACCTGTTGGCCAGGGTACCAAAGTGATCCTCCATCTTAAAGAAGATCAGACAGAGTACTTAGAGGAAAGGAGAGTGAAAGAAGTAGTGAAGAAGCACTCACAGTTTATTGGTTATCCTATCACCCTCTATTTGGAGAAAGAGAGAGAGAGAGAAAGAAATCAGTGATGATAAGGCAGAAGGAGAGAAAGGTGAAAAAGAGGAGGAGGATAAATATGATAAAAAGAAGCCCAAGATTGAGGATGTTGGCTCAGATGAGAAGGATTATAGCAGTAAGGATAAGAAACAGAAAACCAAGAAGATTAAGGAGAAGTACATTGATCAAGAGGAGCTAAATAAGACGAAGCCCATTTGGACCAGAAACCCCGATGACATCACCCAGGAGGAATATGGAGCATTTTATAAGAGTCTGACCAATGACTGGGAAGACCACTTGGCCGTCAAGCACTTCTCTGTAGAAGGTCAGTTGGAATTCAGGGCATTGCTCTTCATCCCCCGTCAGGCTCCATTTGACCTCTTTGAAAACAAGAAGAAGAACAACATCAAACTCTATGTCCACCGTGTGTTCATCATGTATATTTGTGATGAGCTGATACCAAAAATATCTGAACTTTATCCGTGGTGTGGTTGACTCTGAGGATCTGCCCCTGAATATTTCTTGAGAAATGCTCCAGCAGAGTAAAATCTTGAAGGTCATTCACAAAAACATTGTTAAGAAGTGTCTTGAGCTCTTCACTGAGCTGGCAGAAGACAAGGAGAACAACAAGAAATTCTACGAAGCATTCTCTAAGAACCTAAAGCTTGGAATCCACGAGGACTCCACTAATCAGCGACACCTTTCTGATCTGCTGCGCTATCACACTTCTCAGTCTGGGGATGAGATGACTTCTCTCTCAGAGTATGTGTCTCGCATGAAGGAGACTCAGAAATCCATTTATTACATCACTGGTGAGAGCAAAGAACAGGTTTCCAACTCTGCTTTTGTGGAGCGAGTGTGAAAGTGGGGCTTTGAGGTAGTGTACATGACCTACGACCGAGCCCATTGATGAATACTGTGTGCAGCAGCTTAAGGAGTTTGATGGGAAGACCCTGGTCTCAGTTACAAAGGAAGGCCTGGAGCTGCCTGAGGATGAAGAGGAGAAAAAGAAAATGGAGGAGAACAAGGCCAAGTTTGAGAACCTGTGCAAACTTATGAAGGAAATCTTGGATAAGAAGGTTGAGAAGGTCACAATATCCAATGGACTTGTGTCTTCACACTATTGCATTGTGACTAGCACCCATGGCTGGACAGCCAACATGGAGTGGATCATGAAAGCCCAGGCCCTTCAGGACAACTCTACAATGGGCTACGTGATGGCCAAGAAGCACCTGGAGATCAATCCTGACCACCCCGTTGTGGAGACACTGAGATAGAAGGCAGAGGCAGACAAGAATGACAAGGCTATCAAGGACCTCATGGTCCTGTTGTTCGAAACTGCCCTGCTGTCCTCTGGCTTCTCACTTGAGGACCCCCAGATCCACTCCAGCCGTATCTACCGCATGATCAAGCTAGGCCTGGGCATTGATGAAGACGGAGTGACAGCTGAGGAGCCCAGTGCTGCTGTTCCTCATGAGATACCCCCTCTTGAGGGTGATAAGGATGCATCTCACATGGAAGAAGTAGTCTAGAAGTTTCTACCTGCAGATTTGCTCTCTATATAGTATCCTAATCCCTTCTTTCAGCAGTCCTGAGTGGCAGTATCCACCTGGCTCTAGTGGTCATTTTTTTGTGTGTCCCATTCCTGTCTTTTCTATCTTAAGGCAGGATAGGGGTAGGGTTTCAAGCCACCCCCCTTCAAATTTGACTACAGGTTTGTATGTTGTGTATTGTGTTTGTTTATTTTGTTCTGAAATTAAAGTATGCAAAATAAAGATGATGTGTTTTCTACCAAAAAAAATTCATCAAATACTTTCCATGGGACAGATATCATGCCAGGAAAATCATACAATGAGAGTTATGAACCTCTCCAAAACAAAATCCTAGGGATAAATCTAGCAAAATAAGTATGAGGGCTGAATATGGTCTAGAGACTGAACACAGTGGCCACTCAACACCTCTATTGCGAACCACAACACCTAATGAGAGAGAGAACAAAAGGAAATGCCCTGCCACAGTGGCAGGGTGGGGTGAGGGGAGATGGGATTGGGGAGGGTAGGAGGGATGTTGGGTGTACCAGTGGTGGAGAATGGACACTGGTGAAGGGATGGGTTCTCAAACTTTGTATGGGGAAAACATGAGCACAAAAATGTATAAATCTGTAACTGTACCCTCATGGTGATTCACTAATTAAAAATAAATAAATTTTTAAAAAAAGATGGGCTACCGCCCCCCACTTCCCAATACTCCTGAAAGCACTGGCAGGCACTTCCGCAAACCAATTCCAACACCACAATGTCAGCTCTGTGGTGACAACTTTGCTTCAGAGACCCATAAATAAATCTCTAAAGGGATCAAAGGCCAGCCTTGCTTCAGAGACCCATAAATAAATCTCTAAAGGGATCAAAGGCCACAGTTTATGTTGGGTTTTGGGACTGAAATCTCCAGGCTTTCTCGGGGGTTGAGATAGACTATCTCCCCCCACCTCTCTGTACTTCTGGAAGCCTCAGCAGTCACATCCACATCCACACCCCAAAGCTGCCACCCAATTATAAATCTACTCCAGCGTAAATATGCTCTTCAAAGTCAATGGCTAAATGAATGAATTTTAAAAACTGTCTTGACAAGAAAACAGAAGTACATTCTGGATTCTTGGACTATTAAAAGCAGCGGTATTTTTGTGATTGTCCATTTGTAAAATTATTCTTACTTAGGAAGTCCTTTGAAATTAAAAAAAAGGACAACTAAGTATCATTATAGACTTTATTATTTCATTGTCTCCAAAATGAACTAAATATTTCAAAAATTAGTTTACCAAAGGCATATGCTCTCTCACCAAAATCACTTCCAATTTATTGGAAGACCAATATTCTTGATCTTCTCAAGCAGCTAATCTTATATGACTGTATAATTATGGACTGCATGCTTACTAGACAAAGATACTAAAGCTATAGCAAGAAGACTCCACTGAAGATCACCCAAAGCAATTACACACAAAGAATAAATTATTTTATCATGGAAGAGCCTTTTTTGACCTTGATATTAACATGTCCTCAGAATTCCAAGAAGTATCATATTTCTTAGGAAAAAACCTATGTTCATTTTTTTAAAAGCACATTTGATTGATTTGTTCTTGGGCCACACCCAGAAGTACTTCTGGCTCTGTGCTCAGGAATCACATCTTCAGTGTTTGGGGGTCCATATGTGGTTCTGAGGTTTCAAACCCAGGTCAGCAGTCACATGCAAGGCAAGTACATTAATGCTTTAACTATCTCCCCAGCCCCATCTGTTCGTATTTTAATTTGCTAGTATAGGGTGATTTTCTAACAGTAGAGTGAACCAATTGTGTGAAATGAAGAAATCCCAGGATACTATTTATAGACCTGAAATCATATATGCTTAGATTGGGAGGGGGAGGAGTCTCTTTCCTATATCTTAAAAAGGAAGCTATTCATTCATCACGTATCTAAAAAATAAATAATAATTACAACTAGAAGGCCATTGTAATACTAAAGAACACAGAATCTACAAGTGAAAAAAAAGATACCACTGTATTGAATGCTTATATGAAGAAAAACATGTGAAAACAATTAAGCTTGCAGTACATCTCAATGAAGGCATCTGAAACAATGAATGAATTCAACATCTATATGATCAAATTCCAAGCGCCCCCTTGTGGACAATCTAATAACCTTAAATATAAAATCTGTTTTAAGTTTTCCTCCAGCCTTCTAGCCCCAACCTCAGGGGGCTCCGAGTGGGTGGGGCTGAAAGTCCCAATTCTTCAGTTACAATGTCTGCTCCTCTGGCAACTCACCTCTACCCTTTGGGACTTTTCAGAAGTTCCTTCACTGACATAATAAAAGACATCTCTTATGACCCAACAGCTAGAAAATCTGATTTTTCTCAGTTGGGAGCTGGGAACTGCGGACAAACATAAAATTTATATGAGAAATATACATGGGCTCTCTGAATAACCACATACATATTTTCCTTATAGATCAAAATATCACATGTAGGATACAAATTTGTCCCATAAGGTAAGGTGAAATGTATACTTTAAAAATGTACAGCCTTGGGGGCTGGAGCAATAGCACAGCAGGTAGGGCATTTTCCTTGCACACGGCTGACCTGGGTTCGATTCCCAGCATCCCCCATGGTCCCCTGAGCACTGCCAGGAGTAATTCCTGAGTACAAAGCCAGGAGTATGACCCAAAAAGCTAAAAAAAAAAAATACAGCCTGGGGGCTGGAGCTATAGCACAGCACAGGGTAAGGCATTTGTCTTGCACGTGGCCAACCTGGGTTCGATTCCCCGAATCCTACATGGTCCCCCAAGCATGGCCAGGAGTTATTCCTGAGTGCAGCGCCAGGATTTAACCCCTCTGCATCGCCGGGTGTGACCCAAAAAGAAAAAAAAATGTACAGCCCTTCGGGTCTGGAGCACTTGCCTTGATCATGGCCTGCCTGGGTTGGACTCCTGACAGCTATATGGTTCCCTGAGCACTACCAGGAGTGATTCTTTAGCACAAAGCCAGAAGTAAGCAATGAGCACCATTGGGTATAACCCCCACCCCTCCCCGTAAGAAAATAATGTACTGTCCTTTTTCTTTGGGGGAGGCAGGATCTGACTTCTTTTGTTCAATGGTTCTTTTTTATCAATATTAATGAATTTAAAATAGCCTATATAATAAAAATTACCCACAGATATGTTTCATCAAAAAATTTCTGTCTTTTCTTTTTAAAATAACATTAAGTAGACAGTATTTTTAAAAAATAAAATTCATTAAAAAATTTTTTTTGACAAGCAACATGATTTACAAAATAGACATAGTTGGGTTTCAGGCAAAGTTACAACATCAACTGATCATCAGTGTCAACTGTCCTCCACCAGCATCCCCCGACTTCCACCCACTGCCCAGTCTCCCTTTATGACAGGCACATTTTAAAGTTTGATTATTATAATATATATCTCAAGCTTTAAGATTCGTTGCTTCTGTGGTTCTGATCTATAAGAATACAACATCTCTGTACCATCAAGGTCTAGATGGTATGCTATCAGTGTAATGGGTACAGGGCATACCTCTATGTCCATTATTTTCAGTCCGTCTATTCTTACCCCCATTGATTTCTCTCCTCTATTATTCTCAGTCTATAATTTAGGGACCTGGGAACTGTAGGTGCCCCACTTAGATACTTTGCACTCCCCACCCTGTAACTCTATATACCACAGAAAAGTGAGAATATACCAAACAGCCATTCATTTTAGGTGACCTGTGGCAAACAGAGTTAAGTGCACTCCAGTAACCCTTCTCCCCCTCTCTTAATTCTTTCTACTGTGCTCAGTGAAACATTACATTTCCTCAGCTTTAGTACAAATACAGTGGCCTCATGACAGTTCTAGATGTTAAGGAGAATTGTTAGGTGGAGACCCTTGGGAAGCACACTGAAATCATGCTGTCTTGAATGGCCCTCAACCTGGTCCTTTTTCTTTCATTTTCTGCTTCCTTTTTCCTTTGAGTGATAGTTGAAGCATGTGAGCAGATGAAGCCATTTTACGAGATGGGGTAAAAAGCCACTCATGAAAACATAGCAGAATGGAAAGCCAGCAGGACTCTGGGTCAGAAAGGCATTATCAAACCACAGCACCAGCCCTGGACAGCAGACTGCTAACTCTTCCTTTTACAGTACAACAACAAACACCTTATATGTTTTAAGTCTTCATATACAGCCTCACGTAATAAATCTGCTCATGTAAATTTTAACACTGTGTACTGATAAAACTCACTTTACAGATAATTTGATTAATACTACCTTCATATGGGGCTGGAGTGATAGCATAGCAGGTAGGGCGTTTGCTTTGCATGCGGCTAACCCGGGTTCGATTCCTCCATCCCTCTCGGAGAGCCCGGCAAGCTACTGAGAGTATCTTGCCCTGATGGCAGAGCCTGGCAAGCTACCCGTGGTGCATTCGATATGCCCAAAACAGTAACAAGTCTCGTAATGGAGACATTACTGGTGCCCGTTCAAGCAAATCAATGAGCAACAGGATGACAGTGACAGTGCTACAGTGCTACCCTCATACGAGAAAAGCAATCCTCAGGAAGAGTGTATGAAGATGAACTATGATTCACTTTCACTTTAAGACTTTTTTAAAGATTTTTCTAAAATATTAAAAATCAAGTCCTCTTTAACAACCTGTATGAAGTAATTTAACATTTCATGACTCCTGGCTTTGTGAATTTTAAAATGCACATTTTAAAATGATGACATTTGAGGGCCACAGAGATAGATAGTACCAGAGGAAAGGCACTTAACTTACACATGGCTAAGCCAGGTTTGACCTTTGCCACCACATATTATCCTCCAAGGACCTTCAGAAGTGATCCTTGAGCACAGAGACAGGAGTAAACATGGGACATTGCTGAATGTTGCCACCAAACAAAAATTAAATAACATTTGAAAAACGTATAGGCTCTGGTCAAAAACTAGTTTTATCCCCTTTGTGGTCCTAAAACAAATTTGCAATTTGAAGTTACTCAAAATTTGTATTCAAACTAGCTGATAAGCAATTTCTGTAAGACATTACTGAGAATTACCTTTTTTTTCTAAGTTAAATTTTGGGGTAGTGGGTTATGTTTATTGTTTTTGGTTCACACTCAGTGGTGCTCAGGGCTTACTCCTGGTTCTGCACTCAGAGATCACTCCTGGCAGACACCCTACCCTCTAGATTATTGCGACAGCCCCTGATAATTACTCTTAAAGACTAAAGGGTCTAAAACATAAATCAATAAATATATAGAATTTCTAAAGTGTTAAAATGTTAAGACTCTATTAAAAAAATCAAAAAAAAACCCAAACAAAATAACAACTAATTTAAGCCCTCTTCTCTAATTATCAACCAAATAGAAAAACCAAAATCTTGACATTACACAAATAGCATATGCCTGAATTTCACAAATATTTTTTGGTTTGGTTTTTTTCCTGAGCTTTGGAGTGGCCACCGCCTATCTTGATTCTTGGGGGTCAAACACAGTGGTGCTTGGAGTTCTGGGCAGTGCAGGAAATAGAATCTGAGCCTCTGTATGTAAGTGTGTTCTCCAGCCCTTTCCCCTGTCCCCACAGATCTGGTTTTGAGATTTTTTGTGGAGTTTTTTTGGGTGGTGGCACACCCAGAGTTGCTCAGGGATTACTCCTGGCTCTACACTCAATAATTACTCCTGGTGTTGATGGGGGCACCATATGAGATGCCGGGACCAAACCCATATTGGCAACATGCAAGGCAAACACCCAGCTGTACTATCGCTCTAGGCACCCCATAAATATTGTTCTTATGTAAAGAATAAGGTTCATTGTATCTTTGTCTTTGAGTAGGGAAGATTTCTGGATATGGGACTCCTAAACACCAATACTATTATTCAGGAGTTGACTACTTTCTTGCCAGCTCCTTGGCTATATTGCTAATACCTGCTGTCCAGACAAACCCCTTCTGGATTGCACTGTGTAAGCAAACCCAGAGACTCAGACAACAGCGTTTTCCCAGGGAACAGACAGGGCTGTTCCATATGGGCCAAAATTTTTGTTCTTCCTTTCAGCCTAGCAAGGAGACTACACACTTGTGTTTTTCAAAACATTTCTTCAGTCCTTTCCCAGAAAGAAATAAGATTCTCTGCCTGCAGAGTTAAGCATCTTAACTGATTGAACCACCCCCGGAAATTAAAAACAAAAACTTATCAAGAACGCTAAATGTATTTTCTCCCAACACACATGTGTTCCAGTGACTGGATAGCATTTGAAAAAACAGATTATAGCTTCTTAGATGCTTTAGTGTCTTGCCATGTCACGACAGCATTTTATTTATTTTTATTTATTTTTTATTGTGGAAAGTTACAAAGTTACAAAGTTTTCAGGTTTAAATCTCAGTTATACAATGCTCGAATACCCATCCCTTCACCAGTGCTCATATTCCACCACCAAGAATCCCAGTATAGCTCCACCACGACAGCATTTGTTACTCCCTTCCAAGAGGCTGAGGCTAGTGATACCCAAACTTTTAAAAACTTTAATACTGGAGGTGAGTTAATGAAAAAGCAGTCAAACTGTTTTCTATTATGTAGGTAGTACTTTATAATTGACACATTGTGCGTAATATAATACACGTTATATACCATTTATAATGTTATAAAGTAGTACATTATATTCTACAGATTGCGATTCTACATATTCCACATTAACCTTTAAAATAACCTTTCTAACCTCTTCTAAGTACCACTAGATGGCGACAGGATTCCAGCAAAGCAAAGAATGGCCTTTTTTTTTCTCATAAAAAACAACAAAAACATTTTTCTTTTTCCAACTTTCCAAGACATAGAAATAAGAGCACCTAACCCCTGGAAAGAGCAAAGACACGTGCATAGAATGCATATTTATCCCCCAATTCATTTAATAAGACTTCTCTGCATCTTGCACTAGATGTTTGCAGTCATTCAAAGAGCGATTTCTATAAATGTTCTATCCTTGGAACCTCCATGAACAGCGGTCAGCGTAATGCTCCTCTTACAGGTATTTTTCAAAGTTGTTTCTAATAAGATAGGAGGGTTTTCGGAATGGTGTGGTGAAGTTACATGGGCAATGGTCTTTGCAGAGGGAAGGAATTGGGCTCCCTATTTCCAAACCCTCATCCAGAGAAAATCATATACGTTTCCTCCTGGTGGTGCTGAGGAACCATAGGGAGGATGCTTGCTAGAGATCAAACCTGGGTTGCCGAGTGCAAGGCAAGCACTATATCCACTGAATTCTCTGGCCCCAAGAAAAGCACATAATCTCTTTAAAATTAGTGTCATGGGGCTGGAGCAATAGTACAGCAGGTAGGGCATTTGTTTTGCATGCGGCCGACCCGGGTTCGATTCCCAGCATCCCATATGGTCCTCTGAGTACTGTCAGGTGTGATTCCTGAGTGCAGAGCCAGGAGTAACCCCTGTGCATTGCCAGGTGTGACCCAAAAAGCAAAAGAAAGAAAAGATTAGTGACATGTTGTAATAAAATAAATAAGATTAACTTCTTACAGAATTATTGAAAAACTCAGATCCCACATAAGCTCAAATAAAACACATAAAATGCCTAAAGATATGTAGGTGCATTTGTAAATCAATGTGCCTAAATTTTTAAAAATTATTTGAAAACAATTAAGAGCAAGATCTTTTTGTTAGTGTTATTTTAACTGCTTCCAATTCAACTGAACATTTTATTTTCATAAGTACTCCTATTTTTTTTACAGATTTTCATGTTCTCTGATTATTTTTCAGATAAAAATTCAGCAAACATTCTGAGAATTATTAGTTTTGGGGGATTGTTTGTCTTTTAGGTTTGGGGCTACACCTGGCAGTGTTTAGGGGTCACTCTTGGCTCCATGCTCAGGAATTACTCTTGGCAATGCTTGGGGGACCGCATGGGATGCTGGGGATCAAACCTGGGTTACCCATGTGCAAGGCAAATGCCCTACCTTCTATACTGTCTCTTCAGTCCCCAAGATAAGCCTTTACTATCCCAGAAAGATAGTATGATGGGTAAGGCACTTGTTTACATGGGATGAACCCAGCTTAATTCCTGACACTTCAAGTACTGCCCTGGTCCTCCAACCACTGCCAGGAGTAATTCCAGAGTGCAGAGCCAGAAGTAAACCCTGAGCACAGTTGGATGTGGCACACACACACACACACATACACACAAAAACCCAAAGATAAGCATTCAAAAGATAATTATTTCTCTTTTAAATAGGTTCTTTTAGGTTGCAAGTAAGAGACACACCTAGTTTTCTACTCAGCCTGAAAAAAAAATCTTCTTCCATTCTTCTTCTACAGCAGAATTCCTGCCCAGCTTTGTAAGGGGAGACAGAGTTTAGAGATCTTTTTAAAGGATTCTTTTTTGCTTGGTTTTGTTTTAGGGCCACACCCAGCAGTGCTCAGGGGTTACTCCGGGCTCTGCAATCAGGAACTACTCTTGGAGATACTGGGGTGGGGTGGGGGGAGGGGTCACCATATAGGATGCCAGGGATCAAACCCTGGTCAGCTGTGTGCAAGGCAAATGCCCTACCTGCTAGACTATCACTCTGGTCCTCTTTTAAAGAAGATTTAAAGATAAATTAATTAATTGAAAGAAAGAAAGAAAGAAAGAAAGAAAGAAAGAAAGAAAGAAAGAAAGAAAGAAAGAAAGAAAGAAAGAAAGAAAGAAAGAAAGAAAGAAGAGAAAGAAAGAGGATTCTTTATGTTCTAGCAATAGTCTCACTAAACCACTAAACAAAATATTTTATTTGGGCCTTGCCACAGTCCTTATGTTCTTGCTTAGAATATATCTAGAAATATGTACATAATTTTCTTCAAAGCCTTTTTTTTGAGGGGTGGAGGTTAACTATGTTTTACTCTCCAATATTCCTCTGGTTTAACTTTCTTACTCACCACTGGCATTTATTCATAGACATGAACAGAAGAGAATCTACCTACAATAAAGCAAAAAGGAGCAACTGATTTTTTTTATTTTAATTTTATTCTTTAATTAGTGAATCACCATGGGGGTACAGATACAGATTCACACATTTTTGAACTTGTTTTCCTTTCATACAATGTTTGCAAACACATCCCTCCACCTGTGCCCATTCTCCACCACCAATAAACCCAGTATCCCTCCCACCCCCCAATCCCATCTCCCCCCCACCCCAGCCTGCCTCTGTGGCAGGGTATTCCCTTTTGGTCTCTCTCTCTCTCCAATTGGATGTTGTGGTTTGCAATAGGGGTATTGAGTGGCCATTGTGTTCAGTCTCTAGTCTACTTTCAGCACGCATCTCCCTTCCAGCTCCGGATCTCCAACCACATTTTACTTGGTGTCCCCTTCTCTATCTGAGCTGCCTTTTTCCCCAGCATGTGAGACCAGCTTCCAAGCCATGAAGCTAACATACTGGTAATTTTTTCTACTATTCTTGGATATTAGTCTCCTACTCTGTTATTTTATATTCCACAGATGAGTGCAATCTTTCTATGTCTGTCTCTCTCCTTCTAACTCATTTCACTTAGCATGATATTTTCCATGTTGATACATTATATGCAAAGTTCATGACTTCATTTTTTCTAACAGCTGCATAGTATTCCATTGTATAGATGTACCAGAGTTTCTTTAACCAGTTATCTGTTCTCGGGCACTCGGGTTTTTTCCAGATTCTGGCTATTGTAAACAGTGTTGCTCCTACTAAGCAGTTTTAAATAAAATTTATGATATGATTTTTTATATCACTGTCACTGTCATCCCATTGCTCATCAATTTGTTTGAGCGGGCACCAGTAACATCTCTCATTGAGAGACTTATTGTTACTGTTTTTGGCATAACCAATACACACGGGTAGCTTGCCAGGCTCTGCCATGCAGGCTCCATACTCTCAGTAGCTTGATTTTTCATATCATAAATTTTATTTAAAACTGCTTAGTAGGAGCAACTGATTTTTATTAAAATTTATAGTTAAAATTTATAGCATTTACCAAAAAAATATGTATAGCATGTACACATATGATTGTTTCTGTACCTGAAGGCTTTCCACAAATTTTTTCCAATTTCTCTTTAATAGAAAAAATTTGCTTTTCTAGTTTTTCATTCAATTCAAGCCGAATAACATAACAGGTTTTCCATTAACCACCTGAATGGAAAGGGAGAGAAAACTCAAGGTTATCACCTTTCATTTCCCTCAAAAATTACACTAATCAGCTCAGTCTTATTTTGTATTTTACTTGACTTTATTAGCAATCCAGATGAACTAGAGTGAATTAATTTTTAAGTATGCAATTCCATGTTAGATAAGATCTTTCAGATTATAGACTAATTGGCATCTGCTTTACATATTTTAACCTTTGTAATCATTTTCAAAACTCATTAGTTGCCTATTTTAAATGAGAAATCCACAGCTTAGAGTCAAACAATATTTTAAAGGTTGAGCTAATAAATGCAAGAATTGGGGTTTGAACCCTGTGACTTGAAAGTAGATCTTCTTTCAAAGCAAAGTTTCTTTGCTTATTTTTTCTCTGGAAAGTCCTGTGCTCTTTATTGAGTGTGTACTTCTCTCTTCTCTCTTTCCCTCCTCTCACCTCTTTCTAAATAAGTTTCAAAAACAAATCTGTGTTGCTTCACCAAAAAAAAAAAAAGAAAAAGAAAAAGAAAAAAATTTTGATATGAAAGGAAATTCAAAATCACTTTAAACCAGTCCAAGTAAAAGATAAGCTGTGATCTTTGAGACTGCCACAATGAAACACACTAATAAAAGATCGTCCCTCACCCTGAGCACAGCAACTGCCCTCTTAAATGTGCCTGACATGCAGTAACCAAAAGTCATTATTTAAAACACAGGTAATGTGGATAAAAATAAATTTAAAACCCCTGTGTGTGTCTGGGGTGTGGATAGGGGAAGGATACTCTGAGCAGTAAGTTCACAAAACTATTGCTTCTTCGGTCATCAAACAAACAGGAAAAACACTACACTTTTACAAGGAAAAACCGAATTGTTTTTGAAATTTAAAGGACTTGGGCTAAGAACAATAGAAGGAAAAATCAAACCCTAACCTAAAAAATCCAGAAGTCTGATTCATGTTCAATGAAATCAAATTTATGAGTGATCTTAGAAGAAGTCTATACAATAAGAAAAATATTAAGAAGGAAAGGAAAAAGTCTAACATGTGGCTCTGTAAGTATACGAAAATAAAAGAAAATTCTATCACCAAGCAACCCTAGGATAAGGGCAGGGAGAGACATGTAAACTTTGACACGACACATAAGCAGATACTATGGAACACAGAGATGAATGATCTGTAAAATGATAGAAAGGAACATGACATAAAAAGATCAAGATTAGTGAAAGGGGCCAGAGAGATAGTGCAGAGCACAGGTGCTTGCCCTGTGTGTGGTAGATCTGGTTCAATACCTTGCACAACTTATGGACCCACAAACTCCAGCAGGAGTGATCCCCGGGCACAGAGCCAGGGTAAGCCCTGAGCACAGTCAGCTATGGCCCAAATCTTTCCCACCCCTCAAAACCCAAACCAATGCCCTCCCCCAATAAAATACACAGGGCTAGAAAGATAGTACAACTTGTAAGACTTCTTGCCTTGCGTGTGACAACCCAGTTTCTATTGCTGGCACCACATCTGGTTTCCAGACCATCACCAGGAGTGATTCTGGAGCACAGAGCCAGGAGTAAGCTCTGAGCACAGCCAGGTGTGACACCCAAACAAAACAACAACAAAAAGATTGACAAGAATCAGGAAAGGATTCTCAGTGTACATAATACTTGTTCCAAGTTCGAGAAGATGAGAAAGAACATATAAGCATCATACACAAAAGCACCAACACATCCCCCAAAGGGGGTGGCACAGCCTTATGAAGAGAAGCTCTTGTGTATGGAATAGTTTGCTGACGGAAATCTCTGGAGACCTTAGGAGGAAAAAAATCCAACAGGAGAATGGTTGGTTTCATTCACGTATGTGATCACTTTCTAGTATATTTATGAGATCTTGAGCAAGTTACTTTTCTGTGCTTTCATTTCTTATCTGTAAAGTAATTATAATTAAAGTTTCGACCTTATAGGATGTTGGAGGGTTAACTGAGAGGTATTAGAAACAGAAGAGTGCAGGACACATAAAAGGTCATTAGTTTCATCATTGGCATCATCACCATCATCCTAAGAAATTTCTTAAAAATTATTTTTCCAAAAGAGTGGCACTCTTTCAAAAAAGTAAACAAGAAAAAAACTAGCTTCTGCTTAAGGTCCTGGTCTATGGTATTTTATTATGGTATCCCATAATAAAATTTTTATTTTTTAAAGAATGTTTTAATTTCTGGGCCAGGGAGATAGCTCTAAGGCTTTTCATGCTGGAGCTCTGAACCCAGCACCCTGACCTAACCCTCAGAACTGTGGAAAATGATCCCTGAGCACTGACTCAGGAGTAGTCCCAGATCACTGCCAGGTGTGGTTCAAAACCTGAATGAGAAAGAGCACAATCTGCATTTGTTTCCATTCCATTTAAATTTATTTCATGCATAAGAGCTTTCTGGGGAGGGTGGGGGTTGGTTCGGGCTATACCTGGCAATGCTCGATTTCTCTTCTTCCAGGCTGGGCCCACATGCAAGCAAGCACCAAGACCCCCCTGTGCTTTCACACAGATCCAAGATGAATTTTTATCCATACGTATGAATAGAAGCAGGAAACATATTCTTTCCCTCCTCTCTCTCCTCTCCCCCAACCTTAAACACAAGGACACATGAGAAGGCTTTGTTGCTACTGCAGGCAGGAAGTAGACTCTCAATAAGAACCAAACAGACTGGCCCCTTGATCTTGGAATTTCTCAGCTTCTAGAGCAAGGAGAAAAATTAGCTTCCAAAGGTTAAGGCCTCAGTCTGTCATTTTGTTTTTGTTTTTAGGTCACACCCAGCAATGCTGAAGGCTCACTCCTAGTTCTGCACTGTGGAATGATGCCTGGAGGGCTCAGGAGACCAAATAGGGTGCCAGAGATCCACCTCTGTTGGCCATGTGCAAGGCAATCTCCCTACCCTCTGTACTATTATTCCAGCCGCAGTGTATCATTTTTTATTGTGGCATCCCAAGCAAATTAATACAATGATCACTTGTTACTTTCACATCTCTGTGTATGATGCAGGTTCTTGTGAAATAGTCTATTTGTCACAAATCTCACAGATGAAAATTAATCTCCCCTATTGTCCCCCTAGGTATCAGACAGACGATATTTTCTTAAGCTGATAATAACCTGTCCCTAAATTTTACATCATGATCACATGACAGTGATACAGTGATCACATGGTTCTAATAAACTAGAATCTGTTTCTTGTTTATCTATATACCATGTCCTTCCTGCGATGTGACATAGAGAAGTCCTAATTCCCAGTACTCAAAATGTGACTGCAAAAAGTTCCAGCAAGATGGCACAGAGTGAAGATGACACACCAGATTAACCCCCTCCCTGTGCTTTAAGTGATAAACTGTTGGAAACACAAGCTCCCCCAACGAAGCAGAACTATAGGAACCGTATCAGCAAAAAGAGAAAAAGCAAGAGACATTGGATAGATCAGGATGAAACACAGGCCTCCTACAGCATCACTGTCAGGTGCTGTGTAACTGTGGAGTGGGGGAGGGATGGTAATCTTTTAAAAATCCTATTTTCTGGACTGGGGAGATAGTTCAAAGAGCTGGAGTGAGCACCAAGTATGAGCAGGATCCTCAGCTCCATTCTTGGTTCCCACTGATCTCTTGACAATGCCAGGCATAGAGTACTGGTATAGAGCCCCAGCACTGCTGGGAAGGACCCCAAAAATAATTAAAAAAAATAAAATCTTACTTTCTAACTGTCTCTGGTTGGTATTCTTTCTTAAAGAAACTATTTCTTCTATTGTTGTGTCAACCTAATTTCTAACTATTTATTAATATACTGGATTTTCAACTGATAACCTGAGATATTCTGAATACCTTAAAATATGAAGATTATATTTGTACTCTTTCGGTCAAATGGTTATAACTCTTATCTATGTTTCATAGTTCATTGCCTATTTTTACTGAAACTCTTAAAATATTATTTAATTTTAGTGGTTGAAAAGCATCTTTTTTCCCTAGGAACGAAAGTGACTCTAACATTTTGCCACTAAGTATTATGCTAGTTCTAGAGAAATCGGAAGTAGGAGAGACAACCCCAGAAATGCGAGAGGCCTGGTCCCTGCCCTGCTAACACTGATGCAAGCAGACCATGTGGGTGTCCATCCCACCTCATACCACCCCCTCAACTCCAGGAAGAAGCAAGTCCATGGAAAGTCAAGAGCCAATGCCCCATCTGCCAATGGCTGGTACCATCTACAGGTACCCATTACACCTACTCCACCACTTAACTGGAGAGCATCAATGCCACCACTGTAGGTAACAGTAGATAAATGGGCAAAGAGGGAGGTCGAGAGATACAGAGAGCTTAATATCTACCACCTTCCCCACACCAGACATAAAGAAGTGGAGGAATTCACCTATGTTAATGGGTCATGACAACTGCCTTAGAAGTATCCCAAGCATGCAAAATCTCTCCAACTTCTCTGCTAAGGAATTTCAAGTAAAAGTTATTAGGGTGCTCACTGAATTCAAGAAAATAGAGTTCTGACAAAAAAGTTAAAAGTATGACAACAGTTCAATCAGAAATTATTTGAACTGAAGGGCATAGTTGGAAAATTTAAAAAATACATTAAAGACCAGAGAAATGGGTCAGCGGATAGAGTAATTGTCTCACACGTGGCCAGCCCAAGTTTTACCCAGGCCCTGCATATGGTTCCTTGAGCATCATTCCTGATGATGAATGATCCCTGAGCACAGAGCCAGGATTACTCTGAGCACTGCCAGGTGTGCCCTTTGCCTCCCCCCTCCCCCGACCCCCCCCCACACACACACTCTGCCCCACCAAATCACAGCAGAGGGACTGGAGAGATTACAGAGGTTAAGGCATTTGCCTTTCATGAGTCCGATCCTAGTTCAACCTGTATATGTTTCTGTGAATACCAGCAGTTGTGACTCCTCATTTTAGAGCCAGAAGTCCTGAGCACAATCAAGTGTGTCTTTCACCTCCACTCACCCCCAAAAAAATAAAATGAATGAATTCTTTGTTTATGGATGTTGGGGGTCTCAGCAGCCAGCCTGAGACCCTGGCCAAATCCCCTGCCCCTAGAAACAGGAGCAGGCTCTATTTTCAGGGGCCCAGGGCCCTGTGCCAGCACTCCACCAAAAAAGGAACTCTGAGGAGATAACTCAGTGACGGAACTGACAGTCATCTAACATACCTGGCCTTGAGAGCAGGGGTGGAGGGGATATAAATCATTAGCTAACATCTGTAATGAACTCGACGAGGTGATAACCAGGTATGCACAGTATGCATGTAAGCTACTTTGAAGTCCATGTATAAATATCCTGTGTGAGGGCTAATAAAATGAGAGCTGCTTGACCTCCAGCTCTCCCCCCTCTGTGTGGTTCTTTTTCAGTGGCAGTGGGGAGTCCGTGGTTCGCAGAGGGGCTGGGCAGAGGCTTCTCCCCTTCCCACTCCCTCTCCCATAGGGAGTAAGTCCGGCGGCCTTGGGGGATCATACTCCAGTGTGCCGGGGGTCGAATGGCCAGGACCCTGATACATGGACTGTTGATTCTTTTCTGGTTGGACAGTTTACTTACTCCATTAATATGTTCATAAGTTTTACAGTCCTGTAGTATTCAAAGTAAAAACCATCCAATACTTGTCTTTTTCCCTTTATTTTCACTTAATTATCTTACTTTATTTTCACTTAATTCTCTTTGGCACTTTCCATTTTGCAGTGAGTAACAAAATTTCACTCTTAAAGCAGAACAGTATTCCATTGTACAAATGCACAACATCATTCTGTTACTTCCCTATTAAAAGGACTGGAGTGACTGGAGTGGGTAGGGCATTTGCCTTGCATGCAGCCGACCTGGATTCAATTCCTCCATCCCTCTCAGAGAGTCCGGCAAGCTACCGAGAGTATCCCACCCGCACGGCAGAGCCTGGAAAGCTACACATGGCGTATGTGATATTCCAAAAACAGTAACAACAATCTCACAATGGAGATGTTACTGGTGGAGCAAATCCATGAACAATGGGATGACAGTGCTACAGTGCTACATAATTAATTCAGGATATTTGTGTACTGTTGGGACTGTTCTAGAGAAGCAGAGAAAGCAGATGATGTAGCAGAGGATGACAACTAGCAGTGGAATGATATCCTCGGGAAGGAGAATAGATGGGCTCTACTGTCTAAGACGAGGAGGGATTACCTTGATTTAGACTGAGGACAGGGTCAGAGAGATAGCACAGTAGGTAGTACATTGGCCTTGTATGCAGCTGATCTGGGTTTGATTCCCAGCAACACCTGAGCCCTGCCAGGAGTGATCCCTGAGGTCAGAGTGAGGAGTAAACCCTGAGCATTACCAGGTATGCCCCCCCCCAAAAAGAGTAAGGATGGAACATGCAGAAGGACAAGAGCAAAGGAAGAGGATGTGCAGAGGTGAGTTGAGTAATGGTTTGGATAGAAGAATGTTTAAATTCTCTTCTCATTGCTGCCCTTGATTAGCTGGAAATTGTAAAATGATCTAAGCAGTAGATATGCCTAGAAGTGTCACTTGATTTTATGTTTCTTTCACAGTATTAAAACAATAGTTTAAAAATTCCTTTAGTATTGTCCAGTGTTTTCAGATAAACACAAAATCATTAGCATCATATTAAAAACCACTTCCATTTATTGTCTCCATAGCCTTAATCTCATTTCTTACCACATTCTCTCTCTCTCTCTCTCTCTCTCTCTCTCTCTCTCTCTCTCTCTCTTTATTGTTTTTTTTTGGGTCACATTCAACAATGCTCAGGAGTTACTCCTGGCTCTGCTCTCAGGAATTACTCTTAGAAGTGCTTGGGGAAACATATGGGATGCCAGGGATCGAACCCAGGTTGGCTGTATGTAAGGCAAACACCTACCCACTGTACTATCACTCAGGCTTCATCTTGCCACATTCTCACTACAATCTCTGTTCTATGACTACTAATCACTTAATAGCTTTTTTTCAAATGACATTAAGGATGTGGCAGAATGTAGTTTCCAATGATGAGTGAAACAATTGATCCTGTCCGACATACTCTTCTGAAATGTGTTAATAAACGACTCTATACTCCTCTCTCCCCTTGAATCTGTGACCATTCTGACTGGTAAATACAGTGGAAATGACACCAAGGCAGTTGTGGAAATGGCTTTGAGCTGTACCGGGCATTCTCTTCCATTGTGCCTTTGGGAATACTTGCTCTTGATTCCCAGGCGCCAGGCTGTGTGAAGTCCAAAGCCAGGGGCAAACATTTCTGATAGGCAGGACCAGCTGTCCTCCAGCCCGCTGCCGGGATCTGGGTCCAGCTGTTCGAGTTATGTCTTTTGTTATGTCCAGTCAAGCAGAATTTTCAGCTGTTTGTGCTTCACATATCTGACTAAAATCATGTGAAAAACCTCTGGAAAGAACCCCTCGGGGGAAATCCAATCAGATTATGTGGCAGACCACAGTTGTCATAGCGGTAAGTGTAACAAAAGTGGAGAAATGAATTATGATGAAATCAGGGCTCTGCCACTTCCTGCCTCCATGACTTTTACATTGAAGGAATAACTATTTCATTTCAATTCCTTGATCACTTTTCTATTAATGAAAAGAATCACCACCACCACCCCTACCCCTGCCACAGGTCCTGGACTTAATTCATAATTATGGAAGAGTAGTGCAGGTGGGAATGACGGTAACATCTTTCTGTTTTTTTACAATACACAGCCAATTTGACATATTGAAGAAAAACGTTTCTTGCCTACCATTCTACTGGAGGCCATACACCCAGTGGTAGAGTAAATACAGTGTCACTGGACTCTAGTTTTGGCCTCCAATTCTACCTTTTCTTTTTCACCTATCCTTCCTAGGACAAGAGTTGTTAATATAACTTGCTGGGCCAAATTTTACTAGTGGGCAAAGTGATTGCACTGCATCAATTACTGTGAGCAGGATTCATTTTGTCTGTTAACTTTGAGATGAGGAAATTCCAATGGCCTTGCCCATGCAACAACCCCAACCCCCATCAGTGCTAGTTTTATCATTAAACTAAAAAGCTTCTGCACCGCAAGAGATACAGTGACCAGAATACAAAGACTATCCACAGAATGGGAAAGGATGTTTACACAATACCCATCAGATAAGGGGTTGATATCAATGGTATATAAAGCACTGGTTGAACTCTACAAGAAGAAAACATCCAACCCCATCAAAAAATGGGGCAAAGAAATGAACAGAAACTTTACCAAGGAAGAAATACGAATGGCCAAAAGGCACATGAAAAAGTGCTCTGCATCACTAATCATCAGAGAGATGCAGATCAAAACAACTTTGAGATACCACCTCACACCACAGAGACTAGCACACATCCAAAAGAAAAAAAGCAACCGCTGTTGGAGAGGATGTGGGGAGAAAGGGACCCTTCTTCACTGCTGGTGGGAATGCAGACTGGTTCAGCCCTTCTGGAAAACAATTTGGACGACTCTCAAAAAATTAGATATTGAATTCCCATTTGACCCAGCAATACCACTGCTGGGAATATATCCCAGAGAGGCAAAAAAGTACAATCGAAACAACATCTGCACATGTATGTTCATCGCAGCACTGTTTACAATAGCCAGAATCTGGAAAAAACCCGAATGCCCCACAACGGATGACTGGTTTAGGAAACTTTGGTACATCTATACAATGGAATACTATGCAGCTGTTAGAAAAAAGGAGGTCAAGAATTTTGTAGTCAAGTGGATGGGCATGAAAAGTTTCATGCTGAGTGAAATGAGTCAGAAAGAGAGAGACAGACATAGAAAGATTGCACTCATCTATGGTATATAGAATAACAGAGTGGGAGACTAACACCCAAGAACTGTAGAAATAAGTACCAGGAGGTTGACTCCATGGCTTCGAGGCTGGCCTCACGTTCCGGGGAAAGGTCAACTCAGAGAAGCGATCACCAACTACATTGTAGTCGAAGGCCATGTGGGGGAAGGGAGTTGCGGGCTGAATGAGGGCTAGAGACTGAGCACAGCGGCCACTCAACACCTTTATTGCAAACCACAACAGCTAATTAGAGAGAGAAAACAGAAGGGAATGCCTTGCCACAGTGGCAGGGTGGGGTGGGGGGGAGATGGGATTGGGGAGGGTGGGTGGGACACTGGGTTTACGGGTGGTGGAGAATGGGCACTGGTGAAGGGATGGGTTCTCGAACTTTGTATGAGGGAAGTATAAGCACAAAAGTGTATAAATCTGTAACTGTACCCTCACGGTGATTCTCTAATTAAAAATAAATAAATTTAAAAAATATATATATAGATATGGCCACATTGAGGGCAGTTCTACCTCAGGTGCAAGCAGTCCTCTACAGATACCCTTTAGCAGAGCATTTCGTATTTATGGAAAAGTGCTTTATAGTTGATATAAGTTAACTAGTTGTTTTGTTTCTTTGTTCTTGGCTTCCCTGATAAGAGAAAACATGGGTTGAAGAACCAAAGCCCACATCGATAAAACCCAATAAAATCTTCTTTGGATTTAAATTCAAGAACTGTCTGTTCTGGAAAGACTATCTTATAGACCTGTCTTAGGTTTCCTTTATCTGAATTTTCCAGTTCTCCTAATGCCAAAAGACTGTCACTTCTCACGTTTATTTTCAGTATGATACGGTACTCCAATAAATTTCTTTCCAATCCTTTCAAAATTCAGTAAATTTCTTTCAAAACAGGGAAATAATAGGTCTCCCATTCACCATGATTTTTTTTGATGAAGCAAAATAGTTTTTATTGAAAGAAATTTACTTAGACATGAGGGAAGATAAAGAGAGAAATACATGTTCGAGAGCGAACAAGGACTTGGAAGGCAACATACCCATACATCATACATCATGAGTTTTTAGGGCATTTGCTTGTGATGTGTCTCTGTGTGTGTGTGATACTCGGCCTCCCACCATCCACCTTAGTTCAACATATATAGTCAACACTTAGGTAGCACTGTAGCACTGTAGTCTCGTTGTTCATGGATTTGCTCAAGCAGGTAACGTCTCCATTGTGAGACTTGTTATTACTGTTTTTGGCATATCAAATATGCCACGGGTAGCTTGCCAGGCTCTGCTTTGTGGGCGGGATACTCTCAGTAGCTTGCTGGGCTTTCTGAGAGGGACAGAGGAATCAAACCTGGGTTAGCCGTATGCATGGTAAATACCTATGCCCTGTGCTATTGCTCCAGTCCAACACTTAGGTAAGGATTTAAAATTTATAGAACAAATACTCAAAGACAAGAAAGATATGAGAAGTATTATTTGTGTTAAAACTTGTGACATTTTATTGCTTACTAAAAAGTTTCCTAAACTGATATCACATAACAAAGACTTGGCTGATTGCTAAATGAAAAATGTGAACTAGTATGTAGAAGAATAAGTATATAGTTACAAGTTTGAAACCAAAATATTGGCTTTTAAATCCTCTATTAACATTATGATTAATGTTGCCAGAAAACAATCTTGAAATCTGGTACTGTTACTCCATAAATGTAATTTAAGCCACTACAAATGTCTTGGTAAAGTGAATACTAATTATAAAGAAGTCACCTATGATAATATTTACTTACATACCTTCATCATCATAGTTGAGTTTGGCTTCTAGTTCTGCTATCTTGTTTTATTTCAATCATTGACATATTTTATATGCTAAAATTAAAAACACAATAGTAATAATGCATAATAACACACTACTACTTCAGAAACATGAAATCTCACCGATAGAAAGTATGGTTGAGAATCAGGATTTAGGCAAACAAAGACTTCTGATTATCTAGCTCCATAAAGAGGGCCTAATCTAGACTAAAGCTCAAGGCCTCCCAGGCAAACACTAGAAACCACTTATGTACTTTAGCTGACATAATTCTAGGAAGTTGGCTATCTAGTTTCTCAAAGCCTGGTGAATAAGCTACATATTATTACAGAAAAGAACAGCTAGGGCCATAGATAACAAATGACAAAAAGAAACACTAATAAAAAAATGCAAACACTCACATAAAGCTTTCCAGAACATATCAGTTTAGGGCATCAGTAAATAGCACATTATCAAAATAGAATAACAAATCATTTACTCAGTGCATATTTTTGAATGTTTACTAGGTTCAGGACATTGTGTGAAGTGAATAAGCTGCTGCCTTGAATAAATGGACAGAAAACTAACAATAGTAGCATTAAATTCCACTGAGTGCATATAATGAGCGAGGGTTAAGTGCTTTACATCCATTTTACTCAACCCTAGTACTAACTGCGGGAGGCACAGGATGATAATCTGCATCCCAATTTTACACTTGAAAAAAATAGGCTTAAGGAGACTCATTAATTTGAGCAACATCAAGGAGTTCTTAATAAGGAATTGAATTTATGGAGGATTCCTCTAAAGCAGTGGTTTTCAACTGCGAGGCAGGCACTCGTTTGCAGAAGATTGAAAACCACATCTAAAGTATCTGCCTATCTTCAAACAATTACGTGATTGCAGCTAGAACACAAGAAAACAGGACGCTTTATAGACAGGGGAAGCTGATTCTCATGGAGCCTCAGAGGGCAATTGGAATATATTTTTAAATATACTTTAAATTTTTCAGTCTCTGGAAATAAAGTGCTTATAGGCGGGGCATCTTTTTTCCGGCACATACACACACGCACGCACGCGCCTCAAACACTGCATTTAATTCTTTAATTTCTTAAAGAAGACCAAACATCCTACCTTCAAAGCTGCTTGTTTAGAACATCAAAATCATACTCAGAGAAGTAAAGTCTTTCCTTTTGCAAGGAAAATGCAAGTTTTCAGATGTCACCTGCTCTTCCTGGGTTTACAAGCGTGGAGTCACATCTCAGTGTTCGAGACTCCAATTCTAGGGCACGCACAGGTGGCAGATGTAGGGCCGTGGGGGCGTGGGCAGAAACCTCCAGGGGCCCCGCCCGCTAGCACCACCTTCCAACTCACTTCGTATGGATTTCTTCCAGCAACTGCAGTTTCAGTAAGTCAGTGCTCACACCATCAGATGATGACGGTGTTACCTTTGTCCTTTTTCATAGTGTCAGCTCTGGCGCTTTCCTGACTGGGCTCTTTTCACAGCTTAAACCACCAAGCCCACAGCAAGAAGGGGCTTTTGCCACAGGCATTGCAATGGGCCCGTAGACATAGTACAGGGTGAATTGACTCACAGCTGTAGGGTCCGTGATGTCACAGGGGCCGGCCACCCTTTAAAAGTACCCCTCAAGGCCCAGAGGCGGTCCCATTCTTTGCCCCAGACTGGTGGAGCTCAGATAAACTTTGCTCAGGTATTACAGGGAAAGATGGGGTGCACAGTTTGTGGCTGAGAGTGAGGGCGTCAAGAGACGCTGATCTTGGTTTTTTTCAACAGACCCATTCTCTTTTATTTTATTTGTTTATTTATTTAATTAATGAATCACATAAGTCTCCTGTGGGGCCCACCAACATTATATTGAGTGGCCATTATCCTCAAAGTGCACTTTTTTTAGCACATTTTTTTTTTGTTAGGGACGTGCTAAGATCAGAGACAACTCTTTTGGCTTCACCAAAATCCCGTTAGGAGAGTCTGAGGAGGCAAAAGCCCCAACACCGAGTTTCCAGTACAGATTACTCCCAATTTAGGCAAATATTGAGACTGTCCATGAACAAGGCTCAAAACTACCCACCCACAATGACTTTTTGTTCTTTTTTTTTGGGGGGGGGGAGTGACATACACCTGGCTGAGAGCAGGGATTTCTGCAAAGCAAGCTCCACACTTGTGGTACTATTGCTCATGATTAGTGATAGTCAAATCTGCAATCTGTGCCTGACTTAATCCCTGCCCAGAACCATCCCAAGCCAGCCCCCATCTACCTTTAATTAGCACTTCTCCTCTGGTACATATTCCTCATTCTAAATCAGTCTGAAAAGTGTGAGGATTGGGTCTATGTCACTCTGGCAGAAATGAGCATAAGCCATCAGTCTAGTAAAGAACACTTTATTCTGTTTATGGCTTCAATCTCAGTGACAAGGGACACTTGGTAGTGGTGGTCTACTGTTGTACTCTTAAATAAGAAGATCGTATTAATGCTCGTTTCATTTGGTTACTGCCTAGCAACATATTTTTAAAAAGCTGATCATCTAAGAATGTAGACGCATGCAGCAAAAATTTGGGAGACGATTGCCATATAAATACTTCATAAAAAAAATAAACCATACAATGGGTTGCAACACAGATTCTGGGAAAGACAAGTTTTTAGTTAGAAAGTATGTTTTGAAGAGAGTGGAGAATTAGAAATTCAACGCACGCATTGGATGTTTCGTGAATATTCATTCTGTCGGAGGTGCTGAGACAAAGAACGTAAAAGAAATTTATGTCATGGAGGGCCCAGGTTCTCTCAGACCTGTGACAAAGGTAGAAAGTCCCAAAATCTTTTGCTGAACACGGTAACTTTGGCCTCTGGAAAGAAGATATGAAACCAAAACTGAAACCTTTCTTGGGCTACAAACACTTGGATTTTCTCTCCTAAAGATAAGGCTGGGCTGGCACCTGAAATCTACATCCAAAGACAACTGGGCTGGCACCTGAAAACTACATCCCAAAGAGCAGGCTGGGCCAGAGTCCTGAATCTACAATGTCAATGATCAGGCCTGGCTAGCACCTGAGATCTGCATTTCAAAGACCAGCCAGGTTTCTGTGAGAAAAGGAAAACTGCCCTTATCAATATACTGAAATTATTTTCTGAAGGCAGTTTGAAGGGGGAAAATGCTCAGCTTCATCCAAACCAGTCAGAACACATGAGAAATCTCGCCGTTTACATAGGTCCCTACGTTCCTGCCCCTTGTATGGTACAGTCTACATGGGCTCGCCCTGATAACTCAGTCCAGCCCCAACAACTGGAGAAGTTTCAAACATGGGAAACGTTTGGAGCTGACCAGACTGGAATATAGTCTGATAATGTGGTAATCCCCCAATGCAGCACGGAGATTTTTTTGACAGAAGAAAATTCAAAGCATTTTTAGGAATCAATTCAATTGCAAGGGTTCTATGAGTTGTGAACAATGCATGAGAGATGTGAAATATGTTATCTGCTTTCAAAGAACCTACCTTAATTGAAAATAGTGTACCACAGGGGCCGGAGCAATAGCGCAGTGGGTAGGGCATTCGCCTTGCATGCAGCCGACCCGGGTTCAATGCCTGGCATCCCATATGGTTCCCCCAGGCACTGCCAGGAGTGATTCCTGAGTATAGAGACAGGAGTGGGCCCTGAGCATTGCTGGGTGTTACCCAAAAAGAAAAAAAAATAGAAAATAGTTTACCACAAAAGAATTCTTGATAATATGTAAGCAATATGGCGCAGCAAGCCCTATCCTCCCATTTGTGTTAGTCTGAGAACAGCTGTTGGCCTTCTCTGTGCCCATTCTCAGCCCTCATGGTTTCCTTCTTTTTTTTTTTCTTTTGGGGTCACACCCAACAATGTTCAGGGGTCACTCCTGGCTCTGCACTCAGGAATCACTCCTGGCAGTGCTCGGGGGACCACATGGGATGCTGGTAATCAAACCCAGGTCGGCCTCGTGCAAGGCAAATGCCCTCCCTGCTGTACTATCGCTCCAGCCCCTCCCTTCTTTCTTACCCACATGGACTTCTTGGATTTTCTGACAGACGGAGCTAGGTAGTAAACCGGGTATAAACTCCCTCCTCCCGTTCTCACCCTGAAAAGTAGACATAAAAATGGAGTGTGGAGGGGGGGAAGCGTAGTGGAGGAAAGACCTCGACTTACCACTCACTTTTTCTTAGGAACAGTATATCCAGAATGATCAAAGTATTTCCTTATTCACGACAACTTTGTGCTTAACGTACATTTTAAAGACATCATTATTTGGGGTATCTTTTTCCATCTTATTTCTTTTAAGTTTTTTAAAAAATTATCTTAATGGATTTTTTAAAAATTAATAGAAAAAAATCAAGAAAAACACACTATTCAAGAAATTGATGTTTTCTAAATATTTGTTATAGCAATAATATGAAATAGAAAAAATAATTAAGAAGTGTTTAAAAACAGTATTGAGTCTGACAAGAATGAGCAGAGGGGACTGGAGCGATAGTACAGTGGGTAGGATGCTTCCCTTGCATGTGGTCGACCTGGGTTTGATTCCCAGCATCCTATATGGTACTCCAAACACCGCCAGGAGTAATTCCTGAGTGCAGAGCCAAGAGTAATCCTTGTGCATCGCTGGGTGTGACTCAAAAAAGCAAAACAAATAAATAAATAAATAAAAGCCTTCTAACTGCATATCTCACAGTGATTCAATAAAATTTTTTTTAAAAAAAATAGAGCAGAGAACAATGGCAGTAATACTTGGAAATGATCACTCTGGACAAGAACTGAGTGTTGAAAGCAGGAAAAGGGATATCCATGATAACCTTTCAGGTTCTGTATTGTAAACCATAATGCTCAGAGAGGGGGGTGCGAAGGGGAGAGAGAGAGACAGAGACAGAGAAATGCCTGCCATAGAGGTGGAAGGGGGGAAGGCAGGAGGGAAACTGGGGACATTGGTGGTGGGCAATGTACGCTGGTGTTGGATATGATAAATGATAAATCCAACCACGAAAAACTTTATTACTGCATATCTCGCTGATTCAAGTAAAAAATAAATAAAAATTTAAAATGAGACCTGGAAAGTATTCTATAAAGTAACTTCTTAGCTAACAAATCCTAAGCCTGGATTTTTTTTTTCTTTTTGGGTCACACCCAGCTATGCTCAGGGGTTACTCCTGGCTTTGCACTCAGAATTACTCCTGGCGGTGCTTGGGGGACCATATGGGATGCCGGGGATCGAACCTGGGTCAGCCGCGTGCAAGGTGAACGCCCTACCCGCTGTGCTATCACTCCGGCCCCAAGCCTGGATTTTCTCAAATTACCCTAAAATACCTATGAAATAGAAAAAAAAAAGGTCACACTAATACAAAAATCTTAGATTGATGATTTACTGACAAGTACATTGGGAAATTTTCTACCATCAAATGGCACAGTAATAAAAAAAATCTATATATTGTTAAGCAGCTAGAATCAGAGAAAATCTCTAAAAATCTACTTGTATTTCCTTTCCTTTAGGAAAAAGGATATATCTGGCCTAGCCTATATCTCTGTATAGATTCCTCTCTTTTTGAGAGTAGCATGTAGCCTTTCATTTGTTCTGTTCTTTTTGGTCTTGGGAAAGTTATATTCTCTTTACAAATGTATTTCAACATGTGCACAGAGCAGGACTGAAATAAGAAAAAAAAAACAACCCTGTGATTTTATAAAGAAATGCTGCTTGCTGACAAGCTGCCCCAAGTTTATACACATGCTCTGATCGTTTCCACTAGCATGACAGGATGTGAAACATCTCCCCTAGGAAACATCTCTACTCTACACCTCAGTCATCTCATCTGTGAAATGGGGGTTGTCATATACATGTCACTGGAAAGTTGTGCTTAAAATTAGTTAATATGGCCCAGATAAACCCGGAGCCGCTGAGCGCGAATCGGACCCTCTGCGCCTAAAGACTTTGATTCCAAAGATGTAACACATTCGGGAATCCAGCGCAGCATGCGATAGCCATGCACTGGGACACCGAACTGGGCTACAACTCGGTGCTGCCGGGGGTGGATTTTTTTTTTCCTCCCCACCCTGTCTTCCTGCACGGAAAGCGGCAGGCTGGCGGCACCCATGTGGCAGGCGCCATCTTCTGTGACTCCAGACCCACAGGTATTCGGATTTTACTTTGGGGGCTCCCAGGAACTCATGGGAAGGGGGCGTAACCGGCACGCCGTCGGCCCAGATAAACCCGGAGCCGCTGAGCGCGAATCGGACCCTCTGCGCCTATAGACTTTGAATTCAGAGACTTCTTACAGCAATGCACTGGGACTGTGAGCTGGGCTATGTAATTTCTGGCAGAATTTTCCCTGGACTTTATACAGAAATCCAAAACCGCGCGGACGCGACTTAACATTTATAATTGTCAGCAATGTGAATCGGTTCCATTTGAACAGGTCTGACTTGGGGGGGAAACTCCAAATAATAACAGTAAGTTTTTGTTGAAAATATTGAAGGTTTTTAATGTAGCAGCCACCTCTGGACTGTGAACTAAGCAAAAGCCCCACGCTGGCCGACGCGGCGTGCCATACACCATACTATGAGGCGCAGGAAGGGGGATGAGGGGGAAAAAGAAAAAAAAAAGGGAAAAGGAAAAAGAAAAAAAGAGAGAGAGTTATGTCAACTATATAGTGAGTTTTGTGTTGAATTATGGAATGTAATCAAGGTAAAGGAAAAATGAAGTGAAATTCATTAGTTATACAGTAGGGGGTAGGGGGTGGGGGCGGGGGGTATACCGGGGTTTCTGGTGGTGGAATATGGGCACTGGTGAAGGGTGGGTGTTTGAATATTGTATAACTGACATATAAACCTGAGAACTTTGTAGCTTTCCACATGGTGTTTTAATAAAAATTAAAAATAAAATAAAATAAAATTAGTTAATATGAATAAAAGAATGTAGAATGTTACTAGTTCGTAGAGTAAGCACTGTATAAAAGTTAAGCTTTATTATTTCTATGGTCAAGTTATCCTTAGGGGGGTCCCTAAAAAATGATCCATTACATTATGGACAGGGTCTGGAGTGTTCTCCGTGTGGGCAACCCTACTCCCAGGGAAAGTTGTTTGTTGGTATAAAGAAAATAAGTGTACAGGGAATTGCTAAGTGAACTATTTTCTCTGAATAGGGGGTGATAGGTGAAGTTGCCAAGTGAATTTTTTTTCTCTGAAAAGAGGATGGTAGGCTGAATAAATGTGGGAACCTCTACTAGAGAGGCAGTAACTACTACTACGGAGGAAAAAAACTCTAGGAGCAGTAAATATTAAGAACTTTTGTTTCTCACATACTCTGTGGAGTCTCAAGAGGTAGTGAAGGCTCTCAAATCAGTGTTTTATTTTCTTTTTAAATTTTTTCCCTTAAAAACGAATTTTTAGTTGAACCACCATGAGTTACAAAATTGTTCATGACTGGGTTTCAGTTACAATGTCCCAATACCCATCCCTTCCTACAGTGTTTATTTCCCACCACCTATGTCCCCAGTTTCCCTCTAGCAGACACCCCACTCGCCACTCCCCCCACCAGCAGATTCTTATCATCACTTTTTCAGGTTATCACTTTACCCCCTCTAACCACTCAGTTCTTGTCCAGAACGATCATTTCCAACTATCATTGTAATAGTGGTCCTTTCTCTATTCTAACTGCACTCCCTCACCCCACCACACACACTTGTGGCAAGCTTCCTACCATGGACCAGTCCTCCTGGCCCTCATTTTTACTTTTTCTTTTAATTTTACTGAGATTCTGTGCTTAACAATACTATTAATAACATTTCTCATGTACATAATTCCAACACCACGCCCATCACCGGTGTACCTTCGTGTACCTTCTCTCTCCCCTAGGGATCTCAAAATCCCTCCTTCCAAGACCCCTCCCCACAACTCAATAGTGCATATGTTCTCTGGTTATGTTGCCTTTGGATCCATGTTGCTACCCTGCTGTGTATCTTTATGTCCCACATATGAAAGATCATGCAGTATCAATCTTTTCACCCAGCGTGATATGCTCTAGTTTCACCCATGTTGCTGGAAGTTGTATGATTTTGTTCTTCCTTAGAGCGGCATAGTATTCCATTGTGTATATATACCACAACTTCTTGGTCCATTTGTCTGTAGTTGGGCATTTTTGGATTGTTTCCACATTTTGGCTACTGTACTGAGTGGTAATGAACAAAGGTGTGCGTATGTCTTTTCAATTTACTGTTTGTTGGGGGGTAAATGCCAAAAGTGGCATCACTTGGTTACGTGGGAGTTCTATTCCTATTTTTTTGAGAAAATCTTCATACTTCTTTCATAAAGGTTGAACCAGACAACATGCCCAACAACAGTGGATGAGGGTTCCTTTCTCACAACCCCACCGACACTTGCTGTTTCCAGACTTTTGAACATGCTCCATTCTCTTGGGTAGGAGATATCAGATCGGTGTTTTTTTCAGTAGTACTGCTTAAATATCACTACTCGAGACAACAAAAAAAGGCTACTGCTGACAGTTATGCTGTCAGTTTCTAGGAGACAATGGGTAAATAGACATTTGACCAAATATTACTCTGGGTGTGTCTGTGAGGATATTTCTAAATGAGATTAACTTTTCATTCACTAGGACTGAGTAAAGCAGATCATAGTCCTGATGGTGAGTGAACAGACATATAATGAAATGAGATATGGTAGAAGAGAGTCAGAGGTTGGGGAAGATAGCTCCAAGGGCTGTATACATGCTGTGCGTGTGTGAGCTGCAGATTTTATCCCCCGGCACTGCCGTTTACCTGAGATTACCTAAGCATCAATAAGAGTAGCCCTTTAGCACAATGGGGTGTGGGTCCAAAACAAACAGCAAAATAAGGGAGTTTCTTGACTTCTTTAGTTAATATATATCATTTCCTGGAATTTGAATACAGGCATATCAAAACTTATGCCATTGCTCTCCTGGCTCTCTTGGATTTATATGTGTATATGTATTTTATCAGCTCTCCTGAGTCTCCAACTCAGATCTTGGGACTTCTTAGCTTCCATCCCTCTCAGAGAGCCCGACAAGCTACTGAGAGTATCTCCCCTGCACAGCAGAGCCTGGCAAGCTCCCCGTGGCGTATCCGATATGCCAAAAACAGTAACATCAAGCCTCACAATGGAGATGTTACTGGTGCCCACTCGAGCAAATCGATGAGCAATGGGATGACAGTGATACAGTGATAGTATATAATAAATTATTACAATATGAAAATTAAGTCTCTGGTTAGCCGCAAGCTACTACTAGCTTAGTCCAGCAGTAAGGAGAATAAAGAGGCTAGTGACTCTGCTGCACTGTTGAAGAGTTAACCAACTTCCTCTCTGATTGGCTGTGTTCCTGAAGAATTTCAACAGAGAAGCAGTACTTAACATTGTCTAATGCTAATTTGAAAAGGAAAGCTCACAATGAAGTGAGCAAAGTAGAATGAAGAAAAATGAGTAACTAAATACTTGCTAACAAATTAGTTTTGCTAACCTCCATATAAGTTTTTTTTAAGTTAAAGCTTCATGATTAATTAGTTCCTCCATTTCTTAAACAAGGCAAAGAATAAATGGAAGCTCTTTACCAAATGACTTTTTTATTTTCATTATAATACTGGTACATTATCTTTGGATTTAGAAGAAGGCTCCACAAATTCTGTGTTCCTGAAATACAAGCTTATGAATACATTTGAAGAAAAGTAATGTAGTTTATTCACATACACATTCTTTATATAGTCTAAAGTCTAATCAACTAAGTAGCCAGTAGCAGTTCAGAAATAAAATTTATAATAATTATGAAAACCAATTATCAATTCTTTTAAAAATCAGGAAAAAAATGTCATGTATTTGCTTATATATTTCTAGCTTACTGGTCTGTGAACATAATCTTTTCTATCTTTTAGGCCTGCTTACCATGAATTCAACCTAAGGTCACTTTGTAGCATATAAAATCCTAATGACTGAATTCTAAAATAAAATATATTTGCCATCCATAGAGTCAACTGTTTTCATTTTAGTTCTTACAAAATTTTAGCCTTCTGGGAAAAAAAAATAGGGACATGGTAAAATGAATCCTTATATAAATTTTTTTGTCAATTACACAGATAATCACTTTGAATCTTAACAGAATATTCCCAAATTTTCTACTCATTTAATAAACCAACATCCATCTATATCCAGAAGGCTAAAAAAAAAGTATCATTTTGAATACAAAACCAACCCCTTTCATAATAAAGGTAAATTATCAACTAATTTTAAGGAACCTAATTTTGTTTTTCATGATTAGTTAATTCCCTGTTTTGAAGAAGTCTTTTAAGTAACTGAAAATTTTTATTTAGGTTTGGTTTTTGTTAGCTTACACACACTAGAAATTCTGACAGGCACTTTTTAAAACATCTACAATTAGTGCAAAAGGAGGTAATATTTTACAACATTCCTTTCTAGTACAAATTGATCTAAGATCAATAAAAGACAAATAGTGTAAATATATAATTTCCTACCTTACTACTTCCTGAAAAGTACTTTCCTACTTTCTGAGGGGCAGAAAATACAAAAATAATTTTAACATTAGGTTTAATGAGGTTTACAGCACATGTATTATAAGTCTTGTTTTAAATGCAAAGACATTTTAGCCACATTTAGGAAAAAAAATAAACTTATGGAGAATATAACCACGTATCTCCTAAGGCCAGTTGCAAGAATATGAATTCTTGTCCTAAGCAGAATACAAGCCATAACGTTTATGAAATAGTCACTTTGTAGTAATGAATACATTTAACAACACTGCTTACTCTGTGGTAAATTCCACATTTGCCTGTTTAACAGAATTGCATCCATCTTTTGTAAGGCTTTGGTATAGGTAATTCAGAACACAACAATCATTTCTCTTTCTCCTTTGTCTCTTCTTTCTCTGGATTCTCTTTCTTTTCATCTTTCTCTTCTCTCCTGGTTACACTTGCTTCTGCTTGGTTCCCCTTCTTTGGACTGTCAACTATCTTATAGTCCTCAAGGATTGTGTGTCCTGTCTGTTTTGCAGTTTTCTTCACCATTGCTTTGATACCAATGTTGTCAATGTTATAGGCAGTCAAACCAACATTGATGGCAGAATCTACAGCATCATGTGTAGCTTCTCCTGCAGTATGTCCATATCTTTAAAAGATAAGAGAAAGTAACAAAATTACAAATATAAGTAACTGTGAATTAGCAATACGTCACAGCACTAGTATTTGTCACTCAAAGAAAAATCAAAGATTAGGTCCCAAATCAATCAATAAGGTAATAACATAGTAATCAATAAAATCACACTCTACCAAGGCTGGATTTTTCTCGTTTAGCCAAAAAAAGTGGGTAAAATAAACTCAGGCTATTATAATAACTACGCTGAAGAATAAAATGTAAGTTATAAAGGTTATACATTATCAGTTCTTTTATTCACCCTTATGGAACTAAGGCTTTTCTTTGAAGTTACTATGAAGTTTAGAGTCTCTATAAATGCTTTTGATGTTTACCTTAACAAGACTTTGTTAATTCTTATGAACTACCCTTTTGCTCTCTCTCTCCTTTTGGGTGTTGTGGTTTGCAGCAGAGATATTAAGTGGCCATAATGTTTGGCCTATAGTCTACTTTCAGCCCACATCTCCCATCCTGAATGAGCCCTCCTAGCATCCTTTACTTGGTGAGCTGCCTTTTTTTTTGGCGGGGGGTCACACCAGCAATGCACAGGGGTTACTCCTGGCTTTGTACTCAGGAATTACTCCTGGCGGTGCTCAGGGGACCATATGGGATGCTGGGAATCGAACTCAGGTCGGCCGCATGCAAGGCAAACACCCTACCTGCTGTGCTCTAGCCCCTGAGCTGCCTTTTATCTGAGCTGTGTTTTCTCCCAACATGGGAGTCCGGTTTCTAAGCTGGGAGTAATCCTCCTGGTACTTATCTCTACTGTTCTTTACCAGGTTTTTTCACAAACATGTTCTGAACTAAACAGAAAAACAAAAACATTCAAATTTACTGAAGTTCTATTAGTTTCATCTACACAAGTTAAAGTGGAAAAAGGGAGCTTAAAGGTGAATTTTAGAAGCTATGTAGAAGAATAATGAATTATTTAATAGAGACTACACTACAATTATGTTTAGCAAGTTTAAAGTTACTTATTTTTATTATTCCTACAGGTCATAATGATTCAAAATCTAAAATTCACTGTTTTTATCAGCGAAACTGATAAAAACAACCAGGTGGGAATGTGAATTGGTGGGAATGTGAACTGGGTTAACCTTTTTTGGATAAAACTTATAGACACTTAATCTTCTACATGATCCAGCAAGTTCATTTCTTAGTATCTACAACAACAAGGACATCTGTGCTACTCTGCCACTGCAGCACAAGAGTCAAAATCTGGAAACAATTTAAGTGTCTAAGAACAGATGACTAGATTAAGACTCTCTAGTACATATACATAATGGGAACTTGATGCTACATAAATTTTAGATCTGGAACATATCATGCTAGTAAAGTTAGTCACAAGAAGTCACAGACTCAGTATGAGTTCCTCATATGTGGGGTATAAAGACATTAAGAAAATGATAAATGTCCAAAAGAATCTGCCTACAGAACTGATAGGAGTGGGCGGGGGTTAGGGGTGGTGGAAGCACTGGTGCAGAGTGCGGTTTTGAAACTGTACGCATAAAGCCCTGTCATTAACAGTATTGTAAATCATGCTGCCTAAAATAAAAATATAAAAAGTCTCATGAACAGCTACTACGCATTATCTAAAAATAAATTTTAAGTCTAACTATACAGATTCTAAGGTAGATCACAAAGTCAAAAATAATCAACATAATCAAAGATACATAAAGGATGATAGGTATGACTCAAAGACAGGGCACATGCTTTAGATATGCATATTCTAGACGAGGTGATGAAATCAAACTAGGCCACGCGAAGCTAGGTTTATTTTCAGAAAGTTAGTATTTCCTAAGTAAAAGGTAACTTGTTGTAGTGGGAAGGACTAGAAACACATGCTAGAGAGTGGAAGAAAATAAACTTGCTCAGATATCCCTGGAAGAACAGTAGTGATAGTGTTTTCTATAATGAGTAACAGAAAGCGGTATTACTTACATCCCAACTTTACTACTTATGACATTAAGAGACCTCTAACAAGGTCTTTAATGTTTTATACTTTTATCTCTTCACCTGTAAAGTGAATATAACAGTTAAGAAAGGCAGCTTCAAACATAAAGTATGAGCTTGAATGTTGTTAGTGGAAAATACAAATATGACCAGTTGAGAACACCATTACGAGGATTTTTTTTCTTTCTAAATACTTAAGATCTAAATAAATCCAAAACCAAAAAAGCAATCCAGCCTATATGCTAGATTTAGTTTGACATAAGATCCTCTAGAACTTGTGGAGACAAAAGAACTAAAACCAGATGATTCTATTTTAAGACAATCTTTAATACCACCTTCTTCACTTACCAGGCAAATCGTTTTTCTGTCCATTTCTTAAAATTTGAAATAGAAGATATACTAAACACCAGTTTAGTATAAATATACACTGGTAATTAAAGTTGTGACAATATAACATTCTTTGTATAAAAAATGGGTTAACATTAATACAATGTACACAGAATGGGTTCACATTAACTCACATTTTCACATCAAAACTTTAGGCAACTTTTCTCATTATAACCATGAAATTAATGAGCATACAAAATCTTCAGGCATTAAAACAAAATCTAGTGTTTAAATATAATGATAAATTTAATAATAATGTACAATAAACTTAGTAACTGTACTAATCTGACTAAAACACTTTTTTTTCGTGCCTTAAGAAAAATAGTAGCTTAAAAACTTTGTTTTTCAGATAAATAAAAGTAATCCCATAATCACTTACCTGACCTAGATTTTTACTAATTCTGTACAGTGGTAAGAGTAAACTTACTTGTATCTGACTGTTTGTACAGTTTCTGCTGAAACATTGTTCACAATGCATTTAGCTGCACATTCCAATCCTTGCCAGACAGTTGAAAATCCTGCAAATATATTTAAATAATTAAAAGTGTATAACTAAATAAAAACCTTACTAGTTAACTTTCTGGATATTTATATTACCTTGAACACTACTTGCAGCCACAACCATAGCACCATCCAGAGCAGACTTCCCATTTTTGTCTTTTTTAAGAGATTCTGGAACAAGCTTGCTTCCATGCTTCTTGACATGTGGGGCTAATTCCTTTCCAACACAATTTGCTACAGAGCAAACTCCATCAACTAATATCACCAAAGGAAAAAAAATAAGGAAAAAGTATATTCTTCACTTGATCTTTAGAAATCTTTATCAAAATTCTTAGATGAGCACATTAATTTGTTTTATTGCATGATGTTGCCACTTCTATATAAGGGTGGTTTCAAGATTTGTTTTAATTAAAAAAAAAAACCTATTTTGAAAAAATATATAACTCAGGTACATGAAATTCTGCACAGAAAAAAACAAAACCAAAAACTATTGTTTGGTTTAAAGACAAGTTTGTTGATGTTATCGATATTTATAGTCCTGCCTCTCAGATACAGTGTTTTTCTTGTAATTTTACTTAAAAAAAGAAAACATACACCTTTCCTTTCTGGTTGCTGCAATGCAATATGAGTAGGTCGAACTTTTTTTTGTTCATCAAAAATACTTGTATTTTTTCTCAGTATCAGCAAATATTGCACTAAAACAGCATTAAGGAATTTAAATCTAGATAAAAAAAAAAACTGGAGAGGCTGGGACATTATTTTAGTTTTTAGAAAAACCTTGCTATGCCTTACTACTTGCTAGAAGGACACTGCCTGATTCAATAAAAAGTAATCAAATGCTAGTTTTACAGCTCTTTTAGAATTTGTCTAGCAGATGTATCGGTTGCTACAAGAAACCCCTTCCCCCCCCCATCCCCAAGTAATCACTTATTCCAAAGAATACTAAATCCCTTAAAATAAGATTAGTAATCCATGAATAAGCTAACCTCTATACCTGTGGTATCAAGAGAATTGGACAGAACAATCAATTTATCATCTCTATTAAAACAGTAATCCAGCCATGTACCTTCAATTACTATGCAGGGAGCTGTTCTTACAACAGCCATATGCCAGGATAACAAATACAGTCTGAACCATACCTTTTTAAAGGCACAACAATAGTTCTGTCTTCAAAACCATAACACAACTCTTTAACCACTGCTTATTGACTTTTACTAAGCAAGGGAGAATTACCCAGAGGTTTTGGAGAAAATGCAGATTCTGATAAGGTGTGATAAACCCTGGAAATTCTCATCTGTAAGGCACTTAAATAGGTTGTTGCAGCTGGCCTGTAGATCCCACAGTAAGTTGTAACAAATTTTTTCCTAATTCTTTATTCAAGTTAAACCAGTCAAAGGGGTACTTGGATTCATTTAGATGAAGAGATCATTTTTAATTTAACTAAAAAGTAAAGTCATCATAAATTACTTTACCAAGGAACTGACTGACTTTCGCTGCTCCTCCGGTAGCCTGCTTAGCTATATGAAGTCCCTTGGTCACAGCTGGACTAACTTCCACAGGTTTTTCTTCTGGTTGAATCCGTTCTCGGAGTTTAGAAGCACCTTTCTGGATTGCTTTGCCAGTAAACTCAGCACCTTTGACTAAACCCCAACTTACCCAGGAAGCACCTTTTTCAAAGAAAAATTTAAAATTGCACATTTTTTAGCTTTTCACTCCTTTAAACACTTAAAAACATAACAAGAAAACTAACAAGAATAGCAGAAAGTTCAGTATATCATAAACCTTTCAAACATAACAAACCAAACAATCTTCCAATGGAATATATGTGTCTTTTCTATGTAAATTCACTTTATAATACTTTGTAATAAAGTTGTTAGTACTTTAAGCTGCGATTACAACTGTAGGTGACTGTGCACAACTTACTATTGTGAGATTCTAATTCTGAGTGTTGGTGCCATTAATATGGTATTTAGCTAAAAGATATGAAGTATTCTTATTCTTTTTATCTTAATCCAGATACTTTTTTCTCAATGACGTCTTAAGGATGAAAGACACAAAAGATACAAACAGGAATTCAATGAAACTTCTCACATATCATGGTAGAACTTGGTTTCCATTGGTTCCCCAATTTTTTGGCCTACCACTTGCTTTTTAGAAAAATTATTCAGTGCCCCCATGAAGACCTACTTTTTAAAAGTGAATAAGCAGAAAGCATTCCCTAATCCCACCAAAGTCTATTACTGAGCCCACCCCCACTCCCAAATCACTCCAGAGGACTTAAGGGGCTCTATCATATGCTTTGGGGAACACTGGTTTAGGTTAATGTGTATCAGGGGTTCCTATTCCTCATCAATACCAAATCCAAACCCTTTGATCTCAGCACCTGTTTTAGTTTGGATGTAAACCTGAATGACAGAAGCATAAGACCATCCAAAGAATATCACTGTCACTCTCATCCCGTTGTTCATCAATTTACTCGAGTGGGCACCAGTAATCTCTCTATTACACTCAGCCCTGAGATTTTAGCAGCCTCTCCTTGTCTTTCCCAACAATTGGAGGCTCTCTCAGGGTGAGGGGAATGAGACCTATTATTACTGTTTTTGGCATATCGAATACTCCACGGGTAGCTTGCCAGGCTCTGCCATGTAGGTGGGATACTCTTGGTAGCTTACTGGGCTCTCCAAGAGATATGTATATATCTTCTACTGTATTTTGGATATGAATACGCAATGGGGAACTTGCCAGGCTCTGCCGTGTAGACGGGATACTCTTGGTAGCTTACTGGGCTCTCCAAGAGGTATGTATATATCTCCTACTGTATTTTGGATATGAATACGCCATGGGGAGCTTGCCAGGCTCTCCCAAGTGGGCAACAGACTCTCAGTAGCTTACCAGGTTCTCCAAGAGGGAGAACTACGCTATAAGATGTCTTTGCAGTCTCGCGCTTCCGGGAGCTTGGCTTTACAGTCTCTGGATGTTGGCCACTGATGGAATTACAAGGCGCTGGGGGCAGTCCCTGGGTGTGACTGCCTAGCTACTGGAAAATGGGGGATCTGGGTGAAAGAGGCCCAGTCCCAATCCAAGCAACCTTGGAGATCTCGGCCCCGGGTCCCGTGAAGAATATGCGAGAATAAATAATCTGAGATGCAGATACAGAAGGAAACACCAAGTAAAGGGTATCTGGAAGACCAGGGTTGGGAGATATGAACCAAATATAGACTATAGATCTAACACAATGACCAATCAATGCCTCTAGTGCACACTGCAGCACCCCAAAGAAAACAGAGAACAAAAGGGAATGCCCACAGAGGTGGGGTGCAGGGAGAAGGGGTGGAGGAGGTGAAGGGACACTGGGATCACTGGTGGTGGAGAATGGGCACTGGTGGAAGGACAGGTACTCGAGCATTGTATGACTGAAAGGCAAGCACGAAAGTTTATAAATCTGTAACTGTACCCCATGGTGATTCACTAATAAAAAACTTAAAAAAAAAGAATCTGAGGTGAAGATTGAGAAATCTAGATGGTAAATGGTTTAGCTATTTCTTAGGAGTAAGCCCTAAGCATTTGATTTTCTTGATGGCTTCCTGATACATGAATAAAAGGCAGGATTATCAAACAGTAGACAGGATGGCAGGGACCTTTGGTGAAAGGCTCTGAGCTAGGAAGAATGTGGGTAAAAGAGAAGTGGGAATATTGAAAAGATAAATAAAGGAGAATGGTTTCCCTAAGAAAAGGAGATGCTAAAACTTCCTGGAAAGAGCTTAGAATTGACAGTATTTCCTTTTTCTCAACACTGAGGAACTTTCTAAAGCTGGACAAACAAAATACTCATTTTTATTTTTAAAAAATATTTTTTTGGTTTGGGCGCTACACCTAGTGATGCTCAGGGTTTACTCTAGGCTCTGTGCTCAATTATCATATGTAGTGCTGCAGATCAAACCTGGGTCAGCTACAAGCAAGGCAACCAATCTACCTTCTATACTATCACCCCAGCTCCCAGACACAGAAAATATTAAGTACAGGATCCTCACCAAGGTCTGTGGCATGATTTTGATACCATTATTTCAAGTCCTAAGTGAGCCTACATCCAGTAAAAAAGTCTACACATGTCACATCAATGTTTTAGACATTCTCAAACTTTTTACCTTCATAAAACTTGTAGCTTTTATTGACATTTACCCACTCTTTTTCTTTTCCAAAATAACTAGACCAGTCAGCATTCTCACCAGTAATAAATGAGACTCCCTTTCCCCCCACATCCATGCTAACACTGATTATTTTTGGTCTAGTGTTTGTGTGTGTGTGTGTGTGTGTGTGTGTGTGTGTGTGTGTGTGTGTGTGTGTGTGTGTGTATAAAAACAAGAAAGTTCTTAGTGAAACTTACTTAGAAAGATGTGAGGGGAGAGAAAGGAAAAGTGTGTGTTCAAGAATTCAAGAGAGAACAAAGGCTTCTCCAGGGTGAAAATAGGCAAACAAAGAAATGTACGTACAAGCAAGCAAGATACAGTTCAAGAGAGAACAGTCTTGAAGAGCAAATCTTATTTCTGTAACGTGTGCTATTTTTACTGGTGTGAGATCACATCTTATCGTTCTGATTGACTGATGACAAGTGATGGGCAGGAACCATAGCACAGTGGGTAGGGTGTTTGCCTTGCATGTGGCTGACCCAGATTCGATTCCTCCGTCCCTCTCAGAGAGCCCGGCAAGCTACCGAGAGTATCCCGCCCACATGGCAAAGCCTGGCAAGCTCCCCATGGCATATTCGATATGCTAAAAACAGTAACAACAGGTCTCACAACAGAGACATTACTGGTGCCTGCTTGAGCAAATCCATTAGCAACGGGATGACAGTGATACCCATTTTTTGAGAGCAAACAGAAATGAGTCATTGCTAAAGTGAATGAGTGTGATTTAGATACCTGAATATGCATCTTTATACAGAGTCTCTATGAGTAAGATAGAAACAGTGCTCCATGACAGGAAGCTTAGATCATTTGCTCTGTAGTAAATCTTACGTAATTCCTGTGCCTTTCTTTGTTACTTGTACTTTATTTGTTGAACTACTTGTTTCTCACAGCACCCACTTATAAAAGCACGTAAGGGGGCTGGAGCAATAGTACAGTGGGTAGGGTGTTTGCCTTGCACGTGGCCGACCCGGGTTCCATTCCCAGCGTCCCATATGGTCCCCCAAGCACTGCCAGGAGTAATTCCTGAGTGCAGAGCCAGGAGTAACCCCTGAGCATTGCCAGGTGTGACCCCAAAAAAGTAAAAAAAAAAAAATCTCTACCTATTAAAAAAAAAAAAAAAGCACCTAAGGAGACAAAACACTGTCATTTAAGTGGCTTTAACATTATCAGTCTACTATGGCTATTACTAGACCTCTAAGCTTGAAGAAACATAATGAAGTGGAAAAGGTACCAGCATAAAGACACTGAAGAGTTACCAGTATGTGGTTCGGGCACATTTTAAAATGATAAAATGATATAGTCCTGAGAATTTGTTCTTTTGAAATCTTGAGGCTATGTACCTAGGAGGTCTAAGACTTTGTGGTGGTTGATATTTTCCAAAATGGCCTGAAAAGATTTATTACACATTATTCACTCAATTAAACTTGGCATTCCTTCCTTTAATAGGATCTTTCTCTTATTGCCTTGCATCGGGAAGCCCTGTTATTTGTTCATAATAAATGATGCTAGAAATTTCAAGATATATGCTAAAAAGAACTATGGAGCTTTTGCCTGTTTGCTGGGCTGTTCACTCTTGAAGTCCAGAGCCACGATATTAAGAGTTAGACTAGCTTATGGCTATGTCAGTTTTCACATAAATAAAACAGAATAAAGACAGAGAAAAATCTATTATATGGCATTATGTGATATTCTAAGAGACTATAGAACTATACTATTTTAAGTACTTGTCACTGTATCACTGTCATCCTCGTCATCCTGCTGCTCATTGAATTGCTCGAGCGGCACCAGTAACATCTCCATCTTTTTTTTTTTGAGACTTGTTACTGTTTTTGGCATATGGAATTCACCATGGGTAGCTTGCTATGCTCTGCCCTGGGGGTGAAATACTCTCAGTAGCTTGCTGGGCTCTCCGAGAGGGGCAGAAGAATCAAACCCGGCTCGGCCGCATGCAAGGCAAATGCCCTACTGCTGTGCTATCGCTCCAGCCCAAATTTAGATTAAGTTGATTTTATTTAACCGTATATCAATATATTAAATTTACATCAGTCCAGTATATTATCATAATAAAATGTAATATGTTACATGTTTGTCACATTATATCTAACATAAACAGTATTAAAAACACTAAAAATATTAACAAAAGCTGGTGTTAATCTGAGATATCTATTAGGAAAATTCGTGCTCCCCAAATTTGTTTCACCAAAACACAGAAATGCTCAAACTTATAAAATCATTATTTCAAAAATACAAAATATATTTTTATGCATTCCTTATGAAATCCAAAGGTTTCATATTATAATAGGAAGTTAATATTATTGATAGGATACCTGACAAAATATTTTGAGCCACTTTTTCACTCCATTCAGGCAATTCTTTTGATTTTTCTTCTGAAACGGGTTCATAGGGTACAATGTGACTTAGATTAATTTCTTCCTTTGGAGTATCTTTAGCCTATATTATAAAAGTGTTTCAAATTATAAATTAGTGAAGGGTGAGGAAATCATAAACATTATATAATACTAAGTCACAAATACAATATTAAGCCACCAAGTACTAGATATAGTTGATGAAAATACTGAATACACCATAGAGATGCCTCTAGAACCTGCACCAGGCTGTTTCACCTGAGGCAACCCAGAGGGGGGTGGGTGAGTTCTCCTCCCTGCCCCAACAGAGCCCTGGTAGCGGAAAACCTCCAGAACTCAATCATCGCTGCCATGGTCACAGCCACTCTCCACACGCTCAGACAAGCCTCACCTGTGAGTGAATCTGTTGTGTAACCAATATTTTAAATCTTAGAATTCCTGGAGTGCATGGCTGCAAATGAGGATGCGTGACATCCCATACTTTATACCACTGACATACAAAGCATAGCACACCACATTTGACAGGATTTAAAATAGAAGGCGACCAATCTAAGGAGGGTAATGTATATAAGTAATATATATATAAGCAAGCACATAGGCTGGAGTGATAGCACAGCGGGTAGGGCATTTGCCTTGCATGCTGCCAACCCAGGTTCGATTCCCAGCATCCCATATGGTCCCCCAAGCACCGCCAGGAGTAACTCCTGAGTGCAGAGCCAGGAGGAACCCCCAAGCATAGCCGGGTGTGACCCAAAAAGAAAAAAAAAAAGTAAGCACAGAGGCTTAATTTTTTTTTTGCTTTTTTTGGGGGGTCACACCTGGCAATGCACAGGGGTTACTCCTGGCTCTGCACTCAGGAACCACCTCTGGCGGTGCTCAGGGGACCATATGGGATGCTGGGAATCGAACCCGGGTCAGCCGTGTGCAAGGCAAACGCCCTACCTGCTGTGCTATTGCTCCAGCCCCACAGAGGCTCAATCTTTAACCACATGTTAGCCATCTCTTACTGAAGGGCTTAATGGTTCTTGGGTGAAATACAAAAATCTTCACACACTTTCCTCTAAGGAAACGTTTTTGAATCATTTTTACCAGATTATTCATAACAAGCAATACAAAATAAACTACTTCAGTTTTGCTTTGGGGACAGGGTTTGGGGTTTGGGATGAAAACATTCAAAATATGGTGGTGGGAAGGTGTTATGGTGGTGAGATTGGTGTTTGAATATTAAATGTAATCAATTACTGTGAACAACTTTTTAAAATTTTTTTTATTTTTTTGGTTTTTGGATCACACCCGGCGATGCACAGGGGTTACTCCTGGCTCTGTACTTAGGAATTACTCCTGGCAGTGCTCAGGGGACCATAGGGGATGCTGGGAATCGAACCCAGGTCGGCCGTGTGCAGGGCAAACGCCCTACCTGCTGTGCCCCTTATGAACAACTTTATAAAAACAAAATAAAATTAAAAAGTAAAAAATATATATCAGAAAGGTTAAAAGATTTTCATTAAATGATTCAACTGAAAAGCTGTATCTAAATAAAATGATTTTGACAGAAATTAATTAAAAAATATAAACACAAACAATCTACTTTTTTAATGGAATGGCAATTTGGAACACAGAAATAACTGCTTTGAAAATTAAATATGAAAAACAGGTCAAACACTGAAAATCTTAAAAGCTAAACTTAATACTTAAAACAGACCATTACATCTCAATGTTAAAAGCTGAAAACCAAAGTTTCCAGCAGACCATAAAACAAATCTTCTACACGCAGTGAAAGTCACTCATAAGAAAAAGACATACAAAAAAAATTTGCAACCATATTTTGGACAATGATGGCTAATAATACTACAGTTCTGAAAAATTAAGAAGTAGGACTAGACATTTAATAATAAAAATTAAAGGGCAACAGACAGAAAACAAAATCCAAGGAACCCTTAAGTACATGCTCAACATCGTTCATACTGACAATGCAAATTAAGATATCTAATATACTATCGAATCAATATATATCACATACTGCCAAATTACAGAAGGGCTTGAAGAGGATAATATAGAATACTATCAAATAACAAATACGTTTATCATTTAATTTAGTAATCTAACTTCTAAGAATTTATCTCATAAATTACCTATAAAATTATTCATTAAAACACTGCACATAACAACTATGATCTGGAATCATAACACTATAAAAAATCAAAAATTTATTAAAAAATCTTTGATAGGTTCAAACAATAAAAACAATAATAACTGTAAAAAAGAAAGTTTTTCTAGAATTTTTGAATTTGGTTTCATTCTCTTTTCTTGCAATCGAAAAAATATTTTTTTTGTTTTATTCTATTTATTTACTTATTTATTTATTGCATTTTGGGTCACACACCTGGTGATGCGCAGAAGTTACTTCTAGCTCGAATTACCCCTGGTGCTCAGGGTACCATATGGGATGCTGGGAACTGAATCTGGGTGTCAACCACATGCAAGGCAAACGCTCTACCCGCTGTGCTATTGCTCCAGTCCCCCCCTAACTATTTTAGATTAAAAACATCCTTATTAGACATATCTAAGAGAGTCAATACAAACCATAGCAACACTTTTATAAGTAAATATGAATATTCATATGATATTTATAAATTCCAAAGAAAAGTGAGCATTCACCACCATATAGGTTACAACAATAAACAAAGCCAAATTGTGTAATTTGATATACAATGGTATTTTCTTTCTTCAAACATTTGCTATTACCACACAGTACTATATCTGCTTATAGAACTACTACTTCTGCTTAGAATCCCCTTCAATTCTCTTTATCCTTAGGATTTATTTTAGCCAAAATAACTTTTTAAAAGAGTGTCCTTAACAATTTCCCACTCATACACACTTAATTGTCAAGATAGGTTTTTAGAGGGCGCACACAACCTATTTACCTTCATCCCATGATCACACCAGAAAAATTTTGTCCTACCCATTAAACAATAAATTCATTCAGATAAGAAATTTTAACTTTTTATGTATATATATACTAGCACTCAAACATATTTACCAATTCTTATCTAAATTTATCATTTACAACTTATCTATTCAGAATCCAAAAAATTACAGAAGTTACTAAACAAATTTCATAAACTCTCCTTTCTTTTGACCAATGAAGAAATCACTGTATCACTGTTCATCGATTTACCCGAGCGGGCGCCAGTAATGTCTGTATTCGCCCCAGCCCTGAGATTTAAGCAACCTCTCCTTACTAGTCTTTCCCAATGATTGGAGGTTTTTTCAGGGTCAGGGGAATGAGACCTGTTGTTACTATATTTGGCATATCTACTCAGAATCCAAGAAATTACATAATTTTACAAACTTTCTTTTGACCAACAAAGAAATCACTGTATCAAAGTCATCCCGATGTTCATTGATTTACTCGAGTGGGCACCACTAACATCTCCATTCGTCCCAGCCCTGAGATTTTAGCAGCTTCTCCTTACTCATCTTTCCAACAACTGGAAGTTCTTTCAGGGTTAGGGGAATGAGACCTGTTACTGTTACTGTATTTGGCATATAGAATATGCCACGAGGAGCTTGCCAGGCTCTTCCGTGTAGCAGAATACTCTTGGTAGCTTGCTAGGCTCTCTGAGGGGCATATATATATATATACTTCTCTTTATGATGTGTTGTGCGGCTGCTTTGCGACTGCGCGGTCCAGGAATATATTGAAGAAATAAAGAACTGAATTTTTTAAAAGCGTAATAAGAGACAGTAGCATATATAACCCGAAGGTCTTGGTGTAGAATAATATAAAATACAAAAAGAATTTGATCTCTTCAAATAGTATCCTTTAAATTGATTTGTGTAACAAATATTTGGAAAGAGAATTATTAAAGCTAATGTTTACCAATGAATACTTTGTGACTTTGAAAGTTGTTTTGCTTTAGTAAATGAGTGTAAGATTTTATAAAGCGATAGCATAGCAGTAGGGGGTTCGCCTTTCACGCGCCCAATGTTCAATTCCTCTTCTCGGAGAGCCCGGCAAGCTACCGAAAGTACCTCGCCCGCATGGCAGGGCCTGGCAAACTACCCGGGGCGTATTGGATATGCCAAAAACAGTAAAAATAAGTCTCACAATGAGAGACGTTACTGGTGCCCACTCAAACAAATCGATGAGCAACGGGATGACAGTGACAGTGAAGATCTTATAAATAACTTAAACTCGTGAAATTTATCTTTAGCATAGAATGACTTATTGTCCTTTTATTTTACCTACCTTTTTTCCACGTTTCCCTTTACGTACATCCTTACTGCCCTGATCCAACGTTGGACCCAACTGTCTCACATCAGTGTCACTGGGTTCCTTTACTTGGTCAGCAGAATGTCTTGATCTTCCAGGTATTTGGAATTCACTTTCTCCTTCAGCCCAATTCCAGTTGGTCTAGGGGAGTAAGGGAATTAGGTTAACTCAAATCCACATTTTCCCATATCACTTTTAACCAAGCTATGGCACATATATTCTAATAATATACATGTTCTAATAATTTACATGTTCAAATATTTCTGACAGTCTATAAAACTATTTCTGCTTGACTTTTCCCTATCCTTTCATTTTTTTCATCAAACCACAAACCTTCAAGTTCTTTTGTTCAGAGCACATGGCCTAGCATAAATTTCAAAAACAAAGTCTAAAAGATAAATTCAAGGCAGTTATTGATTGGTATAAGAGATTGCTAGGTCAAATACAATTATATTTGAATTTGACTGAATGAGTTTTAAAACACACAAGACTAAATATGCTTAAGGGAAACATGTGTAGTTTACTGAAAACTAGTGGAAGAGTAAATTTTGTTTTTAGGTTGTTTTGTACTTAATACTAAAATTACTATGCTAGCATATTTTGCTGAATGAATAAGAGTAATGACAAGGAAAAATTATAGTTTGTGACTTTATCTATAGTTGGAGTTCTATGACTAAAAGTAAACAAAATATACAATAAAAATAAAAACAGGAAAAAGATGCACAACCTAAAATTCTTATCTTTTTCTTCATTCAGTCTTTCTTTCCTAAATCCCAGTAATCCAGGTCTGATGATGTTAAGAACGAAGAAAAAGACAACTACAGAACATGTCTGAAACACTAAAACCATCACTTTACCTAGTAAACTAGGTAAACTACCTAGTAAACTACAAAACTATGGAATCCATATCCACTGGACTATGTTTCTGCCTTTTTAACCTCCTTTTCATGAGCCCACTGAGTCTGTATTTATTTCTGTATGGGGTTTGTGTATATGGTTACTCTTAAGGTTTAGCATCATCTGTTCCGAAGTATATGTTAATCATATCGTTCTCATAAATAGTGTATATACAACTAATGTTGAGATATCTCTCTGACCCTCAACACAGCAGGTAATCTGATCCATCATCTATGAACTTTTTTACAAAGGAAAAAAATGAAAATCCATTTTATTTCCTGAGAAAACAGAAACAAATCTCTCAATACTCAATTCAAAGAAAAGTATTATGTCAAATACTGACCTTCTCTTCCTGAGCACTGTATATACTTTTTATCATCTATAATACTGTTTCTGTGCTATACTAACTTTAAGAATATATAGTTGTATATTCTGAGGATAACAATTATATGTAATTTTCAGTCTTGTGTCTCACTTTCCACCCCACCATTTAATATAGTACCTGAGTGTAATAATAGATTATAAATATTTGCTAACTTGTAGCACTGTCATCCCGTTGTTCATCGATTTGCTCAAGCGGGTACCAGTAACACCTCCATTGTGAGACTTGTTACTGTTTTTGGCATAAAAAATACGCCACAGATAGCTTGCCAGGCATTTTAAAATCACACTTTTGAGACTAGAATGATCATCTAGTGGGCAGGGTGCTTGCCTTACACACAGCTGACCAGGGTTTGATATGCGGCACCCAATATGGTCCACTGAAGTCCCATCAAGAGTGGATCAGAGTGCAGAGTTAGGAGTAAGCCTTGTGCACTGTGGTCCAAAACGCACAAAAATTAAAAATCACATTATTGTGTTTTAAGTCTTTCATCTACCAGGATAATGAAGATATTTCCTAAATTCAAAATCAGTTCTTTCCACAAAATGCCAATCATATCCATAACCTAAATTGCCTAACATAACACTTTAATAATGCTAAAACTATTTTGACCTCACCATTTAGTCCTAGGAGTTCACTTTACTAACTGACAAAGAACTAAGAGCTAATAGTCACAGAACATTTTCATCACAATAGAATAAAGCAGATGTACTGTCCCCATTTATAAGAAAATTAAAATTAAAACTTCAAGAGCTTGAATAAAAACTTAAGCAATCTGATTCCAAACCCCACAATCTTAGTATTTAGTTACCTCCCAATTTGTATTTGTAAATGTACAACTTATTGTTTTAAATTATTTAATATCTCCTAATTTTGATTACATTACGGTTTAGAACATAAGAGCTTATGCAAGTCTACTTTCATTCATGATCACACAAATTACCTGGAGTCGAAGGTCAGACATTTGTCGTAAAAGATCCTCGAAGAGTTCTCGTTCATCTTCAGGTAATTCGGAAGACAACACAACCCCCACAAAACAGCCTGCTGCTTGTAACATTGTGTCCGGAAACATGTAGGCGCCTACAGTACATTTAAGAACTGGAGATCTATCAGGAACTAGGGGGTACAACCAGTCACAAACCTGAAAGGGAAAGTTTTTTTTTTTTTAAATGACGGTCTCTACACAAGCTTTAAATCTTAACAGAAAATAAACATTGAAAAGTTTGAAATTAATTTTATACATAGAACAATCAGCTTTAACAAATATCCCATGTGTGAGCCACTTGTAAGTGTGATCTTCTTACAAACCATAAAAACCATTCTAAACAACGTTAGAGGCCAGAGTAATAGTACAGTGATTAGGGCACTTGTCTTGCATGCAGCCAACCCAGATTCGATCCCTGGCACCACATATGGTCTGTCCCCTGATCAATGCCAGGAATGATTCAGGAGCTCAGGGCCATGGGTAAGTTCTGCACACCACCAGGATGTATGGCCCCCCCAAACAAAAAAGTTAGTGTACTAATACAACTCCCCCTTCCCCCATCCACTAATAAAATCTTAAAGCCAGGCCTTATGTAGTGTACTATTAGCCAATGATGAGTCTAGCTTTGAATAAATAATCACTGTTACTGTCACTGTCATCCCACTGCTCATCTATTTACTCGAGTGGGCACCAGTAACATCTCCATTGTGAGACTTGTTACTGTTTTTGGCATATCGAATATGCCATGCGTAGCTTGCCAGGCCCTGCTGTGTGGGCGAGATACTCTCTGTAGCTTGCCCAGTTATCCAAAAGGGGTGGAGGAATCGAACTCGGGCCAGCCGCATACAAGGCAAACACCCTACCCGCTGTGCTATTGCTCCATAAATAACATTCGATTATTCAAGTTAGACATCATTTTGTGGAAATAATTTTTGAGTACTCCACATGTATTTGGGACTGGAGCAACAGCACAGCAGGTAGGGCATTTGCCTTACATGCAGCGGACCCAGGTTTGATTCTCCGTCCCTCTTGGGAGAGCCTGGCAAGCTACCCATGGCATATTCGATATGCCAAAAACAGTAACAAGTCTCACAATGGAGACGTTACTAGTGCCTGCTTGAGTACAATGATGAGCAACGGGACAACAGTGCTAAGTGTATTTATTGATATGCTCCTCACAACATTCCCATGAGGCTATTTAGTTATTATTTTGTATACAAGGAAATAGGCACAGAAGTTGTACAACTTGCTTTGTATGTAATTCACTGGGGCTTGATCCCTGCCATCCCCTATGGTCTCCTAGCACTGACAAGGTGTGATTCCTGAGTGCAGAGGCAAAAGTAACCCAATGTATCGCGAATAAGACATTGCACTAAGTCAGTGTAACTAAAACGTAGATTTAGGATTCTGACACAAGTAGTCTTGTAGCAGAGAAATGTAATAATTTGTGGGGGCGGCGTAAGGGGCTAGGCCACATCCATGGTGCTGAGGAGTGACCCCTTGTGGTACTCAAGGGACTAGGTGGTGCTGAAGATAAAACTGAGATAGGCAGACTATCTCCCTGGCCCCAAAGTCCAACAATTTTTTATTAGAAACACATTACTTAGAACACTAAATAATTTTTTTGTATTAAACCTAAGAAAACTGAAATGACAAAGTTAAATTTGAATATCATGTTTATGGACATGCGAAGTTAAATAAAAATGACAAAGCTGTCATGAAGCAAATCTGGGGAATGAACACTAGCACATTAGGACTTATACCAACATCATGGAGAGTTAAATATGAAAGGTTCCAAGTTTAAATCAATATTCAACTACATTCTTTCCCACCGAGATATATTCTTTGAGAAACCAGAATTTCAGAGTCCCTCTACCAGGTTACCTATCTTCCTAATACCAAAACAAACAAACAAACAAACAAAAAAAAAAAAACTTGAATGGCCAATTTCAAAATACTGTATCATGATCAATTAGTCAAAGTAATTGATTCCATATAAAATTCCAGACAAAATAATTGATTCCAGACAAAAGATTCCATATAAAAGCCAGAATTCTGGTAATTGACAGAATATAAACCTGCAGAGATAAAGTACTTAAATATGATCTTTTCTTGCATAGTGCTTAATAAAGATTTTCAGATTTTTCCCCACTTTTTATGACTGGCTCAAAAGTCATTCTCCATCTTATATGAAAGACTGACAAAGCATGATTTGTAACTGTGGCCTATGAAAATTATTTAAATAGGTAGTTATGTACTTTGTCAGTACTAGTTGCTGGTTTTTTTTTTTTTTTGGTCACACCCAGGGTTTACTCCTGGTTCTGTGCTCAAGGGTCACTCAAGGGGCCATATGCAGTGCAAGCTCCTTAACTATCGACTCTGCCCATTTATGTTTAATATTAAAAATATTAAAGAATGAAACATCTTTCTCTCAATTTCAGTTCTAAATTATTTAGGATGAAATTCACAAATAAAACATTCAAATACAAATATTAAATCGGATATGGATTTTTGAAAAAAAATCTTAAAGATTATACTTTAATACAAACTTCAGGGAAGGTTTCTTTTTCCTTGTTTTTTAAATTTGTTTATTTTGCTTTGAGGTCATACCTGTCTGTGAAAAGGGCTTATTCCTGGCTCTGCACACAGGAATCACTCCTGTTAGGCTGGGGGTGGGGAGGCGGGCGTATGGTGTACAGGAATTGAACCCTACCAAGTCACATACAAAGTACCTTACCTGCTGTATCTCCCCAGCCCCTAAGAAAGGCTTCTTATACAATGCCATGAATTCAATAAAATTAATGACATCATCAAAATGACCAACACCTTGACAGACAGAGCTAGTGAATCTCAAATATTTTCCAGTAAAACTCTGTAGACCCAGGACGGGGTGAGAGTATGGATAGTGTGGGTGCTAGCTTTCCCCAGCATCCCACAGGTTCCATTCCCAGAGTCTGTCAGGAGTGATTCCTGAGTGCAAAAGCAGGACTAACCCTGAGCACTGCTGGGTGTGGCCCCAAAACAAAAACAGAAAACAAACAAAACTGCCTCAAACAAAACTTTATAGACACGTTATTACACAGTTATTACACACCTTATTACACACCGTTATTACACACCACTACACACCAGACAGTTCATTTACCAGCTGATTTCTATCAGGTAAAGTCATCCAAGCACTGTATGAGCTGTTACAGATTGATGCAATTTAAAGTAATATTCTCAGGGTAAAAGAGATACTCTAGGGATTAAGGCACATGCCTTGCAAGTGACCGATGCTGGCTCAATTATTGGTACACATGGTTCCCTGAACCCTCTGGATGTCTGTCTCCAAGCACAACTGAAGTGATCCCAGCACTACAAAACCCAAGCAGCCCTGCACATCCTCAGACACTTGCGGTGAACTGCAGTAGACCCAATTAGCTCAGAATCAACAGGAGGGAGAGCCCTCCCCCACTCCCCAAATTATTACTCAAAGCAAAAAATTATTAGTTCTTGGAAGCCCTATTTCTACTTAATACCATGTGATCTTACTCTAATTTCCTAAGATGACCAATAGTTACTTTAATAACATAAGAAATTATGGGCTGATGAGATTATAATACAGGGGTTAAGGCACTTGCGAGTAGTGCACCATAGTTTGTTATCTTGCACTGCCAGGACTAACTCCTGAGCACAGAGTCAGGAGCTGCACTGCCAGGTGTGGCCCAAACACCAAAGCCACCACCAATAACCCCTGCAAATAAAAAAATTCTAATTTCCAGCGGAGATAAAGCACAAGAGGACAGAACATAAGCACTTGCCTCTTATGCTGCAGGCTCTAGTTTGATCCCCCATACCATAAAAGGTCCCCTGAGCACCATCAGGAGCCACACCACAGAGCAGAACCAGGAATAGTTCCTGAGCATTGAGGATGTCACCCAATATCCTATTTTAAAATAAACTGAAATGGTACTGGCACCTAATTTCAGTATTTAGTGATCTTTGCATTTTGGAATAAAAACATTCAGTAAGTGGGCACATTTTTTTTTGCATTTGTGAGGCACACCAGGTGGTTCTCAGGGCTTATGGCTCTGCACTCAACTCGTGGTGGGGTTCCGGTAACCCTACGTGGTGCTGGGGATATAACGTGGGTCAGTTGTGCACATGCAAGGCAAGTACCCAACCTGCTATACCATTGCTCTGGCCCCCTGATGTCCAGTATTTTAAAAATAGGTTGCTGTTAGTTGTGACAACTAGGCACCGGGAGCATCCAGGTCAGTTTTTCAGGGACAATTACAATTCTACATTCACAGAGCTGTTACATATTGTAACTCACACATTTGGGACATGTTTTGTGAGTTACAAAAATACCTTCTGAAATTAAAGTTGTTAGGTGTTTTTAGAAAAATGATTTAAAAATAAAGACTGCTCCATACCCTTAGGTCCTATCATCTCAAACTTAGTAATACTATGACCTTGTGTGTGTATATATATGTATACATGTACATATATATATTTTGTTTATTTGTTTTGTTTTGAATAGGGGCCCACTTCCAGCAAGCTAGAAACTAGGGGGTCCAGTCAGTGGTAGTTTAACTCCCAGTGATGCTTATGCCAGGAGTGGTCTGACGAGATTTTATCTTGAAAAAGAAAAAGAAAGGTTATCAAAGGCAGACTGGCAGATTTTCAAGAGCCATCACTATCATGGGATATATTTTAGAAGAAACTCAAATTTATGATAATTCTGTATTTAAATCACACATATTATAAAGAAACAAAAATGAATTTGATATAGACTTCAAGTTATATTTTTCTTTGGCTTACCTGAAGAAATCCAGGAGGACGATTCAGAACTGTATCAAGAGAATTATCCAAGAACCTGACAATTCGAAGGTATCCAGGATATGATGGTGCACTAACTTCTCCTGCAGGATTTACAAAAAATATCTGTACTCCATTTGGTATCAAAATCAACTCATCTGCATCTAGCCCTAAGGATTCAAGAGGTGGGGGCTGAGAATGATTCCGATAAAAGTCTTCTCCAACTGAAGAAACTTCCCCAGATTCCGTTCCATAGGATACTGTGTAGTGACCCTCGGCAGCCTGGGGCGTATAAGCAGGAGGTGCTTCTGCTGGATGACTCTGATTCTGAGACGGCAAGGCCAGGGAACTAGGTACAAGAACTGACCCTGAATTTGAAGTGCTTCCATTTACTTCTGTGTGTTGTGAAGATGAAGTAAAGGACTCAGGATTTGGTGACTTTTCTGGTATGTCTTTAGGTGGAAATTCTGGATATAACTTGGGCACCTCCTGAAGATCATTCCGCAAAGAAGTGGCGAGACCTTTCTCTAGAATTTCCAACCTGGTACGCACATTCTGGAGTGTTTCTTTCATTTTCTGCTGCATCTGTCTAGCAGATTCCCACTCAGGGCCTGTGTGTTCAGGCTCTGATGATGAAACACTGATTCCTCTGAGCAGGTGTCCTATTCCTTGCTTATAGTAGTTCTTTGCTTCTTCCTTCTGGCCTAATTCATCTGTATTCAGTCCTTTATTAACAAATACGAAGGCCTTCTTGTATGCTTCCTTGATGGTTTTAATTTCAGTAGGTTCCTCATTTTGTGGCTCTTGCTCCATTTCTGCAAAACAGGAAATATTATACTTATTATCCCATTGAGCTCATTGTTTACGTATCATGAATTTCTCCTACCTGAATATACTTTAAGAGGGCAAACTTTTGTCAGTTTGTTCATTATTGCATTCTCTAAAGCCTACTAAAATACATCTGATAGAGGCAAAGTACTCAATACATAGTTATTGAATGGATATATAATGCTCTTGGTTCAAATTTCTTTGTAATTGAAAATAGAAAAGAATAAGTCAGAATAGATCTACTGAATGTAAGGAGAGGCTGCTAAAATCTCAGGGCTGGGACGAATAGAGATGTTACTGTCACCCGCTGGAGTAAATCGATGAACAACGGGACGACAGTGATACAGTGATACAGATCTACTGAATAATTTTCTTGTCCCATTAAAAAAAATTCTTATGTACTTGTTACTTATGTACTCTGTGCACAATATTATTAAAATGATTAACAAGATTAAACAAAATTAAAGAAAAACGAAACAAAAAGTTTCATTAAAAAAACTAAAATCCAGAATAATGCAATTATATACCAATGGGTACCTCAAACAGAAAAGACTGGTGAGCATCAGAAAAGCCAGACACTCGAACTATCATACTCTGCTAACAGAAGTAAACACAGTAGTCATTAAAAAAAAAAAAAACTGACAGAGAAGGGAACACCTAGTAGAGAATATTGGGAGGACCCACTCGGGCTGAAAGCCGAGTACTAAAAGTGGACTATAGACTGAACATGATGGCCACCAATACCTCTATTGCAAACTACAACATCCAACAGGAGAGAGCACAAAAAGGAATGCCCAGCCACAGAGGCAGGGTGGGGGTAGGCGTGGTGGGAGGGATACTAGGAAAATTGATGGAGGAGAATGGGCACTGGTGGAGGGATGTAAACCAAATATAAACATGAAAGTTCGTAAGTTTGTAACTACCCCACAGTGATTTACTAATTAAAAAAAAACTGGCCATTTACTAAATCTAAACATTCACATGCTTTATGACTCGGCAATTCCACTTGAGGATATGAATAACCAGCCACACCATAACACAATGAAGAGAGCTTTTAGCAGCTGATTCAAAAAGCAAAAAACCCAAACTTAAATATCCACCCACAGGAGAAGGGAAAGTGTGAATATACATATCACAGTACTATACAATATTTAAAAAAAAAGTTCTGTATAGCCAACGGGTATATGAAAAAGTGCTCACCATCACTCATGATCAGGGAAATGCAAATCCAAATAACAATGAAACATCATCTCATGCCAGAGAGAATGGCCCTTATATCCAAAATTCTGGAAGTAGACAATGTCTGTGGTATCATGTGAGAAAGAAACCCTCATTCAGTGTTCGTGCAAATTTTGTCGGGTTCAGCCTTAATAGAAAGCAATAGAGACCGCACCAAAACGTAGGAATAGATCTCCCACATGAACCAGTGATACCACTTGGCATTTATCCTCAAAACAAAAACATTAAGCTGAAAGACTATATGCACACCTATATTCATCACTGCACTTAGTACAACAGCTAAGACATGGGAACAACCCAAATGCCCAACTATAGATGAATGGGATAAGTATATATACACAACAGAACACTGCAGCTCTAAGAACAAAACCATGCAACTTGCAGTAACTTGGATGGAAATAGAGGGTATCATGCTGAGTGAAGTCAGAAAGAAAGGAATACAAAATAATCTCATATGTGGGACCTAAAGATAGACAGTGAGGGAGCAATAAAGGGCCTAAGGCAACACAAAAGTAGCAATTTACCAAGTGAGGAGGTGTAAAGATAGGAGTGTCAGGGTCATTGGGAGAGGGAGGTGGACACACTGAAAGGCTATCAGACACAGATGTTCATGATAGGTATGGTGTGTTGGAAGTATGTACATGGGAAATTACCAGTAACAATACTGTAAATCATAGACCCCCCCACAAAAATTTAATAAAGAAAAATGATTATGTAACTAATGAATTTCACCAATTCTTTAAAAAGTTGATATCGGCAAATATCACTCACACTTGGATATGATTTAACACAAACTGGAGTATCAGCATCAACAAGATAAGCAAAAGTTAGAAAAGACTTTGTATAGTTCTACGTAAGCAAAGAAGCAGAATTGGTTGGACTTAATGATGATAAAAATAGTGCTTACCACTGGGGACATAGACTTAGGAGGAACAAATGGAGACTTCGTGGCATATGAAAATTTCTTTTAAGATCTGACTCATAATTAATGGGCCTACATATATAAAAAATAAATTTTTAAATTTCATATTAGTACAATACATGTACATTCTGTTATTGTTTAATAAATGTGACATCATAACTCACAAGGTAGAGAATTAAGAGTTAACAGTCCTTTGTTTCTTTTAATTCACAAAACAACACATTCCAGAAAGCTGAAGCCTAAGTCAAGAGAGAGAGAGAGAGAGAGAGAGAGAGAGAGAGAGAGAGAGAGTGGAGGGGGGGTTGGGGGGAAGCGGGACTGTTAGAGAATCAGCTCCATTTTACAGCATTATCAGAGAAACTCCAAAACAGAAGGAAAGATGAAATTCAATAGTCCTTTGAAAATGCAAACGGGTAGAAAGGGGGCTTATTGTAATACTATTTCCAAATTAAAAACCTTGGAAGGAATACATTTGGGATTCCTGGGGCCTCAATTTTCACTGCAACCTTATAAAAATATCTTAATACTAGGTGCATGATGGAAAAAATTACTAGTTAAAATAATAAATGGAGCAGCAATAGCAAAATACGATCCACATACAATTTAAAATTTTCTTATAGTCACATTAAAAACAGGTGAAATTAATTTCAGTTATAGTATTTCAAATGCACTCAATATGAAAATTGAGATATTTTACTTACCTTTGGGAGGGATTGTCTCAAAACTTAGTATTTTATTCTTGCAACATATATCAATTCCAACTAACTCCATATTAAATACTCAACACACACGTGTTTACCAATACTTAACACAACTTCAGTTTTAAAGATTTTCCCCCTTGTCAATTTACAATTGGTTAATTTAATAATTTCTTACCCAAAAGGTAGACTAACCATTGGTCAGCTTTACCATATAGCCAAGTTTCATGAGAATATATTTAATACTCCATTTAAAAAACACTATTTACAAATGACCAAATACAGACCTACCTTACTAGTCCAATCTGCAATCCTATCAACAGTGAAGATCTCTTTCTCTAGAATTCTACATTGTTGTGTCATTAAAACACCTAACCATTCCACAGCTCTCATCCACTTCCCTCAGAAACTACACAGGAATTCTGCTCTCCACCTTCCCTGGACACAGGAAGGTTCAGAGTTCAGAAAACAAGAAGGCACTAGACAGTAGAAAGGAGCGCCAGAAGGACTGGTCCATGGGTGGAAGTTTACCACCAGTGGGAAATGGGGAGGGCAGTTAGGACAGAGAAAGGACCGCTAAGACAATGACAGCTGGAGATGATCACTCTGGACAAGACCTGTGTGCCAAAAGGAGGTAAAGCATATAACCTCTCAGTACCCATATTGCAAACCATAATGTCTAAAAAGAGGGGGTAGGCAGAGATGTCTGCCATAGAGGAAGGCAGAGCAGGGATGGGGGGAGAAGAAAACTGGGGACATTGGTGGTGGGGCATGTACACTTGTGAAGGCAAGGCTGTTGGAACACTGTATGACTGAAACCCAATCAAGAACAATTCTGTAACTGTGTTTCATGGTGATAGAAAAAAAGGTCATTAGAGAGGCTTTTGTGAATTAAATTTGTCATTGACTTGAATAAGATCTTGACCAATGCTGATTTAGCATGGACTTGTTCTGCTTTATTACCTTACAAGACTATTATATGGCACTATTAAAACTATTATAGGGCACTATACTGCTGAATGTGCTGTATACAATGTTTATCTCATGTATACTTAGAAACATCTTTTTCAATTAATTTTTTCAATTTATTTATTTTATTGAATTGCCATGAGATACACAGTTACAAAGCTGTTCATGATTGGGTTTCAGTCATATAATGGCCCAACACCCATCCCTTCACTAGTGTACATTTCCCACCATCAGTGTCTCCAGTATTGCTCTGGCAACAATGCCCCCCCCAACCCCCAAATCCCCAAATACCTCTAAGGCATTCAGTCTCTCCCTCCCTCCCCCACCCTCTCTCTGACCTTCCTCCCTCCCTCCCCAGGCCTCCCCTTTTGGGCATTATGCTTTGCAATAGAGATACAAGAAGCCATGTTAGGTTCCTTACCCACTTTCAGCATGCAGCTCCCATCCAGAGCAATCCACTTCCAACTGTCATTGTCATAGTGGTGCCTTCTCTATCCCAATTGCCCTCTCGACCACAGCACTTGGTCAACTTCCATGTTCTTCCCCAAACTCCCTTGCCAATTTTTCCCCTTTTTAAAATAAGTCATAACTCACCCATCCTATTCTTACTATGGTGCATGTGTTTGTTTTGTTTTGTTTTGTTTTATTTTGGAGCCACACTTGGCAGTGCTCAGGGCTCGCACTAGGCTCTGGGTGCCAGAGACAGAACCTGTGTCCATTCCTACCCCTTGCAAGGCAAACACCCTACCCACAGTACTATTGCTCTGGCATTTACTTAGGGCCATAAAACCTCTTCAGAATTAAACATTCCCTACCTCCTGGGTCAATAGTGTTCATATGGCAACAACTCCAAGAATGCATCTCATTAGGGATTTAATTACAACCAAATTTATTTTCCCATTTATTAAACCAATTTGCACAACTGTTACAACGGGTAAAAACTGAATGGGGGGGGTGGTGGGAGGAAACCTCAAGTTTCCATTTGTTCCAATTATTTTTGGGTTTTGTTTGCTTGTTTTTCAGTCACATCCAGCGGCTGATTTTGCACTCAGGGATCAGGGGATCACACGGAACGCTGAGGACTGGCAGCATGCAAGGCAAGTGCTTTACCGCTGTACTATCTCTCAGGTCCTTGCATTTATATCAATATTCTAACAATGTGTATGACAGATTAAAAGCTTTCAAACATAAATTACACTAACAAAAGCAGAATAAATATTTTAAGCATAAATAAATATACTCTGGACGTAGTTGAGGGGAAGATAATCAATACAGTTTCAAAAAGGAGGAGCTGTGAAAAATACCACCTTTTGGGGTTTGGTACAAGGGATAGAATCCAGGGTTCCACACATAAAAGGCAAGAGCTTTCTTTACTGCTGAGCCACACCCCCAGCTCTTTCCTATACTTTAAAACTTGGTGATTTTAAAATGTAGTATTGTAATAACCAGAATCTGGAAAAATCCCGAGTGCACGAGAGAACAGATGACTTGTTAAAGAAACTCTGGTACATCTACACAATGGAATACTGTGCAGCTGTTAGAAAAGATGAAGCCATGAAATTTGCATATAGGTGGATCAACATGGAAAGTAACATGTTAGTGAAATGAGTCAGAAAAAGAGGGACAGACATAGAAAGATTGCACTCATTTGTGGAATAGAAAGTAACAGAATGGGAGACTAACACCCAAGAATAGTAGAGATAAGTTCCAGGAGGTTCACTCCACAGCTTGGAAGCTGGCCTCACATGCTAGGTGAAGAAGCAGCTCTGATAGAGAAGGGATCACCAAGCAAAGGGTGCTAGGTGGGCCCACTAGGGATGGGAGATACAGGCTGAAGATAGACTATAGACTGAACATGATGTCTATTTAATACCTCTGTAGCAAACCACAACACCAAAAAGAGAGAGAGCAAAAGGGAATGCCCTGCCACAGTGGCGGAGTAGGCTGAAGGGAACAGGGTGGGGTGGTGGGAAGAATGCTGGGATCATTGGTGGTGGAAAATGGGCACTGCTGGAGGGATGGGTACTCGATCACTGTATGACTGAAACGCAAGCATGAAAATTTGTAAGTCTGTAACTTTATCTCATGGTGATTCACTAATTAAAAAAATAATAAAAAATAAAATAAAGTGTAGTATTATGCTCCTTTGAAAACTGGTGAGAATGAATGCCAACTTTAGATTCAAATGCTGGCATTTGTGTGAAAAATGCATTCTATGTAACTACCCTGGATTATGCAATAGTGTTAAACATTAACTTAAAGGGGCAGTTTTACAAAAACTACTTTAGAAGTTCACAAGCAAATCGGCACTATTAAACCACTTCCCACAGATTACTTGGAAACATAAAATGCACGTAATCTATAAAATCCTTAGAAGCACCATAATTCACTGTTTATTAAGTTCCTGAGATATGCTTGGCATTGTTTTAAATTTCATTTAATCCCCATATCCTTTAAAGATTATTATCTGATTTCAAAAACACTTTACAAATACTGAGGAGCCTGCCAAAGACACAGGCAGTAAATGGAAGAGGCAGACTCAAAACTCAACAAGTATTTGTCAAGGAAATGAAATGTCTGACTCCAAAGCTAAAGTTCCTACTATGCTTACAAATGAACAGACTGAGGGAGAAATGAAGGTAGTTAGAGTGTTCCCAAGTACAAAGCATTTGGATTAAATCTTGATAGCATTTGAAGAAGCAAGATCAAGGAACTCTCAATAGAAGGAATATGATCTTAAATTCACCTTTACTTCAAAGCTCATTTTAATATTACGTGCTTAAAGATTTATGATTAATGTAAAGAATTTAAAAAAAAAATTTGGCAAAATTTTAGAGTGTGGCAAAGCACTCTACAACACTGAAGCTAAAGATATCTTCAAGGACGAAACTCCATTGATCAAACAAGTGTAACAGAGATAAACAAATGGGACTATCTTAAGCTAAGAAGTTTCTGTACCTCAAAAGAAAAAGTGACCAGAATACAAAAATAGTCTACAGAATAGGAAAGGATATTCACCCAACACCCCTCTGATAAGGGGTTAATATCAAGGATATACAAGGCACTGGTTGAACTCTGCAAGAAGAAAACATCCAAATCAGAGAATGGGGCGAACAAAAACTTTCTCAAAGGAGAAATCCAAATGGCCAAAGACACATGAAAAAATGCTCTTCACTGCTAGTCAACAGGGAGATGCAGATCACAACAACTGTGAGATATTATCTCACACCACAGAGACTGGCACACATCCAAAAGAACAAAAACAACTGGTGTTGGCGTGGATGCGGGGAGAAAGTCTCCTTCACTGCTGGTGGGAATGCCGACTGGTTCAACCTTTTGGGGAAAACAATATGGACATTTCTCAAAAAACTAGGAATCCAGCTCCCATTTGATCCAGCAATACCACTTCTGGGAATATATCCTGGAGATGCAAAAAATGTACAGTGGAAATGATATCTACACATGTATGTTTACTGCAGCACTATTTACAATAGCTTGAATCTGGAAAAAACCCGAGTGCCCGAGAACAGATGACTGGTTAAAAGAAACTTTGGTATACCTACACAATGGAATATCCTGCAGCTGTTAGAAAAAAATGAAGTCATGAAATTTGCCCATAAGTGGGTCAACATGGAGAGTATCATGCTAAGTGAAATGAGTCAGAAAGAGAGGGACAGACATAAAAGGGCTGCACTCATCCATGGAATATAAATTAACATATGAGGAGACTAACACTTTCATTTAGCATGATATTCTCCATGTTGACCCACTTATAACAGCTGCAGAATATTCCATTGTCCAAGGAGAAGGACAGTTAAAATAAGGGTCAGGAGGACTGCCCCAGGGCTTGATAGCCAATCTCATGCGCTGGGGGTATAGGTAGCTGGGATGGAGAGAGGAACACTAAGTAAACGATGGTTGGAGGGATCACTCAGGAGTAGATGCATGTTCAAAGTCGACTATGGACCAAACATGATGGCTGCTTTCTACCTGTATTGCAAACCATAACACCCAAGAGGACAGAGTAAGAGGGATTGTGCCTGCTACAGAGGCAACAGGTGGGAAGGAGTGTAGGTAAGGGAAGGGATACTGGGAACGTTGGGGGTAGAGAATGGGCACTGGTGCAGGGATGGGTACTTTAACGTTGTTTGACTGGAATGCAATCATGAAAGTCTGTAAGTCTGTAAATGTATCTCATGATGATTCATTAAAAAAAAAAAAATGGGGCCCGTAGTTTACAATCTTAATAATAGGGTTTCAAGTGCACTGGATTTAAAATTAGGGGCCCTATTCTGCATGCCTGGAAGCCTGGGCCATTTCCTGCACTTGGTAGTTCACAAGACTGCAAGGGCCACACCCCACGGTTTTCAGGAGGCCATGGAGTGCTGGGATTCTAAAGATGGAAATAGAAAATCTGATGTCCATTTGAAGATAGTAAAAAAAACAGAACCTACACCAGTTTTAAGTCCTGCACTATAAAGCATGGTTCCAGTTACCAACAAAGCATTTCTCCTTAAATGTTTTAATTAAAACAAAATATATTTCAAATATAACTCTGTGTGTTTATGTGCATGCCCGTGCTGGCAGACATGTGCTTTAAAAGATGCTCAGGAGCAGATAAAAGGCAGACTTCTGGCCCAAACCCTTGGTTATTCGGTACAATCCCTTAAAGCACTGAAAGCACGCACAACCAAGCTAATGGGCAACATCCCAAGTAGTCTTTAATAAAACAGCATTTTTATCTCCCCGAGAGCAGTGTTTCTCAACTCTTTTCCGACCGAGGACCTATTTCCTTCTGATCCTATTTCCCTTCAGTAGCCCTCCCCGTAAAAATTTAAAAATCATTCCCCTAGACTCCCACGACTTTGGACTCGGGCTTGTTAGAGGAACTGCACTGGGGCTGTTTTCAGAAAGTCCCCGGTGAGAGAAACCTTCCCTTTAGAAAGCCACCCAACGATGCAGAGTGACGACCAGTGACAAAAGAAGAAAAAAATATATATACATATATATATTTAACGTGAGCCACAGTCATCAATCATCTGATTTGCAGGGGGCGGGGAGGGGAAAGAGAGAAAAAGCTTCGATTTCCTAAATTATCTATCTTAAAGTCCCTACGTAGAGGCAACAATAATCCCGCACAAGGCACACAAGGACGGCACAATACAGCAAATCTGCAGGCTCCCGCGGAGACCGCTGGAAAACATTCCTGAAAACGGGGGGCTGGGGGTGGAGCACTGCACCGCAGGATTGGGGAGAGGGGGGCGGGGCGCGACACCGCGCGGCTCGGTCCCCAACACTCCCGGATGGGGGGGGGGGAGGACACGCACTGGGGTGAGGGGCGCGCGCCTCCAGGCGCCGAAATCCCCGCCCCCCTCCAGGAATTTTCGCGCAACAATCCCTAGCGTTCCACTCCTCCGAAAGGACGGGGTGGGCGGCGTCGCGCGGTCGGAACGGGCCCCGGAGACGCAGGCGAGGCCAGCGCTCCCCAGGGTGGCGCAGCGAAAAGGGGAGCGGCCGCGAGAGCCCCGGGGTCACGCGGCAGGGAGGGGAAGTAGCCCACTACCCCTTCGCCAACTCCGCCCTCTGGAAATCACACCCAGTTCAAGCCAAGTTTCACCCCCAGGACTTCGAATAGCCCCCCGCCCCCATCCGCCGCCCCCTCCCGCCGCCTCAGGTTCGGTCCCGCCCAGGTAAGTCAGCGCAGGGTCCGGGGCACGGGAGGACCCGCACCCGGACGAGTCCCCGCCGCCGCCCCACCTGTGTGCTCCAGAGCGCCGGCGCGCTGCGGCCCCTAACGGCGAGCTCCCGGCCCGCTCGCGGACGCCCCCGGCCCGCTCCGTACGCTCCCGGCGCCCCGATCCCGAAGTTCCAAGCGCCCCGCGCTGCGCACGCGCCACCGCGCGCCGAGAGTCCCGGAGCTCCCCGGCTCGCGCGCCACGTCTCGCGGCCCCAGCCCGCGGCCGCCGTGGAGCGCCTTTCACGTGACGCCCACGGGGGCGTGGCCCGCGTGCCATAGCTCGGCGCACGCGTCACCGAGCCCGGGAGGGGCGGGGCTCCTGCGCTCCGCCTTGCGGCGGTCTGCGTTTGCCCCCCCTTTCCCCCCCCCCCCCCCCCCCCGGCTCCTTTAAATTCCAGGGGGAGGAGGGTGGAAAGGAGGACTGGCCCGCCGTAGCTGGCGGCTCAGCGCCCGTCTCCCGATTACGGAATCCTGCGGCCACGCTTGCGCGGGCCCAGCACCAAGGCTGAGTGGGGTTTGGGGAACAGCAGCTGGGCGAACCCGAGGAGCGGGGACAGCTGGAAGGAGCGCAGGGCATAGGGCCAGCGGGAGAACAAAAGCTAATTCAGCTTGGACTGGAATCATTGTGACTCAGCTGTCCTGGGAGAGGCCAGGTACTAGCGACAAAGTGAACGTGCAGTGCTCCGGAAGTGGAGGTGGGGAGAGTGCGTGCAGACACGTGCTTACAATAGCTCCCGCAAAGTGGGTCGAAACCGGTCCAGACCGGTAGGGACCAGTAGTATTTATGAGTATGCAAGCTAAAAGGGAGAAATCAAGGTTGTCAACTTTCCCTCACTTCAAAGTTAGTAAACTATTACATATGGCAGATGGGAAAGGCCAGTATTTTGTTTGTTTGGGGTGGGGGTGTCTTTCTTTATCAATCACTGTGAGATTGACCCTTACAAAGCTGTTCATGATTAGGTTTCAGTCATACAGTGTTCCAACAACCATCCCTCCACCAGTGTGCATTTCCCAGCACGGGTGACTTCCTTTCTTCTCTCCCCTCTGCTCTCTGTAAACAAAATTATATTTGAGACCAAAGATTGAAGGCCCTTGCCTTGGACTAGCTGACCGGTGTTCCGTCCAGAAACGTTAATTAAGACTGTGACTTGGCCAAGGTTTGCTATGACTTAATTCAAGATGAACTCTTACCAATTACAATTAAACATGAGAACTGTTGTGTGACTACTGAGGGAGGCTTTCCCACACACACAAATGGTAGATTCTATAGTTCAAGTCTTTAATTACATGGTCTTCGAGTTATTTTTGCTTCTAAAACCCTGTAAAATTCTGAAAGAAGTATGAATTATCTTTTCTTGGGCATTTTTAGATTAAACATTACAATTTTCATCTAATAAAGGATGAGTTTTGTTTTATTTTAAACTCTTTTAAAATAAAAATTACAGGGCAAGAGAAATAGCCCAAGGGTTGTAGCAGGCCCTTGTCTTGGTATTAGAACGTTGTATACCTAAAACTATTGTTACTAGCATTATGAACAACTATCACTGTATCACCATCACTGTCATCCCGTTGTTCATCGATTTCCTCAAGCAGGCACCAATAATATTTTCATTTGTCTCTGTCATGTGCTAGTGTAAGTGTAGCCCAATGGTGTCTGCTCATTTTAGGAACACAAAGAGAGCATTGTTGTTACTGTTTTTGGCATATTAAATACGTCATGGGTAGCTTGCCAGGAAAAATAAATAAGAGGTCACGCAGGTGTCACGTGTTCCAGGAAAAATTGCATTGCTCTTTTCCAGGGACTTTGTTTTATAGTCTCTGGATCTTGGCCATTGATGAGATTACATGGGGAGTGGTGGGGGGGAGTTTGTGGGTGTGACTGCCAAGGTACTGGAAAACTTGGGATCTTGGTGGAGGAGGCCCAGTCCCTATCTGAGCAGGCTTGAAGATCTCAGCCACGGGTCCGCATACCAGGGTTCCTCTGTCAGTTCCTTCATGGGTGAGGCTCGACCAAGCGTGTGGAGAGTGGCCTTGAGCATGGCTGTGGCTGAGTTCTGAAGGTTTGCAGCAGCCAGTGTGGGAGGGAAACTCGACCCACCCACCTCCGAGGGTGCCCCAGTGAAGATAGCCTGGTGTGGGGGCAGGAGATTCTGCAATAAATATTACATTATAGCATAATAAACATTATTTCTAAGTATAATATATTATCAATAGTATAAGTACATTAAATAATTTCATCAAAGTAACTATTTTATATTACCCACTTTGATTTAAAACCTGGGGGGCCTTCAGCATATATCTTGCTTTGGGAATTTTTGAAGCTAAACATTTTATTTTGAATTTTTGCCCCCCCTCTGGAAGAAATGTGTGTTCTTTCTTGGATATGAATCTCTCTTTTTTACCCCCAAAATTTCTCTAAATTAATAGAAACTTTAGCTTCACTAAAAAATGTTTTTGTTTGTTTTGAAAGTTAAATTTTTTTTTTTGGTTACAACTACCCTCTCATAGATCCCGGCAAGCCACCGAGAGTATCCCGCCCACACGGCAGAGCCTGGCAAGCTATCCATGGTGTATTCGATATGCCAAAAACAGTAACAAGTCTCACAATGGAGACATTACTAGTGCCTGCTCGAATAAATTGATGAAAATGGGACAACAGTGCTATATTAAATATACTATTTCTGCCCATAAACAACTATATAAATAAAAATTGGGGAAGAAATTAAGTTGGGGCTGGAGAGATACTATAAGTTGTTTTCATTGCACACAGCTGCCTGAGTTTCAAACCGTCACATGAAATATGGCACCTGGACCTTAACCGGGAGTGGTCCCTGAGCACAGAAACAAGAGTAAACTCTTGTTGGGGCTGGACTGAGCCGTCAGAATGAGCCCATGTAGACTGCATTGCACACAGGCAGGAGCATAGGGACCCATGAAAATGGGCGAGATTTCTTGTGTGTCCTGATTGGTTTGGATGAAGCTAAACATCTTTTTCTTTAAACTGCCTTAGTAAATAATACTGAAATTGTCAGTTTTCCTTTTTTCACAGATCCCAGGTGCTTACTTAGCTTGTTAGTTTTCAATATGCAGATCCTAGGTACTTAGTCTGTTTGTTTTCGGTATCCAGATCCCAAGTACTTTGTTTGTGATCAGTATGCAGAGAAGCTTTCACTTTTGCATGCTCATCCTGTAACTCCTTTGTTGATAACTCACTGTACTGAGCCCTTTAGAGTATGAACAGTACGATGGTAATAAAAGGAGGTTCCAGGGCGCTCTACCTTTGTCACAGCATCTGAGACAACCTGGACTCTCCATGAAATAAATTTCTCTCGTATTCCTTGTCTCAGTGCCTCCAACTGAACGAACGTTCATGCAACAAATCCTGAGCACAGCTGAGTGTGGTCTGAAAACCAAAAGAATAGTAAAGTTGATTATCAGTGACATTAGTAATGACATTGATAGTCTTTGCATTAAATTATTTAATGATAAGCAAAAAGTAGTTCTAAGAAATCTGGACAAATTTTTAACCTAATTATCTACAGTGATGCATTTTCATTTAATGAAAAGTTGCTTCACAGTACAAAAAAGCAAATGTGATTACTATTTTAACCGTGTCACAATAACCTTATAGCAATATTATATATTGCATTTTTGATAAGTATTCATAGAAAATCTTATTAAAGGACATTGGGATAATTATGACTACTTAAGCAAGCAATCTTCATTATAGTAATTATTCAATTTCTGGGTGATAGTGTTAACTTTTGTGTAAGAACCTGGATTTTAATCAGATGACTATGTTAAGAGTTTTATCAGAGAAGATAATAGATTCCGTTTCATCCACAATGTCCAGTGTGTTTGATTCTACTGGACAATAAAGAGAAGATGGTATCTTTAGTGCTGCTTGAGTAGGATAACAGTTACACACAGCCTCTTCTTGAAAATGTTTCCTGGAAGGATAAGAAGAAAAGTGTTTTGGGCCAGAGAGAGAAAGAGAGAGTCCAAGAACATGTGCCCAACCTGGGTTCAATCCTTGGCACCACATGGCCTCTCCAACATCACAAACATGCTGGAGGCCCCTGAGTACCACTGAGGTGTCCCTGGTGGTCCCCAGAACTACATCCTTAGACCCTACTACTTAACTTCTGGCTTACTTGGCCAAGTATCACCAAAAGTGACCCATGGGCCCCCTGAGCACTGCTTGGGAGATAGAGTTAAAGTGAGAAAGACAGAAAAAAGGAAAGGGAAGAGAAGGAAGAAATATAAGAGAGAAGGAAGGAAAAGATGTATGAGTTCTGGTAAAATGCTCTGAACACCCTAAATTGTCTTGTGTTATCAGAGTGGGGATTCCAATTCCACAACTGTTAACACTTTCATGATAATATGCATGCAACTTAATAAAAAAGATCTGGATCCAGAAATTTTTTCAGCATTCTCACTTCTAGGCACTGATTCATAACAACGTGATTGCTCAAAGAAACTGCATTATAGTGTATTATCAAAAGTCAATATTACACAAATGCATTGTTCACTGATAAGAGAAATGCTGCACATGAAACAAACTAGAAGAGTTTAAGTTTGCTGAGACTGTGTAAAAATACAATAAGAATTACATTTGTGCAGTTAAAATTTTCTAGTAATTCCAGAAATTCTTTCTTAGGTTTTTTTGACATTTTTCAGTCTATTTCTTTTTGTTCTGGATTTGACCGCTGATTTTTTTTTTAAATAATTTTTTTAAAAGTAATACAGACTTAAAATTATCTCCCAAACATGCTGGAAAGATTTGGTCTTATTATAACTCATATAGGAACATAAGAAGTCAAATTAATCATTTTTCCTAGAGACCTAGCTTATTTTGGACAATTGTCACTGTTATTAACAACAACAACAACAACAATTCTTAGCTATTAAAACAATCACATTCAGGATAGTGGTAGATCTTGAGAATAATTCTTTGTTTTAAAAGAGCCAGTTCCACCATCCCCAGTTACCTTAATTTACATTTAGACAATCAGACAAGTGTCTGTGGTGTCAGATCCCAGCTTAACTAAGCACTACTCAGTTTTAGTTATAAAAACCTGATTATAACAGTGGGATGTTTGTATGTAGTTCTGAGGTGAGAGAAATGAAAATGTTAACAAAAATCCAGATCTAAACAGCCCATACAATCTGTATCACAACGCCTCCTTCTGCATTTATAAATGACTCCATCAGAATAAAATAAGGGCTTTGGGAATTTGATTTTATATATATAAATATGAATCACTGTCATCTTGTTGCTCATTGATTTGCTTGAGTGGGCACCAGTAACGTCTCTATTGTGATACTTGTATAAATATGTAATTTTATATATAATAGAGAAAAAATCAAATTATGTACATATTCACTCCCATGGTCTACATATGTCCTTTAATTTTTTTAATGTTTTAATCATCATGAGATACACAGAAAATTGTTCATGATTGGGTTTCAGTCATATAATGTTCCAACTGTCCCTTCACCAGTCCCTTCACCAGTGTACATTTTAAAGTTTTTATTAAATTTTATTAAAAATTAACTAGAGACAATAATAAAATATAATTTTAATGCTTACTATGTAAAAGATACTCTACTGGCCATTTTACATCACTTTATTTCATTCCCCCACAATGAACCAAAGAGCAGACTATTATACCTAAAGACTGTTTTCAGAGTTGTTTTGTTGAAACTGACATTTTTTGACTATTATTGTATGCTTAGTAAGAGTACTCTTCATAGGGCCGGAGCGATAGCACAGCGGGTAGGGCGTTTGCCTTGCATGTGGCCGACCCGGGTTCAATCCCCGGCATCCCATATGGTCCCCCAAGCACCGCCAGGAGTAATTCCTGAGTGCAAAGCCAGGAGTAAACCCTGAGCATCGCTGGGTGTGACCCAAAAAGCAAAAAAAAAAAAAAAAAAAAAAGTACTCTTCATATACTGTTTTCTAATTCTTCCCAAAACATGGAATGGGTTTTTTTAAGTAACATGATGAAATCTCATTAATAGTAACTATTTAAATTATATAGCTATTATTTAAATGACAGCCTTTGATTTTAAATCCTTAGCATTTTCTACTATAATACACTATCTTGTTGATTATCCTGTTCCCAAGAGGTAATGTGCTTTGGAATAATCTAAATATCCTCCTAAGGAGAAATTTTTGCAGACTAAAAATTTGGTATTTCATTACCTCTGAAAATACTAGAATCTTAAATTATGCTAAACTTTGAGCCCCAATATTTTCACTACTGCCTTCCTATACATGAAAGATTTGCCCTCAAATCATTTGGGAATGGCCACACCTATTAGTGCTCAGGGCTTACTCCTGACTCTGCACCCAGGGAACACTTCTGGAGGGGGTTAGAGTATGTGCCAACGATGAAACCCTGGTGGGTCATTTGCAAGGCTAGTGCATCATTCTGAAAAGGCAACAGAATGGGAAGCACAGAACCCAAAACTGACTACTTCAATTCATACTAGGTTACTAAGTGAACTTGTGATTGTGGATAAAATACACTTTTTTTCTGTCTGTGCTGTTCCCTCATACTAGATAGAGTGATAGTAACTAGTTCAGAGTCAGTATGTTTAAAGAATTTAGGATGCAGTGATTTTCATTCAATGTGTCTGGCACATTGCAAGTACTATTTACAAAGCTATTAAACTTTAAAAATACACTGGACACAGTAATTGCTAGACAAATGGAAGCTCTTACACTGTGCTGCAGTGCCTAGGATGAGTTTTAAATTATATACATATATTCTGGAATTAAAATATTTGCTCTTGGGAGAAAATTCCTTCATCAGTAGAGAAATGTAAAATTAAATTAGGAGCTATGGAGTTATGATTACTCTAGTCAGTCCTTTGGAATTGTGGAGGGAAAAGGTCAAGAGTGTTGTTTTCAAGATTTGGGGGTTAAACAACTGAATGTGGCTTCGAGTGTCGTTTTGTCTGGGATGGGATTCTGGGTAAGAATATATAGAGAGGACAAGCAGGAGAAAGCTAGCAATTGTTTAGTGTTAGGGCAGGACTGCCCTGGGCGGGGCCAAGGACAATGAAAACCGTAAATTTTCCACTCAGGCCTCTGCTCTCTGCCTGCTCCAGGAGGAACATGCGGGCTCCTGAGCTAAGACCGTATAAAGGTATAATCTAACTTCACAAACAACCCTATGGTTGACTAGGAAACAGCCTGCCGCCCAAGCTCAGCCCTCGGACCCTTGCAGGCGCTTAAGCAATTGTGATCTTTAATTCTATAGGCTGGACAAGCAGATGGGTCTAATGGGACTGGCGGGAGAGGCATGTCGAATTATGAACTTATAGGCTAGAAAATGCACGGGCTTTCGCGCTTTCGACATAAGGGCCGACATGGGCCTATATAAGTATCCCCTGCACCCTGGGTCGGGCGGGGCCTTGCCTCGCACACAGGACCTGCGTGTCGCTGTGTGCGTATGCACGACCCTGGCTAGCCAGTTTAATAAACTACCTGCTTGCTGATTGCATTCCTGTGTGGTCCTTGTCTGCGGTCGGAGATCCAGAGCTGTGCCGTAACATTTAGGATCTCCTTGGTACCAAGGTATTTAAAATCCATATTTTGTTTCACTTTCAGAACAATCCTCTGGGTATTACTTTCCTCTTGTGATTTACAGATCTGTGAAAATCTTTGAAAAAATTGTATGTTCTTTATATGCAAAAAATCAGCTTGTCAAATGAAAGCTATTTGATTTTTTCCCTCAGTAGATGGTAAATGGTACAATTCCACCCCTCCAAATAAGAGTAGTTATTCAGCTCAAACTTTCCCTTTTATAGTTCTTTTTTTTTTTTTTTGCTTTTTGGGTCACACCCAGCGATGCATAGGGGTTACACCTGGCTCTGTGCTCAGGAATTACTCCTGGTGGTGCTCAGGGGACCATATGGGATGCTGGGAATAGAACCCGGGTTGGCCACATGCAGGGCAAACGCCCTACCCACTGTGCTATCGCTCCAGCCCCATTCCTTTTATAGTTCTTTATAATCCCATAGGCAAGAACTTTTTGAGATGTCATGCAGGTTCTAAAAGCTCAGTAATAACTTGGAAATTTTGTAATGATTAAATTCTTCTCTGAAATGGTAGTTGTATTTTACTAACACAGTAGCCTGAGGGATGCAACTAAAATTCATGGGGTAACAATTTTGCACTTTAACCCAGTGATATGCAATCTCTGTTAATTTTGACAAGAATAGTGTAATTGTTTCCAATGAGAAGCAAATCAAGGTATTTATGTTTCAAATTAAATCTCATGAATAATGTATGAGACTTGCATTAATTTAAGCGTTAGAGAGCAAAGTACATTAAAGTAAGCAGAATCTTAATGGTGAAAATAATTGGTTTTGTAAGGGTGCTATTTCTGAATTGCTACCAAAAACAATAGTCCAGCAGTCCTAAATCACAGATTCAAAAAGCTTTCAAACAAAAGCCTCACCTGAGGACATTCAGTTTTTTAAATTTCTTGCATTGCAAAATTAGGCAGTTCCATATGAAAATATTGATCATTAGTACTTTTATATGGTTCCACCTACTAACTCATAAAGATTGAGCTTGTAAATCTCAGGGAATATTAGCTACCACAATAGTTTTCAAAATCTTTTGCATCTTTCAAAAGCCTTTTCATTCTGAGGACAACTCCATGCAGAAAACTTTCTAACGTTCATTAAACATTGATTGCTGTTTACTTTTAAAACATTACAACTTCGTTATAATCAAGCTATATTGCAACAGATGTATTTGCAGTTTATATTTTTTGCTCTTTGTTTTAAGAGCAATTCTTATTGTGACTATCAGTTTAATTATAATTTGTACTGAGAGTACAATGGGCAAGGTGCTGGGCTTGCCTTCGGCGAACTGGATTCCATCCCCAGGACTCTATAATAGCCCCCTGAGCGCCAGCAGCAATGGTCCTTGAGGTCAGAGGCAGGAATAAGTCCCGAGCATCGCTGGGTGTGGCCCTAAAACAAAACAAATATAGCTTATACCTGTGTGTTACCTCGCAGTTGTCAGCATCCTTATGCAAATTTTACCTTGTACTATTCCTTTGACCATTTTTGAAAACTTTATTTTATTGTACTGCGTTTTGTAGCACAGTGATTACTCATGACTCCGTACTCAAGGATGACTCCTGGCAGTGCTCAGTGAACAATTTTTGCTACCTTAGCCTCTTAATCTGGTACTGTCCCCAGCTTTAAAATCCTTCCTTTTAGGCAGGCTTTTTATTTTTTAAAAAAATTATTCCAGCACTTGCACTACATATGTGGCAAATATTAACTTTATTTTGGAAGAGGAAAAAAAATAGTAAGGTGACCACAGCAATGAAGGTGATACATGTCAAGGGTCACAGATGAGTACAAAGCATTCTCTGTATCTCTTTAAGACAACTGTTACACAACTAAGGTATTAGGAAAAAGAACTGCATTCCAATGGGGAGAGGGCCGGGGGTGGAGCATCTCAAGCTACCTTCTACCTCACTTCTCTATGGGTCTCCACACCACAGTAGAGGCCAGCCCTAACCTGAGAGAAGCTTTAGAGGCCACTCTCCCCAACCACCAAGTTGACTTCATGGGTCTCTTCGTGTCTGTGAAACCCCTTTGTCTGCTCCCTCTCAGCACTTAGCCCCAAACCAGCAGTAAGAAAGCTGGCTAGAACTTGGAGGGAAAGCACTTTATGATGACATTTTATTCCATGATGATAATTATTCCATCATTCTTTTTGATTACATGAGGCTATTCTCAAGTGCTGGCACTTATCACTTTCTTTATTAATTTTTTGTTGGTGACTGTGTCCCTCTCGGAGAACCTGGCAAGCTACCGAGAGTTTCCTGCCTGCATGGGAGAGCCTGGCAAGCTCCCCGTGGCATATTCATATGCCAAAACCAGTAACAATGCTGGATCACATTCCCCTAACCCTGAAAGAGCCTCCAGTGCGGCACTGTTGGGAAGGACAAGTAAAGAGAGGCTTCTAAAATCTCAGGGCTAGGACGAATAGAGACATTACTGAGACCGCTGGAGAAAATCGACGATCAACGGGATGATGATGATGATGGTGATGATGATGACTATGAATGCAGTGGGAAGGGGTGTGTGTGGGTGTGTGGGTGTGTGTTTCATGTGTGTGTGAAAACAGAAGATTCAGTAGATCTGTGGTGGACCTGGGAGTCTGCATTTTGCTAAATTCTCAGGCATGCCAGTGTTGTTCCCATCCAGAGAACATTTATTTTAGTAGCATGGAGCTAAAATACTTCAGAAACACCTTATATCCCCAAGAATATGTAGGAGTAGAATAAATAAAGATTATTAATGATTTCTAAGTTTTCTGAAAGTAACAATAACCCAAAAGAAATCTGGCTGAGATGCTATAGAGGGGGTAGTAGAAGCGATAGCAGAGGGGATAAAGTGCGTGCCTCGTATGCTGCTGAGCCAGTTTGATCCCTGGTACCAAATAGGGTTCCCCGAGCACTTCCAGGAATGATGGCTGAGTACAGAGCCAGGAGAAAGCCTTGAGCATAGTCAGGTGTGGCCCAAGAACCAAACTAAAAAAAAAATCTGATTTTACTTTTCTTTTATTCATTTTCATGTGGGAGTAGCTAAATGAAATATAATTTTTCCCCCTCATCGTTGTTGACCAGGCCTTTCTCCTAGGTTCCCAGTGCCAAAAAACAAAAACAGAAACAAAAACAAAACAACTCTCCAGAATCACCTGCTGCTCTGAATTTTCTAGTTCCATTTTCTGTTTTCTCTGCTTCAGCCTCTTTCCACCCCATCCCTGACCTTTCAGACAACAGTGCCTGTTCAGTGGCCGGAGATAGACTCTAGCAGTAATGTGACAGTTGTTTTAGCTTGTGCAGTTGGTAGCATTCTTTTGACGTTAGCCTGAGATCAAATCACTAGAGAGCCATGAAATGTTATCAGTGCACAATATTTGACTCTAAATTATCTGGCATCTGTGAGTTGAACTTTTTCTAGGCCTACCCACAGTGATACTTACCTGAACCTAATTGTTTTTCAGATTTTTATTTTGAAATACAAGATAGTCAAAAATGTGCTCTTCACCCAACTTTCCCCCATCGATAACATTAATCATAGTATAAGATCAAAAACAGGGCACATATATTGGGATAGTACTATTAACTCAATCACAACCTATTTAGATTTTGCTAGTTTTCACGTAGACGCTTTTTGGGAGGGAATGGGTTTGGATAAAATATGTCATACTATCCAGTTAGTTTTGTGAAAGTACTGTCATAATTTGTCTAATTGTTGGTATTTGGTGTTCACTAGAATTCTACTGTGAGGCACATTTTGTTTTCATTCTCTATATTCTCCCCGAACCATCCCATCAACAGTGGTGTAAATAAAATTGCCATATTTAATTGATTCTCACATTGGTAACTCTAACCTTTCGCTTAAACTCTATAACTATTTTATAAACACCGACAGAAAATTTTCTCTAATTTAAACATTAGCGTACCCAGAAATGAACCACTATTCCTAAGGTATTTTTAAAACTAAGTTTCTGTATAAGGGAATAGCTTCCTGCTGCCCAAACCAGCCTCCCCTGGGGTCATCTGAGATATTTCAGTCAGTAATATTTCACCTTGACATAGTAAACACAGCGGATAGCTCCCATTACAAACATTGTATGCCATGTGTGCTGTATAGACCAGCTTGCACCAACCCGAGTTATCCCACACAGAGGGATAGACCCAACTTTTCTGATATTTAACACGGATTACATATTAGGGCCACTTTTAAAGAAAAATATATCAGGGAATCCTTCAACGTGCAATAAAATGAATTAACCTTAAATCAAGATGTTATTATGCAAAATAAAATCAGTCAGGCACAGAGGACAAGTCCTATTTAATGACATTTATCTGAGATACTGAACAGTCTAACTTCTCAGAAGGTAAGATGGTGATTACTAGGCTAGCAGGAGAGGGAAGTGGAAAGTTGCTGATCAATATTGCATGTGTCAACTTTGCAAATAAGCTGTGTTGTAGAACAGTGAGCCTGTTATTGAGGGTACTGTATTATACATGGTAGAATTATTTTAGAAGTTAAGGGGATCTTGTATGAAGTGTTTGACCATAAGCAAATGAATTTTTTAAAAAACGTTTTACCAAACTTTTAATCAATAAAATTCTCTGAATAAGAATAATATCTGCCCCTGCAAATTTACTGTGTGTTAATTGTACATTCACTATTCTTATTGCAACATGCTTTATGTCTAAATATTATCATTAAGAAAAATATTCAACACATGTAAATATTCACTTATCCTTGCCACTAGTGAAAATGAGCATGGCTATGAAACCTGGAGTTGTTGCTTCTTTCAAGGAAATGCTGAGCTATAGATATTTTAATGTATCTACAGAAGGTATCTTTTGCCTTTTGTTCTTTTCTTTCTTCCATTAAACCTCCATATGTCAGGTACTTCATTAGTTATGAAGGACACAGGAGTAGATGGTGAGGTCCTCTGGCTTAAAGGTTAATATGTATTTCTAAATAACAGAAAAACGAAGCTTTGGGAAGCAATGACTCAGCATTTAGAGCTAACTTATCAGTCATTAAATAGGATGTATTTTACTACTATCTCCCTGATTCTGATGTCAAAATATCTTTATTACTCCTTTTTTAAAAAAATAAAATGCTAATAGAAAATTATCTCTAGCGTATTATTTATGCTTATCCTAATAAAGTTTCAAGTCAAAGTATTGGAATTTTAAAAAGCTTGCTAATCAGTTGGTTGTGATAGGTCAAATTCAATATTAAAACAACTCCAGCAATCAGTGTATTGTAGACTTACTGTTTTATATTTCCCAATATGAAACATCACTATATTTTAAATACATAAGCTTTTTGAGCATAAACCATGATCATGTTTAAAGTGGCAGATTTTTGCATTTTGTGTCACACCCAGTGATGCTCAGGGGTTACACCTGGCTTATGCACTCAGGAATTACTCCTGGTGGTGCTCAGAGGACCATATGGGATGCTGAGAATTGATCCCGGGTTGGCCACATGCAAGGCAAATGCCCTACCCATTGTGCTATCACTCCAGCCCTTAAAGTGGCAGATTTTAAGAACTTTTTTTTTTTAATTAAACCAGTTGTTGCTTTGCTTCCAAGATCATTTGGTAGCCAAGCTTTTTGTCTTGTTCAAACATCTTGTCCATTTAACTGTTCATTAAGACTTTAAATAGCAAGAGAATGACAGAACGAAAACCACTCAGGAAGAAAGAGAAAGAAAACTCCATATTCATTTAGTCACATACAGGCAGTAACAAAATCTCTGGAAGGAAACAGTAGATAACTGCAATGGAGAGCGTATTGATTTTTAGTTTTATATTCCTCAACAAGTAGATCCTGCTCTTATGACATTTTAGCATGCACCTTATGTGATGTCACACAACCTAATTTACCTCCAAATGCTCCTGTCATTTTACCTTTGCCTCGTTGTTAACTTTTTCATTTTATTTTACTGTCTTTAGTTAAAAAAAAATTTTTTTTCAGGTTACACCGGGAGATACTCAGGGCTTGCTCCTGGGTCTGTACTCAGGGATCACTCCTGGTGGGACTCAGGGGACCATATGTGGTATTGAGAATCTAGTCCAATTTGGCTGACTGCAAGGCCTCTGTACTCTCTCTCCAGCCCCTTGAGCTTTATTTTCATTTTCATTGGTAATCTTAATTGTTTTGTCCCAATTATGGCTACAAATGCAGCCATAATTATCATCCCAGTTATGAAGATTAACCAGACTGGTTTGAAGCCCTAAGAAACACTATGCACTTTCCTCCAAGAAAATATAGAGGTACTTTTACCAAATCTTAAGAAAGAAAGAAAAAAAGATTTGTTTTCCCATGTTTCTAGGTGATTCTAACATCATTTCATGTCCTTTACTACTTTACTCCCTAAAGTATTGTAGAAAACAAGGGATTCAACTCTTAGGACCTATTTGACATATCGAAAAAATTTTCCTGTGGAGATATGGAAGATCAGTCAGAGAGAGAGATAACCAGTCCTTTAAAAAAAAAGTCCTCCCAGTAGAACGAGGGCCGGGAGGACTGGCCCACAGTTGGAAACTTGCCACAACTTAGGGGGCAGAGAGTGCAGTTAGGTTAGAGAAGGGACCACTATGACAATGGTAGTTGGAAATGGTCACTCTGAACAAGAACTGAGTAGTAGATAGAGAGATATACATGATAACCTTTTAGTACCTGTATCACAAACCACAATGCCCAAAAGGAAAGAGAGAAGAAAAGTGTCTGCCATAGAAGCAGAATGGGGAAAAGGCGGTTGGCAGGAGGAAAACTGGGGACACTGGTGGTAGGAAAAATGCAATATTGAAGGGACAGGTATTGGAACATTGTATGACTAAAACCCAGTCATGAACATCTGTGTATCTCACCATTATTCAATTAAAACAAAAAGTCCTCCTCTGGCCCCTTTAAATGCTCTCTAACTAAAGTAGACATATAGTGTGTAAGTAACAGAAGTGATTAAAGATTAAAATAAGGTTCAGCCCTTTTCTCACTCTTAGAACAATCCCTCTTGAGCAATCATCATGTTTTTCTTCCAGAACTGAAAACTGTATTCAGAGAAGGAAGACAGGGCTGGGCTCCGTGTTGGCACGGGGGAGGGAAGAAACAGGCCCTGAAAAGACTCTTTCATTCCTCTGGCAGAGCCAGCCTTGCAGCTGGCACTCCACTCTGCTGGTCTTTTGCCTCCTGAGAGAGCTAGTGTTTCTGTAATGGTAGGAGTCTCAGCCACCAGACTCTGGCAGGAGCTGAGAAGCAGGGAAGACAGTTAAATGAACCATGTAATTTCATAAAACGTAAGTAAATGCCTTATCTTATCCAACACACACAAGCACAGGCACTAACTCAACATCCCCGGACTCAGTTCAGACTTCTACCTATACTCCCCCTTCCTCCAACTAGACACATCTATTTATGTTTAAACTGGGAATGGGCATGACCTCTTACCCTGTTAAATTTCTCATGTGAAATGAGAAGATGGCAACAGATGTTCCTAAAGTTCCTTCCAAGTGAAAATAAATATTATTTTTTAACTCAGTACAATCTCAAGGAACTCACATTTTTATTTTGAGAAAAAAATTAGAACTTTCTTTTCCTGTTGGTGGTTTTCTATTATTTTACATTACAGTCATTATCAGCCTTACATTCATATTTATTATTCCCTCCTAATGTCACTGGATAATAACAAGTAAAATTTGAAGATTAATATCCTCTTCTAAATGTTCATGCACATTCATGTGCACACACACAAACATACACACATATACACACACACACTCCATGTGTTGATTCATAGGTATAAATTTTGCAGCACAGAAATGAAATCCCTTTAGAAACAACTCAGTGATGCTTCAACTTTAGCAGGCATTAGAGTTACCTGGATGACTGGGGTTATGCATTTGCTGGGCGTTGCTGCAAAGTTTCTAATTTTGTAGCTAACGCAGAACCCAACAATAACACTTAGTTTTTAGAAATTTAATTTTTATAAGTTTGTTTATATTGATTTATTACTCAGTCTCCCTCTCCGGGATCGAATCCTGATTCCCCGTCACCCATGGTCACCATGGTAGGCACAGTGACTAACATCAAAAGTTGATAGGGCAGACATTCAAATAGAGACGGGTGGTGGTGGGGGGGCGATCGGCCTGAGGTTACCTAGAGTAACCAATTCAAGTTACCAATAGCAGGCCCTAAATGAATTATTTTGTATGGCTTGTTATGATTAATTCACTAAAAATGATCAAAACAGATTTCCTTAAAAGAAAGTTTGAAGATTGTTGTATCTCAACCTAGAGTTATTAAGCTCTTGTATAAAAGATTATTAATATCTTTACAGGTTAAGCCTTGTGGTTGCATTCTACTTCACATCCCATCCAATGTGGTGTACTACTCGTGGTATGTGAGGGATGTGGAGTAGGAGATGTGGTGATACAAACTGTGGTTGAATTGTTAACTTGATGGTGACTTTGAACTCCGGAAGTATCTCTGAAGCTCGCTGATCTCTTTCGAAATTTATTTATGAGTGTCTGGATCATGGCCGTTAATGAATTTATTCTATGTTGCAGAGGCAGTTCGTGGGTGTGACTGCCAGGCTCCCAAGAGAACAGTAGGATGGGGGGAGGTCATCCATCCCCGACTCTGTGGAAGCCTGGAGATTTACATCATAAAACCCACATGCCTGAGTTTTTAAGCAGATACATTCATGCAAGAGACTCACCCAAGCCTGCGGGGTCCGACTGCAAGCATGGAGGCGATCGGGTTCTGGAGGTTTTCACCTGCCAGGCTCTGCTGGGGCAAGTAGTGGGGGCTTACCTGCCCCCACTTTGGGGTACTCTGGACCTGAAATTCAGCCTGGCATGGGGTCTGGAGCTTGTCTTAAAGTTCAGAGTTCTAGAGCTGCTACCGCTCCCTTGGTCCTGGCCCCTGAGTCTTTACCACCGCATCTTGGCTCCTCAACAATAACACTTCAACAAGTTCCAATAAATACTGATGCTGCTGATCTGAAACACTCAGAGAATCAACGGCCTTTGAGAATAATTTGCACAAATACTATTCACTTGTCTGATTGCTTTAAATTCCTTAAAGTGATATGTGCCTCAAGCATTAGCTTCTCCCCCTTATATTTGTCAGTTGTCAGCAAGTTCTGGTTATAAAAATAGTTTTCATAATTTCAAAGCATTTTCCACCTATTCCTGGTTGATCGCCCACTTATTTTTCTGCTCCCCTGATTGTTTCCTTGTAATGGTTACAGTTGGCTGTGAAACTGAAATTTTCATATCTAACAGAAATCCCCCTTAATTTTGTTGATTTTTGCAGCAGTTTAAGAAATAGTGCTTGTGCATATTCCTATTTTAATCAGTTACTCAACCTCTGTGATACAAAGACTTTTTCCCAAAAATGCTGTGCTAGAGGAAACAAATGGAAGAATGGGTGGCCACGCAATGCCATAATAAGAGGTATTGAGACAGAGTATTTGCAATGTACTAAACTGAAGATCCTAGAGTTTCGGGTACTGTTTATTGTACAAATTTCTCATCACTGCCGTAAGCAAAATAGAAGCCTGGGATGACAGAAGGGATTCTATTTTAAATTTCTTATTTAGATGCCTGGGTAGTAAGTAGTATAGTGGTTTGGGTGCCTTGTACCCAGCTACCCAGGTTTGATTGCCAGCATCCATATATTCCTCCAAGCCCAGCCAGGAGTGATCCCTGAGCACAGAGCCAGGAATAAACCCCTTAGCACCACAGAGTGTGGCCCCAAAACAAGACAAACAAAAACGGTAGTAATTGGGCAACAGCTTCAAAGCCCCTAACTATGGGGGCTCTTCAATTAATGCTACTTTAAAATTAATGTGTTTTCAGGCTCCTGTTTTCTGAGGGATCTAAAGAATAAGTCAGTCTAGAAACTTTTGAAGTATGCACGTAAAGAGGAAAGGGCAATTATCTGTAACTCATAAAATTTTAAAGCACCAACAGGATTTAACTTTGCAAAAGGCTGATAACCCAATGCTAGAGGAAGATGTATATCTGATTCTCTTTATGTCAGTATGAGAAATCAAATCTGATAGCGTGTTATACTTGATAGAGTACTAGTATTTAAACATTTTTAAAAGCAATTATAATGACAAACTTAGAAGCCCTCTTTCAAGAAAATGCAGCTATATCCTCTCCTTTACTAGCTGCCTCTGCTTCTGTCTTCCCTTCCTGCTCATAAAGAGGGTGTAAATATTTGGCAGGCAGAGGAATATCTTAGAAGGCCTGCTCAAGACCTAAGGCAAGCAGAACAATGTAGTTGGACGTGATTGCATGGGGTTGAATCATTTCACTCTGGAAGTAAAAGATCTAAGCTTCATTTTCACATAAGCTTGATAATGCCATTTTCCCACTCTGGTCTTTCTCATTTCTGCCCACCCCATAGCCTTTCCAGCTGTTAAGGCATTTCATTCTCATTTATAGTTATCTATAACCATTTTAAACAACATGGATGTATATTTGCAGAATGCATGTGTGTATTAAAAATATTTATGTTTCAAGTTTCACTCTCTTAAATAATTGCCTTCTATCTTAGAGTTCCAAATTCTATTTTGTCTAGGGCTTCTGAATTAGAACTCTCTGTGAAATTTAATCTATACATTAGAACTTCAAATTTTCATTTAAAATGGCCTAAATATGTCAAACAACTTAAAAATCTAGCCAATGGCGTCTTTGACACTCACATTTCCAGAAACAGTTAAAGTGATGTACCAAAGAGATGCTATTGTCACACAAAATTTATTCTTGTAAATTATTACTATGGACAAAAACTATAGAATTGCTCTCTGACATTTGTTAGCATTCATTATTTTCATTTTCTAGTATTTTCTCTTAATTTTTAAATTAGACCAAGGCACAATGTGGTCTTTTCTTTTGTATGTGTGTCTCATTCTTATTACCTTTTTAATACAAAAATAAGTATCCCCTAACTATTTACTCTGGCCTGGAGCATTGTTTATTTATAAAGCGAAAATGTTCTGTGGCTCTTGTGAACTGATCTGCATCATGGCTTTCATGCTATTCTAAAGTTTGCCTTCCATTTAATTAAAACCTTGAACTGCTAAGAGATATTGGTTTATTTTTCTTTTCATTAGGTATTCAGGTCAAGAAGGTAATGGATCTTCTATTGCACTCTTTAAATAGACCTCCGCTGAGGAACTTCTAAGAATTAGATTCTTTCCCTGCTGAAATTTCTGCTCATCAGGATCTCAACTCTCAGTCAGACTATTTGCAGTGTGTCATGTAGTTATAGTCTTTATGGAGTTGTTAAGACAATAAGCAGTAAGATCTAGGCCCATGAAATGATTATCAGAGGGGTTGAGGGCCTGTGAATAGCAGCTCTGGAGAAAATAGTCTCCAGAAGCAACCAGTCTTGCAGATTCAGTGAGTTCCATGACCAGCAAGCTCATCCACCCTCTGGTACACAATGAGGATGCTTCAGGACTAATGTTGCTGAAACCAGCTCAACCCTTGGCACATACAGCCAGGGAGAGAACTGGGAACCTTTGAAAGAAAGCCAAGCCAAAGTGAACAAGAGTGGTCTTTCTGAAGAGAAAAACGGTTTTAGTTGCAAAGGTGATTTTTCCCCCTTCCTGCAATTTTGCATCCAGAAATAACAATTAGCCTTTATCCGTTTGGTCATCCACATTGCTTAATTTCAAAGCCAACAGTCACATACCTGAAGTAGAATGTAGCTGTCCCAAAACATTTTGAAATGTGAGCATGTCCTTTACCCCTCTCTGTTAGAGGAATGTGGTTTGCAGCCTAAGAGGAACACCTTTTACAAGCTCTTTCCCAGGCTGCAGACAGGGCCCCAAGGACTGGCATGTAGACCTATAACTGGGAGGCCCAGATTTGATTCCAGGCACTACTATATGATCCCCTAAACCCTATGAGAGTGACCATTGAGTGATGTATACCTACCACTGGGGAGGTATACAGATAAGTCATAAATTGCATATAATTTAGATAACTGAATGAGTTAAGGCCAAAAAGCCAAAAAATTAATACAAATACAAAGCCCCTTCCTTCACACTCCAGTTTTCCCAGATGCTCCAGAGACCTTTAAATGTCAGCACTATTAATAAACTGGGCCCACTCTGCTCTGCTGATCCTTAGCCTCCCGAGAGAGCATGTGTTTCTGTAGTGATACGAGTCTCAGCCACCTGGTCCTAATGGACTGCCTACTTCTCAGTCCCTTGACTGTTCTCTTGAAGTGATTTTAAGCAGCTGTGAAACTGGGATTTCCATATCTAACATAGAAATCCCCTTTTTGTGTTATTTTTTGCAGCAATTCAAGAAATAGCACTTGTGCATATTCCTACTTTAATAACTTACTTCAGTCTCAGTGACACAAAACTTTCCCCCAGAAATGTTACACTAGGGGGCCGGTGCTCGGCTCCGGCTGGCTGGGTTTTCGGCCCGGGTGCCCATGCCTTTGCAGAGCCGGTGGATGTGGAACGAGCAGGAACCAGAGACAGCTTTAGGAATTGGGGTTCCAGCAAGTGCTTGCACCCATGTATGGAGACTGTGAACTAACTTTGGCTACATGCTGTTCCAGGAAGGGAAATGATTCATTTTCAAACTTAAATCTTCGCGGACTTAATTACTATAATACAGAAATTGTAAACCGCGGCCGCGCGACATTTTATCTCTTCATTCTCATCAGTGGAAAACTTATTATCAAATATTTCCCTGTTAATAGAGCTGTATTCTTAGGGGATAAATTCCAACAAAAATAGTGAGTCTGTTTTGAAACTCTAACAACAATAGTGAGTTATGTGTTGAAATCTGGAATGTAATCAAGGTAAAGAGAAAAGGAAGTGAAATTATCACTCACGTACGGGGTGGGTTGGGGGGTGAGGGGTGGGATGTATACTTTTTGTTTGTTTGTTTGTTTGTTTTGTTTTTGCTTTTGTTTTTGTTTTTATTGGTGGTGGAATATGGGCACTGGTGAAGGGATGGGTGTTTGAGCATTGTGTAACTGAGATATAAGCCTGAGAACTTTGTAACTTTCCACTTGGTGATTCAATAAAATAAATTTAAAAAAAAAAAAGAAATGTTACACTAGATGAAACACAAATGGAAGAGTGCATGATTTGTCAATATGACCTTTAATTATCTTAATTATTACATATTAATTAATAATCTATTCCTCCCAGCTCTACCTTACATAGGTAGACCTCATCTTCTGCTAGTTTTGTGGTTGAAATTATATATTTATTGCTGTATTTGTATTTAATTCTTACTACCCCATTGTAAAGAATTGATGTTTGCATTTTCTATGCAATACTTGAGGGCCCCTCGGGCACATAGCCTGATCCTATTTCAGGATCTTTATTCAACTTTTTCTTCCTTTTAAGTATGACATCTGCAACCAAGTGTTATTCTTTAATATCTTAAAGAATTTAATCAGGACTGGGGTGAAGAGTCAAAAGGCTGAAACACATTTTGCATGCGGGAGCCCCAGGTTATGTCTCAGCATTCCTTGGTCCCTGAGTTCCCAAATATCATCCAGTGTAGCTAAAATCAACACCAAAAAAGAATTAAACAAATTTTTTTGGGGGGCCACACCTGGCTCTGCACAGGGGTTACTCCTGGCTCTGCACTCAGGCGGTGCTCAGGGGACCATATGGGATGCTGGGAATTGAACCTGGGTCAGCCGCGTGCAAGGCAAATGCCCTACCCGCTGTGCTATCGCTCCAGCCCCTGAATAAAACAAATTTTTATCTATTTTATTTAGATTAATTACTGGTCAAACAACCAAGGCCTGAAATTATGACTATGATTAAGTAACTTATTATCTATCTGGAAGCTTAATAGACTTATGTAACCATTGACGCACACAAAATAATGATTTATAAATGAACTGAAATATGCATATAGCCATATAATTTTTAAAATGAAGCATAGAGAGAGTTAAAAGTCATAAAGATACACACACAACTGTTTCTTAAGGAGAACGGTAAAGTGCTATGTTTTTCCTCTAAGATTGTTTAAACTTTAAATGATGTGTGTGTCTCTTGAATGAAACAAAGCTTGACCTTTCCAGTTATACTGATTTGGTTGCTCTCAGTGTTGCAAAGTGAGGTTCAAACTGGCAAAGCTAAACTCCATTATCTGGCAGAGTGAAGCAATTCTGATTTTTATCTTCTTTTCTTGCTAAGTAGTGCAAAGGACTGACCAAAAGAAAACCAAATCAACTCCCAGTTCTCCTGGCCCTTGTACAAGCCTACTGTGAGCTTGCTTAAATCAAAACTGGTGGAGGTGCCTTTTAACAAATGGTGCTGTGTAAAAAATTACAAAGGGGGCGCTCAAGGGAATGGGAGATGATATGTGGTGTTGTTCTCTTGTCTTCGGGCTCTCGGGGCAGTTCTCTCTCGCAAACGCCACTCTGGTCGTGTTAGGTGTTCTCGAGCTCTGTTCTTGAGCCGCTGTGTAAGGACCAGATGGGGATACCTCCTCGTGCTCTGCTTCTGTGTGTGCGCTGTGATCTCTTCTCTCTGTCTCTCTGTCTCTGTAGTCTCTTCTCTGGTCTCTTCCGACCTTTCTGTCTCTGCTTCTGTGTCTTCTGTCTGTGTTTCTCTTTCGCTTCTGTGTCTTCCCGTGTGTCTTCTGTGTCTTCTCTTGTGTCGTCTCCCTGTGTCTTCTGCCCTGCTTCTGTGTCTTCTCTGTTCTTCTCCTGTGTCCTCTCATGTGTCTTCCCCTCTGTCTCTTCTGTCTTCTTCTGTCTCCTTTCTTCTTCTGTCTCCCCCCTCTTCTCCCACAGTCTTAGTTTATATAGCAAATTACATAGGGTGGTGACACAAAGGTGGGTTGAACATTAACAAATCAACAAAGAAGGGAAAGATCATTTCTTGAGGAGATTAACAAAATCTCATCTAAGGAGATTACTAGGAGATCCGTTCAAGGGTGGGGTCCAAACAAGGTTGTGTCAGGGTGTGTCCCTTTCTTCCTTCCTCAGCTAGTAATCTGCTTAAATAGTTACAGTAAATTTACTTCTAATATTTCTAGCAATGTCATTCTGTATGAGCACTGTAAGATATATATATATATATATATATATATATATATATATATATATATATATATATCAGACTAAAGGTTTGGTTCTTCCTGAGGACATTCACTATATATTCCAGACCACAGTCCTCAGGCCAGGTTAGTCTTCCTAATCCCAGCAGGGTCCTAGTCTCGTCGTTACTTTTGGATCATGACAGCATTTGTCTATGACCATGCTCTCAACTTATAGTTGAGTATTGTGGTGCTTTGGCCTGGCCCATTTCGATGCCAGGGTATCTCATAGCTTGTCCTGGGTCCATTCTGTCCCTCGTCGGGACCCTGCTTTTGGGGTACTAGGAACTAAGGGCAACTGAGTTGAGAAAGCAGATGCCAGGGAGTAAATATTATTGGAGTCAATCAGCTCCCAAGTTACAAAGCATATTATTAACTGTTTTCCTGTGTCCATACAGAAAGGACATTGCTTTAAGGTAAACTAAGTTCCCTGCAGCAAGGCTAAAAGGACAAACCTCATGTTATACTACAGTGCTGGCAAAACTGGACAGCTACATGCAAGAAAAATGAGCTCAGACCTCTACCTAACACCATACACAAAAGTCAGATCAAAATGGATTAAAGACCTCTTGCATCAGACCAGAGTCTACATGTACATTGAAAAGAAGGTCGGCAAAACCCTCCATGACATTGAAGCTAAAGGTATCTTTAAAGGTGACACACCATTGGCCAAGCAAGTGGAAACAGAGATAAACAAATGGGACTACCTTAAACTGAAAAGCTTCTGCACCTCAAAAGATATGGTGACCAGAATACAAAGACAGTCTACAGAATTGGAAAGGATATTCACCCAATACCCATCTGATAAGAGGTTGTTATCAAGGATTTACAAGGCACTGGTTGAACTCCACAAGAAGAAAACATCCAACCCCATCAGAAAATGGGGCAATGAAATGAACAGAACCTTTCTCAAAGAAATTCAAATGGCCAAAAGATACATGAAGAAATGCTCTTCATCACTAATCATCAGGGAGATACAGATCAAAATAACAATGAGATACCATTTTACACCACAGAGGCTGGCCCACATCCAAAAGAATAAAAGCAACCAGTGTTGGCGTGGATATGGGGAGAAAGAGACTCTCCTTCACTGCTGGTGGGAATGCTGACTGGTTCAGCCTTTTTGGAATACAGTACGGATGCTTCTCAAAAAATTAGAAATTGAGGGGCTGGAGCAATAGTACAGCAGGTTGGGCTTTTGCCTTGCACACGGCTGACCCGGGTTTGATTCCCAGAATCACATATGGTCCCCTGAGCATCGCCAGGGGTAATTCCTGAGTGCAGAGCCAGGAGTAATTCCTGTGCAGAGCCAGGTGTGACCCAAAAAATAAAGAAAAAAAGATTAGAAATTGAGCTCCCATTTGACCCAGCAATACCACTTCTGGGAATATATCCTAGAGATGCAAAAAAGTATAGTAGAAATGACATCTGCACTTATATGTTCATTGCAGCACTGTTTACAATAGCCAGAATCTAGAAAAATCCCAAGTGCCCAAGAACAGATGACTGGTTAAAGAAACTGGTACATCTACACAATGGAATACCATGCAGCTGTTAGAAAAGATGAATTCATGAAATTTGTGTATAGGTGCATCAACATGGAAAGTACATGTTAAGTGAAATGAATCAGAAAGAGAGGGACAGACATAGAAAGATTGCCCTTATTTGTGGAATTTAAAATAACAATGGGAGACTAACACCTAAGAATAGTAGAGATAAGTACCAGGAAGAAAACTCCACAGCTTAGAAGCTGGCCTTGAATGCTGGGGGAAAAGGCAGCTCAGATAGAGAAGGAACCACCAAGTAAAGGGATGGGAGATGCGGGCTGAAAGTAGACTATAGACCGAACATGATGGCCAGGCCACTTAATACCTTTATTGCAAACTACAAAACCCAAAAGGAGAGAGAGAGAGCAAAATGGAATGCCCTGCCACAGAGATGGGGTAGAGGTGATGGGAGGGATGCTGGGACCATTGGTGGTGCAAAATGGGCACTGGTGAAGGGATGGGCACTTGATCATTGTGTGACTGAAACACAAGCACTAAAGTTTGTAAGTCTGTAACTGCACCTGATGGTGATTCACTAATAAAAAATTTAAATAAAAAAGCTGGTGGAGGTCTAAGGTGAAGGAGTAAATGAGTCCTGTTGGCCCTGCTCCTCAAACTGTCTTCAAGATGCTCCTCCCGGAGCTTTCCTTTGTCCTTCACCCCCAACTACCAGGTTCTGTGGGTCATTTCACCATAAACGACTGGTGTGAGGTTCGATTTACGCAGAGCTGGAAATCTGTGTCAAGTGTCAAAGACTTTCTCTAAAGGAAATAGACACCCTGAGAGAATTTGAAGCATAGATTAAAAAACAGGGGAGACAAACAGAAACCTTGAGGCACACTCTGGAAAAATAATTAAACAAAGCCACCTCTTGGGGCTGGAGAAACAGTATAGTGGGTAGGGCACTTGCTACATCCAGCCTAGCTTGATTCCACTTCCAGCACCCTCTATGACCCCACCGAGCTCTGCCAGGAGTGATCCCTGAGTGCAGAACCAGGAGTAAGCCCTGAGCACAGTGTGTGTACCCACAACAGAAGAACAAAGCAAAACAAATATCACCTATTTACTCTTGGTAAGACCATCTTCCAGGGGGTAATATTCTTTACTAGTTTATTTATAAAATAACAATTTTGTTATTGCATGAGAAAGTGAATTTTGAAGCATACATAAAGTAGCTTTTGTGCTTATAAGTAAAATTATATATTTTATTTTAGTTGCTTGTTTTATGTAAAAAACTAAGGCTCGCCGAGGGGCGAGTGCACTCTCGGGCTCTCTAGGCGGCTCTGTCTCACCGCCCGCGTTCAGTGCCCTGGAACCGCGGTGTATGGGATGGATCGGGACGGCCGGTGGTCAAGGACAGGCAAAGGAAGAACGAGGACCAAGCTAGTTGCTGATTAGTTACTGTTTATTCAATCTTCCATCTTTCTCATCTCCCGCACTCCCTGCTCCGGCCTCTCCCTGGATCTACTGCCGCTTCTTTCTGGCTTCTCTGTCTCCTCCTCCTTCTCTCTCCCACCTTGCCTTCTAGACTACACCCAGCCAGGTAGCAAAATCAATATAAGAAAGCCCTTCCTGAGGGCAGGGCATTCCAAAGCCCTTCCTCACTCTTAAGGTTTTTTTCTTTTCCTTAGTCCAGGAACTTATTAACATCTTAATACTAGTTATTTTTGGATGGACATAGCAAGAGATACATTGAGGTTTGCAAGGCAGCTCTCCTGGCAACATCTTGCCACAGGCTCAGACCACAGCACTCAGGCCAGATTAATCATTCCTCACCCTAGCAGGGTCCAAATCTAGTTATCACTGTTTGGATCATGACAGCATTTGTCCATGATCAAGCTCTTAACTTATAGTTAAGCATTAGGCCCTTTGGCCAGGCCCATCTCGATGCCAGGGTAGCACACAACTCACCGCTTGCCCTGGGTCCTTCTGGTCCCACGTCGGGACCGTGCTTTGGGGGTGCTAGGAAGTAAGAGCAGCTGAGACTTAGGTCAAGAGAACAGATGCCCTGGAGGAAAATATCATGTAGAGTCAAATGACTCCCAGGTTACAAAAGCATAACATTTGTTAAGTCTTCCTGTGTCCATACAAAAAGGACTTGCTCTGAATAAACTATGCAAAGGACTCAAGGAGAAGAGAAAAATATTATTTACAAGTCAACAAAACACTAAGAAAGAAGCTACAAATAAACAAAGAGGAATAGGAGCACTGTAACGGGAGTAACCCAATAAACCTAAACTACCTGAATCTATGTTATCCTACAGTTTTATTTTGGGGATTACATCCAAGTGTGCTCAAATATTACCTGGATTGAAACAACAATCCCAGCATTCTCTTTGACTCTTTCTTTCTTTCTTTCTTTCTTTCTTTCTTTCTTTCTTTCTTTCTTTCTTTCTTTCTTTCTTTCTTTCTTTCTTTCTTTCTTTCTTTCTTTCTTTCTTTCTCTCTCTCTTTATTTCTCTTTCTTTCTTTCTCTTTCCTTCTTTCTTTCTTTCTTTCTTTCTTTCTTTCTTTCTTTCTTTCTTTCTTTCCTTCCTTCCTTCCTTCCTTCTTTCTTTCTTTCTTTCTTTCTTTCTTTCCTTCCTTCCTTCCTTCCTTCTTCTTTCTTTCTTTCTTTCTTTCTTTCTTTCTTTCTTTCTTTCTTTCTTTCTTTCTCTCTTTCTCTCTTTCTTTCTCTTTCTTTCTCTTTCTTTCTTTCTTTCTTTCTTTCTTTCTTTCTTTCTTTCTTTCTTTCTTTCTTTCTTTCTTTCTTTCTCTCTTTCTCTCTTTCTTTCTCTTTCTTTCTCTTTCTTTCTTTCTTTCTTTCTTTCTTTCTTTCTTTCTTTCTTTCTTTCTTTCTTTCTTTCTTTCTTTCTTTCTTTCTTTCCTTCCTTCCTTCCTTCCTTCTTTCTTTCTTTCTTTCTTCCTTCCTTTCTTTCTTTCTTTCTTTCTTTTCTTTCTTTCTTTCTCTCTTTATTTCTCTCTTTCTCTCTTTATTTCTCTTTCTTTCTCTCTTTCTTTCTCTTTCCTTCTTTCTTTCTTTCTTTCTTCCTTTCTTTCTTTCTTCCTTTCTTTCTTTCTTTCTTTCTTTCTTTCTTTCTTTCTTTCTTTCTTTCTTTCTTTCTTTCTTTCTTTCTTTCTTTCCTTCCTTCCTTCTTTCTTTCTTTCTCTTCTTCCCTCCCTCCCTCCCTCCCTTCTTCCCTCCCTCTCTCCCTCCCTCCCTCCCTTCCTTCCTCCCTCCCTCCCTTCCTTCCTTCCTTCCTTCCTCCCTTCCTTCCTCCCTTCCTTCCTTCCTTCCTTCCTTCCTTCCTTCCTTCCTTCCTTCCTTCCTTCCTTCCTTCCTTCCTTCCTTCCTTCCTTCCTTTCTTCCATCCTTCCTTCCTTCTCACACATTCATGTAGTTTTCAGGGAACTGTATTGGATACCAGGGATTGAACCCAAGTCAACCACATGTAAGGTAAATACTCTACCAGCTGTACTATTACTCTGGCCCTTATTTACTTCTTAAGCTTTTGGGCCACACATGATAGTACTTAGTGCTAACTCCTGACTCTGTATTCAGGGAGCACTCCTGTATGGCACAAGCAGTGCCTTGCCCACTGTTTGATCTCTCTGGTTTGAAAGATTTATTTTAAATTCAGGTTTTTGTTTAGTTTTATTTAAAAAATTCATCATATAATGCATCATTTTGCTTAAAATGTCAGATTTTGTATCAGAACCTGAGTACTACAATACAAAGTAAGAGTAAACACTGAAAACTGCTGGGTATGGTCCCTGAACTAAAATAAACAAATAAATAAGTAAGTAAGTTAAAACCACTGCCACAGTAATCAAGTATTTAGTAAAAGTGTATTATGTCTATAAGAATAGATTGCAAGACAGTAGGAAAAAATATAAACAAATGGGTCTACATCAAATTAAAACATTTCTGCATGGCTGAAGAATAGACACTAAAATTAAAAGACACCCAGTTGAAGGCAGGGGTCATATTTGCACTCAGTCTCTCAGGGGAAGGGTTAACATCCAAGATATATGAATTACTCACAAAGGTCAACAATAAATATCATTCAAAATCTCTATCAAAAATGGGGAGAGGAAACTAGCACTTTGAAGAAAACAAATGGCCAATAAACACATAAACAGTGCCCACCACCACTTACTATTAGAGAAATCCAAATCAAGATGATGATGAGATATCATCTCACACCAGGTGTGAGGATAGCACATATCAAATAACTGGGAATAATCTGTGTTGTCACGGCTGTGGTGAAAAAGAAACAAACAGTGCTGAGGGGAGCATTGCATGCTTCTGTCCTGATGAAAACAATATGAAGATTTCCAGAAAAGAATAGAGCTGCCATAAGACCCAGCAATTCCACATATTGGAATATACCCCCAGAATCCTAAAACATTTATTCAAAAGGGCATATATGTGCCATTCATTGCAGCACTTAACACAATAACAAGACTATGGAGTCTTATCTAGGTGTCCAACAGCAGATAAATTGAATCAAGAAGGTGTGATATACAATGAAATACTATGCAACTGCAAGGAATAATGAAATCATGCAATTGACTGAAAATTGGAATATGAACCTGGAATTGGATAATATCATTAAGTATATTGAGTCAGAAAAAAAAAGACAATTACTGGATGGTCTCACTTATCTGTAGTATATAGAGGGTATGGAATGATAGTACAGCAGGTAGGGTGTTTGTTTTGAATGTGGACAACCTAGGTTTGATCCCCTTCATCCTATATGGTCCCCCAAGCACTGCAAGGAATAATTACTAAGTGCAGAGCCAGAAATTACCCCTGAGTATCGCCAGGTATGACCCAAAAAGAAAAAAATAGTGATATGTAGAATAATAGGATGAGAAAAAGTAAAGTATCAGAGGTGGTGGGAAGGGACAGTATCTAGATTATCCTTGCAAGTGAGGGTAGGGGAGGATAAAAATCAAAGGGAGGGTATGAAGAGGCAGATAGGCGGTAACTAGGGACCTCTGGAACATAGACAATATAGATGCCCCTGGGGCCACCAAAATCTCCCCTGGAAATCTGTGGGTGGGAGTGGGGACATGTGGTGCTGGGATGGACCAGGATCTCTCGTAAGCCTTGTGCATTTCCCCTTTGAGCTACCTTTGAGCCCATGAGGTAGCTCCAGAAATTTACCCCTATAAAAATTGAAATGGCAATTTAAATTTTATGCCAATTTTATCACAATTTAAAAAAATCACAGTCTTTGATTGTCTTCTTCTATGAACAAGCTTGCTGTTTCCAAATTTAAAAATGTCCTTGATATTTCACCGATGTTGGTGGTGGTGGAGTGCTTGGGGCCACACCCAGTGATGTTCAGGGGTTCCTCCTGGTTCTTCACTCAGGAATCACTCCTGGCAGTGCAGGGGACCGTACATGGTGCCGGGCATCCAACCCGGATTGGTCCTGTGCAAGGCAAGTGCCTTTCCCCTGTATTACTGTTCTGACTCCACTTTTGCCAATTCTCTGCCTGTCTGTCAAGTGCAGAACTGCCTCATGTTCCGTCCCTCAGCAGTTGGTTTAGCTTCATTCCTGAGGATGCTATTTTGCTTAACACTTGTACCCTTTGTTTATGTGCTGACCGTTTATTTGTGATTAATGAACTATCATACTTTTCTCTTCAATTCTGGCTTCAACCTTCTTTCTGTAGCAGCTGAACTTGGCTGCTCCATCTGTTCGCCTCCATTAGTTGACAGATAGATGTATGTGTCGTGCACGTCTACTGCTTTATTAGTATCCCCAAAACCCCAAGCTACATGTATTACATCTAGAACAGCTGCAAAGTCAGACTGCAGGCCCTGCTTGTCTTTTTTTTTTTTTCCCTGACAGGTTCATATTTTCATGGAAACTTGTTACTTAAAATTTCTATATCAAATGCTTTTCTATGGAAATTTGTTACTTAAAATTTCTACATCGAATGCTTGCAATTACTTAAAATTTCTATATCAAATTCAAGGGCTGGAGACAGAGATAGTACAATGGGTAATGTGCTTGCTTTGCACACACCTAACCCAGATTTCAATCTCAGCACCACATATGGTCCCCTGAGCCTGGCAGGGAGTTATTCCTGAGTGCAGTGCTAGGAGCATCAGGGTGTCATCCCAGAACTAAAAACCATAAGTAAATAAATAAATAAACAAATAAAGTTTCTATTCAGATACAACTCATTATCAGACATCTTTTGGTAGGAGACTATTACATCCATCCCTGACATGGTGCAGGGAGAGAAACTGTTGAATCCTAATGCTCTTTCTCTTCCTAGAGTGCTGCATCTATACTGCAGCTCCAGAAACAGCTCGTTAGGAAATGTCTGAAGCCAGAATATGATTCTTCTCTGCTAAAGAATGATAGACTCTAATACGCTCATTTAGAGAAGGCATTGCCTTTGGAAAAGGTCATTTGCTAATGAAAGTATCTTTGGTTTCATGTATATCTCATGCTCTACCCTCAGATTTTTGTTTAGAGTGAAGGTGAGGAGGTAGGAGTAAATGAGTTTGGTTGTATTTGGGCATGACAGTAGTTCTTAAGAAAATATTGCGGGAAACAAGTTCCTTCGCATGTCTTCATGCCTGCATTTCTCAAGAGCAGAGCGTCTGCCTTGTGTCAGCTCCTATGTTAGAAACTTTGCTGACTGTTCACTTACAAAAATGAGTTTGAGGTTGTTTTTCTTTCCTTTCTCAGAGTTTACATTTGGGTTTCATTTGAAGTATTCTTGACCCTCTGCCCTCCTAAAACTTGAATTTTCTGGAAGCTGAAAGCTGATGAGGATGTCTGATAAGGCCAGTCCTTGCCTGATCGATCTTGCTGGAGCTACTTTTACTACTCCTTTAAAACAAAAGGATGTTACCTGGATGGTGATGTGCAAAGGACATTTCCCACTGCTTTCCTGCCTGCCCTGGACACTGTGGTGGGGTATATGTAATTCACTTCTGAGTTGTGATGAGGAATGAGGTTTCTGCTCGACATACCACCTCCCCCTCCCCCCCACGCACACACACAGTAGAGCTATAGACCACAGAGCACATTTGCTGCTGTCTACAACTGGCTCCTTGTGAAAGGTTTACTGCAACATGTAGTCATCAGGACCCTTATGTTATTCCTATGGTATATATGACCTGATGAACCAATACACTTGGTTACTCTCCCTTCTGCTCTCTAGGTAACTGTCAGAATCAAAGTTTCCTATATCACTTAACCAGTCCATTTAAGTCCAGCCTTGGCCTTGCCTTGCTATGTGTGTGATATACTTGTGCAGGTGTGGTATACTTAGCATCCATGTGGCCTCGTGCCTGGACAGTCTTACCTGGAAAACATGGGAATAGTCAGCCAGGGAAATATGGAAACTAGGATGTCTTTTTTCTTGGATCACTCTGTTAAGTTTCTGGCAAGGGCTTGAGACTGCTGACTGTTCATACCTGAAAGCATCCTGGGGCTAGCTGCAGTGTAGCACTCTCCTGCTTTTTTGCTAACAAGTGTGCAGACCATTTTCAACAGTGCTCAAGAGCATGGGATTTCCTGTGCTCACTTTCAAATCAGGTCACCCCTCTTTCTCAATGACTGTGTTTCCACTGCTGACCTCACCTGGTGTCACTAAAGGCCACGGGGCCTGGGGTTGGAGTACCCAGCATTGGAATGGGAACTCTCAAGCTAAATTGTTGTAGATTGTCTTTCTTAATCCCTCTCAGAGAGCCCGGCAAGCTACAGGGAGTATCCTGCCTGCACGAGAGTATCCCACCCGCACAGAAGAGCCTGGCAAGCGCCCCGTGGCGTATTGTATTCAGTATGCCAAATACAGTAACAATAACAGGTCTCATTGCCTTGACTCTGAAAGAGCCTCCAATCATTGGGAAAGATGAGTAAGGAGAGGCTGCTAACATCTCAGAGCTGGTGCCCGCTGGAGCAAATTGATGAACAATGGGATGACAGTGATACAGCGATGTGGTCTTTCTTAAATAAGTGGTTTTCAGCTATTGTACTCTTTTGCTCAATTCCCAGTCCTGAAACGGTTATTCTGAAAAATTTTCTCCATATCCGTTTATTTCTTTATAAATTAAAAAACAAAATTTGGAGTTTGCTTGAGTTAGTAGTGATTTGAGAGCCACCTGGTGGCAGGGATTGGAGCCAGCCTCCTGCATGTACTTCTCTGGCCTTTTTGCTGTTTTGGGGAGATGATTGCTAAACTCTCCTTCTTCATTAGAAAATCCTACCTCTTCAATGTCATTAATTTTTTCCCTCATAATTATATACTGACTGTTGACATAAGTTTGCTATAGAAGACAGATCCTTTTTTCCTGTTTCACTCAGTGTCTAACATATCAGCAGTAATTAAGATTTCCCAAACATCAATCCATGAACAATGCAGTGGTTTCAATAGCATTTTATGGGAATGGGGAGTGGAGGGTAGGAGGTAAGGAAAAGAAATCTAGGTTAAAGTTGTTTGGAAAACAGTCTATAGTAGGTAGGCTTCATTGCAAGAAAAAAAATGGAGGGAGGGTGGGGTTGGAGGGAGAGAGGGAAGGAGGGAGGGAACGAAAGAAAGGAAAGGAAGGGAGGGAGGGAAGGAGGAAGGGAGGGAGGGAGGGAGGGAGGGAGAAAGACAAAAAGAAAGAAAAAAATGATTTTTTTTTTTGTTTTTTGGCTATACCCGATGATGCTCAGGGGTTACTCCTGTATCCACACTCAGTTACTCCTGGTGGTGCTCTGGGGAACCATATAGGATACCCCTGACAGAATCCAGACTAACTGCATGCAAGGCAAACAGCTTACCCTTTGGACTATCTCTCCAGATCCCTAAAAAGAAAATTTTGATAGGTTTATATGTGATTTGAATGGTTGCTTGTGTGTTTCTGTGTGTGTATGTGTGTGTGTGTGTGTGTGTGTGTGTGTGTGTGTGTGTGTGTGTGTGTATTTTATGGACGAACCTATCTTTTCTGGTGTGTTTCAGAGCTGCCTTTTACTAATGATAGTGGATACTTCCCGGCAATAACTCTAGTTTGCCCTCTTGTAATCATTTATTTAAGTATTGCTGCTTTATTTCCTTGCCAAACTATTTTAATAGCTTCCTTGATGTTTTTTCTTGTTTCTTTGTTTCTTTCACAAACACAAGTTTGATTCTTTTTCTTCTTTCATCAGAGGCTTGTTATGGTCCCATTATAATAAATAGCTCAATTGTCTTGAGAAGCAAAATGGTAGGAATTCTGCTGCAACTCTTCGGAAATAACAAAAGAGGGGGGAGGGGAAGGAGGGTGTGAGATCTGTGTTTGACATTTAAAACAGTGGCTAGTCTCTCAATCCCCATACTGCAAGGGTAAACTGCCCTAGAGCATGGTCCAATCATCCCCTGAGGCCAATGGAACAGCCTTTCTTTCACTTTCACTTTCTTTCACTTCATCTTTTGCTTCCAGAAAACCAAGCCCAGTCCTGTGGGAAAACCAGAGAATCAGGGTTAGGAATTACTGGATTTATACAATGTGATTGAAACAGGAAAAATATCCTTTGTCTCACCCTTAATCCTCAACATTCATATATCCCAAAATAGTATTTTTGTTCTCAGCATTATAATATGTCAATAATTTTTAAGCCAACAGCAGTTGATACAATTTGGATATATAAGGGTAACTATAACATATGTAACAAAGGGAGCCCAGGGGTGAATATTCAAAGTGCTGTGTGGGTTGAAGAAGGAATGAAGTGAGGAACAGCTAAGTACAAATCAGCTATGCAGCTGGTATTTGCTAATTAATACGATACTGTGAAATCAGAAAAGAAAGAAACAATGTGATAGCAAGTTAGTGATTATTTCAGAATGACAGACTAGCATGACAATTATTTTGTAAGCATTGGGATGTTTTGAAGAATATCATGCTCATTAACAACTTTAAAAAGTGACAAGATTTATGCATGTTCTGAACTGATAATTAATCAGTACCATATAATTTTGCAATATAAATGAAGGCAGAAATGTGTATTATACACAAGATTGTACTTTCTTTGAGGAGGTTGACTGAAGATACTTGAATTTTTTCCAATTATTTTAAAAACACCGCTTTTTGTTATAATATGAATTTGAAGATACTTAAAAACAAATGAAAAATGTGCAAGTCAATGGACAGTTTAAAACTTCTTCATAAGCTTTTTTTTTTTCCAGTTTCCCTGTGCTGTTTCTGTACACATTGCGGTTACTTTTTGCTTGTCTCTTGGTTGGTTCTTGGGGGATCACCCGATGGGGCATGAGGCCGGGGCGTTGGGTGGCCAAGTTAAAGTTAAGAAGTTGGAATACAATGTCAAGTAATTAGAATCACTGGAGGTGGATCCAACCCCGGTCAGCTGCATGCAAGGCCTTACCTGCTGTACTGTCTCATTGTCCCCCAACAAATACACAGAGTGCTTTCTGGGTGTCAGAGATTATGCCAGAAGATACAATGCAGCTTGCCTCCAGATATATATACATTCTAGACATATATACATTCTAGGCATATGTAAATAGTTTATATATATACATGAACATCCATGAATAATGAATAGAAATAATTAGGACAAACCTAGTTTAAAGTCCTTAGATCAACAATACTTAGATTCAAAATATATCTGTGAAAATGTCCATTGCATTATAAAAGGTTTGCCACTGACTTGTTGGGTAAAAAGCAACTAACTAGATATTTAATCAGTCAGAATTTGAGCATAGTACCTTATGAAGAGAATTCTTTGCTTCTCTTTATGCTGCCTCATTTGATATACCTTGGAGCAGGATGGCTGTTCCTTAGGACATTTGAACAATCAGATTGCCTATTATTGTTGTAGGAATATTGCCAAGGAGAAACTTATGGTAATGTGAGCATCATCATCAATTAATCTATATTTCTTAGCTCTGTGTGTGTGTGTGTGTGTGTGTGTGTGTGTGTGTTGGTATGGCTTTTGTTTCTGGGTTCACAGCTGGTGGTTCCCAGGGCTTACTCCTGATTCTGCACGCAGGGATCACTCCTGGCAGTGCTTGGGGGACCTTATGGGGTGCTGGGGATCAAACATGGGTCGGATGTGTGCAAGGTGAGCACCCTATGCACTGTACTGTTCAGGCCCCAGTCCACAGCTTTATTTGACATAGTGACAGAATGAGTACCTGTTCACTTGAAGTTGGTGATATTCTGGGAGGTTGCTGTATCAAAACACAGAAAGTTTCATTATGAAATGTCCCAGCTTCAAAACTCTTAAGTAATTGATTCTTGGCTATTTTTGTACCACAGCATAGATTTACGGTGACTGACCAACCAGCTCCTGAGCTCATGGACCTTTGCTTTCTCTCTGCTATACTTTAGCTGTGGACTCAACCCTCCCCTTCTACTACTAAGGCTGAGTGGTATTTTTCTGAGCTTCTTCTGACCTATCATGCTTTCACATCTTCCTCTCTGCACACACGAGTCACCTTCTGCTGGAGGAGATGCCTTTGAAATTCCTCGAAATTAGAGACCCCTTTCCTATGTCAACTAACTCTCAGGTTTCAGATTCAATCATTCCTTTAGTCTTTTTGTCTGGTATATTTCTATCTCAGCATGTCTGGTGCTGCATTTCCTGTCCTTATTCATATATGCACAATATTAGCTGTATTGTATCTTCTGCTGTAATCTCTGACACCCAGAAAGTACTATGAATATTTGTTGAGGACCAGTGAGGTAGTACAGCAGGTAAGGCCATCGCTTTGCATGAGGCTCACTGGGGTTGGATCCACCTTGATGCCTGAGCATAGAGCCAGGAGTAAGCTCTGAGCATCGCTGCATGTGGCCCCCAAACAAGGGGAAAAAATTCTGTATCTTGACTCTGTATCTTTGATCTATGCTGTTTTTACTCCATTTTATCATTGACTTCAATATGTTTCTCTTGAACTTTGACAATTCTGCTGTTTAATCTACTGAATTGATTTTTTTTCTTATAATGAGAGCTTTCTGTATCTATCCTCTAATAACTTTCAAATAAACAATACGTTATAAACTATTGTTACCATACTGAACACTACATCTCCAGGACTTATATGGTAATGTTTATAGCTGTTGAACACCTTCACTATTTTGCCAATACCCCCACCCCCAAAAACCTTCGTTCTGGAGGAATAGCAACCACCAAGCTTTTCTCTATGGATTCATATTTGATAACTTTTAATCCTTTAATACCATCATTTTGTATTTACCTTTTGTTGTCTGAGTTAGCACAATGCCCACTTATGCTGTTCTAAATGGCAACAACAAAAGTGTTAGCCACTAAATGCTTGATGGAACTTGACATCTGGAATGTGGCTCAAGCGGATGGAGTGCAGCTTTGCCTGGGGTACCTGGGGTTTGATCTGTGGTACTGCTTGGTCTCCTGATCACTAGCAGAAGCAACCTCTGAACACTGATTGGGCAAATAGGGCCCTGGGTACTGTTGAGCGTGCCCCCCTAGAGAAAACAAAACCAAGAGTGTTATAATAATAATTTATTCCTTGGGTACATAGAAATTACAGTAACACTTCTCGAATTACAAGATTCCTCCAAACATAACACATAGTGTCCATTTTCTTCCCTAAGGAATATAATGACATTTGGAGAAAATTTGTACAGGCTTGTTTTTACATATTTCAGATGTCCAAAAATGTGGCTGCAAAGTTAACAGTGAAGTAAATGTGGCTATATAGATTATAGAAAATGATCATAAAATTCTTTCTAATTATGACTTGAATTAAAATTTAAATTGATGTTTTGAATCAGACCCAGGCTAAAATATCCTGATAATTTATTCCTGTAGTTATTAACTCACTGGTAATGGTTTATAATTTGCATTTACTTATCACATAGAAATCATTGATTGACAGATGGCTCATTTTCAACAGACTACTGCATTAACATTAGAAGAAAATTGTACCCCCAACAAATTTGGGGCACATGCCAGTCATGTTTTTTCTCACTGTAGAGCTTTTCTTTTTATCTCTCAGTAGGGTTCAGTTTTTTTGGAGCATTTCTCCCACACTTCTTTGGTCTTTGAAAAATCAATAAAATCTTTAATTAGCATTTCAGAAGTTTCCTTGTTGGTTATTCCACTTGACTTACCAACAAAACACATTTCTTTATGTTTGTTTTTTCTTTCTTCAGTAAAAAGATCAAAAGCCAACTTCCTAAAAGACAAATACAACTTAAAAAAGATTGAATTCTTGTGGGATAAAATATTGACGATAAATTTAAAGCAAATAAACATCAACAACAGTTACCTATTATTTCATTTCCTCATTTCCATATTTCCAAGTTCCATTTATAAGGTATACATTACTTCATTGCTGTATCACTGCATCACAGTCATCTTGTTTGCTCATCGATTTGTTTGAGTGGGCACCAGTAACATCTCTATTGTGAGACTTGTTGTTACTGTTTTAGGCATATTGAATATGCCACAGTAGCTTGCCAGGCTCTGCCATGTGGGCGAGATACTCTCGGTAGCTTGAGAAGGACAGAGTAATCGAATCGGCCGCGTGTAAGGCAAAGGCCCTACCTGCTGTGCTATCAAAGCACTGCTATTTACTTAAACTTTTTTTCCCCATTGACTTGGCCAATATGTTTCCTAATGATTTTCCCGAAGGATTGGTATAATAAGCTGTTGAACTAATCTTTGGCTCATTAACTTCCCTTCTCTATTTTGGCATGAATAAAATCCTTGCTTGGTCCTTCTTTTAGCAACTATTTCTGCTATCTTATGAAAAAAAATTAATTTTTTTCTAAGTAAATTCTCATAGGTGTAAAAGTCAAGAAAACAAAAAATTTTATCTGTTCATAGTCTATATTAGTTGAATTGTAAAGATTTTAAACAGAAAATTGCTGCTTGTGATAACTATCTTAATAACAGGCTTAATTTTATTCCCAGAAAACTGTAAAATTTCAAATCAAAGTATAGATTTTTTCTTCACCAAATAAACTAATTGATGAAGGAAAGCACTATAAATTTTGATAAAAGTTATCTCAACTCAAATAAGGAAACTAAAGATTGATATTTACCTAATGGTAACAAGAATCAGAAATTTCTTGTTACATGAGTACACTGCTGCATAAATCAACTACTTACAATTGTCTGGAAAGCTAAAATTAGTTCCAACAGATAGTGTCTCCTCAGCTGGGCCATAGCTCAGATAAGAACTGCTCTTGGCATTAATAAAATGTTGGTGCAGAACAGGGAATTTCAGAGACACTGGTGTCAACCTGAGAGATGAATTCTCTCTTTTTTTTTCTTTCTTTTTGGGTCACACTCGATGATGCACAGGGGTTACTCCTGGCTTTGCACTCAAGAATTATGCCTAGAGGTGTTCAGGGGCCCATATGGGATGTTGGGAATTGAACCTGGGTTCACCTCCTGCAAGGCAAATGCCCTATCTGCTATACTATTGCTCCAGCCCAGAGATGAATTCTCAAATTAGGAAAATATACATTTGATCACAAAGTTCAACATACAGCTTTCATAACACAAATGAAACTTCTGCGACAATTTACATTAACTGTAAGTCCAGCATTTAGCATATATAAACAAATAGGTAAATTTATAGAATTAAATGATGAAAGTCTTATTCACACTAGAATCCAACTCAATTTTTCGCTTGTCTCATATTTGCCCTCCCTTGGTTATATTTGCTCTCTAATCAAAGGAGTGTGCCATTTTAAAAAGAAAAATGCTATTCTTTGCTAAGCTCTTCTTGTTTATTTATAAATTAGCACTGTAGCACTGTTGTCCGGTTGTTTATCGATTTGCTCGAGTGGGCACCAGTAACATCTCCATTGAGAGACTTGTTATTGTTTTTGGCATATTGAACACGGGCAGCTTGCCAGGCTCTGCCGGTATTATTTATAAATGGGTCTCTAAAATCATACAGTAAAGTCAATAGCATTTAAAACATAACATGTCATTTTTTTTAATGTTTTCAACCTTGTTTTATTTAAGTTTGGTATTTTTTATTAGTGAATAAAAATTTTAATTAGTGAATCACTGTGAGGTACAGTTACAGACTTACAAACTTTCATGCTTGAGTTTAAGTCATACAATGATCAAGTACCCATCCCTCCACCAGTGTCCATTTTCCACCACCAATGTTCCCAGCATCCCTCCCACCACCACCACCCCAGCCCCTCCACTCCACCCCGCCTCTGTTGCAGGGAATTCCCTTTTGCACTCTCTCTCTCTCCTTATGGGTGTTGTGGTTTGCAATAGAGGTATTAAGTGGCCATCATGTTTGGTCTATAGTCTTTTTTCAGCCCGCATCTCCCATTTCGAGCTGGCCTTCCTAGCACTCTTTACTTGGTGGATCCTTCTCTATCTGAGCTACCTTTTCCCCCAGTATTCGAGGCTGGTTTCTAAGCTGTGGAGTAATCTTCCTGGTCCTTATCTCTAGTATTCTTGGGTGTTAGTCTCCCATTCTGTTACTTTATATTCCACAAAAGAGTGCAATCTTTCTATGTCTGTCCCTCTCTTTCTGACTAACTTAACATGATACTTTCACTTAACATGATACTTCCCATGTTGATCCACTTATATGCAAATTTCATGACTTCATCTTTTCTAGCAGCTGCATGATATTCATTGTGTAGATGTATCAGAGTTTCTTTAACCAGTCATCTGTTCTCGGGCACTCGGGTTTTTTCCAGATTCTGGCTATTGTAAACAGTGCTGCAGTGAGTATATAAGTGCAGATGTCATTTCTACTATACTGTTTTCCATCTCTAGGATATATTCCCAGAAGTGGTATTGCTGGGTCAAATGAGAGCTCAGTTTCTAATTTTCTGAGAAGCATCCATACTGTTTTCCAAAAGGGCTGAACCAGTCAGCATTTCCACCAGCAGTGAAGGAGAGTCCCTTTTTCCCCACATCCAAGCCAACACCGGTTGGTTTTGTTCTTTTGGATGTTGGCCAGTCTCTGTGGTGTGAAATGGTATCTCATTGTTATTTTGATCTGCATCTCCCTGATGATTAGTGATGAGGAGCATTTTCTCATGTGTCTTTTGGCCATTCGGATTTCTTCTTTGAGAAAGTTTCTGTTCATTTCATCGCCCCATTTTCTAATGGGGTTGGATGTTTTCTTCTTGTGGAGTTCAACCAGTGCCTTGTAAATCCTTGATAACAACCTCTTATCAGATGGGTATTGGGTGAATATCCTTTCCCATTCTGTAGACTGTCTTTGTATTCTGGTCACTGTATCTTTTGAGGTGCAGAAGCTTTTCAGTTTAAGATAGTCCCAATTGTTTATTTCTGTTTCCACTTGCCTGGTCAGTGGCGAGTCCTCTTTGAAGATACCGTTAGCTTTAATGTCATGGAGGGTTTTGCTGACCTTCTCTTCAATGTACATGTTGGTCTTTGGTCTGATGTTGAGGTTTTTAACCCATTTTTATCTGACTTTTGCGCATGGTGTTAGGTAGAGGTCTGAACCCATTTTTTTTTTTTTTGCATTTAGCTGTTCAGTTTTGCCAGCATCATTTGTTAAAAAGACTTTCCTTGCTCCACTTCACATTTCTTGCTCCCTTATCAAAGATTACATGATCATATATTTTAGGTTGTGTGTCAGGATATTCCGCCCTGTTCCATTGGTCTGTGGCTCTACCTTTGTTCGAGTACCATGCTGTTTTCATTATTACCGCCTTGTAGTAGAGTTTGAGGTTGGGGAAGGTGATGCCTCCCATCTTCTTTTTCCCAAGAATTGCTTTAGCTCTTGTTACATATGAATTTCAGGAGTGTTTGTTCCATTTCTTTGAAGAATTTCATGAGTATCCTTATAGGGATCGCATTGAATTTGTACAATGCTTTGGGGAGTATTGCCATTTATGACATGTCATTTTTATCCCAAATGATGTGTAACGATTTTGGAGGATCTAGATAAGATAAATGCCCATATTTGCATATTCAGTAGCAGAACTAAATTGTCCATGAGACTTATGTGTTGACTGTTCTCAACCAGTATATAGTCTATCTTGTATTGGCCAATAGGGTAGCTGCTATCTATTTGGACAGGTGTTAAATATTCAGTTCTTCAGCTGCACAGCTCAGTTTCAAAAGCTCAATACTCACACATAGTCAATCACTATAGTATTGAACAGTGTAGTTATACAACATTTCTATTATTGTGCAGAGCTTGATTCAACTAACCACTTGTTTGATCCTGAAACTTGCAATAATAATATACTTAGTCAATAATGATTTTTAAAAAGAACATTTATTATAGGAAATTTAGAAACTATAAATAAACCAAATGAATTAAACTATATCCTGGGAATGCTACAATACACAGGTAACCACTTAATATTTGATTATTTTTCTATGTGTAGGAAGTTTTAAATAAATGTAGCATACTAAACTCTAGAAAGCTTTATACTTTGTCCCATAACATTTAGTATATTTCTGTGTATTTTTCTCTACATATGTGACTGTATAAAATTCAGAATAATGCACAATTATCAACACAGCTGATTTTGTATTATAATCAATTCCTTATTTAGGAAATACAGATTACTTCAAATTTTTCTCTATAATAGATAATTTTGTCGGCAGAGCCTGGCAAGATGCCCGTGGTATATTTGATATGCCAAAAACAGTAACAAGTCTCAAAATGGAGACATTACCGGTGCCCACTTGAGCAAATCGATGAGCAATGGGATGACAGTGATACAGTGATACGGTGAATAGATAATTTTGTGAGTCAAATATTTGACCTATTTTTTATTTGTTAGTTTAAATTCTGGAATTAGAATTCATGGGTACTGATTTTTGTCTAAAATATTACTTTCAGAAAGTAATTTGAAGAGAAAGAAGTCTGAGCTCAAGTTTCTCATCTGTTTTGAACAAGATTTCTGAAAGAATCTCTAGGTAGTAGCCCTCTGCCTTTCCAAGTCTGTGAATGTTTTTCAATAAGTTCCAAAAACTGATTAATTTAAAAAATGGGGGGAAAACAGTTAGAAAAGTTACAAAACACTGTTCTGTAAAACACACACACACACACACACACACACACACACACACACACACACACACACACACACACACACAAAGGTTTCCTTTCCTACAAGTGTACAAATGCTGAGCTCAAGGAAGCAGAGGCTGATCATTGAGATGTGCCCACAAGGTGGCAGTAGCACACAATAACATTTATAATTTACGTGGGTAGTTCTTTAAAAGGACCCTGGACCTTGGGAGTTGAAAGGTGGGGAGTGTGTGGGTGTAGATGGGAAGTCCTTTCAATCCTGAGACCTAAAGTCCCCAACCCAAAGATGAAGACAACAAGGAAGTTCCTAGGGGGAGGGGAGAGGAATTAGAGGGGAAGATTACATATGTCTAGGAGCTGTCATCAAGGATGATGGGAATTTCTGAGTGAAAGTGCTCCCAAGGTGATGCTTCCCATCTTCTTTTTCCCAAGAATTGCTTTAGCTATTGTGGGAGCTTATTGTTCCACATGTGGAACAATATTCAGCAATAATTATGTGACTTTTTTAGCTATGCCCACTTGAAATATCCTGGAGTCCCACAGCGGGTATTTGCCCCCGTCCCCTCCCACCTCTTCCCTTAAGAAGCAATGGTATAAAGTACACAGGAAGGGAGGTGGCTGGGGAAAGACTTGGTCATGGAATATATAAAAAATAACTTTAAAAAAATTTTATTGAATCACCATGAGATAGTTACAAGCTTTCATGTTTGGGTTACAATCTCACAATGATCAAGCACCCATCCCTCTGCCAGTTTACATTCCTCACCACCAATATCCCGGGTATACCCCTCCTTTGTCCACCCTCCCTCTGCCTCCATGGAAGACAATATTCCCCATACACTTTCTACTTTTGGGCATTACGGCTTGCAACACAGACATTGAGAGGTCATCATGTTTGGTCCATTATCTAATTTTGGCACACATCTCAATCATCCTTTTCTTAGTGATCCCTTCTCTATTCCATCTGCCTTCTCCTCTCCGCTCCTGAAGCAGGCTTCCAGCTATGGGGCAACCCTCCTGGCCCTTGTATCTACTGTCCTTAGGTGTCAGCCTTATGTGATGTTATTCTATACTCCACAAATGAGTGCAGTCTTTCTATGTGTGTCCCTCTCTGTCTGACTCATTTCACTTAGCATGATAATCTTTATGTCTGTCCATTTGTAAGCAAATTTCATTACTTCATCTCTCCTAACAGCTGCATAGTATTCCATTGTGTAGATGTACAAAGTTTCTTTAACCAGTCATCTGTTTTAGGGCACTCAGGTTGTTTCCAGTATATAAGAAATAACTTCTATTGTTATGATACCCCAAGTCAAATTTTTTCTACTTCTGTTTTTCTCTGAATTTATTCTGGCATTTCTATTTCATTTTTTCTCTTTATCATCTTGATATAGACATTTCAAGACTGTATTCTCTTATCTTCTCCTCAAATCCAACTACGTTATGCAGACATCATGATCAGACTTTATTGAACCTTCTTTTCTTTCTGTACTCATGCTACTGTCCTGGTTCAGATATTTGTTTCCTCGAGCAGTTGATTTCTAATTTCCTATTCCACAATCTTTTACGATTTACCACTCTCATATTATTTCTCTATAAACATAGTTCTCAAGGGACTGAACCATTAGTACAGTGCGCAGGGAGCTCACTTGCATGCAGCCAACCAGGACTGAATCAGAGCTTCCCATATGATTTCTTGGGCCCCACCAGGAGTGATCCCTGAGCAGAGTCAGGAATAAGCCTTGAGCACAGCAAGGTATAGCCCAAAAACCAAATATAGAAAAATATATATTAAAACGAGAAGAAACATAGTTCAAAATTGTCATTCCTCTGTCCTAAGGTTCCCAGAAAACTTCCTACTCTGGCATTCAGTACTCTACACATGACCCTAATGTCCCTGCTAGCCACTATCACTAGTTGTAACCTCTATTACACCCTGTAGTAGCATAGAAGATCAGTAGTCCCTGGTACCAGGCAGTTTGCTCAGTCTTTAGCTCATGCAATATTCACTTCCCCCAAACTCTTATCAAAAGCAGATACAACTTTAAGGCTAACCATAAAACCACAAACCTCAAAAACTCTTTCTGATTTTCTTAATTGAAAATGTACCTAGACTTTATACAAGAATTTTAATTGTTGTATTCATAGACAAATTAGCTCTGCCCTGTCCAATAATTGCATATTTATTTTATCCTTTAGAAGATTAAACTCTAAGACTTACTCATTTATATAACATGCATGTCTATGATAATTAAAATGCACTGTGCTCTTTATATAGAGAATTTCAGGTGGATACAATATTCTTCATTTGATTGTTGACTAGGCAAAGATTTAATCATGATGATAAATGATTCTGTAATGTGGATGAAACCACCAAGCCATCTTAGTCATAAAATATAGTCAGTGCCTAAAAAGAACACAGAGAGAAAGAGTACTTGGTGAGTCATTATTGCTATAAGAAAATTGTTGATATAGGTAAGCCACAAACCAATTAAGTCTATTTGGATTTCATAAATATCTTACATACTAGCAATAAAATTTAATGAAAATACAATTAGGCAGAAAATATTAGCTATATATTGGTGTTAATAGAACAGAAGACTTGTTCTACAAATAGTGGTAGTTTTAGACCATCGAAGACACAGGCAAGTGATGCAAAAGTTCCATAATATTTTCAATTGATGACTGAGAGATGTTAAAAATAGGAAATATGACTTATGGAATCAACTATGTCATAGAACTGATAATAAATTTTCATAGGAAATTGTTATAAGCAGGACTAATTATGAAAGCATATAACCAGTACATGATAGCTAGCACTAATAATGCAATAACCTATCTAGGAGGTATCAAATAAATATTAGATCTGCATAGGGTTATGTGAAAATCATAGTACTTTCTTTTATAACATCTTTTCACATCTTTTCAGTAACAATGTCAAAAGCTCAAAACTTTCAAAATTATACAAACTGTAACATTTGTCATCCCTCTGAACATATTTGTTGCATGGTACAGAATTTTGAAAGGCCACTGCCAAGAGTCTCCTCCCCATCACAGAGATTCCATTTGCACAGTTGTGCACATTATATGGGGTGGCTCATGACATCTGATTATGAGAATTTTCTTTCTCTCACCCAAGTTTCTGGGAGATTGATATCTTCATGAGATCACTGGTTGTGGAGTCTTGTCTAGTGCCAGGAGAAACAGTGAAGGAGTATTTTGGGACAGCAATAAATCTCAATTAATTGTTTTTCCATTGAAGGGACTGGACAAACACAGCTGAAAATTCTTGTTCACTGGGCTCTTTCATTTAGGATATCTGTAGAATAGACCATCTGCCCAGACTCTTTAAAAAAAAAAATTCACTCACATCATCTCTATTCTCAGTTCTGGATACTGCTTCCAGATCTTCACAGCAACATGTATTGTTCTCTTTATCTTAGCTCCAACTGCTCTGTTTTTATATCTGTGTCCTCCATGGTGAAATAAATACTAATTATGCTGCACTGTGACTACCTGGTTTTCTCTTCTTGCCTAGAACAAAAAGCTCCTGGAAGGCAGAGATCAATTTTAATTGTTGGGCCATACCCAGCTACTGTCTGAAAAGATGCTGAAAAGGTATTTGTTAGTTGACCAGTATTTTGTCTACTTCATGTATTCAAATGATTTTCACCTTATTACAAATTTTAGTGAAAATATTTTAATAACTTGTCATTTGTTCAGTACTAAGAGATCTACATTATACTGCCTGAATTAAACCTTCTAAGATCTTATGGTTTTGGCTGCTTCCCAAACTACTTCCTTTGTATATCTCCATTGGAGTTACGAGATAAAGTGGCACAGATACCTCCCTAGTCCTTCCTTTAATTTCTGCCTTGCCAGGGTTGTGGCTCAATGGTAAAGAGGATACCTTGCATGTATGAGATCTGGCAACACACACACACACACACACACACACACACACACACACACACACACTGTTCCTTGTTTTACCATAAAGCTATTTTCAGGCATGTCCCTGAAGAGACAGAGTATTTCCCTGGATGAACTGTCCTCAAACAAAAGCAACTACTTCCATGACCTGTCTTGTTAAGTCCATTCTAAAAATCAATTTGATTTCATACAAATTAATGAAAATTGAAATGTTTGAACAGGAGGTTAATTACTAGCTACAATGAGCAAATGTAATATAACAACTGCTTCTGAAGTGACAGCTGATTACTGGCAAACAGAAAAGATTGTTTTTGAGTTGTAATTTGGAGGGCGAGGGGTCTACTTAATTGGACTGTGTGGTTAAGAAATCCCTAGTAGAGAATTCAGCTGTCCTCATTACATAGAAATTAATCCTATTGTCATAACGAGCATTTATTATCAGGTAGGGAGTGCAGATCAAATACATTTTTAAATTAAGAAGTTATATTAGGAGCACCCCGGGCTTCCCTCCCCTCCGGACTGCCGGCCGAGTGGCCGGCACGCCGACCCCAAGCGCCACCGCCATCCTGTCTTCCGGCAAAGGTCTGTGGGAAAGGGGCGTCGCCTAACCACCAGGGGGCATGGCCTAAGAAAAGTGGGCGTGGCCTCATTGCCGGCGGCCGCCGCTAACGCGGTGGAAAGTACTTTTCTCAACATCCTATCCTAGACTAACATCCTAGCTATTCGCAAGCAGTAGGACAATAAAACACAAGACTTCACATAAGAACATCTCAGTAGGAGACCAGGTTCTACACCGGCAAGTAAAAAGCCAACCACTATTAACTGAGCCTATCCACAATCCTTTTTCGCAACAAAAGGAAACAGGGACACTCATCATCAAGAGCCCTCTTTCATATCACCACAAACAACATGAAGAAACAGCGAAAATCCCCATTGCAACCAGAGGACGATCAAAGGGGTCCGGAAACCTCAATGGGCGCCTCCTACAAACTTGACCTCTCTGAGAAAGAATTCAGACTTGAAATCCTCAACATGTTCAATCAACTCAATGCAAAGATGGACAACTTCAAGGAAGACCTGGCGGAAACAATACAACAGACAGCCGACAAAATACGGGAAGAAATGAGAGCAGAAATAAAAAACCTTCAAAAAGAAATGAAGGATTCCGTACATGAACTCAAAAACTCTCTGACTGCCCTCAACAATAGGATGACTGCAGCCGAACACAGAATCAGTATGCTTGAAGATGAGCTGCAAGAGGCCTACAGGCAACATCAAACCATGGCAAGAGACCTCAAAATAGCTCTAGCCAGAATCAGAGTCCTAGGGGATGAATTCAAGAGGAACAACATTAGAATCATTGGACTACCAGAACCACAGGGAACCAACCCCAACGAAAAAGACACAGTCAAACAAATCATTGCGGAAAACTTCCCACAGCTGGACAATGCAGGCATCCAGATTCAAGGCGCCCGGAGAGTGCCAGCTAAAAGAGATCCTAACAGAAAAACCCCAAGACATATCATAGTTACAATGATGGACATCTTCCAGAGAGACACAATACTCCAAGCAGCAAGGTCCAAGAAGGAAATCGCATACAAAGGAGCACCCCTTAGGCTCACAGCAGATCTATCAGAGGAAACCCTCCAAGCTCGAAGGCAATGGTGGGATATAGTGAAAAAATTCAATGAAATCAACGCTTCACCAAGAATACTTTATCCGGCTAAACTCTCATTCAAACTAGAAGGAATCATACACTACTTTGGGGATAAACAACAGCTCAGGAACTTCATAGACTCAAAACCAAACCTAAAAGAAGCACTAAAGGGGCTATTGTAAGACAAGAACAACCTCTACAAGCACAACAAACCCTTGCACAAAGACGGCACAAAATCCCATAACAATAATCTCCCTTAATGTCAATGGTCTGAATTCACCAATTAAGAGACACAGACTGGCAAAATGGATTCAGAGACTCAACCCAACTTTCTGTTGCCTGCAAGAAACACATCTGAATAGCCAGAACAAACACAGACTCAAAGTCAAAGGATGGAAAACAATCCTGCAAGCAAACAACTCCCTCAAGAAAGCCGGAGTGGCTTTACTAGTATCGGACAACATAGACTTCAGGTTGAAAAAGATTAGAAGGGATAGTGAAGGCCACTTTTTATTAATCAAGGGATGTGTACATCAGGAAGAAATCACACTCCTAAATGTCTACGCACCCAATGAGGGACCAGCTAAATACCTACAACAGCTGCTAAGAGACCTCGAGAAGGACATCTCGAGCAACACAATAGTAGTTGGAGACTTCAACACTGCACTGTCTCCTCTGGACAGATCTAGAAGATTAAAACTCACCAATGAAATACTGGCTTTGAAGGAAGAAATAGAAGAGAGAGGGCTAATAGATCTATACAGGGCTTTATATCCCCAAAAAAAGGAATACACATTCTTTTCCAGTGCACATGGAACATTTTCCAGAATAGACCATGCGCTGGGCCACACAACATACCTCAACAGAATCAACAAGATAGACATTGTACCAGCTATCTTTTCAGACCATGATGCACTGAAGATAAAACTTAACTGTGGACAGATGCAGAAAACCAAATCAAACACCTGGAAATTAAATAGCTCGATATTGAACAATGAGTGGGTCAGGAAGGAAATCAAGGAAGAAATCAAAAGGTACCTAGAAACAAATGAGAATGAACACACGAGCTACCAGAACCTGTGGGACGCAGCTAAAGCCGTTTTAAGGGGAAAATTTATAGCTCTGCAAGCATATCTCAGGAAGGAAGAAAGGGCCCACATAAATAACTTGACTTCACAGCTCAAGACCTTAGAAAAGGACCAACAAAAGGAGCCAAAACCAGGCAGAAGGAAAGAGATAATAAAACTTAGAGCAGAAATTAATGACATGGAAACCCAAAAGACAATCCGGAAGATCAATGAAACCAAGAGCTGGTTCTTCGAGAAAATAAACAAGATTGATAAACCACTAGCAAGACTCACAAAGAAAGAGAGAGAGAGAACCCTTATAAGCCGAATCAGAAATGAAAAGGGGGACATCACGACAGAAACCAATGAAATTCAAAAGATCATCAGAGACTACTTTGAAAATCTCTATGCCACGAAACAAGAGAATCTAGAAGAAATGGATAAATTCCTCGACTCCTATAATCTCCCAAGGCTGAACCAAGAAGACCTGGAGTACCTGAATAGTCCAATTAACATCAAGGAAATTGAAATGGTAATCAAAAGTCTCCCCAAAAACAAAAGCCCAGGTCCAGACGGATTCACTAGTGAGTTCTTCCAAACATTTAAAGAGGACCTTTTGCCAGTCCTTCTCAAGCTCTTCCAGGAAATTGAAGAAACAGAAACCCTCCCTAACAGTTTCTATGAGGCTCATATCTCCCTAATACCAAAAGCAAACAAAGACACCACAAAAAAAGAAAACTACAGGCCAATATCCCTGATGAACACAGATGCAAAAATTCTCAACAAAATATTAGCAAATAGAATTCAACAACTTATCAAAAAGATCATACACCACGACCAAGTGGGATTCATCCCGGGGATGCAAGGATGGTTTAACATCCGGAAATCAATCAACATAATCCACCATATCAACAAAAGAAAAGATAAAAATCATATAATCATATCAATAGATGCAGAGAAAGCATTTGACAAGATCCAGCATCCGTTTATGATGAAAACACTAGCCAAAATAGGTATAGAAGGGACCTTCCTCAATATAGTCAAAGCCATTTATCACAAGCCTATGGCAAGCATTGTCCTCAATGGGGAAAAACTAAGAGCCTTCCCTCTGAGAACAGGGACGAGACAAGGATGCCCACTCTCTCCACTTCTGTTCAATATAGTACTGGAAGTACTTGCAATAGCGATTAGGCAAGAAAAAGACATTAAGGGCATTCAGGTAGGAAAGGAAGAAATCAAGCTCTCACTATTCGCAGATGATATGATACTATACTTAGAGAACCCTAAAACCTCTACCAAGAAACTCCTAGAAACAATAGACTCGTACAATAAAGTTGCAGGCTATAGAATCAATACCCAAAAGTCCATGGCTTTCCTATATGCAAATAATGAGAGAGAAGAAAGTGACCTGAGAAAAGCAATCCCATTCACAATTGCGCCTCAAAAAATCAAATACCTCGGAATCAGCTTAACAAAGGAGGTAAAGGACTTGTATAATGAAAACTATAAAACACTACTTCAGGAAATAAAAGAGGACACGAGGAAATGGAAAGACATCCCCTGCTCATGGATTGGAAGAATTAATATTGTCAAAATGGCAATTCTCCCCAAAGCATTGTACAAATTCAATGCGATCCCTATAGGGATACCCTTGACATTCTTCAAAGAAATGGAGCAAGCGCTCCTGAAATTCATATGGAACAATAAGCCCCCACGAATAGCTAAAGCAATCCTTGGGAAAAAGAAAATGGGAGGAATCAACCTCCCCAACTTCCAACTCTACTACAAAGCGGTAGTCATTAAAACAGCATGGTACTGGAACAAAGGCAGAGCGGCAGACCAATGGAACAGGGTTGAATACTCTGACATACACCCCCAAATATATGATCATCTAATCTTTGATAAGGGAGCAAGAAATGTGAAGTGGAGCAAGGAAAGCATGTTTAACAAATTGTGCTGGCAAAACTGGACGGCTACATGCAAAAAAATGGGCTTAGACCTCCATCTATCACCATGTACAAAAATCAGATCAAACTGGATTAAAGACCTCAACATCAGACCAGAATCCCTAAGGTACATTGAAGATAAGGTCGGCAAAACCCTCCACGACATTGAAGCCAAAGGTATCTTCAAAGCTGACACGCCACTGGCTAAGCTAGTGAAAACAAAGATAAATAAATGGGACTATCTCAAACTAAGAAGCTTCTGCAACTCAAAAGAAACAGTGACCAAAATACAAAGACAGTCTACAGAATGGGAAAGGATATTTATGCAGTACCCATCCGATAAAGGGTTGATAACAAGGATATACAATGCACTGGTTGAACTCCACAAGAAGAAAACTGCCAACCCGATCAAAAAATGGGCTGATGAAATGAACAGAAACTTTTCCAAAGAAGAAATCCGAATGGCTAAGAGGCACATGAGAAAATGTTCAACATCACTAATCATCAGGGAAATGCAGATCAAAACAACAATGAGATATCATCTCACACCACAGAGACTGGCCCACATCCCCAAAATCAAAAGCAACCGGTGTTGGCGTGGATGTGGGGAGAAAGGGACTCTCCTTCACTGCTGGTGGGAATGCCGACTGGTTCAGCCCTTTTGGAAAACAATATGGACGATTCTCAAAAAGTTAGAAATTGAGCTCCCATTTGACCCAGCAATACCACTCCTGGGAATATATCCCGGAGAGGCAAAAAGGTATAGTAGAGATGACATCTGCATTTCCATGTTCATTGCCGCTCTGTTCACAATAGCCACAATATGGAAAAAACCAGAGTGCCCGAAAACAGATGATTGGCTAAAGAAACTCTGGTATATTTACACAATGGAATACTATGTAGCTGTCAGGAAACATGAAGTCATGAAATTAGCATACAAGTGGATCAACATGGAAAGTACCATGTTGAGTGAAATGAGTCAGAAAGAAAGAGACAGACATAGAAAGATTGCACTCATATGTGGAATATAATGTAACTGAGAAGTACAAGTTGGCAACGATGCAACTTCTGGCAGATATCTCTCTGGACTTAGTTACTAAAATACTAAATTACAGAAACCCAAAACTGAGAGGCCGCTAAGTGTGGTCACTCGACCTCACACTTCTTCATCCTCAGCAATGGAAAACAAATTACCTAATGCTTCCTTTTCAGCAGGTCTGACTTTAGGGGAGAGACTCTCCAAACAATAATAGTGAGTTTTGTTGAAATATTGTATGCAATCAAAGTGAAAGTAAAGTGAAATTTATTAGTTACACAGGCGGGGGGGGCTTAGGGTGGGGGGGCTAGGGGCGTGGGGGTGTTTGGGGTGTGAGGGGGCGGGGTGGAGCTATACTGGGATTCTTGGTGGTGGAATATGAGCACTGGTGAAGGGATGGGTATTCGAGCATTGTATAACTGAGATCTAAACCTGAAAACTTTGTAACTTTGTAACTTTCCACAATAAAAAATTAAAAAAAAAATAATGTGAAGGTGTGACGAGATCAGTGACTTAGGATGACTATAAAAATATCAAATTTAAAGTACTTAGAAGTCCTGTATATTTTGGTATATATTTCTGAATTATTATATCTAAATATTTGTTACATTGTAGTGCCAATAAGAGATAATTTCCATCTATGTTTTCTGCTTTGTATTTAGTGGTTTCAGGCTTTCCCTTCAAATCTTTAACCCATGTTCAATTAAGTTTTGTGTATGGTGTTACCTGGTGATAAACCTGATTTCATCTTTTTTTTTTCTTTTTGAGTCACACCCGGCGATGTTCAGGGTTCACCTGGCTTTGCACTCAGTAATCACTCCTGGTGGTGCTCAAAGGACCATATGGGATGCTGGGAATCGAACCCGGGTCGCCGCGTGCAAGGCAAATGCCCTACCCGCTGTGCTATTGCTCCAGCCCCAAACCTGATTTCATCTTGAAATGTGGTTGTCCACTTAACCCAACATACATTTGTTGGAGAGAATTTCCTTTCTCCCTTGGCCTCATTGTCATAACTTGTTTCTCTATGAACTTGTAGTTTTCTTTCTGAGCTCTCAAGTTGGTTCCATTAATCTATATGTAACTTAGGTTCCAGTCTAATAAAGCTTTGACAACTAAAAAAAAAAAAAAAAAAAAAGAAGTTATATTAATATGTGCTATACAAATTATCTGAATGTGTGTACATACACACACACACATAAAACATATATTAACTGGAGTTGCTCTTTAAGATCTGACCAAAGGATTACAATGATTTTATATTGAACTAATGCAGCACAATAATTTCACAACCCATGTAAAATTTTCTTTTTTTTCTCTTTTTGGGTCACACCCGGCGATGCACAGAGGTTCCTCCTGGTTAATGCACTCAGGAATTACTCCTGGTGATGATTGGAGGACCATATGGGATGCTGGGAATTGAATCCGGGTTGGCCACGTGCAAGGCAAACACCCTATCCGCTGTTCTATCTCTCCAGTCCCTATAATTTTCTTATCAAAGTGAGCAAATAGAGAAAAGATGGTAAATGGTAATATTTCTCACGCATTAAGGTCTGATTAGGCTTCTTTCACATGAAAGGAAGCAAGGGGAACAGAGTATGAAGTAACTCCAGGGTCCCACTGGTTAGAAACTTTCTTCTATGCCTTTCCTTTTTCTTTTCTCTATCTTTGTGTTGTTGTTGGTAACAGAAGTTGGGGGAAAAGGCATTGGAAGTTAGCGTTTGTTCAGTTTTTATTCACTTTGTTCTGTTGGTATCAAAGGCTGGAGCTGGGGCTTCACACACGGGAAGCCTCCTGCTCCTTTCTCCCTGAGCTACATTTAGCTCTCGTCCAAGGTTTTTTTCTGAAGGCATTTTTCAGTTGAAAGATCTCTGACACACTAGATGCCTTAGTATAAGGTTTCTTAGACTTTTTCCACTGTGACCCAAGAAAAGCAACACCAGTGAGTGTTACCAGAAACAACTTCAATTCATGACATGTTTGGTATTGAATTAATGGTTGGTCATTGTACATTCAAAAACCCTTTACCGTTGCCAGATTTTTGACATCACCCTCCAAATTTCATTACTTGACATCATATGAGGTCTTGGAACTAGGTCTTGGAAGACACCCTTAGGTCCTGACTTTATTTACATAAGTAAAAACCTAACTTCAAAAACGTTGATTCTGTAGAACCGTGAAAGGACTTCTATAGCTTCATTACTACCTTTTCCTGATCGAGCTCTAGTGCCAGAAAAGTGGACCCAGAGGACTGGCTCCAGGACCAGATAGTTCACTGGTTCCACTGTTTTGGAAAAAAAGCAAAGAAGTGTGAGATTTTGGGTCATTTTTGTCTGTGGAAACCAGATGAAAAGGGACATACAGAGCAGAGTCCAGTCCAGAATGCAGCAAAATCCTGGAACTGCCAGAGCAGCTGAGCTCTTGGCAAGAAGTGAGAGTTCATGCTCAGCCCTTCATTAAACTCACTAATCACAAGTGTTGCCAAGTTGGGCAGCACCCTGGGGGAAGACGGACAAAAGCAGCTGGAAGCAAGAGGTCAGACACATTCCTTTCCTCCACCAGATAGTGTCACCCTGCGGAGTAGAACAATTAGTCCTGGGTTGCATCTGTCTCATCTGTTGCCAAATCAAGATATTGTTACCATACTCTAGTGTTACACTCATAGTCCACAAAACCCTAAGCACCCATGGTGTATGGAGATGACTGCTTCCCTAAGTAAGTATAAGTCCACGATAAATGCACAGGCATCAGTGCCATATCCAACAAGACCAGTTTCTGTGCTTTTGCGTCCAGCACTGATTGTCACGCTGTTTTCTCCCATCATAAAGCTTACCAGTTAAACAACATATACCTAGCTTACTGGGCGAGAACTTTAAAAACACTTGGGACTTGGGGAAAATCTAGACTCGGGAACACAAGAAACAAGATAAGGGTGACATCGGATTAGCTATTCCATTTGTTGCTTAAAGTAGTCCTTTGATTATCCATTAGGTCAGCTTTAAAGATTTGAGGATGTGTGTTTAAAAACAAAAAGTAGAAGCATTTTACAATGTGTGTGTGTGCACATTTAAAAAATAATACAGGGGCTGGAGAGATAGCACAGCAGGCAGGGAGGGCACTTGCCTTCCATGTAGGTGACGGGTTCGATCCTCAGCATCCCATATGGTTCCATCCCCCAAGCACCCTGAGAAGTGATTCCTGAGTGTGGAGCCAGGAGTAACCTCTGAGCATTGCCAGATGTGGGCCCCAAAACAAACAAGAATAAAAACAATAAAGCCAAGGACTCTTTCATCTAGCTTGCCAGCCCTGGTTGTCACCTGTGCAGGTACCCAGGCATTATCCTTGCATTCAAGGACCTTTTTCCTTCCCAAATAGCCAGTGCCTCCTCTCCCAACCTCTACCAGTGGTCCTCTTCTAAGCGCCCCTCCCACCCCACCCCCACCCCCTCGTCTTAACCCCTCACAGACCAAAACTCGTACTCCGGGAACTTTCGCCTGCCCTGCCACCTGTTCTAAGCCTCACCACTGTCCACTCTCAAATGTCCCAGGCCACATCCCTGCCACCTACGTTCTATCCTCTTCCTGGGCCACTATCTCGGGCGTTCCCGGACCCCCTGCAAGCGGTGGTGGCCAGAACTCGTGGGGGGTGGGCGCTCTCGTGGTCGGGGGGCACCACCGACCCGCTAAGCCCCAAATCTCCGTTCCTGTCCTGCTGGGTCACAGGCACCGGAAGCCGGACCCCCGGGGCCCCGCTCCAGGACCCGAGACACGCCGCCACCATGGAACGGGAGGCCCTGGCCCCAGCGCGGCTTCTCCCTGGGAGAAGTGTGGGTGTGTGCGGCGGGGACCGGAGCGAGCCGCGCCCTCGGGCCGGCGCGGTCGGGACTCCGCAGCCCACGCAGCCCCGAGGGCCCCGCGTCGCTCTCCCGAGCCAAGGTTCTCAGGAGCGGGCCGCGGAAAAGTCGTTAGCGGGAGGAGTTAGCGGCTGTTGGGAGAACGGGTTCACGGAAACTGCCCCTGCCCGAGTCCCGGCCTTCGCGGGCCGGGCCGCCTTCCTCCCTCGCGGGACGCGGGACGCGGGCCGGCCAGCCCGGGCGCGAGTGCCCACGGCCACCGCCCACCCCGGCACGCCCGGGCAGGGCCAAGCGGGAGCCGCCGAGCAGGCGCCGCCTGTTGGCCACGCCGAGCCCTGAACGCCCAGGAGTCGCGGCGCGTCGGCCTCGGCTACGTCAGGTGAGGGGGTCGCCATGGCGATGCGGCCCCCGGGCCACGCCCGCCCGCGGCGGTTGGCATGGAAACGGTCCCCGCGCGGCCCGGGCGCGCAGCTGATTGGTCGATTCAACAGACGCGGTGTGGGGGGGGCGGGGTTTGAAACTCACCAGGCTGAGCGCCCTGGCTGCGGCCGCTGGAGCCGGCCTGGAACCAATTAGCACCTCAGTCCCTCCCGCCCCGCCCCCGCCCCGCCCCCTCCCGACGCCCCGGAGTCCCAATCCTCGTGTGCACTTGCTTATTGCGGGACACACAAGCACATATAACGCTGGCAGGAGCGACGCCCGCGGTGGGCGCCAAGCAGGTTTGGGGCATTTCTGTGTGGGCTGGAAGAGAGTCGCAGAGCAGCACGCAGCTTGACTCTTGAAAGAAAGGCTTTCCCAGGAACTTATCCCGGGGTCTTGTTTGCAGGCGGGGGAGGACCTGAGTATTTCTGCTGAGCATTTCTACTCCTGAGAGTTGAGCTTGTAGATTTAGACCCTCAACTAACGTGGCACTTAGTACCCTGGTTGGGTTCTGAGGTTTATTCAGGTCTCGCCCTCTTTCCAGCTTCCAGACCTTAGGCAGGTCTTGGAAGAAAGCTTCAGGAGAATCTAATCACGGTTGCAGGCCGTCAAAACTGCTTTGATGGTTTGGGGTCCTGTTCCGGATCATGCCCATTTAGTCCTAATTGCTGAGATGGTTGTGGTTTAATGCGCTCCGGACTAGGGAGAATTCCCACATCCTTGGAGTAGCTGGTCGGAGTTAGGGGACTAACCGATTTGGATTTGTCCGTTTCTTCTTCCTTGGTAGCTGCAGCTTGCGGAGACGGAGGCTATGCATCGTAGCAACTCCAAGAGTGGGGTTGTCCTGGCTCCAGTGTCAAGAGGTCCCGATGCTGGTCAGATGCTCACTAGAGCTCAGCTCGGCCAAGATCCACCACAAAGAACAGTGCTAGGGGTGCTAACTGAGAATGGGCAGCAGTACAGGAGGACCTTTGGCCAGGTAAAGGCAGAGAAGCTGAGGAGGGCTGCTTATGAGGGTTTTCCAGCTGGGGTTGAAGAAAGGGGACAGGGTGCTTGCCTTGCACACAGCCTACCTGGATTAGATCCTCGGTATCCCGGGTGGTCCCCTGAGCCCCCTCTGAGGGCAGAGTCAGAAGTTTGTCCTGAACACTGTTGGGTGTGGCCCATAAACAAACAATGACAAAACAACAAAAAAGAAGGGCTCTCCTGTCTTGATCCTAGGTGTTTCTCTTGCAGCTTTGCTTACAATCTCCCTTGAGTATTTCAGCCCTGGAATCTGGACATTTCAATCTATATAGCTCTCTTCGTTGGGTCCTCTTTCTGCTAGAAATGATGAATAATTTTTCCTTTGCTCCTTTCCCAGTCTCACAGAAAGTTATCTAGGAACTGTTTGGATTAAGCATGTCAAATCATGTACAGGACTAAAAGAAAACATGAATGCCTCCAAATTAACAAAGGAACTGGGATTCTGCCAGCTTCATACTGCTCTAGGCTGTGTTGCAAGTTATCCTATATTTAACCTTTGCTATGTTAATTGGAGATAAGGATGGGCTCTCCATGGGATCCTCCTAGATTTAATTACTTCAAAAAAGTGTGCTTATACTGTGCCCAGATAAGCTGAAGGCTTAAAAAAAATGTTTTGATAGTTCACATCTTCCCAGTCCTGAAAAAGGGCTATTGGGTAAATATATACTTGACATCAGTAGTCAAAATTGACTGTGGATACCTCCTTTAACAGACTGAAAACAAATTTCATACACTTAAGTGGAGATTTGAATCCTTCAGAATTCACTTTAAGATAGAAAAATACCTTTCCTTGGTCAACTCAGAGAAGCGATCACCAACTACATTGTAGTCGAAGGCCATGTGGGGGAAGGGAGTTGCGGGCTGAATGAGGGCTAGAGACTGAGCACAGCGGCCACTCAACACCTTTATTGCAAACCACAACAGCTAATTAGAGAGAGAAAACAGAAGGGAATGCCTTGCCACAGTGGCAGGGTGGGGTGGGGGGGAGATGGGATTGGGGAGGGTGGGAGGGACACTGGGCTTACGGGTGGTGGAGAATGGGCACTGGTGAAGGGATGGGTTCCAAACTTTGTATGAGGGAAGTATAAGCACAAAAGTGTATAAATCTGTAACTGTACCCTCACGGCGATTCTCTAATTAAAAATAAATAAATTAAAAAAAAACATAAAAAAAAAATAAAGACAAAAGGGAAAAGAAAAAAAAAAAAAAGAAAAATACCTTTCCTAAATATGACATTTGATCCTGAACTGAGCCTTAATCCTGTTTTGCTCATCTGTAATAAAAGGATACCAGCAATTATCCAGCGAAATTGGTAGTCCAGGTATCCTGATATACACAAGAAAATGGAGAGATTTAGTACCAGAGATAGCACTGTGGGTAAGGTACTTAAGTGCCTTGCAGGCAGCAGCCCCTGGTTTGATCCCTCACATCACCACGTTTGTCCTGAACACTTCCAGGAGTGACTCCTGATCACAGAGCCAAGAGATAGCTCTGAACACTGTTGGGTGTGGCCCAAAATTGAGAGAGGGAAGAAGAGGAGGTGGAAGGTGTGGGGTAAGGAAGGAGGAAGGGGAAGAGGAAGGGGGGAGAAGGAGGAGGAGGAGGAGGAGAAGGAGGAGGAGGAGGAGGAGGAGGAAGACAAAGGCAGGGAGAGAGAGAAGAGAAACAGTACAGAGATTTAAGAAAGGGGTACGGGAGAATTGGGGTAGAGTTTAGAAACCCCAGAGTAGTGATCCCTCATCTACTGTCTGTAAAAGTCATTTGCCTTTTGATGTGGCATCTGATAAAGGTTTGGGGTGTGGTGGTATGTAGTGGTGGGGTATGTGTATATAACCAAGAAGACCTACTAAAGCTTTAGAAAAATGAAGGTGGTTTTAACAATGTTTAATATATTTACTTCTTTATTATTAAAGTGAAAAACCTGGGTTTTAGAAATTGGCAGTTAGGTCTATATCAATGCAGATAGGCAAGTTTAAACCATAACCATTCATTCACCTGTTCCACTTAAAAAAATTTTTTTTTAAAATTGAATCACCCTAAGAGACACAGTTGCAAAGATTTTATGATGGGGTTTCAGTAGTACAGTGTTCCAACACCCATTCCTCCACCAGTGTACTTTCCCACAACTAATCTCCCCAGTATCTCTCACACCACCCTGAACCCCAGCCTACCTCTATGGCAGGCACTGTCTCTGTCTCTGTCTGTCTATCTATCTGTCTCTGTCTCTGTCTCTCTCTCTCTCTCTCTCTCTCTCTCTCTCTCTCTCTCTCTCTCTCTCTCTTCCCTCTCCCCCCTCTCTTTTTCTCCTCCCCACAACTTTTAGGCATTATGGTTTGCAATACAGATACTGAGAGGAGAGGCCATCATGTTTGGTCCTTTACCTACTTGCAGCACACATCTCCCAATCCAGAGCAATCCCTTCCAATCATCAAACCATCATTGTCATTCATTGTCCTAGTGGCCCCTTCTCTATCCCAACTGCTCTCCCCTCCAGCACTTGAAGCAGGCTTCCAAGCTTGGACCAATCCTCCTGGCCCTTGTTTCTACTGTCCTTGGGTGTTAGTCTCATACATGTGTCAGCCTCATGTGATGTTATTCTATACTCCACAAATGTGCACAGTCATTCTATGTCTGTCCCTCTCCTTCTGACTCATTTCATTCAGCATGATACTCTCCATGTCCATCCACTTATAAGCAAATGTCATGACTTCATCTTTCCTAATAGCTGCATAGTGTTTCATAGTGTAGATGTACCATAGTTTCCTTTTATTTGTTTTTTTTTTGTTGTTTTGTTTGCTTTTTGGGTCACACCCAGCGATGCTCAGGGGTTAAGTCCTGGCTCTGCACTCAGGAATTACTCCTGGCTGTTCTCGGGGGACCATATGGGATGCCAGGGATTGAACCCAGGTCGGCCACATGCAAGGCAAACGCCCTACCCACTGTACTATCACTCCAGCCCCCCCATAGTTTCTTGAACCAGTTTTCTATTCTGGGGCACTCAGGTTGTTTCCAGAACTTGGCTATTGTGAACAGTGCTGCAGTGAACATACAAGTGCAGATGTCATTTCTATTATTATGCTTTTGCACCCCCGGGTATATTCCCAGGAGTGTTATTGCTGGGACATATGGAAACTCAATTTCTAGATTTTTTAGAATTGCCCATGTTCTTTTCTAAAAAAGCTGCATCAGTCAGCATTCCCACCAACAATGAATGAGAGCCCCTTTCTACCCACATCCACACTAGCACTGGTTCTTCTTTTTGATGTGTGCCAGTTTCTGTGGTATAAGATGATATATCATTGTTGTTTTGATTTGCATCTCCTTGATGATTATCAACATCATAAGGCATTTTTTATGCAGCTTTTGGCCATTTGTATTTAATTTTTGAGGAAGTTTCTGTTCATTTCTTATCCCTTTTTTTTTTTTAATGGATTGCAGGTTTTTTCTTGTAAAGTTTTACCAGTGCCTTATATATCTTGAATACCCTTATATACCCTAATCTGAGGGGTAATGAGTAAATAACTTTTCCATTCCCTGGGCTGTCTCTATTTCATCACTGTTTTTCTTGAGGTGCAAAGTTTCTTAGTTTAATGTAGTCTCATTTGTTAATCTTTTCTTCCACTGCTTGGACACTGGACATCATCTTTAAAGATGTCTTTAACTTCAAAATCATAGAGTGTTTTCTTATGTTTTCCTCCATGGTGTTATTCGATATGCCGAAACAGTAACAACAAGTCTCACAATGGAGATATTACTGGTGCCCGCTCGAGCAAATTGATGAACAATGGGACTACAGTGCTACAGATTCAGGTCTGTTATTGAGGTCTTTAATCCATTTTGATCTCTAACTTTTGTGCCTGGCAGTAGAGAGAGGCCTAAGTTGGTTTGTTTTTTTGTTGTTTGTTTTTTGCATGTTGCTGTACTATTTTCCCAGCACACTTGTTGAAGAGACTTTCCTTACTTCACTTCATATTTATTTATCCTCTATCAAGGATTAAGTGATCATATATTTGAGGGTGTGTGTCAGGATATTCAACTCTATCCCATTGGTCTGTGGGTCTGTCTCTATCCTGCTTTTATTAATACTGCTTCATAGTGCAGTTTGAAATTGGGGAAGATGATGCCTCCCAAATTCTTTATCCTAAGGATTGCTTTAGCTATTCGTGGGGGTTTATTGTTTAATATATAGATTTCAGGAGTGTTTAGTCTATTTCTTTGAAAAATGTCATGGTTTCCTTATAGGGACCACATTGAATCTATTTAATGCTTTGGGGAATATTGCCATTTTGACAATGTTGATCTTCCTGATCCACAAGCAGGGGTAATGTCTCCTTTTTCTAGTGTCTTCCTCTATTTCTTGCAGTCGTGTTTAGTATAGGTTCTTTACCTCTTTAGTTAAACTGATTCTGAGGTACTTGATTTTCTGAGGCACAATTGTGAATGGGATTTTTAAAAATAGCGGTTTCTTCTCTTTCATTATTTGTATATAGGAAAGCTGTGGACTTTTGGGTACTGATTTTGTAGCCTGCCACTTTACTATACAAACCTATTGTTTCTAAGACCTTTTATGTGGAGAAGATTTTCTAAGTATAGTATCATGTTTTCTGCAAACAGTGATAGCTTGACTTCTTTCTTTTTTATCTGGATGCCCTTTGATATCTTTTTCTTGCCTAACTTCTATGTCAAGTACTTCCAGTACTATATTGAGTAGTAGTGGTAGTGTGGGCAACCTTGTCTTGTCCCCAATCTTAGAGGAAAGGCTATTAGTTTCTCCCCATTGAGACTAATGCTTGCTGTGGGCTTGTGGTAGATGGCTTTGGTTATATTGAGAAAAGTTCCTTTAATTGCCATTTTGTTGAGAGTTTTTATCATAAATGGGTGCTGGATCTTGTCAAATGCTTTCTATGCATCTATTGATAGGATCATATGGTTTTTATCTTTTCTTTTATTGACATGGTATATTATGTTGATTGATGTGGGAGTGTTAAACTATCTTTGCTTCCCCCGGATGAATCCTACTTGGCCAGGTGTATGATCTTTTTGAGGAGTCGTTGGGTTCTATTAGCTAACATTTTGTTGAGGATCTTTGCATTTGTATTTATCAAGGATTCACTGCATCACTGTCATCCTGTTGCTCATCGGTTTGCTCGAGCGGGCACCAGTAACATCTCCATTGTGAGACTTGTTACTGTCTTTGGCATATCGACTATGCCACGTACAGTTTGCCAGGCTCTGGCAGGGATTATCAAGGATATTGGCCTATAATTCTCTTTTTATGTGATGTTTGTCTGATACCAAAAGTCTATAGGAATCTATAGGAATCCAGAAATTTATTCATTTCTTTAAGTTTGTCTTGTTTTGTGGCAAAAAGATTCTCAAAGTAATCTCTCATGATCCTTTGAATTTCTATGGATTCTGTTGTGATGCCTCCCCTTTCATTTTGGACTCTGTTTATTAGGGTTCTCTTTCCCTTTGTGAGTCTTGCTAGTGGTTTCTAGATCTTGTTTATTTTCTTAAAGAACCAGCTCTTAGTTTCATTGATCTTTTGGATTGTTTTTTAGCCTTCCAGCTCATTAATTTCTGCTCTAAGTTTTATTATTTCCTTCCTCCTGCCTGGTTTGGGCTCCTTTAGTTGGTCATTTTCCAAGATCTTAAGCTCTGAGGTGAAATGATTTATGTGGGCTCTTCCTTCCTGATGAATGCTTGCAGAGCTATAAACTTTCCTCTTAACACTGCTTTTCCTGTGTCCCACAAGTTCTGGTAGCTCATGTCTTTATTCTCATTTGTTTCCAGGAATCTTTTTATTTCCTCTTTGATTTCCTCTCTAAGCACTGGTTATTCAGTAATGAGCTGTTTAATTTCCAGGTGTTTTATTTGATTCTCTATTTCTGGGTCTGATTCACTTCTGTTTTCAGTGCATCATGGTTTCTATCCTCTTAATTTTATGAAAGTATGTTTTATGAACCAGCATGTGGTCTATCTTGGAGAATGTCCCATGGTCCCGTGTCTGTTGGGGAAAAATGTGTATTCAGATTTTGGGGAATGAAAAGTTTACATATAAATATGTAAAAAACAGTATATATACATATATGTACTGTTTAGTCTGGTTGATCTATTGAGGTGGCAGACCAGTGTTGAAATCCCCAGATATTATTATGTTGCTTGTGAAGGCATTCCCATGGGTCCTCTGACCTGTGACTTCAGGTATTAGGTCCTTGTAGCTTGAGGCCCTAATTGGGAACTGCCTACATCCTGGAGTCCACTGTGCCGAGTTGCTCTGTCTTTCACTCACCTCTTCTGTTACCCAGCCTTGCCTCTTAAGCTGTCTGCTCTAATTTCCTACCAATTTCTTAGAAAATCAGTTTTATACTTTCCTGTCTTTAATCTTCCCAAACTCCCACCTTTCCTGTTGGGGTCTCAACAGCCAGCCTAAGACCCTGGCCAAATTCCCTGCCCTTAGAGCAGGGCCTAAGTCCCTGTGCCAGCACTCCACCCAGAAGGGCGCCCTGGTTGAGGAGATAATGGGATGAAACCTGAAAGTCACCAACATACCTGACCTTGAGAAGCGGGAAACATAAATAATTAGCTAACATCTGTAAAGGGCCCAGCAAAGTGTATATGACAAGAGTTGATAACCAGGTGTTCATAATATCCAACCCGCCCTAAAAATTCTGTATAAATATCAGTGTGTGAGAGCTAATAAAATGAGAGTTGCTTGACTTCCAACTCTCCCCCACTCTGCGTGGTTCTTTCTTGGTGGCGGCAGTGGGGTGGCTGCGGTGCGCAGAGGGGCTCGGCAGAGGCTTCTCCCCCTCCCACTCCCTCTCCCATAGGGAGTAAGTCCGGTGGCTTGGGGGATCATACTCCAGTTTGCCGGGATCTACTGGCCAGGACCCCGACACTCTCCCCTGCTCTCAACTAATGACTAGGCACCCTATTTTCCTAAAATATAAGACGCAACCATAAAAGAACTTCCATATACTCCCATATGAGTTTCACAGAAGCTCCATATACTCTACCATACCCGCTCCCTATGTAACTGAACAGCCCCTGCTCTTATGTGATCTTAGCCCCTCTTCTTATCATGTGGAGTACACACATACCCTCTGGCCTCTTCAAGAAGAGCTTCCAGCTACTCTGTCCATTTTCTTCTTCTGGGCTTAACCAGCAACAGTACATATATTCATTCTTTTACATCTTAAACTCTTGCCATAGGAGTGACCCCTGAGTGCAGAGCCAGGAGTAAGCCCTGAGCACAATAAAAAACTACTACTCTTTGTAATGATGCCTTATTTGGCAATGTAGCAATAATTCTTTTTTTTTTAATGTAGCAATAATTCTTAACACCCATTTTTTTCTCCAGCTCTGGAACTAGCAGGTTTTAGAATTATTTTTCACTTGCTCTCTATACCTATACACCAGGTTGGATGATGCTGTCAAGATATCACTATCGCTGTCACTGTCATCCCGTTGCTCATGGATTTGCTCGAGCAGGCACCAATAATGTCTCCATTGTGAGACTTTTTGTTACTGTTTTTGGCATATCGAATATGCCACAGGTAGTTTGCCAGGCTCTGCCGTGCGGGCGAGATACTCTCGGTAACTTGCCAGGCTCTCTGAGAGGGGTAGAGGAATCAAACCTGGGTTGGCCTCATGCAAGACAAACGCCCTACCTGTGCTATTGCTCCAGCCCCTTGAATGATATAATTACAGATATACATTTTTTTATTCTTCTGTGCTTTCTAAATTTTCTTTCATTCTTTTATTTAAAACTTTCTCTCTTTTTTATTTTTATTTTTTTTGGTGGGGGGTTTGCATTGGTGGTGCTCAGGGCTTACTCCTGGCTCTCTGCTCAGGAGACCATTATGTGGTGCCAGGGATGAACCAGGGTCAGCCGCATGCAAGGCAAGCTCCTTAACCTCTGTATCTCTCTGGCCTAAAAACATTTTAAAATATGTCTATATTTTATTTCCAATTTCCCCAATTACCACCCAAACCTGCCCCAATAGCAGGTCCTAATTAATTTATTTTGTGTTACTTGTTATGAGTAATTTGCTAAAAGTGATCAAAAAAGATTTCCTTAGAAGAAAGTGTGTGAAGATTGTTGTATCTCACCCTGAGCCATTAAGCCCTTATATAAGAGATTACTAACGTGTTGTTACAGGTTAAACCTGTGTGAGTGTTATTATTTTCTTAATCGAGATTGGTTGCCTTCTGTTTTACATCCCATCCAGTGTGATATGGTACTCTGGTATATCAGTGGTGTAGAGTTTGAGATGTTGTGCGGCCGCACCTGAGTAAAGCTTCTTAATAATTAACCCATGCTGTTAATTCTGAGATAATATCTTTTATCTGAAAGTCAGGGAGAGGATGAAATTGAAGGGAATTAAGGACCTTTTATTACTATTATACCATCCCTCCACGTTTCTTGTATTTAACAGTGGCTCCTGTTTGTTGAATCTGGTCCGTAGGTGTAAAACCTTAATTCAGAAGGACAGTTAACGCACACCTGTGTTCAGTGCTGCTCTGCTTACAGTAGCCAAGACCTGAAACACTGCAAGTGCCCAGTGCACAAAAGCATATCATGAATGTGATCTGAGTTTAGCCAAACTAGAGAAAATAAATCAAATAACCATCTGAATCAATTATGTCTCATTATTATTTTTGGTTTTGGGGGCCACACTCAATATTATTCTGGGCTTACTCCTAGCTCTGTGCTCAGGGAGCATATTTGGTGTGGAGATCAAACCTGGGACAGCTGTATGCAGGCAAGCACCCTACCTGTTGTGCTATTTCTTTGGTCCCTCAGTTGTGTATTTGACACACAATATATATTTAAGAAAGTTTTCACATGTCAAGTCTTTTTCAAGACATCAATCAGACAGTGTTCCCGATACTCTCTACTTTTGGGCATTATGGCTTGCAGCACAGACACTGAAAAGTGGAGAGAGAGTATGGGGAATATTATCTGCCATGGAGGCAGGGGGAGGGTGGGGAACGGGGGTATACCGGGGGCATTTGTGGTAGGGAATGTGCACTGGTGGAGGAATGGGTGTTTGATCATTGTGTGATTGTAACCCAAACATGAAAGCTTGTAACTATCTTACGGTGATTCAGTACAATAAAAAAAGACATCAATCAGATTAGATCACTTATTAGTCCAGACATCTCCAGTGGTTGCTTATCTCTGACTAGACTACAGTTTTTAAATGACTGATGGTAGACCTTCACCTATATCTGATTTCTCTTTCTTGCTGTCCTTAGGTTCTGTAGTACTCACTCATTCTGCCTAATATGTGCCTTGATGTGTCTGTAGAACATACTCTGATCTCTCAGGGTTTTTACCATTGCTCTTTCTTCCTGCCTAGAATCTAGTTTCTTCCTCTAACTGTGTGACTTACTCCTTTACCTTTTTCATGTCTGCTCAGTTGTGCCCTTTTCATTTGGGCCTTACCTGGTAATTCTTTTTTTTTTTTTTGCTTTTTGGGTCACACCCAGTGATGCTTAGGGGTTGCTCCTTCCTCTGCACTCAGGAATTATTCCTGGCAGTGCTCGGGGGACCATATGGGATGCTGAGAATCGAACCTGGGTTGGCCACATGCAAGGCAAATGCCCTACCTGCTGTGCTATCACTCCAGCCGCAATTCTTTTTAAATTGAAAATGACTCTTCATTCCCTGTATTTTTCTGCTCCCAAACACTTATCACCATCTGATGTGGTGTTGTTGTTTTTTTTTATCTTTTCTTTCTGTAGTGCCCCAACTAGAATATAAATTCTATGATGGTAGTTCTTTATAAGTGTTTTATTCACTACTAACTGGATCCAGAGTCTGGCACATTATAGATGCTCCATAAGTATTTTTATAATGAATCTATGTCTCAACCCATTTGTGTATTTCTACTTAGCAAAGGTCAAAGTTGATGGTAACTTGGAGTCCTGGGTATCTTGTTATAGTTTCTTGCAATTTTAACTATTTATATTCTGTATTGGTATCCGAGTACAACCATAAGGACATTTATTTTCTATTATGAAGCCACATAACTAACTTCAAAGTAGGCTCTACCATAAGTGCCAAGACTAAATAAGAATTCTAATGTAGTATTAAAGTAGTAACATTTACACTAGGTTAGTACAAATTCCCAAAGCCTACCCACCTGCCTAGTCCAGCAGACCTTAAGGCCACCCAGCAGCATATCTCATTTTTTGCGCGCGCATGCGCGCGCGCACACACACACACACACACACACACACACACACATACACACACACATCCCATTGTTAAAATTATAGGAAAAAGGAAAGGGAGAACGACTATAAGATTTCCACAAGGATAATTCCATTCTATAAGAATTTAGTAGTAAGAATTTCCAAAATTATCATGTATCTAAATGACTAACTATAAAAGGGGACTGTAGGAGCAAGTGTTAAGAGCTTTTCCAGACACCTATGAAATCCTGAAGTTCTACAAGTATAAAAGCATAAAACCTAATGTACAGTCTCATACACACACACGCACACACAAACACACAACACACACAGTTCCTAGTTCATTTTGGAGGAGAGTCAAAGTCTTTTTATTTTTTTCCATAGTGTGAGTTCCCTTTGATAATACATGAGTAGAAGATGTCAAATATTAGGCAGCTCTTTCCCCCAAATGTCAACCATAGACTAAGATAAGGGAGAAGTCATGCTTTAAGAGCTTCCTTTTCTGAAATTAAATTCTAAGCAAAGATAATTCAAGAATCTTTTTATCTTCCCAGCCTACTGTATTCAGCCACATGGATGCTTTTTGGCATTGCGTCTAACAAGAACCTTAATCCTCTTCTAGGGAATCACAACGATCAGGTGTTTCTCTGGATCGGAAAATGTCTTCCCTCCAGCTGGAAAAAAAGCGCTCTCTGACTGTGCGGTCCATGTGCCAGCCAAACAGGGATTTGATATCCATATGGCTGAGTCAGAGCAGGTGGAAAGAGACAGCTGCACAGGAAGAGAGGGGATGGCTTTTGAAGATGTGTATGAAGTAGACACAAGTACACTCAAGTCAGACCTTCACTTCCTGCTGGATTTTAGTACAGGTAATCTGATTCACCTATGGTGATTGTACCTTGTGTTCCTAATTGACTCGTATTCAGTTATGAATAACTAGGAAGAGGAAACCATAAAGTGACGTCTGTTTTCACAACTGCCTATGAAAATTATTGGATGGGGTGAGTTTTTCAATGAAATGTCTTATCTGATCATATTGAACCCCTGCAGTTTCCCCTATGCTGGTAGATTCATCGCTCCATTCCCAGTCTGAAGACACATCAGATTCTAGTACAGATGTAATAAATGTGACTGAATATGCTGAAGAAATACATCAGTACCTTCGAGAAGCCGAAGTGAGTTTTTCCAGCTTCTTCTTCCATTTCTAGCTCCTCAAGTGCTTAATATTAAGATAGTTCTAAACTTGTGGCCAAAACAACTTGTGAATCACCTTAAGACATACCAATAAAAGTACAGCCATGAAAAATAATAGTTGGTGGGTGAGTAGCAGTTGCATAGGTTATTTGTATATGACTCAAGGTTATGCATATGATTGCCCTCCTTAGAATGAAAGCATTTTGTTGCTCCCTTTCTCTCCTTTATTTGTTGCTTACTTGTATTAAAGTGGCATAGTTTCGTACTTTATTCCTTGTCATGGTAAATATTTATTGATTGGTTAATTTTTAGTTTTCTCTTAACCTCTGCTCTTGAAATTTTTAAAGATAGCAGCTGTACTATGGAATAATCTTTCTGATATAGCAGCTATTTAAATATCAGAATCTTTGGGCAAAAGGGTCAATTTTAAGGTGAAGGATAATACTTGCTGCTTAGTGGTGAAATTACTTTGGTATATAAATGTGGGTTTACTATGATACATACCTAAAGTATATCTATTGTTTTAATGCATTATTTAATAAAGATGCCTTTCCATCTCAACAACCACAACTCTTTACCCAAACAGATAAGACATAGGCCCAAAGCACACTACATGAGGAAACAGCCAGACATTACAGAAGGGATGAGAACAATCCTGGTGGATTGGCTGGTTGAAGTGGGTGAAGAATATAAGCTTCGCGCTGAAACCCTCTATCTGGCAGTGAACTTCCTGGACAGGTTTCTTTCATGCATGTCTGTGCTGAGAGGAAAACTGCAGCTTGTGGGAACTGCAGCCATCCTTCTGGCTTCGTAAGTATTATTTCAGTTTGAATACAGGAGAAACTGGAGCCTGTCCAAATACTTGATTTTCTTTTCCATTTATTAAAGAAATGGCAATGGTTGGTAATTAAAATGTAGTCATGCTTTTTGGTAAAAGAGCATCATCTTTTATAATATCTATAGAGCCACTGAATCTTACCACATGTTCACTATGCAAAATTGACAACGTATAGCATCAAGTCAAATATTATGACTAAGGCAATTTTCAGCTCCAAAACAATGTTCCATTGAAGTGTTTTCCAGTGTGGTCCTTGGACTGTATTATAATATGAATAAAAGTTCTCTTAGAAAGATATTTTGGTTATATAAAAAGCTATCTTCACGAGCCAGAGTGATAGTACAGTGCATAGGTCACTTTCCTTGCACATGGCCAACATGCTTCAATCCATGGCACCTGTTACAGTTCCCCAAACACCTCCAGGAGTCATCCCTAAGCACAGATCCAGGAGTCATCCCTGAGCACAGCCCAAATAAAAACTATCTTCGTGATCTAAAAAACACAATTCAGTGAATAAACTTTTATTTTAGCTGGCTATTATCAGTGTCTTGTAAGAGAGTTAGTTTGTGTCTGAGCTGTTTTTAATTTAGTCACCTGTTGGATTGTGGTAATTTTCTTTTTGCTTCCCTGGTCTCAGTAAACTTAGTTATTAATACCTGAAACCCTGCTAAAATTCCCCTCCAGAAAGTTATAAACAAGAAAGAAAATTAGTGGTAATAGTGAAATTTTATACTTACCTTTCTCTAGTATATGTTAGAATCATTTTCCAATTAATAGATAAAGCTAAACAAATAATTATAAAGCCTAATATTATTTTATATCATTGTGTTCAATATAACATTCATCTTTTCCACAAAGATGGTTTGAGAGCTATAGAATTAAGAGGAATTTACTTGTCTATCTGTCATTCATTGTAAGTAGTGAGTATCAGAGATCAAAGCTGAAAATCCCCAATGAGAATGATTTCTGTTCCCACTATTAGTAGTAAGAAAACAATATATTCTTGTAATTCTTGTTTCCTTTTCTGGAAACAAGGTAGTGATATCTTTACAGCCCTGAGCTTTTCAGTGCTACTTATGTGGCCATGTGGGTTCAAAGGAAAGAGTATAAAAGGGCTGTAGGAAAGGCATGTTATGTCATCACAGGAAGGAGAGTCACCAAATTCCAAGGTGTATTTCCCAAAACTCTTCCACAGGAAATATGAAGAGATATATCCACCGGAAGTAGATGAGTTTGTGTACATCACCGATGATACTTACACAAAACGACAACTGTTAAGAATGGAACACCTGCTCCTGAAAGTCCTAGCTTTTGATCTGACAGTGCCAACAACCAACCAGTTTCTCCTTCAATACTTAAGGAAGCAGGAGGTGTGTGTCAGAACTGAGAATATGGCCAAGGTGAGCCCCCTGGTTCCTTCCTTCCTTCCTTCCTTCCTTCCTTCCTTCCTTCCTTCCTTCCTTCCTTCCTTCCTTCCTTCCTTCCTTCCTTCCTTCCTTCCTTCCTTCCTTCCTTCCTTCCTTCCTTCCTTCCTTCCTTCCTTCCTTCCTTCCTTCCTTCCTTCCTTCCTTCCTTCCTTCTTTCTTCCCTTGAGCACCAAAAAGCTTTTAGCAAAGGAAAAGAGCTAATTTTAAGAACTCAACTCCTAGTAACATTTTGATTGATTGCATTTGGCAGACATAGGTTGACTAATCAACTAACTTTTAAATTTAAACTTGGAAACCTTTTTTGATATAGACCACATACAAGCAATGTGTATATATAAAATCTTAGATTTATAGCATGGGAAAAAATAAATATACTTTAATTAGACTCTAATGTTATCCTGGTATATTACATAATAAAGTATTATTTGCTCATTTGAAGTCACTAAGTTTTTGTCGCAGACACCAAATACTGTTTTAGAAAAGTTGATTTCCAACTATTATGATCAAGGATATTTGGTATCTTATGTTATTCAAACACAATTAAGGATATCTCTCTAAATTCTCCATTATGTTTCTCCATCTGAAAAGTTCCTTCAGGCACTGTTAAGGTTTTTCAACTTTGTGCATCTGCTTAATAAATTAGTAGTTTAATATCATATTTTTTGCCTTTTGGATAAAGGCTCTGTTCCCATTCCAATCATTACATCAATGCTATTTTATCAGACAGGTATAAAACAGCTAGTGTCAGAAACTAACCCATTATATATACATGTACTGTATGGAAAATATAAGTACTTGTGAAATGAAACTTATTACAGCATAAATATTATTCTCATGGATGGGTATACAAGTTATTAAACTGATGAATAATTTTGATTATCTATTGCTGTGCTTATCACTCATTATAGCTTGGAATTGTTCCTTTAGCATGTCTAGGTTTACTTGTCACCCAAGTCAGTTTTCTAACCTGTGATATTTTGTCTTTTGTATTCAGTATGTAGCGGAACTGAGTCTACTTGAAGCTGACCCATTTTTGAAATACCTTCCTTCACTGATAGCTGCTGCAGCATATTGTCTGGCTAACTATACTGTGAACAGACACTTCTGGGTAAGAGTCTAACTAGTTTCAAAATGAAATTGAAGGTCTCCCTAAAATCTGTTCAATGACTCCAAAGGCGTATAATGGGCTTGTCTTTTCTGTTTCATGAGAAATTTGTTGTCTTGCTAGCAGACAGCAAGCAACCAAGTCTAGTCTTGCCAGTCAGCCTTCATGGCTTCATCTCAAAAGCCTTAATCTATTGGGGGAAGAGATTATGGGATGTTTAGGAGATGGCATTTGCATTCTTACTCTGCAGAAGCACAAACTCATACGTAAATAAAGTGTCCCCAAACTGCCTACTATCACACAAGGAGGATCCTTGTCATGATAGCTCATGCACTCAAAGAAAAAACTACTGACTTTTTCCTTCCATGGAAAACAACCCAGGTGCAGGTAGGATGGCCAAATGGATGCTCCAGTCTTTTAAGGGAATAGGCAGTTAGCATTACCTCTTGGCCAGAAAATCGGGCAAGTTTGGAAACAGTTCCTTAGACTCAGAATGTTTTTCTTTTGATAGAGGGTGGTAGAAGTGGGGAGGGGGTGGGAGGGTGACTTGGGCTACACCCAGCAGTGCTTAGGGGTTACTCCTGGCTCTGTGCTCAGGGATCAGTCCTGGAGGTGCTCAAGGGACCATATGCAGTGTTCCAATTGAACCAGGGATGGTAAACACCTCACTAACTCTCAAATCCTAGAAGTACTTTTTAAGGATAGATTTTGTACTGAAAAGAGCAGTTATTTTTTATTACTTTCATTTTCTAAGAATACCTTATTCTGCTTCTGGCTAAGAATTTTCCATAGTCTGGGTAAATAGAGTGTTCAGCTCTAATAAGTAGGGGCTCTGTAGACCTGTAAAAATTCTGCCCATGAGGGAGCAGGTAAGTAAAGTGTCCCCAAATTATAAATATGCAATATGAGCAAATTTAGAACTCTGTTCATTTTAATGTAGTTTATTTCTAAAACCTCTGAAGGGAGAGTATGAGTTTTTATTTGAGATGAATGTGAAGACTTGGTGATAAATTTTCTCTTTATTTCACAGTTCTCAGATTTTTAGTATCTTATGATGTTATGTCCTTGTCTTCCCTTTTGTCTTAATTAGCCAGAAACCCTTGCTGCATTTACAGGCTATTCATTAAGTGAAATTGTGCCTTGCTTGAGTGAGTTACATAAAGCCTTCCTTGATATCCCACATCGGCCTCAGCAAGCAATTAGGGAGAAATATAAAGCTTCAAAGTAAGTTCTCAAAATTTTCTTATGTAGGCTTACATTTTCAAACTATAATAGGCTGTAGTAATGTCAGAATTAAAAATAGAGAAATTGTGTACCTGGCACTAATCTGAAAAGTAAAATTTCCTGTGAAGTTAAGAAAATGAATTTAGAACAGCTAAGATTCTAATTTGTCCGTTTGTAGTAACTACTCAACTCACTTTCTTCCTTATCCCATTGAAACTACTTGGATATTTTCTGTGGCCTGTGCTTTTACAAAAATGAAAAAATTAGCTTGTATTGAACTTGCTTTGTGTCTCCTTTTAGGTACATGCACGTATCTCTTATGGAACCACCTGCCATTCTTCCTCTACAATAAATTTCAGAATTGAAGCTCTTTCAGAACCAACCCTCCAGATCAACAGAAGTGGTCTTTATTTTTATAGGTGTCTGCAGTTTAAGCCAAGCTGTAGTGCTACAAAATAGATTAAACATTAAAACAATATAAGTGTATTTAGGTTCTCTAACCTTTAGTAGCTTGTAATATAATCTAGTGTTTTTTTAAAAAGAATAAACAACTTATCTTATGATCATGTGCTAGGCTTATTTGCTAATTAACATGATTGATACACTTGCCTGAAATTCTAGTTGAACATTATAAATGTCATCTCTATTTCAAGCATACTTATAAGTTGGTTTTTATAAATCTGGCATGTGTAGGATTGAGTGTTCTGAGGAATCCAAGTATTTTCATGTTTGGTAAATGACTACCCTGAGACTTCCTAAGACCTCCTTTTTCTTAGCTCTTCAAAGAATTGATGAGCCGTAAATCTTCCAGGCTTAAGCATATTACTAAAGGAACATAAACAGGCTCTGTCTTCTAGCTTCCCCCTAGCATACTAAGTGAGTTGCACACTGAATTGTCCAAGTACCTCTCAATACTGACTTACATTTAATTCTCATCTTGGGATAGGATGGGATTTTGTAAAGGGGTACAAATGTGTCAATTGTCCAGTTTTGATTTCATTGCCTGTCAAGTATATATCAAGCCTCAGAAGATGCAGTGATTTACTTGTATGTAAAAACAAAACTTCACCACAAGATGGGACTTGAGAACAATTAGGCTAACCACTAACATGTGTTTTCCAGGATACAGTCACGCTCAACTTTGTTTCAGGTCAAACTATTCATGAGGCTACACTTCACTGTGCATTCATACATGGACCTTTTCCATAGCTTTCTACAAGACATAACGTGGAGAGGCTTTTATTTTTTTGAAAAGAAAGAAAAAACAGATGCTTGTTTTAACTTTTAAAGATTGGCAGGCAATTGGAAGGAAAACCTGACCTTGAGAGAGGAAGATGCTTATTTGGGAGTGAATATAAATGTTGTTAATCCTAAAATTAGTAGGCCCTGAGGCACAGGAACTTTCTGAGAAAGTCTTCCGCTCAACGCATCAGGAGTAGCAGTCCCCATCCAGAGCCTCTGTGGCTCTTTGACCCAGACTCATAAACGAGTGAAAATCAAGGGAATCAAGGGCCTCTTGTTGGAATGAGTAGGTAGAAAGGAGAATCTGAAAGCCATTTGCCCAACCATTATCAAGAGACCAAGAAAGACACAGATCCCTACATCCAACAAGCATGATTCTGCTGCTTCTGTGGCTCCAGGAAGTTTTCATCACTGCTCTGCCTGAGTTACCTCTTCGATGTTGAAACTGAAGGCATTCTAAATACCTGAGCATGCTTCCATGTTGAAACTGAAGACTTCCTGAATACCTGAGCATGCTTTTGCCAATGTTTCTGTCAATCCTTCAGTGCCCAGATTGGGGAGATGTTGCCTGAATGGGAAGGGTCTACTCAGACTCAGGGCTGCGACCTCATCTAGTATCTTGGGTCCAGTGAAAAGCCCAGTATACAGATCCATGTTCCTTCTGTTACGGATTTTTCTTCAGGGAGCACTTCCCTTTGGTCCTTCAGGATGTACAGGAACTTTCTGCAGCGAGTTGTGGCCTCATCTTTTATTATATTGATAGATTTGCTGGTATTCTTAAAACACTGAGATGCCCATGCGCTATGAACCAGAGTAGTAATGGGGAACATAAAAGTACAAAATCAGAGAAACAGTGTAGAATGGGGAGATCACAGATAAGTTAATCAGGTCATATGAGTCAAAGCGTGGAATGTACTTCATAAAGATGAAGATTAGTTTGGTTTTGGGTTTGGGCTGTGGCCACATATTTGGTGCTCAAGTCTTATTCCTGGCTCTGTACTTAGGGGTCATTCATGGCAGGGCTCTAGGGTACCTATGCAGTGCCTGGAATTGAACCCAGGTCAGCTTACCCACTGCACTATTTTCCAGTTCCAAGTTTTTAAGATGGGCAAGTTGACTGAGCTCATTGCCCTTATTTCTCGTCTACTTCCCTTCATTCTGATGGTATTTCCTGCTAAATAACTCAGTATATTTACTTATCATCACTCAGTGTACTATTATTTGCATCATTTTGTTGGCTGCATGTAAATTTGACAAGATAATTGGTGAAGGAGAGAACTGTTTCCATATTGCAACAGTGGAAAGTGTGCTGGCTATCATGTGGTTTCAGACACTGAGAATACATAAATATCCTCTACTGATTCATAGTTGAAGATATTTTAAATTCACATCCTAAAGTTTCTCCCATTTCACCCTTATTTGACTTCTATGTCTGCGTGACATTTTTCCTGTAGGAACAGGGACTTGTGCTCATTGCAATTTCTCATCTTTCTGCTGCAGTTCATGGGGACTATATCATTTAAAAATAAAAACAATTTCCTGCCCTTCCTCTATTTCCTTTGGAAGCAAAAGAAGAAAAAAGATCCAAAAGTCACAATTCCAGCATTGCATCTATTGTAGGATTGCAGTGATGTCAATCTATGTCTGTATAAACTCACACATGCCTGCCCCTGGAACACTGGAATTCTTTTTAATCACAGAACAGTTGCATAATGCTTAGGACTGAGAAGTCAGTTGAATGTGGCACTTTATCAACCCAGATGCAGCTCATGGAAACTGTGGGTCAAGGCATGTTTGCCTTTACATTCAAGTCCCACAGTAGAAATTTGAATTCTGCAATCACCAGTTTAGGGGTTGCATTTATCCTCCAGTGGAGCATGAAAGTTAGGCAGCATTGCATTTGAGGTGGTCTGTATTGAGTAAGTAGAATCCAATGAATACTACTCTATAGTTTTAAGTGAATGTACTATGATTAAATGTCCTATGATTAAGAACACTGAAGACATATTTATCTTGTCATCTTTATTCCTATTGGCAACCATTGCTGGAATAACAGAAGTGTTTGCCCCTGGCTTAGTGGCCCCCACCTCAAACTAAGCTGGAGGTGAGAGATCAGGTGAAGTTCTGGATCAGGTGCTGAGAGGAGTGAATGGGGTCAGCTAGATCTCTCAGGATTTTCTTTCCTGTTATACCATGAAAAAATAGAAATGATCTCCAGATATCAACTCGTCTAAAGTTGAGGATCTCAGTCTTCAGAGGACTGGTTCAAATTTGGGTATCTCTGTGTGTGTGTGTGTGTGTGTGTGTGTTTTCAAATTTGGTGACTCCAGTTCATTCATTTATAGAAACAAACTAAGAGACATACCGTGGAAGGCCAGTCCTACTTCTTACTCTTTACCCAGGAATTTATCCCTGACACATACTTTATCCCCTAGAAAAAAAAAGTCCAACTTGGCTGTTAATAATACTAAGTAATACTGGCTGCATTTGTGTAAGCTAATTGCTTGAACCATCTCAAATATTAGTAGCTCATCTTTCTCATATCTTTCATTTTCCAATATGTATTGGGATTGGGTTATAGGATCTTTTGTTTCTACAAGATTTTCCCTAATATTATCTACTCCGGGTTCTTGATTTTAGAGGTAAGGAACTAAAAGAACATACAGGAAACACTTCTTTTTGAGGGGCGTGGGGGTGCCAAACCTAGCTGTGTTCAGCCTATACTCTTGGGTCTGGGCTCATCGATCAATACTAGCAGTGCTCAGGAGGTCATAAGTGATGCTGGAGATGGATCCTAGGATGGCTCATGCAAAGCAAGTGCCCTATTTTTTGCACTCTTACTTCACCCCCAACATATCTATCCTTAAGGGCGTGGCAGGAAATGGCACTTAGCTATAGGCATCAGAGGAAGGGGTGCAGATAAAAAATCTTGTCACTTAGAACATCTAAGTCTGGAGTCTGGGGTTCTCTTATCTTGAATGAGCTTGATTGGACCAGTATGTGTCAATTTTGAGATACTTATTTTTTTTTCTGTTTCTGTCATTGAAATCTTGCCTTTCAAATGGTATTTCACTGGTTTGTCTGGAAAGTTCTATTTCTGATAATGAATGTGATAGGATGTTGCATATTTACTAATAAAGATTAAAGCATGTAACTACTAAATGAGTGACTTAAAACTCTACTCCATTAAGTGACAAATGTGTCACCCACTGGGAAATAACAGATTCAAGCATCTGTGATTCTTAATTCTGCAGGACATTTTTGGTGCTTCAAGACGTAAATGTGAGGAAGAACTTAGCATTTGAGCATCTGTGATTCTCGGTCACCCCGACAGTGGTTCAATGCAAGGACTTGAGGATGCTGGGATTATCCAGGCAACATGGTGGTGCTATACCACTTAGCTACCTTAGAGGTCTTCAGCACACCAGAGCTGCAATTGGTGGTGTTTGGGGGATCATAGGGTGTGGGGAATTGAACCCAGATTGGATGCATGATAGGCAAGTGCTCTAACCACTGTACATATCCTAGCCTCAAGAATTCACTTTTCTCTATATTTTAAACTTGAGGAAAATTGAGGAGGGAATTTGAATTTGATTGTGAACTGTGTTGAGAATAGCAGTATCTTAGGATGATTATAGAACACTGAAAGGAGTGATATGGATTTAGAACACTCAAATAATGGAATAGTACCTCATTACTGACTCATTTTCCCCCATCCCCCTCAAGCACCGAAAGAGAGAGGCAGAAAGTGGCAGGTTGATTTATCTGTTTGGAATGAGCAATTTGATGTGGCAGTTAGGATATTAGGACAGGAGACAAGAGGGCGAAAGGTGCCTATAGTTGAGATGAGGTGTCAAAATAGAATTTCTCATTAAACTAAAACATAATAGGGGTTATTTTCTCGATGCATGAATCCATCTATGTCCTTGTACTTCTGCAATAGGTGCTTTAGCTTAGCCCCATGTCACTCCTCATACCTATCAATCACTGCAGCTGCCTCCTGATGACACTACCATTCTCTTTTCCTGTTCCCTGTTCTAGAGTTTTCTGATAAACAAAACCCTTTCTTTTGTGCAGCCATTTCTCTTCTTTCTTCTTTTTGACCACACCTGGCAATGCTCAGGTTTCACTCCTGACTTTGTACTCAAGAACCACTCTTGGCAGTTCTCAGGGGATATGGGATACCAGGGAGCAAACCTGGGTGAGCAATGTGCAAAGTAAGCACCCTATCTGCTGCACTATCCCCCTGGCTCCCCGGTCATTTCTTTAGTGCCACATGATCACTGCCATGCTTTCTACTAACTCTGCTTTGCTGACAGGTTACTTGTAGTCCATGACTGAGCCATGTTCTACTCTCATAAGCAATTCTCTTTCTTTCTCTCTCTCTCTCTGAAGGATACTTCCCAGTTTCCTATACCACTTAGCTACTTTAGAGGTCTTCAGAGATAGTCCTAGACTTTACTTTCCACTTTGAGCCTCAGAGGTAGTGTCTTTCCCTACTTCCGGCTACTCCTTGTCTTCATGCCAGGTCTGGCTCCCCACCTGAACACACATTTCACTTTTGGAGGGGAGCGAATGTTGGCTTCAAGGTAGAGATTTGATAACGTTCTCGTTGAATGAATGGTTGGATTATACCTTCAAGAGACGTCACTCACCCTTCACTTAGCAAATCAAGTGACATTTCTCGGGAATATAAAGTTTTATAAAGAATATTTGGATAAAATGCGGTCCTGAGGAGTCATCACAACTGAAGATGAGACTGTGAAGTATCGATACAATTTTTGTACAATTTTTTTTCTCTTAGTAACACACACATAAAAAAACAAAGTCGAGGGGAAACTCACTGGGGTCTTGAAACAAATGATACATCTGGGATGAGAAAGAGAGCACAGGGGCTCTTTGGGAGACAGACCAGGGCTTTGCTGTCTATGGAGCCTTAATGCCTTTCATCATCTGGCGCGGAGGGATTTTTTTTATCTTCAAAAGAGGGGCCTCTCTAAACTGCCATTTAATGAGCAGCAGCAGCTTTTCTCTCTTTTGTTTTGCTTTTTGTATTTTGGTGTATCATAAATCGTACCTGCGTTTGAAATACAAAAATAAAAGCCTTTTAAACTGATTTATTTATTCTTTGATCCTTAAGAAGAATCAATTCAAGATGACATAAAGGTCCAAAGCTGTTCACAGCAGAATAATAGAGGGCTACCTTCATTGAGTCTACCAGAATGACTAACACAAAGATATTTGTGCTTATGGAGCAGGACGAAGCAAAGGCCAGAGAAACAGAAATGAGCTCGGCCTAAGGGTAAGGGTGATAAGCACAGTGATGGAATATAGAAGTGGGTGAGCAGGAAACAGATGCAAAAGAAAGGGATACTTTGTTGTAGGGAAGACTCAGTCCTTTAATGCTTACAAGTTAAGAAGATGATGAAAGGCTACATATAGGAATAAACTTTTGAGTTTTTGAGAGATATTTTACAAAACTGCCAGCTCCTGATAGAGCCTCTGTTTTATGTCAGTTTAGGCTCAGCTTGTGCTGATATAACAAGTAAGGCCCATCTTCGAGAAGCTTAAAACAAGTTGGCAACTTGCTTGTGCACTTTCTGAAACAGTGTTCCATTTTTCAGTTATGCTAATTTGTGGACATTTGTTCTTAGATTAATGGATCAGAGAACATGGAAAAAGTCCACTGGAACTAAGAGTCAGTCTCAACTGCACATATTTTTGCTTACATAAGGAATAGGACAAGTAGCTTACTTTTCTACTTGGAAAAAGGAACTAATTAATTACACACATCACAGGCTGCAACAGCGAAACTGACACCTCTCTATAGATTCTCTGTTAAATTTGCGCATTAGATTGGCAATATCAGTAAAATGACCCTGCAATTAGGGAAAAAAGATCCTCCTCTCTTGGACTTTGAACAATTTCTGACAGGATCGATAGGCAAGAACAATATAAACATCAGAATGAATGGGGGCTGAGTGATAGTACAGCGGAGAGGGTGCTTATCTTGTACACGGCTGATCTGGGTTTGATCCCTGGCATCCCATATGGTCCCATTAATGGCAGAGTGATTCTGAGTGCAGAACCAGGAGTAACTCCTGAGCATTGCTGGGTTTGTCCCCCAAACAAACAAAAAATCAGAGTAAAGAACTGAGTCCCTGCTTGCTGCAGAGTTTCCCAGACTGCTTCTAAATGACTGGCGTGCTCCATGACGGGCCCAGTTCTCTGTTGTGGGAGGATTGATGGACTTCACCTGGATTGAAGTGGTCCATGTGAGTAGTGGTGAAATGTCTGTGGTCACATAAGCTTGCGTTAAATAGTGAGGGCTGGATAGAGTATAGGGGTAAAGGTGCTTGCTTGTTTTTAATGCAGCCAACTTTGGTTTGCTCCCTGATACTGCATATGGTTTCCTGAACACTGTCAAGAGCAGGCCCTGAGCACAGAGCCAGGAATGAACCCTGAGTGCTGCTGGATATGGCCCAAAATGAAAAAAAAAAAAGAATAGGTAACAACATTATTATAGATACCAAACATAAAGATAATAAAATAATTTTATTAAAATCTTATAATATTATATAGCATATTAAAAGGACAGTCAAATAACCACAGAAAACATTTTAAAGGAAAATAACATTCCATTCTCTCTAATTTATATACATGGCATTTTAAAAGAATAAATGCTTCAGCAACAGTTTGGAAACACTACTTAAGGAAAAAGTATTAATAACTGCCTTAGTTGATTTACACTTTCATTTCTATCTTATTTATGATATGTCTTGTATAGGTATGTCAAAATGATCTGTCAAGCAGTTTTAGATAATTCTTTCATAGTTTACCTTATTATTTCAGTGTTCTAAGTTAAAAGAATTCTTTGTATGTTATTAAGCTTAGAAACAATTGACTTTATGCTATTAGCCTTATCCTGGTGTGCACTGAGGCATTATCCAAGGGAACTGTCAGCCTCTTTTCTCATCTCCTTGAAATTATCTGTTGATTGCTATTAATGAAAATCAAGTTAGTGATGACTGCATTTTAAATAAAGAAGGATTTTTTTCTAAGCATTTTTTTAATTGTACAGTTAATAATTTTAGTATCACATTCAGGAGAAACTAAATTTGTGGATGCTATTGTCTATAGTATCAGATGATACTATAGAAAGCTGAAAATATTCTCAGTGATCAGCAGTAACTCCATGGTATTGACATTTGAAAGAAATTAAGTCCTTAATGCACATATAAATATTTCCTGACAATTGGAGAGAATCTTCAGGTGCTATTAAAAAAAAAACAAATAATCATAACATGATCTGACCAGCAGTATATTGAAGTTACACATATCTGCCCATTTTCATAGAAACTTTATTCATAGAAATGTTAACCATAAAATCCAAAGAATAAAGTAAACCTAAGTGTTCATTGATAGATGAATGACTAAACAAAATGGGGTATATTCTTACAATGAAACACTATTCAGCCATAAAAAGGAAGGAAATTCTGACACTTTTTATACCATGGATAAGACTGAGAACATTTTTCTAAGAGAAATAAGCCAGGCACAAGACACAGTAGTATGATTGGACTCAATGCAGAATGACTACTCAAATCTCAAATCCACAGCAAGAGGAAGATGGGGCTGTTAGGAAATGGGGAGGGGAAAGGGGATCTGTTTAATTGATCTAGATTTCCATTAGACAAGATGACAATCTCCTGGAAAAGGGCTCTATAATAGTATAAACATACCTAACACCACTAAAATTCATATTTAAGTATGGTTAAGATAATGCATTTTATATTATTTTTTCACAATTCAAATAATTTATTCTGAGGAGGTTCACAGTGGTACCTCCAAGAAATAATAAGAGATCAGCCCATTTTTGCCACAAATATAAGCTCTGTAAGAGCAGAAATACAATTTTATTTATTGTTGCATCCCCTTAAAAAACAAAAAGAAGCAACAAAATAAGATGCAAGGTTTTTGTGGAAAGCCTTTGCACTTTCAGACTCTACTGGCTTGAGTTACTGCTGCAGTGGGAACAACGTAAATGACATTAGCAACACCAAGGTTTCAGAAAGCTGCATCATGCAGTCAAACACAATGCATTTTTATTTCAGTTCCGGGAGCCAATAGGCAATTCTTTTGAAAGGGACCGGGCAAACTGTTTATGGCTTGTAGATCATACAGTAAGTTCATAATAGGCTGGATTTATTTTGCCTTAAAAGTTTATAGATTTTCTATAACTTCCTACATTACTAAAATGTGAATATTAAAGGGTTAGAGACCTTGATAGGGAGTGTGTGTCCTGAATGTGTTCTTCTTCCTAGTGTTGTTTTAACTAGTGAAAAGCTTTTGTTCTCTTCAATATCAGAATGTACTCTTCAATACCAGAAAAGTTTTAATCTTCTTGGAACTGAATGTTAAGTTCTGCATCCACCAGGCTGCAGTTTAGCTGTAGAGTGCTTGCTCTGCATGTCTGGGGCCCTGGGTTCAGTCCCCAGCACTGTCCCAGTGCTGTCAAGTCTGCATTCATGAAGTTCGGAGACATTCTATGGCTCATAAAGCCTTTGCCTTATCACAAGTCAAAACATGTAACACTTTCGCTGAAGTCTCCCAGAAGGCCTAGGGAAATGCTTGATTAGCCACCCCCTGCCCGTTCGCCAGCTCTCACCCCTTTTCTTTCCTCTCTTTCTGTACTTTCTTAAGTAAAATTCTGGATAACAAATGGCTAGAGAGAGGTGGCATGAGCTTTTGTGTTGTGTGTGCCAGTCTGTGGCTTGTTCTGGCACTTGAGACGCTGAGTGGGAAGGCCCTGAGGGGTGGGGATGGGAACAGGCGCTCACATCCCGTCCCTTGCCCTTCCTTTCATTTCTTTCTGGAGATAAAACATTTTGCCTTAGCAAAGTGGGCAGGGCGTTTGTCTTGCATACTGCTGACCCAGGTTCCATTCCTCCGCCTCTCTCGGAGAGCCGGCAAGCTACTGAGAGTATCTCACCTGCCCTGCAAAGCCTGGAAAGCTACCCTTGGCAAATTCAATATGCCAAAAAGAGTAACAACAATTTTCACTATAGAGACGTTACTGGTGTCCACTTGAGCAAATAGATGAGCAACAGAATGACAGTGACAGTGACAGTTGCATCCCTTAGATCTTTGTTGATAGACTGGTCAGCAGTGACAGCACCCATCAGCACCAGAGAACTTGTTAGGAATGTAAAACCTTGGGGCCATAGTTTTGATTTCCGGAATCTGAACCTGTATTTGAATAAGACACGTGGTGATTCATATGCCCATTGAAGTGTGAAAGGCACTTCCCTGGGGCATCTAATAATTCTAGGAGCTTAATAAAGGTGGGATGTTGCTTGCAGGCTTGTAGTCTTCCACAATTGATAGCTGCTTTCAAATTCTTTGCTGCAAGGGCCACCGCAACCTCTAGATCTTGCCATGCTGGAAGTAGACAGTGAGCACAGATTTTCATAAAGCTAAAGTGGTTTTTTTCAGTCACTTTCCATTTGATTTCTCATCCAGTGCTTGGAAGAAACAGTCAGCAGGGTGGAGGTGTGGTTACTCCACTCCCACTCCCATGCTCTCTGAATTCCTTAATGGCCTCTATGTGGCAGTAGAATTCTGAGAAATGTGAAGAAGAGTCTACATACAGTCTCTCCCATTTCCCCACAAGTCCCACAAGTGAGTGGAGAGAAGATACCAGGACAGAGGGCTCTGCTTCCTGTTAGCTTTAGGCTTTTCTCTCTGTTACTCTCTCTCTTTCAACTCAAGAGGCCAAAATGCCAGATACGGCCATATCACAGTACTATATATTCATCTGCTCCCTCTAATTCAACCTCAGATGCTTAACAAGAAGCTCTAAACACCATATACTTTATACTTTTATAGTATAAGATTATAATTCAGATTTATACAATAAGATTTACAGCATAAGATTACACTATAACCTAAATAATACTAGCTTCTCCTTCAGGATACCAGCAGGCTGGGTCTGGGGGTGTTGCTGAATAAAGAGGTCTTAGATTGATGTCGGTGGACCCCAGGGGTGGCTCATGTGGAGTGGGGAGGAGAAAGATGGTCACTTTCTCCTGATCCGCCTCTGCCACCTGGGACCCAGAGTTACTGAGTTCTTGTCTTGCTTACAGAAAGGAATTTCAGGAGTAGACAAGCAATGAAGCAAAACAGATTTTATTTGGATGTCTTGAAGGTGTGGAGAAAAGGATATGGAGAGGGTGGGGAGAGAAAGATAGAGAGAGAGAGTAATGCACTCAAGAGAAAATGTGGGCTTCTCCAAGGGCGAAGGGAACCCCTACACATATCCCAGCATTAGACATGAAAGCATGAAAGTACACATCTCAAGGTGGGGAGAAGGGGAGATGCGGGTGACACATGTGCTCAGCCACGTGGGCACAAACAGCACAGGGGCTCAAGCAGCATATACTCGCACTTTCTTTGTTCAAGGTGGCCTTTATAGGGTTTCTCCAACCTGCCCCCACGTGGGCTTTTACCTAGGTAAAAGTCCATTGCTAAGGAGATTACCAGGGGGATTGGTAATGGTGATGATCTTCTTTGAAATTCCTTTCCTGGCCTTTAGTTCCTGCGGGAGCTTCTTTTGGGTCTGTTGCTGGTGCCAGGCGAGGGTCTTATGAGGCCTTAGTTCCTGCTTTTCTTGTTTTCGCAGTGCTGGCTTTTGCCATTGTCTTGGGAGCGGGCCTTCCCAGTCTACCTGCCTACATCAAGATGAACCCTTCTAACAAAACTTTTCCTTGAGCAAATGCCTCATGGTATTTCTTGTGACTAGTAGGAGTTCTGATATCCCAATGCTGAAAGTGGAAGATGTAGGTAAGAATGGTTTGTACTCATTAATATTATCCCATGATTGGTGAAACATCTCTTGGTATATCCTCTGACTGGCTTAAATATGCAACACTTCCAGAGTTTTTCTAGCTCTGATCTGGGAGTTATCTTTCCCTATGCTGATGGGACACAGCACAAGGGAATACAATGTTATAATGACAGAGAAAAGGATTGAAATTTTTGTTTATTGGACACAAGCTTTCAACAGCACTTTTAACTACATGATCACATTTGATCCTCACAATTGACAGAAAACTTAACCCAAATCTACCGTGGTATTTGATGGCAATGACTCAAATTCACTCATATGAGTTATTCCTTGACTATGAGCAAGTAATTTAGAGGTTTAAAGTTTCCTCACTTGGGGATAGAAACAATACTGAGACTAACCACCGAAGTAGATGGGACATGTTAGTCTTCAGAACAGCTCCAGCCTGCAGGAAGCAATACTTGTGAGTTACTATGAGTTACTTCCAGAGAAAGGCTTGAACCACCTTCTGTTATGCATCAAAGTGATTTTGGAAACATCACTTTGATGTGTCTAAAATCACAGGGCAGCCTGTCCTGCAGGAAGTGTTTTCTGATCCTATTGTGTCCTGGCTGAATAGCCCACCTCTCCATCCCAGTTGTATTTGTACATCACTTGTTCACTGTACTAGATATAAATCTATTAGAGTCTAAGCATGCTCTAAGCTGAGCATATACCACATTAATTCTAGTTGTCTCAGAGCTAGATTTCCCAGCCCATGAGAAGCACAGTAAATCTTAACCTGAGCTCGAGTGCTACTCATGAATTTTGATACGAATTCACATTCTGTTCAACCTTTTGTTGTTGTTGTCTTTGCTTTTTGGGTCACATCCAGCGATGCACAGGGTTTACTCCTGGCTCTTCACTCAGGAATCACTCCTGGTGGTGCTCGGGGGACCATATGGGATGCTGGGAATTGAACCCTGGTCGGCCGTGTGCAATGCAAATGCCCTACCCACTGTACTATCTCTCCAGCCCCTTGTTCAATCTTTAAAGCCAAGGCATCTCTTCCTGTCATCTTTTTTTCTTTTTGCCCTTTTTATCTGTTATTTTTTCTCCTAGAAATCTATTTATTGTCTCTGCTTATAATTCTCTAATTCGCATGCAGTGTTGGAATAAAATCACAGTTTAACTCCAGCTGTGTAGATTTCTACAGCTCAATGTGAAGCTCTTGACTGCTGCGGAGAAAACACACAGATGTGACTTATGATCAGATTTCAGGGGAATGCGGCATGTTGTCAAGGCTTGTTTTCTGGCCAAATAGGAGAGAGGATTCAAAATGGGGGCTTCCACAACAAGTCCCAAATGCAGGTGTTTGAAAGGAAGCACAAGGCTTAGATTCTAAATAACTGGGTGAGGTCAGAAAGGCCCCCTGTCACTCCCTCAGATTTATCTAATTTAGGAAAATTATACTTGAGCAGAACAAACTCATTGTATGTTATAATACATGAAAGCATGCACACACACATACACACACGGATATGCATGTTTCTTGGAATTAGACGTTTTTATCTTATGTGGAAAAAATTTCCACAATACAAGTTCTTTTTCTCATTTAATTGGTTTTATGATTATAACTAAAATATGCTGTATTCTTACTATGATTTAGGAAAGGCCAGAATCAAACCTATTGTTAAGCATTAGCTTCTGATATTATATGCAGCACACAGAATGGTGTATTTGTTGGCATTTTACCAAATGGCTCTCCTTTCTAAGAAATTAAACAGTTTTTTGTTTGCTTGTTTATTTTTTCTTTTTGGGTCACACGTAGCAATGCACAGGGGTTACTCCTGGCTCTGCACTCAAGAATTACCCCTGTCCATGCTTGGGGGACCTATGGGATGCTGGGAATCGAACTCAGGTCAGCTGCATGAAAGGCAAACGCCCTACCCGCTGTACTATCTTGCCAGCCCTGAAATTTAACAGTTTTAACGAGGAATTACATAAGCTGAAAGGGTAATTGGAGGGTAAGCTTAATTAGCTAAAGAGAAGGAATATCTTTGTTTTCCATTTGATAATCTTGTTGGTTTAGGTGGTATATTGGAAAAAATAGCTCTAACTATTTTTGGAAGTCATCTGTGAGAAGAAAAATAAAATTATTACTTAATTTTAAACTTCCAAAAGGATGGTATATAATATTTAGAACTACTGTAATACATGAAATATAAATAAGTCTTTTCTGGGTTGGTACAAACTATTTTTAAGCTTTTCTAGCCTTATGAGAATAACAACCTTGCTTAATTTAAGACATTACACCCCCTGTATTCCTTCGGTTTAAGAAAATATAGCAGATCTGACTTCACATTATTTTGGCAAGAGTACAGTGAACCGGTGAAAGGTGGGATGTGACAAGTTAGTCAATGACAACCCAAACCAACCAAGGGATTGTCAGAGTAATTTTATTTAATTTGTTTTTGGTCCATACCAGTGGTGCTCCAGGATTACTCCTGTTTCTGTACTCAAGAATTACTTCTGCTGGGGATCAAACCTTGGTCTGCTGTGTACAAGGAAAGTACCCTACCTCTTGTGCTATCTCTCTGACCCAAGCAGAGTGCTTTATTTTATTTTCTCTTTTTGCTTTTTGGGTGCAACACTTGGCGATGCACAGGGGTTACTCCTGGCTTTGCACTCAGGAATTACTCTTGCTGGTGCTCAGGGGATAATATGGGATGCTGGGAATCAAACCCGGGTCCACCGTGTGCAAGGCAAACGCCCTACCTGCTATACTATTGCTTCAGTCCCCCAAGCAGAGCAGTTTAAAATCAATTGACAACACAGTCTCATAGTGAAGTTGGGTGATAATTTTCTCAGGCACCTAATGTTTCAAAATAAGTCATGCCACTAATTTTGATTATGGTTTTAATTTAAACTCGCTCTCTGATTTTAAAATGATTACATAAAAGCATTGATTTGGTGCCTAAAACACACATTTTCTCAAGGAGCACATTCAGGGAAATGAGAAGTTTTGAAATGAGCAGCATATATTTTCTTCACTTCAGAGAATCACTGTCACTGTATTACTGTCATCCCATTGTTCATCAATTTACTCAAGCAGGTGCCAGTAACGTCTCCATTTGTCCCAGCCCTGAGATTTTTAGCAGCCTCTCCTTACTCGTATTTCCCAATGATTGGAGGCTCTTTCAGGGTCAGGGGAATGAGACCTGTTATTTTTTTTTAATTGAATCACCATGTGGAAAGCTACAAAGTTCTCAGGCTTATGTCTCAGTTATACAGTATTCAAGCACCCATCCCTTCACCAGTGCCTATATTCCACCACCAAAAACCCCAGTATACCTCTCACCCCCATCCCCCCACCCCCAACTGCGTGACTGATGAATTTCACTTCATTTTCTCTTTACCTTGATTACATTCCATATTTCAACACAGAACTCACTATTGTTGTTGGAGTTTCCCACCAAGAAAGACAGTCCTACTACCAAGGAAGCATTAGATAATTAGTTTTCCATTAGTTAGGATAAAGAGACTTGTAGTCCCACTACTCCAAGTACATAACTCTTTTTTTTCCTTTTCCTTTTTTTTTTTCCTTTCTCATTCCCCTTCCCGCGCCTCGCGCCTCATAATATGGTGGACGCCACACCGCCTTTCTCCCTGAAAATGGGAAACAACCAGGAAAGAGGGATATTTCCTCTTCTTGGCCAGCGTGGGGCTATGGCTTAGTTCACAGTCTAGAAAAATGGCTGCTACTTTGATTACCTTCAATATTTCAACAAAAAACTCACTGTTATTGTTTGAAGTTTCCCCCCAAAGTCAGACCTGCTAAAAAGGAACCGTTTCACATTGCTGACAATTTAGAGATGTTAAGTCAGCGGCCGCGCGGTTTTGGAATTCTGTATAAAGTCCCGGGAAAATTCTGCCAGAAATTGCATAGCCCAGCTCACAGTCCCAGTGCATTGCTGTAAGAAGCCGCTTTGGGTGCCAAAATGGGTTAGAAGACCTCTGGAATCAAAGTCTTTGGGAACAGAGGGCCCGTTTCGCACTCAGCAGCTCTGGATTTATCTGGGCCGAGGGCGTGCCGATAATGCCCACTTCCCATGCTTGCCTATGAGCCACAAACTGCAAAAACCGTATACCTCTGTGTTAGGAGTCTTAGAAGGTGGCTCTTGCCATGTGGATATTGCTGCCGCCACCATTTTTCATGCAGAAAAACAGGGTGGAGAGGAAAAATCCATCCTCGGGCAGTGCGGAGTTGTAGCCCAGCTCACAGTCCCAGTGCATTGCTGTAAGACGCCTCTTTGGGTGCCAAAATGGGTTTGAAGACCTCTGGAATCAGTCTTTAGGAGCAGAGGGTCCGGGACCTGTTATTGTTACTATCTTTGGCATATCGAATACACCATGGGGAGCTTGCCATGCTCTGCCGCACGGGCAGGATACTCTCTGTAGCTTGCCGGGCTCTCCAAGAGGCATATATGTTTCCCTCTATGATTTTATTAAAAATGGGTAGGGAGTCTTATGATGTGTGATTATATGACCGCAAATTGGTTGCGCAGTCCAGGAATATGTTCACTCATGCATGAGGCTTGGCCCGAGTGTGCGGAAAGCGGCCTGGAGCACGGCGGCTGTGGGGTAGTGGAGGTTGGCTGCCGAAGCTGGGTTCTTTGCGGCGGGGAGGGGTCTCACCTGCCCCCACTCTGGGGTACCCCAAGTGAAAACAGCCTGGTGGAGAGTCCGACGGCATGACTATGGGGGCCTCGTTTTAAGCAGCCATGAGTTCTGGAGGGTGGCCCATGAGGAGATTATCTGGCGCCGGCAGGAGGTAGCTCATGTTTGTGATCCTTCGGTGGCCGGAGACTGAGGGAAGCAGGCAGAGGATCTTTGCTCTCACATCCCATTGAGCCCAGAGTTCAAGATCACTTCAGAGAATAGATAATAAATCCCTTCAGAGAATAGATAATATATTCCTCTTAAGAATTCTACCAATTTAGGCATCAGAAATTAAATGACAATGTATTAATGTAAGACAAATGCCTAAATTAGTAGAATTCTTTTTTTTTCCCTTTTGGGTCATACCCGGCAATGCACAGGGGTTACTCCTGGCTCTGCACTCAGGAATTACCCCTGGTGGTGCTCAGGGGAACCATATGGGATGCTGGGAATCGAACCTGGGTCGGCTGCGTGCAAGGCAAATACCCTACCCTCTGTGCTAGTGCTCCAGCGCCTAAATTGGTAGAATTCTTAAGGGGAATATATTATCTATTCTATGAACATGAGACACCTCCTGGGTTCTGTGCTCAGTAGGGGGGAGGAGGGAAAGAGTAGTTTATTTTCTCTGAGTTAACTCAACAATCCAAGTCTCAGAAGAAAGCATTAGCACCCAAGTTCTACAATGAGGCCTTGAACTGCCCTTTCTTCTTCCTATGTAGATAGACACCTGTTTGCAAGAACAAAGAGTGCTCAGAATCCTTTCAGGTGTCTTTGAGTAATGTTTGCCTAGAGATTTGGTTTCCTGTAAGTGATTGCTCTTGGGTAATTTTGAGTAACTCTGAGGTAAAGGAAAGAAGGAAGGAGCGATTCATCAGACAGACTCAAGAGAAGCCTAGAAGCTCATGTCCAAGCTTTTGGATCACTTGAATTCTGCCAAAAGACTTCTATTTCAGGTATCTTGGGTTTCATTGTTAGCTTTTGTGGTTTTTTAATTTTGGGGATGTGCGGAACGCACCAGGTGGTGCTCAGGGCTTACTCCTGACTCTGCATTCAGGGATTACTCCTGGCAGGGCTCAGGGACCATATGTAGTGCTAGGGGTGGGGATGGGGTGGGGAGGGATATAGAATCTGGGTCAGATGGATGCAAGGCAATAGTCAGACCCACTGTATCATCTTTCTAGTCCCTATTTCAGGTATTTTGGAAGCTAGAATTCAAGGTAAATTCAGAGAAAGAAAGAAAGACAAAGAAGGAAAGTAAGAGGAAAGAAAGAAAGAAAGAAAGAAAGAAAGAAAGAAAGAAAGAAAGAAAGAAAGAAAGAAAGAAAGAAAGAAAGAAAGAAAGAAAGGGAGAGAAAGAGGGAGAGAAAGAAAGAAAGGGAGAGAAAGAGGGAGAGAAAGAAAAAGAAAGTGAGAGAGAAAGGAAAAGAGAAAGAGAAAAAGTGAAAGAGAAAGAAAAAGAGAGGAAGGGAAAAAGCAAAAGAGAAAGAAAAAGAGAGGAAGGGAAAAAGCAAAAGAGAAAGAGTGAGAAAGGAGGGAGGGAGAGAGGAAGGAAGGAATGTAGGAAGGAAGGAAGGAGGGAGGGAGGGAGGGAGGGGAGGAAGTAAGTAAGGGAGGAAGGGAGGGAGGGATGGAGGAAGTAAGTAAGGGAGGAAGGGAGGGAGGGATGGAGGAAGAGAGGAAGGGAGGAAGGGAGGGAGAAAGGGAGGAGGTAGGGAAGAAAGGGAGGAAGGGAGGGAGGGAGGAAGAGAGGAAATGAGGGAAAGAGGAAGGAAGGAGGGAGGAAGGAAGGAGGAAGGAGGGTAGGAAGGAAGGAGGAAGGAAGGAAGGAAGGAAGGAAGGAAGGAAAGGAGGAAAGAAGGGAGGAAGGGATGGAGGGAAGAAGGTATGAAGGAGGGAAGGAGGGGAAGGAGGAAGGGAGAGAGGAAAGAGGGAGGAAAGGAAAGGAGAAAGGAAGTAGGGAGGGAAGGAAGGAAGGGAGGAAGAGAGGGAGAAAGGGAAGGAGGAAGGAGGGAAGGAAGGGAGTAAGAAAGGGAGGAAAGTAGGGATGAAGGGAGGGAGGGAGAGAGGAAGGGACAAAGAAAAAAATCAAATGAAAGTAGTATGTTTAAAACTAAAATGGGTATTTAAGGGTACTATTCAGGAATACTGTTTTTATTTATTTATTTATTTATTTATTTATTTATTTATTTTTGGATACAGTATTTTATTCTTATTTAAACATTTTTTATAAAATAAATAGTTTTATATAGTAAAGAAGTAAGGAATATGGATGTTTCCCAAAGTATTAAAAATCACATGCTTTGTCCATGTGACGAGAGCCACCTTCTAAGACCCTTAACACAGAGGTAGGACTTTTTTAGTGACTTTTTATGATTGAGAGGTCTTCTAACCCATTTTGGCACCCAGATAAGCTTCTTGCAGAAATGCAACTATACTGTGAACTGAGCTAAAACATCAGAAACCCAAAACCAGAACTCAGAGTCTTCACTTTCAGCAATGAAAAGAAATTATTAAATGATACCTTTTCAGCAGGCCTGATTGTTGGGGGAAAATTCTGAACAATAATAGTGAGTTCTCTATTGAAATTTTGAATGTATTCAAAGTATAGAGAGAATAAAGTGAAGATCATTAGCTACTTAGGTGGGGGGTGGGAAGGGGGTATATTGGGGTTCTTGGTGGTGGAACATGTGCACTGGTGAAGGGATAGGGGTTTAATAAGTATATGACAGATTCTTTTTTTTTTTTTTAACTTTTTAAAATAATTTTATTTATTTATTTATTTTTTTTGTCATTCTTTTTTTTTTTTAATTTATTTATTTTTAATTAGAGAATCACCGTGAGGGTACAGTTACAGATTTATACACTTTTGTGCTTATACTTCCCTCATACAAAGTTTGGAACCCATCCCTTCACCAGTGCCCATTCTCCACCACCCGTAAACCCAGTGTCCCTCCCACCCTCCCCAATCCCATCTCCCCCCCACCCCACCCTGCCACTGTGGCAAGGCATTCCCTTCTGTTCTCTCTCTCTAATTAGCTGTTGTGGTTTGCAATAAAGGTGTTGAGTGGCCGCTGTGCTCAGATATGACAGATTCTTAAACCTGAAAGCTTTGTAATTTTTTTCACGATGATTCAATAAAATAAAAACTTAAAAAAAATCACATGCTTTGAGGGGGATGCATTTGTGACAAAGGTATATGTGTCATACAACAGAAAAATCTTATTACTCCAGATAACAAACACTAGCAAAACCAAAAAGTACAAAAACTAACAGTCCTTTAACTAGGTGAGAAAAATATATCAATTTAATGTGTTTACATTTAAAAAATTTTTTTTATTGAGCCACCATGAGATACAGTTACAAAGCTTTCATGTTTGATGTTCATCCATACAATGATCTATCACCCATTCCTCCACCAGTGCAAACTTTCCACCACAAATATCCCCATTATCCCCCCCACTTCCATCCCAGTCCTTACCCTACCTCTATGGCAGACAATTGCTCAGATACTCTCTCTCTAGTTTTGGACATTATATTTTGCTCAGATATTCCCACCACCATTCATGACTGCCTCCCAGGGGCAGACGCTAGACCATTTATTTTCCATTGCTCACTTGCATATCAGGAAAGGTCGTGCGGAGGAATAGTCCTGATACCCACATACTAGAGCCATGCTTGTAGAAACTCATGGTCACCGGATTCCATCTGGAGAAGGTGGGGAGACTGCATCTGCTCCATCTGGGGTGACCCGGTGATATCGGCTCGGCATGAAGCCAGAGAATTCTCTGATGTTGTGGTACCTGCTGGGACTTTTGACTGCTGTGTGTGGCAAGATGGCACCGAGGGTGGTTTGAGGGCATGATTTCTTGCTTCAGGGGCAGATGAGGGGCTGGGATGGAACTGCCCAGAGGAATACTGTTTAAAATATAAACAATAGATTAATTTAAAGTCTAGACTAGGGGAAATGATTTCAAGAGGAACCCTGTGGAATCTTTATTTTAGACTAATGCATTGAAAACCCAGGTGTGAGGTTGCCTACTAAACTTCCAACTTCCCTAAATGCTAGCTCATTTTCTCTCCAACTGTCTACTTGAGATAAAGTTCCTATACTTTGATATTTACTTATTATTTATATGTTAAAGGGTTATCAATAAAAATTTTGTGTTTCCTAAACTACACTATCACTTTTCCTTCTTTCTCACTGTTTGCTGTTCTTGAAATACTTGCTGGAGTCCTGGTCTCTCCCATCATCTTCTTTCCAGCCACTTAGGAACTTCAGCTTCAATCTGCATCATTTCTATCACTTGGAAGTCATGTAAATTTATCCCCTGATAGTTTTTCTTGTATTTTACCAGCCTTTAATGTTCATTGTTTTTTTTCTTTATGACTTTAGCTCTTCACACCTAGGTGATTACCAAAGTTCCTTTGTCTCACTGTATTTCTTCCAAATTTCCTAGAATGTGATTGAGTGGAATTTCTGAACATCAATTGACTTTTCTTGATCACTGCCATCTCCTATCTTCAAGCCATTCCCCTCTCATGTCCTAAATTCTCTTGAAGCTCCAGGTTTACAGAACTCTTGGTTTGTGCCTGGATTATCCTTTCCGATTACTTGGTATGTCACAACTCTATCCATCTAAAATTTTATTTGTAGTTTAACTGACTTCAAACATCCTTGTTTTTGTTCTAGAATGAGTCTTTCCCTGTGATGAAGACCAATAACATTTTATCTATTGTGCTTTTCTATGATACTTTTTGGGGGGAGGGGTGAGGTCTCCCAAGCATTGCTTCAGAGGTCTGAAGGCCTCTCCCAGTGATTTTTGGCCAGTGAAACTGGGGCTTCAATTCGAAGGGATTGCCTGCATGTAAAGGCAAGTGTTTTGAACTTGGTGCTATTTCTCTGACCCCATTTAGGGTACATTTAACTTTTCCAATTAGAATTCTTCTTAATTGTTGACTACATTGCCTCAAATTTCCTTGAAAACATGAGCTATGAACAAGTTTTTTTTCTTATTTTCCAGAATTACTTGGAAATAAGTGCTCAGCTAATATTAGGTGGTAAAATAAATGGATGAAATTAGACAGACAATCTCTCTTTGGATTGTTTGTGTTTTTTATTCCTTTATTATAAAAAATGCATGTTTTTGGAGGGAAGCATGCTAGGCAAGTAAGTCAAAGAAGAAAGACCAGATCATCACATTCCTATATTGTATATAAAAATGTAGCAAGAAAACAAAGTTTAATGAAAATGATTCCTTAAAAAAACAAAAAAGAGGCGTCCCAGCCTGCTCCTCAGACCCTGAGCACCCCAGCCTTCCCCCCTTCCGGACTGCTGCCCTAGTGGCATTTCTGTCTTCTGGCACAGTAAGACAATAAAACACAAGACTTCACATAAGGATCAAAGGAACATCTGAATGGGAGACCATGTTCTAGAAGGGAAAAATAAAAGGCAACCACCATTGACTGAGCCCATCTAGAATCCTTTTTCGCAACAAGAGGGAACAGGAATACTGATCTTGAAGGTCCCTCTTCCATACCACCACAACAACATGAAGAAACAGCGCAAATCCCCACCACAAGCGGAGGACAATGAAAGGAGTCCAGAAATCTCAATAGGCGTTTTCTGCAAACTTGAGCTCTCTGATAAAGAATTCAAAGTTGAAATCCTCAAGATGGTCAATGAACTCAATGGAAAGATTGACAACTTAAAGGAGGACCTGACAGAAACAGTACAACAGATAACCGAGAAAATATGGGAAGAAATGACAGCAGAAATAAAAAACCTACAAAAAGAAATGAAGGATTCAGTAGATGAAATAAAAAACTCTGTGGCTGCCCTCAACAATAGAATGACTGCAGCGGAAAACAGAATCAGTGTGCTTGAAAATGAGCTGCAAGAAGCCTACAGGCAACAACAAACAATGGGAAGAGACCTCAAAATAGCTCTAGGGCGAATCAGAGTCCTAGGGGATGATTTCAAGAGGAACAACATTAGAATTATTGGAGTACCAGAAAGACAGGGAACCAACCCCAATGAAAAAGCCACAGTCAAACAAATCATTGTGGAAAACTTCCCACAGCTGGACAATGCAGGCATCCAGATTCAAGGCGCCCGAAGGGTGCCAGCTAAAAGAGACCCTAACAGAAAAACCCCAAGATGTATCATAGTTACAATGATGGACGTCATGGATAGAGAGACAATACTGCAAGCAGCAAGGTTGAAGAAGGAAATTGCATACATAAGAGCACCCCTTAGATTCACAGCAGACCTATCAGAGGAAACACTCCAAGCCCCAAGGCAGTGGTGGGATATAGTGAAAAAACTCAACGAAATGAATGCTTTACCAAGAATACTTTATCCGGCCAAACACTCATTCAAACTCGAAGGAATGATACACTATTTTGTATCATATATTTTGATAAACAACAGCTCAGGAACTTCATAGATTCAAAACTAAACCTAAAAGAAGCACTAAAGGGGCTACTGTAAGACAAGAAGAACCCTTACAAGCACAACAAACCCTTACAGAAAGATGGCGCAAAATCCCATAACAATAATCTCTCTTAATGTCAATGGTCTAAATTCACCAATTAAGAGACACAGAGTAGCAAAATGGATTCAGAGACTGAACCCAACATTTTGTTGCCTGCAAGAAATGCATCTGAATAACCAGAACAAACACAAACTCAAAGTCAAAGGATGGAAAACAATCCTGCAAGCAAACAACTCTCTCAAAAAGCTGGGCTGGCCTAACTAGTATCAGATGACATAGATTTCAGGTTGAAAAATATTAGAAAGGATAGGGAAGGCCATTTTTTATTAATCAAGGGATATGTACAGCAGGAAGAAATCACACTCCTAAACGTTTATGCACCCAATGAAACACCAGCCAAATTCCTACAACAACTGCTAACAGACCTTAAGAAGGACATCTTGAGCAACACGATAGTAATTGGAGACTTCAACATTGCCCTATCACTCCTGGGTAGGTCAAGAAGATTAAAATCCACCAAGGAAATACTTGCTTTGAAGGAAAAAATGGAAGAGATGGGGCTAATAGATCTATACAGGGCTTTATACCCCCCAAAACTGGAATACATGTTCTTTTCCAGTGCACATGGAACATTTTCCAGAATAGACCATGTGCTGGGCCACACAACATACCTCAACAGAATCAGGAAGATAGACATTGTATCAGCTATCTTTTCAGACCATGATGCACTGAAGATAGAAGTTAATCACACACAGATGCAGAAAACCAAATCAAACACCTGGAAATTTAACAACTCCATGTTGAACAATGAGTGGGTCAGGAAGGAAATCAAGGAAGAAATCAAAAGGTACATAGAAACAAATGAGAATGAAGACACAAGCTACCAGAACCTGTGGGATGCAGCTAAAGCTGTGTTAAGGGGAAAATTTATAGCTCTGCAAGCATTCCTCAGGAAGGAAGAAAGGGCCCACATGAGTAACTTGACTTTACAGCTTAAGATTTTAGAAAAGGACCAACAAAAGGAGCCCAAACCAGGCAGAAGAAAAGAGATAATAAAACTTAGGGCAGAAATGAATGACATGGAAAACCAAAAGACAATCCAAAAGATCAATGAAACCAAGAGCTGGTTCTTTGACAAAGTAAACAAGATTGATAAACCATTAGCAAGACTCACAAAGAAAGAGAGAGAGAACCCTTATAAACAGAATCAGAAATGAGAAGGGGGACATCACAACAGAAATCAAAGAAATTCAAAAGATTATCAGAGACTTCTTTGAAAAGCTGTATGCCACAAAACAAGAGAATCTAGAAAAAAATGAATAAATTTCTGGATTCCTACAATCTCCCAAGGCTGAACCAAGAAGACCAGGAATACCTGAGCAGTCCTATTAATATCAAGGAAATTGAAATGGTAATCAAAAGTCTTCCCCAAAACAAAAGCCCAGGTCCAAATGGATTCACTAGCGAATTCTTCCAAACATTTAAAGAGGACCTGTTGCCAGTTCTTCTCAAGCTTTTCCAGGAAATTGAAAAAACAGAAGCCCTTCCAAACAGTTTCTACGAGGCTCATATCTCCCTAATACCAAAAGCAAACAAAGACATTACAAAAAAGGAAAACTACAAGCCAATATCTCTGATGAACACGAATGCAAAGATTCTCAACAAAATATTAGCAAACAGAATTCAACATCTCATAAAACAGATCATACACCACAACCAAGTGGGATTCATCCTGGGGATGCAAGGATGGTTTAACATCTGGAAATCATTTAACATATCCATCATATCAACAAAGGAAAAGATAAGAACCATATGATCACATCAATAGATGCAAAGAAAGCATTTGACAAGATCGAGCACCCATTTTTGATGAAAACTCTGGCCAAAATGGGTATAGAAGGGACTTTCCTCAATATAGTCAAAGCCATCTACTACAAGCATAATCAACAACAAGCATAATCCTCAATGGATTATGCTATATACAACAAGCATAATCCTCAATGGGGAAAAACTAAAAGCCTTCCCTCTGAGATCAGGGATGAGACAAGGATGCCCACTCTCTCCTCTCCTGTTCAATATAATACTGGAAGTACTTTCAATAGCCGTTAGGCAAGAAAAAGGTATCAAGGGCATTCAGGTGGGAAAGGAAGAAATTCAACTCTCACTATTTGCAGATGATATGATACTAAGAGATATGATAATACTTAAAGAACCCTAAAACCTCTACCAAGAAACTCTTAGAAACAATAGACTTGTATAGTAAAGTTGCAGGCTATAAAATCAACACCCAAAAGTCCATGGCTTTCCTAAACGCAAATAATGTGAGAGAAGAAAGCGACATGATAGAAGCAATCCCGTTCACAATTGTGCCTCATAAAATCAAGTACCTCAGAATCAACAACTAAGGAGGTAAAGGACTTGTATAATGAAAACTACAAAACGCTACTTCAGGAAATAAAAGAAGACATGAGGAAATGGAAAAATATTTCCTGCTCATGGATTGGAAGAATTAATATTATCAAAATGGCAATACTCCCCAAAGCATTGTAAAAATTCAATGCAATTCCTATAAGGATACCCTTGACATTCTTCAATGAAATGGAGCAAGCACTCCTGAAATTCATATGGAACAATAAGCCCTACAAATAACTAAATCAATTCTTGGGGAAAGAAAATGGGAGGAATCAACCTCCCCAACTTCAAACTCTACTACAAACGGGTAGTCATTAAAACAGCATGGTACTGGAACAGCTGCAGACCAATGGAACAGGGTTGAATATTCTGACACACCACCCCAAATATATGATCATCTAATCTTTGATAAGGGAGAAAGAAATGTGAAGTGGAGCAAGGAAAGCATGCTTAACAAATTGTGCTGGCAAAGCTGAACAGCTATATGCAAAAAGATGGACTCAGATCTCCACCTATCACCATGTACAAAAGTCAGATCAAATGGATTAAAGACCTCAACATCAGACTAGAATTCCTAAGGTACATTGAATACAAGGTCGGCAAAACCCTCCAAGACATTGTAGCCAATGGTTTCTTCAAAGCTGACATGCCACTGGCCAAGCAAGTGAAAATAGAAATAAATAAATGGGACTACCTTAAACTAAGAAGCTTCTGCACCTCAAAAGATACAGTGACCAAAGTGCAGAGACAGCCTACAGAACGGAAAAGGATATTTACTCAATACCCATCCGATAAGGGGTTGGTATCAAGGATATACAAGGCACTAGTTGAACTCCACAAGAATAAAACAGCTGATCCGATCAAAAAATGGGGTGATGAAATGAACAGAAACTTCCCCAAAGAAGAAATCCAAATGGTGAGAGGCACATGAGAAAATGCTCGACATCACTAATCATCAGGGATATGCAGGTCAAAACAACAATGAGATATCATCTCATACCACAGAGACTGGCCCACATCCAAAAAAACAAAAGCGACTGGTGTTGGCGCGGATGTGGGGAGAAAGGGACCCTTCTTCACTGCTGGTGGGAATGCTGACTCGTTCAGCCCTTTTGGAAAACAATATGGACGATTCTCAAAAAATTAGAAATTGAGCTCTCATTTGACCCAGCAATACCACTCCTGGGAATATATCCTGGAGAGGCAAAAAGGTATAGTAGAAATGACATTTGCATTTCTATGTTCATTGCAGCACTGTTTACAGTAGCCACAATCTTGAAAAAACCGGAGTGCCCAAAAACAGATGATTGGTTAAAGAAACTTTGGTACATCTATACAATGGAATACTATGCAGCTGTTAGAAAACATGAAGTCATAAAATTTGCATATAAGTGGATCAACATGGAAAGTATCATTTTGAGTGAAATGAGTCAGAAAGAAAGAGACAGACATAGAAAGATTGCACTCATATGTGGAATATAATGTAGCAGAGAGATACGAGCTAGCAATGATGCAACTTTTGGCAGAAATTCCTCTAGACTTGGTTACTAAAATACAGAAATCCAAAATTTCGCAGCTGCTATTGTGGCCACACGACCTCATATCTCTTCATTCTCAGCAATGTAAAACAAATTATCAAATGCTTCTTTTCCATCCTCTGATGGGGGGAAACTCCAAACAATAATAGTGAGATTTTTGTTTGGATGTAATCAAAGTAAAGAGGAAGTAAAGTGAAATTTATCAGCTACACAGGCGGGGTGGGGGCTGGGGAGGTGGGGGTTTGGGGGGAAGTTTACTATGGTTCTTGGTGGTGGAATATGTGCACTGGTGAAGGGATGGGTGTTTGAGCATTGTGTAACTGAGACTTAAACCTGAAAGCTTTGTAACTTTCCACATGGTGATTCAATAAAATAAATAAATAAATAAATAAATAATAAAAAAACCCAAATAAAACAAAAAAGAAAAATGATTTTTTAGAACTTGACATTTGCCTGCCACCTGCCCTAGTCCCAGCCTGCCATCCTGACAGGCATTTTTTATGTTTGGTTATTAAAGTTGGGTCTTGTGATTCCAGTTTTGTAAACTCTATGGTTGGCATACTTAGCTCTGTCATTCCTTAACACCGCCAATGTATCTGAATTCCCTTGACCTCTGACCCTGTCACTTCTCATCTGTTTCTTCTACCCTTCTCCTTCACCATCTTTCTTTCCTTCTCCTCCCTATACTCTGGGGCTAAGCATGATATAGGAATCCCTTTAAGCCACTGTACAGAGTAACATTGCATAGTTACTCTAAATACCACCTATAGGTGATATCATCCTGTATTTGTCCTTCTTTGGCTTCATTTAACATGATGTCTTCCAGTCCCATCCATGTTGCAGCAAATTGCATGGTTTCATAATTCTTTTCAGTTTCATAGTATTCTATTGTTATTATATTCCACCACATCTTTATGATCCACTGTTGTTGGACATCTAGGTTGATTACAAATCTTAGCTATTGTACTGAGTGCTATAATGAATAATGTGCATATGTCCTTTTGAATGAGTGCTTTTTTGTACTGGAGGTGGTGCTTATGTTATATTTTTATTAGAAATTTATGCTATAGTGTATGCTCGTGACACCCTCAAAATGTCTGTTTTCTTCAATAATAAATAATAGTGCAACGTTGTGAAAGAATTCTTTTCTCTTTAGAAAATTCTTTTCTTTAAAAGTCTGTGAAAATTTATTAAATTTTCTAGATATCAGTTTTACCACTGTTTGAAAATATAACTAAAATATGTGGGAAAATGTAAATGCTAACCCCACAAAAGTGCATGTGAATGTCCTTAATCTACATACATTTTTGGGATCAGGCACCGAATCACAGTCTATCAAGTTGAGATTCTTCTCCATGGAGAAAAGATATGCCTCTGTCTACCATGTTATACAACAAGAGGGGCTTACAATCACATTTTAGACCATCTTAGGATGTGCCAAGTATGTATACTAGGATGTATACCAAGGGTACAATATAAATGGTTTGTCTTTCTACAGCTGTGAGATATTGCAAGGTCTGCTAACTTTATTATATTTTTATCCATACTAGATAATTTGGGTAGAGAGAGGGATTCAGAAGAAGGAAGAAATCACATTACTCTTTGTTCTCCACTATCAGAAACCCGAGTTTTGAGACTCTTAAAGATTGCAGGGGAATTTTTAAAAAGTAAGTAAATTATCAGGGCCACAGACAAGTGTCCCTATTATTTCTAAACAGATATTACCTTCTAACATACCATTTTTAATACTCACCAAGGGTTTATGGACAGATCCTCTTTTTGTTTTTTTTTGCTTTTTGGGTCACACCTGGCAATGCACAGGGGTTATTCCTGATTCCTGGCTTTGCACTCAGGAATTACTCCTGGTGGTGCTCAGGGGACCACATGGGATGCTGGAAATCAAACCCGGGTCAGCCACGTGCAAGCCAAACGCCCTACCCACTGTGCTATTGCTCTAGCCCCCAAATCCTCTTTTTGTTGTTAGAAGTATAGAATTCTCATTGCTGCCAGGTACTTTGGGGAAACATTGCTGCCATGTACTTTGGACAAAGTGTACCTGCTTGTCTCCTCCACCAAAGGGTTTATATATCTAGAGAAGAGAAGTCTTTGCAGGAAGAAGATTGTGAATCTTTATTATTAAATATGAGACAGATAATTTTAGATTCCAAGATACCTAACAATAGAGTGGTAAGGGTTTGTATTATCTTAGTCTGTTGGTAGGTGAACATTATTAATCATAAATTTAATCATGTTATCTTGGACTGCAGCCAAGTTCCAGGATTTTACTTTTTAATGTCTTCATTACAGCTGTAAATCTCAAAATAAATACAACAATTATAAGGAGGAATCAACAGCTAGGGTAATTAAATATTATTTGCCTTCTGCTATGCAGAGACTTGAATTAAGCAAAGATGCTTGTTATTTACAAAAGAATCCTTTACAGGTAAATGTACCTATAGAAGTTGTAGGAAGTTGCTACAAATAAAAAAGTTACTCTTTCTTCTAAAAGGAACACCTTATTAGTAAGGATAACATTCCCAGGATCCCTGGTATCCAAATGGAAATGCTCAAGCCCCCAAAAATCAGGCATGGTATCTTCTGGCTCCTGGATTCAGTTCACTGGACACACATATGGATTCTCTCTTCTCAGTTTAGAAATTCTTTCACTATGGGAAATCAACAAGCATTTGTTGAAAAAAACATTACTACCATTTTCATCAACTACACTGAACGTATTGGTTCTAACCTAGATAATCTATTCTGTGACACATAGATTATCTAGGTCAGGACAAAATGAACCATTAAGACACAGATTAAGCCACAGAAGATAAAAATATGGAATGTTGTATAAAAATAACAGATATAATATAAAGATAATGGGACAAAATTTGCTGAAAGTATATGAGAGAAACTAGGGACAGACATTTAATGAGTGATGTTCTAAATTCTATGATGGCTTGAATAAGAAGTTTAAGAAGTGATTTCTATGTTTAGGGTGGGTAATCATAGTTTAATTGGCGGATTAGCTAAATACAAAATAATGAAAGAACAATTAGGTAAAAAGGTGTTAGATTGCAGTTTGAGGACTTGTGAATATTGGGGGAGGAAAAAAGAGAGAACAAGTAGTATGGGGTCAATAAGGATGGCTTAGAGTGGAAAGGGAGTTCTCTGAATTCCTGAAAATCAGGGGAAGTGTAAAGGGAAGAAAGAAGTGAAGGTTTGAGGTTTGAGGTGAAAGTCATCTCAGTTTTGCATAAACTTTGGGAAATTGTTCTGCAAACCATTTGACATAAGAATTCTGATGAAAAAATTAGGCTGGTCGATTTGAATGAGAAATAAAGAAGCCAGTGTCTGTAACTCTAGTTCTACTGGCGGGGATTCTTACATGAATGGGAATCATCCTTCTGTTTGTCCAGTAAACTCTGAGTAAAGATCTTCGTGCTAATACTGTACTTGAGTCCACAGGTGGTACCGGTACACATTAAGTATGTGAAAAGTCTATAGGCTTAAGAAATGTAATCCATGCTCTAAAGGGATGAATATAAATTTTAGTGAAGGACAGAATTCCCTGACTTAGGCTTGGGAAATCAGGAAAAGTTGAGATATGGAGGTTATCCAGACAAATCACATGGGATTGAAAGCAGCATATCCAAATGTCAGGTGGCTAAATAACTTGAGTAGAAAACTGTTGGCCCAAATAAAATTAATCAGTTGTTGTAAAAATAACTATGCACACCGAAGGGCATGTACACTCGCGGGCTCTCTGGGTGACTCTGTCTCACCGCCTGCGTTCGGTGCTCTGGAACCGCTGTGTATGGGCTGGATCGGGATGGCCCTTGGCCAAGGACAGGCGAAGGAAGAACAAGGACCAAGCTGGCTGCTGATTAGTTACTGTTTGTTCAATCTTCCATCTTTCTCATCTCCTGCACCCCTAGCTCCATCCTCTCTCGGCATCTACCACTGCCCCCTCTTGTCTCTCTCCTTCCTTTTTTTCTCTCTTGCCCTTGCCCCTAGGCTACACACAGCCAGGTAGCAAAATCAACATAAGAAAGCCCTTCCTGAAGGCAGGGCATTCCAAAGCCCTTCCAGACTCTTAAGTTTTTTTTTTTCTTTTCCTTAGTCCAAACACATATTAACATCTTAATACTAGTTATTTTTGTATGGACATAGCAAGAGATACATTGAGGCTTGCAAGGCAGCTCTCCTGGCAACATCTTGCCACAGACTCAGACCACAGCACTCAGGCCAGATCAATCATTCCTAACCCTAGTAGGGTCCAAATCTAGTTATCACTGTTTGGATCATGACAGCATTTGTCCATGACCAAGCTCTTAACTTATAGTTAAGCATTAGGGGCTTTGGCCAGGCCCATCTCGATACCAGGGTAGCACACAACTCACCACTTGCCCTGGGTTTGTCCCGTCCCTCGTGGGGACCCTGCTTTTGGGGGTGCTAGGAAGTAAGGGCAGCTGAGGCTTAGGTTGAGAGAACAGATGCCCAGGAGGAAAATATCATGTAGAGTCAAATGACTCCCAGGTTACAAAGCATAGTATTTGCTAAGTCTTCCTGTGTCCATACAAAAAGGACATTGCTCTGAATAAACTATGCAAAGGACTAAAGGAGAAGAGAAAAACAATAGTTACAAGTCAACAAAACACAAAGAAAGAAGTTACAAATAAACACAGAGGAATGAGAGCACTGTGACGGGAGTTACCCAATAAACCTAAACTATCAGAGGCTATGTTATCCTCTGTTGGAAACTGATAGGGAACAACTGATAAATACTGTTACCCAGAGATAAGCAATAGAAAAAATAGCATATTGGATAGTGCACACTCCTGGTGACAACAGTATGTTTATTTTCCTGAGTAAAGAGTAACAACCACCTCATATAACTTTAGTAGGTCCTTACTCTCCATTCTACTGGAGGGGAAAACAACAACAATTCTGGTGGGAGATGCAAGAAACGCTGGTATTGTAGTTAACTGGATTTCATGTTTAATGGAGCAAGAAGGCACTGTGCCTTCAGGCTTTCCAAGCTTATTTAAGTAAGAGGGCTGTTTTTTTTTCCTATTAGTGATGTCTTCTGTTTTTATTTTTTTGCAGGAGATTATGTGGGTTGTTTTGGGCCACATATGGTGGTGCTCAGAGATTACTCTTGCTTTTTGCTCAGGAAATACTCCTGGTGGTACTTGGGGGGACTGTATGGAGTACTGGGGACAGAACCTGGGCCAGCTACATTCAAGGCAAGAATCCTACCTGCTGTGATATCTAGTTTCTGTATGGTAAGTTTTTCTTTTAAATTTATTTTTTATTATTGAATCATCGTGAGAACAGTTACAAAGCTTTCAGGTTTATGTCTCAAACATACAATGATCAAACATCCATCCCTTCACCAGTGCACATGTCCCACCACCAAGAACCCCAGTATACCCCCCACCCTACCACCGCTCCCCACCTGTGTGGCTGATGATTTTCACTTTACTCTCTCTTTACTTTGATTACATTCAGTGTTTCAACAGAAAAGTCACTATTATTATTTGGAATTTTCCCCAAACAATCAGACATGCCGAGAAGGCATCTTTAGATAATGTTTTCTATGGCTGATATTGAAGAGCATATGAAGTTGCACGGCTGCCATAGTGGCTTTAGATTTCTGATATTTTAGTAATTAAGTCCAGGGGAATTTCTGCCAGAAGCTGCTGGGTTATGGAGTTGGTTTGTGTGCCTCCGGGATTATCATGCCAGCTCGTACCTCTGTGCAATGGCTCTAAAAGATGGCAGTTGCTGTGCTGCTCCAGCTACCAGGAAGGTCCAAGGGCCAAAAGCCCTTCCCCTGCCAGGAAGGCATGGGGCTGTAGCTTAGTTCACAGTCTAGAGGCATTTCTGCCAGATGTATGGTAAGTTTTAAGAAGCCAAAGTTGTTCTGTTTGGTTAAAATGTAGAGGCAAGAGCTGAAGTCAATAATGGCAAACACCAAATAGTAAGCCAATGTTTAAGGTGTGTTGATGAATTTAGACTTTATCTTGAGAGCAGTGCAGTGACAGGGGATAATTTTTACTGGAATTTGATATGATTGCATTTTATTAGCACCCACATGCAAGCTACAAGATGAGAAAGGATGGGATGTCTGGAGACAAAACTGAAGTTAATCATGAACATTTCAGACCCACAAAATGGGAAAGGGAAAGATACCAGCAGTCCAATTCCCTCTGTCCATGCTCGTTGTCTAATCCATGATTCAAGATAACAAACATTAGACTTAGGGGCATGGGATTCTGAGCCTCAATATCTTCACAGAGGCTGTTCTGACAGTAATGGCTGCTCAAATATCTGTCTGCCCAAGTACTGGCCTGGAACTGAAAGAAGGCCTCTTGTGAACACACATAATAATCATATAATTCAGCACAATTACATTGTGCAGGGAAAAACTCCAGGGAATTAGAGTAATTCAATTTAAAATCTGCTGAGAGCTTTAGTAAAGGCTTATGTGGCTGTGCAAAGAAATTGCATGAGGTAGGAAAGCCGTCGCCATAGCCACAGAAAACAGTTGCTGTTTTGACAATATTAAAATGCCCTCTCAGGAATAGCTCTATCATCTGCTCAATGACTTTTTAGATCTCGACGTAAAGGCAAAGGGTATGTGTGATAAGGAATTATAGTCAGGTTGCAAACAGTACATAGCTTGTGTTTAGGGGCCCAAAAGTTCTTTTGTTTTCACATCTTCTTTCTTCTCAAGCTGTATAAGAGCAAATTTGTTCTAATTTCAAAACTATACTTCCAGTAAAATTTGAAAGTACTTAAATTTTTTTTTGAAAATAAGATAACAAAGTGGGATATTTGCGCATTCTTTTTGACTAAGATTCTAAAATAGTAAGCTCCCAGCAGCATTCTAGGTTAATAGAACTGATGTGTGATTGCAGATACTTAATATGCACAATTAATTAAATGCTGATTCAAATCATCATGCTGCCAGATATAAATACTATCTAGAGAACAGTATCTTTTAAGATGAAAAGTCTAATAGTACAAATACTGTAGCACTATTCAAAGGAGGAAGGAAGCCATTATGGAGTTTTACTATAAATAGAGTGCTTATACTGAAAAATAAAATGTGGAGTGCACATTCTGTGCATCAAAATTTACCATCCATTCCTTCCCCAATAATATTAGTCAGTACTAAACTACCATCTTTGAAATAAAAAAAAGGAATAAGTAAAATAAAAGGAGGAAGGATAAAAAAATTGAGGATAAATGAGAAATAAATAGCTATTTTATTATTTGGACAAATAATCCTCTATTCCCTTTATATAATTGTATAGCTTTAATGGAATAAATAAGAAATTAGAGTAAAAATAAATACCAATAAGAGCATAAACATTAGGAACAGTTTGCATTCTGTAATATTTAATATGTTCAGCTTAAAAATCGATATGTAGCACTGTAGAACTGTCAAACCATTGTACATTGATTTGCTCAGGCACCAGTAACGTCTCCATTGTGAGACTTGTTACTGTTTTTGGCATATCGAATATGCCACCGGTAGCTTGCCTGGCTCTGGCGAGCAGGCGGGATATTTTTGGTAGCTTGCCGGGCTCTCGGAGAGGGATGGAGGAATCAAACCTGGATTGGCTGTGTGCAAGGCAAACACCCTACCTGCTGTGCTATTGCTCCAGTCTTTAAGATTGATATACATACCAATTTTATATAAATTTGATATATATAAAATTTTAATGGATAGATTATTTCAATTAATAGCTCAGGAACTTTATTATTGGTATAACCCCATTGTTTTTAAATTCTTAGTCCCAACTGAAAGCCTCTAAAAATCACTAAAAAAGTGATTTTGACCTTGATGACATAGTTACAAGATGCTTTTAAAGATTTTTCTCAGAAGTGTCTCTTTTGTTCATATTTTACTCTTCAAAAAATGTCACATGATCAACATTAATGTAAATGAAGAGGTGACTGTATTTCTCAAATTACATAGTATTGAAATGAAAAATATCGATTAACCAGGTAAAACAAATTAAATAAATGCACCAACATTGGCACACATGGTGATTTAATCACATGCAGATGCTAATTTTTTATTTTTAGTACTTCATATGTATGCGTTTCTCTTAATATACATAAAAACAAAAATAAAACCTGGAATTTTATAAATATTATTAATATTAAACTAAAGCAATTATTGATAGGAAGTCACTTTTTTCCCAATAATTTCTTTGGGTTAATAACAGTGCAGATGGTTTATGGGTAGAGGCAAAAATTGTGATATAGTTAATATGTGACCGAAGTCTGGGAGATACCCATTTTGATTTTTTTAATTTGTCCACTTAGGAGAGACATGTTAGTGAGGGAGGAATTGGGAGGCTGGAATTAAGTTCATACTGTAGAGTGAATATGGCTCCCTAAGGATAGAGAAAACATATCAGCATGGGGACCATAAACAGGGAGACACTGAACTTAGAAGCAACCCCAGAAATGTGACATGGAGAAAAGGATCCTTGTTTCTTCATTGTGTTGTACAGGCTGTCTTGGCTCTGCTGAGACGGCATATATCAGGCTTTCTTCTCGGTGCTGAATGGTCACTTACAGAAAGAATACAGCTTTATAGATATTTCTCCCAGTAAAACAGACATCACATTGGGATGATTTAGGTACCTGTCTATTGCAAAGGCTGCCCATGAATCCCCAAAGACATCATAGCCTTGACTGATTAATGCTGAGAGCTCAGTGACATCCAAGGTAGATGAGCAGGAATTTGGTTTTGCTGCAATCATTGCTTGAGGATTTAGCAGACAAGAGCACTTCCCTCACAACTCCTTTCTATCACAAGTATTCATAATACCCTTGAAAAGAAAATGCCATAGGTTTGTGTTGGTAGCTGGCCACTCAGAAAGCAGCAATAAAGGGTGTCTTTGAAGTCCTCTTTCCCAGTGCTTTAGAATGTGAAATTTCAGGCAAACAAAAGCTTTTGTAAAGTTCTCTTCAGCCTCTGGAGTTTTTCTCATTACTGGCATGCTGAACCTTGGAGGTGAAAAACAGAAGATTGCTTCCCAAGCTGAGATTCTGTTTGTCACCCCCAAGGTTCAGCAATTTCTACGTGTGCTACGTAGTGCTTCTGAGCTCTGAGCAAAGTAGGGGGACTTTTGACCTCCTAATGCAATGGTCTGAAGGGTGGAGTAAAAATGTGTTGGGCCTTTGCTTATAAGCTTTCCATGTTTCCCTATAATGAGATCTAAAAACCAAAATTGCTCACTTACAAATGAACTGCTTAATTTAGTTAATGCACCTGATGTTATTCAGAGAAATGGCACAATTATACTTCAAGGTCAGCAGAACTACAATGATTGGTTAAGTTTTACAGCTGCGTTGAGAACTGTCAGTCTGAGTCAGACTCAGACATGAACTTGTTGTGGACATTCCCTGTAGAGGGAATGCCACCCTCTCTAGACCTTGGCTGCATCATTTTCAAGTTAGAAGTTTTGTCCAGATAATTGAATATTTTCTCTCCACTGTAATAAGCTGCATGCCAGCACCTTTCTAAAGCAGATCAACATTTTTTTCTGAAAATAATTTGGAGATGATTTTATTTTTCATAAAAATAGTGGAAGACCTTGTGTATGCCTGACAACAACTGTCCAAGTTCAGTCCTATACACAATCACTGACCATCAGATACAGAAGGCATTCTCTTGATAGCAATGAACAGATAAGTAAATATAAGAACAAAGTTGAGCATTGAGGCATCTTTTGACAATGGCATGGTAAATAACTAATTATATCTTAATTCTACATAATAATTTTGTTTTCATTTTGTTTTGTGTCTTAAAGCTTCTTTTATTTAGTATTATATATATATATATATATATATATATGGAGATTTAGAAACAATCTACCTTTTTACTCTGAGTACATGTATACCCTAAGGAAGTACAACTTTGTGTTTCATTCATTTGAAAGCCTTAACATTATGTGTTAACTGAGGTCCATTCATGGGAGGGGTACACATGGATGGCAGATTTGGAGGAGTGCAGAGTAAGCCATAATTTCTTGAAAGAAATGAAAAAAATATGTTTCAATGAATGAGCTTTCCTGCAATTTCAAAAACAAAGTGCTCTGTGATTCTGCCTATCATTTTGAAGCAGCTCTGTACTTAGGCTTTCAAAGCATATCTTTATCCATTTGTCCATCTATCTGTACATACTAAATTTCAGGTTGATGCCAGTTCCTGTATAGCTTCAGGGTACAAAGGTAACTGCAGAGTCCTTGACTCAAATATTCACCTCTGAATATTGCAGCTGACTAAAGAATTGTGTGAGTCAGGATTCTTGGCTAGCTCACGACAATAGTTCAAGTCTAGAAAGCTCAGGAATATCAGGGAATTAAAGAAGGAAATTGGGATGACTGTGTTTCTGACTTAAGGGTAGAGGAATCTTGCCTTATGTATGTGAGGCCCTGAGTTCAATTCTCAGTTCAGAAAAATAGAAAATTAGAGAAGAAAACAGCAATCAGGTAGTAATATAATATAATTAATATAAAAGTCTGATTTTCAAAAAATAATACACTCTAGGGACTGGAGCAATAGCACAGTGGGTAGGGTGTTTTCCTTGTACGCGGTCCACCTGAGTTCGATTCCTCTGTCCCTCTCAGAGAGCCCGACAAGCTACTGAGAGTATCCCACCCGCATGGCAGAGCCTGGCAAGCTACCTGTGGCATATTCGATATGCCAAAACTAGTAACAAGAAGTCTCACAATGGAGACGTTACTGGTGCCCACTGCAGCAAATCGATGAAAAACGGGAAGACAGTGCTACAGTGCTACAATACACTCTAGGAACACTGACCTGAGTTCCCACAAGAAAACTCTCCACTCTGACTGAGGCTCAGGGGTCTTTATATATGGTGTTACAGTGCGCTTTCCTTTGCCTTCATATTTGCATATTTATCATTTGTTGGTACATATGATATTACTCAGCCCTAGTCATTCATCTATATTTCTTGTTTCTTCTTTTAAAGCATGTAAAGATAAAACCCTTGGATCAGAAGGTGGTTCAACTGGAGATGGGAAATACCAGTTAGTAAATTGCTGCTATTCTGTCTTCAAGAAAAGGTGATAGCATCCAGATGGAGAGTAAAAAAAAGTGGTGAAACATTTGGTCGTGGTGACAGAACTTGGTCACTCAGGATTATGTAGTTTTATGCCTTTAAATAGATGTTTGGAAGATTGCGTATTTTCCCCTTTAAGTATTTATCTCATATTCTTCATATATACATATATATATATATATATATATAATCACCTCCCCCTCAAGGAACAAACCAGAGCCCTGAAGAAAATTAATTGCAGTGAACAGTAGGGAGCCTGGCTGAGCATCCTTCCAGGAAAACCATTCTTGGCTCAGGCTGAGTTTTTTGTTTTTTGTTTTTTTAAATTTTATTGAATCACCGTGAGATAGTTACAAGCTTTTCAGGTTTGGGTTACAATCTCACAATGATCAAACACCCATCCCTTCACCAATGCACATTCCCCACCACCGATATCCCGGGTATACCCCCCTTTCCCACCCTCCCCCTGCCTCCATGGCAGACAATATTCCCCATACTCTCTCTCTACTTTTGGGCATTATGGCTTGCAACACAGACACACAGGTCCTCATGTTTGGTCCATTATCTGCTTTCGTCAGGCTGAGTTCTGAGAGGCAGAACTGCTCAGGGAGATGTAGGCAGCTATGGTGGAGTTAGGTAAGCAAAGTTATATCACAGTCCCAAATGTCAGCACAGCTCAGGAAAAAATCAGCCTCATAACAGGTCAGAATCCATGAAGGAACTGGAACGAGATAGTGTGAGTGTGTGTGTGTGTGTGTATGTGTGTGTGTGTTTGTGTGTATGTGTGTGTTTGTGTGTGTATGTGTGTGTATGTCAGAGTGAGAGAAACAGACAGAAAGAGAGAGAGAGAATTGAAGTGACTTACTCTTTTCACCTAAACCTGCTCCTGCTCCTAATCTGTTCTTTGTCCCTGTCCCCTTCATTTTCTACAGCTTCTGCTTTTCTCCCAGGATTGCCTCATTCACAGATTTCACTACCTCCATTCTTTGACTTTCAGAGATTCTTTTCTTTTAGTTCTTATGTTTTTTTTTTTTTTTTTGGTTTTTGGGTCACACCCGGCGATGCACAGGGGTTACTCCTGGCTCTTCACTCAGGAATTACCCCTGGCGGTGCTCAGGGGACCATATGGGATGCTGGGATTAGAACCCGGGTCGGCTGCGTGCAAGGCAAACGCCCTACCCGCTGTGCTATTGCTCCAGCCCCTAGTTCTTATGTTTTTGTATGTGGGATCCATGGAGCCCCTCAGTCTTGTTCATAGTGTTTCTTTATGTTGTACTGGGAACTTACTAGCTCTCGACCAAGTTCTTAAATGTGGATGTGAGAGACTTTGTGTTGAGGGGACAGAAAAGACCACATTAGCTGAGGTGATTCATGAGGTGGGCTTTGAGCTAAGAAATTTCTAGACGGAGATAAAATTTGGTAAAAGAAATTGCAAATGAAAGAAAAAGCTTGTTTCAAGGTCATGGTTTAATGTGGGGAAACGCTGAGAAGTTTAATTCTCAAAGGAGCTAAGGGGGAATTAATAGAAAAGAGAGTCCAAATTGACTCTTCAGTGGGATAATTTTTTCTACCACTCAGCATGAGCAATGGAATGTGGAAATAACTCCTCCTGGTTGATGCCCACAGCGATTGGACGGCAATGGTGGTATTAGAAGAGAGTGTGTCTTTTCTGAAGCAACAAATTTTGTGTTTTTTCCTTAAAGGGTTCCATGGATACAAGAAACTCCTCAAGATTCTTTCGAATCAACTTTTCCTCTAACTTTTGTTAGTGAAGTTTCTCCTTTTCACCAATTAATATATATTTTTGTTCAGTTTTGGGGCCATACCCAGCTGTGCTCAGGTCTTACTCCTGGCTCTCTGCTCAGGGATCACTTCTGGAGGAGCTTGGGGAACCGTATGTGGTGCCAGGAGTCAAACCCTATTTGGCTCTGTGCAAAGCTAATACTTTGTTTGCTGTGCTCTCACTCTGCCCCCACCCAACTAAAATATGAGTTTTAGAAAAAAATTCCAGAAATAACATGTCTCTTAAAAAATTAAAAAATATAAATGAATATTTATTATAAATGTATTTTTACTACAAATTTTAGTAAACAACACTGTGAAATTATTAATCCCGTAGCTATAAGATATTGTAGAAAAAAGATATTGTAGAGTGTTTTTAATATGCTAAGTGTTTTTCTGAATGAAATTGAAATAATTTTCCATATGCAATATTTTTATCATTTGCACTCTTACATTTTTAATTATAAACAATGCAATATTTGAGAGGAAAACTTGGCTCCTACTGTGCATTTTTTCCCTCAAGTATTTTGAAAGAAATTTTTGGCTTTTTAAAGTTACAGATTCCTACTTCAGAAAAGTCCTGGGAAATGGAATGATGTTCGTAATGGTTCAGAATAAAATATGCCTAAAACAACACCTACTTTTGTCAATTTTGGATTTGAGTAGAATTTGACTAGCACAATATGGTTTCATAGCTAAAACATATGTGTTAAGTCTTCATCAGTCTCTAATGAGGATTAATTTCACCTTGAATCAACCATTACAGTGGGTATTTTTGGGGTGTGGGTGGGGGTCATTTCTGGCAATGCTCAGAGAGTTATTTCTGGCTGTGAACTCTGGAGTCACTCCTGACAGTGCTTAGGGGACCATGTGAACTGCTGTGGATTGAATTGGGGTTGGCTGAGTACAGAGCCATCATGTTAACTCCTATAATATATCTCTCTGGCTCTAGTCAATGGATTTTTTTCCAGAAGGTTATGAAGTTAGATGGATTTGGGCCCTTCTCCAATGAGAGAGAGAGAGAGAGAGAGAGACAGAGAGAGAGACAGAGAGACAAACAGAGAAAGAAGAGAAAGGAGAAAAATCACATAATTATAAACATGTCAGAAGTATTAAGTGTTTAATGTTAGTACTGAAAGCAGTAAAGTCACAGAAAAATAAAGTCCCTGGAGCGATAGCACAGCGGTAGGGCATTTGCCTTGCATGTGGCCGACCCAGGTTTGATTCCTCTGCCCCTCTCAGAAAGCCCAGCAAGCTACTGAGAGTATCTCGCCCGCAAGGCAGAGCCTGGCAAGCTACCTGTGGTGTAGTTGATATGCCAAAAACAGTAACAAGTTTTACAAAGGAGACATTACTGGTGCCCGCTCAAGCAAATTGACGAGTAATGGGATGACAGTAACAGCGACAGTTTTAGTGAAATAACATTATTATTTATTAATAATAAATTATTATTATTAAATAACATTATTAAATAACATTATTATTATATACTGTGCATTAAAATTTCAAATACTTCTGTTAAAAACACATTGAAGTTTTCTTACTGTTTTCCCACTGGGAAGAGAGCTTTGCTTCTGTTGACAGGGTCAGAGAACTTTCTCCCTTGCACTGAGTGGCATGCAGGCAAGTCTGTAGCACTCTAACGAACTCTGAACAGGCAAGGAATAGATTTCTCACATTCTCTTACGTTCATATTCCCAGGAAATCAAAGGTAGCAAAATCCAGCACCATCACTTCACTAAATTTAGAAATAGGACTCATTATTTCATTGAATTCTAATCTAATGACTAACATCAGCTTGAGAAAACCTGAGCACTTGAATTTTGCAGTTAACTATCTATGTTAATTAAGATGAAATCATCCTTGAGCTCTTGTCTGCCTGCCTTCATCCTTAGGTGCACATCACATCTCAAACCCCAGTATGTTTATTGTTGACTAATGAGTTCTTTAATGAGAAGCACATATTAGAACTAGAGGTATTATCTAGTCTTCTTTCTCAAGGAAATGATGGTTTAGTTCCAGAATTGATGGAAGCCACGGGAATGGAAAACAGCTGTGATTTGGGGGCGTCACAAGCACTAGTGTTCTTGGAGAAGGTTGCCCTCGGGAAAGGAATCAATAAATGAGCTGTCTTGGCCCTACGGTAATGAGAAAGTATGTTTTTTCAAACAAAACTGATACCTGGAAGACTTTGCTTTCTTAAGTTGCAATGTTTCAGGGAAACTTCCCAGGATTGGGTATGATGGAAAAAAAAAAAAACACGGAGCAGCAGAAAGCTAAAGTGTACAAGTGACTTAAAGAGGGAAGAAGTTTTACATCAAAATTAGTCTGTAGCCTGGAAATGGAGATTTATTAAAATTGCTCAGACACTTAAATGCTGAGCTATTCTTAGTCTTCAGCATGTCAGTTTATTACTAACTGCCACCTGGCTTGGGAAGTTGGCAATTGTGTTTTCAGAGAAAGTGTATATATGCTCCCTTGCCCGGAATCCATTCGAAGTGCTCACGGCAGCAGCATGGGTTTACACTGTGCCTTGCAGGACCTATTAAAGCGTGGAGTTTGATTCTCTCCCTAAATCTGGGTGTCCACACTCTGCCTGGGCCCATTTTGTAATCTTGAAGTAATTGAGCTTTACCTAATAATTCTTGCCTAGTTCTGCAGTATTTGTACTGCTAATGATTGACAGTCCAAGAGAGCATTTTGTAAATGTGGATTTGTGTGTTCTGTTTGAGAAGTTACAGAACCAGCAGTGCCAAGGCTGACTATCTACAAGGAGTATTACAGGATGTATTAGAGTCTTGCTAAACTACACAATCTTGTTGGCAGACATCCACTTCCTTTCCTCCAGGCTCCCTTATCTCTCTGCCTCTTATACTCTTCTCAGAAGTCTCTTCCCAAGGTTGGACCAGCATTTCCTCATCAGCTTTCTGGGGTCCTAGAAACACTCCCATGAGTTCTATGCAAATCTTCATAGAAAGCACCAGCAGATGTAGTGCTCAGGGGTTACTCCTGGCTCAGCACTCAAGAATTACTCCTGGGTGTTCGGGGGATCATGAGGGATGCGGGGGATCAAACTCAGGTCGGTTGCATGCCAGGCAAACTTCCTACCCATCGTACTATCACTCCAGCACTACATGATCCATTTTCGATAACTAACCTCTTCATTCACACCTCTAAAAATTTCCTTTTAACCTTTCATATGTATATTTATTTTATAGGGATCCCTTCTCATAGTGGTTGGAGGCCATCAGCTCTGCACCATTTGGAGTCGTGGAGTGCCATGGAGCCATGCACTGGTGGATTGAACTTAGGCTGTCATATATGTGCTCTACCACGTGAGTGATTTCCCTTGCCCCTACTTTATCCCTCATTCCCTTCCCTCTGTTAATGCATTTGTCCAGATGATGAAGCTTGCATACTGCTTGATTGTTGTGTTGGCACATCTGGTTGTGCCATTGGCCAGGGACCACAATGCTATGGTTGTGTTGCTCGCTCACAACTGGCTATGATGTTGTAAGAAATGCTTCACAGCTGGGAATAGGCTGCTGACCTTCAGGTACAAACAGTGGAGCTGCCAGGCTAACATGTCATGCAGGGGGTTCTAGGGATCAAACTCTCAGCCTCACCCTAGCAAGGCAGATGTGAGAGTCACTGAGCCATCTCCCAACACTCAGCTCTTTCCTGAACCCCTGCTATTCCCCTTCCTTCCTCCCATGTCATCACTTCTCTGCTTTAGAACCTAACTGTCAGTTTTTGTCTTTCTCTAGTCTCACCACATCTAGTGTTCAATCTTTTAAACTTTGGCCACTCTAGTAGGCTATGTCATGACATCTCATTGTGGTTTTAGTGTGCTATTCCCTAATCGATAATGATGATGGCCCCGTTTTTGAAAATGTATTTTATAGCTGCCGAGCTACTATACCAACTGCTCCGACAGAGTTTCAGACCACCCACAATTATTGCCTGGTCCCTTCCACTTTCCTACACTCTTTTAGTTTCTGGTTATATTGACCATGTCTCCAGATTTGTTTTCAGTAGGCATCGTCTAATTCCTTTCTTGGTTCCTTAACACTCCAAGTCTTTGTTTAAAAAATTTTTTATTAATGAATCACTGTGAGGTACAGTTACAAACTTATGAACTTTCGTGTTTGCATTTCAGTCTTACAGTGATTGTTTACCCATCCCTCCACCAGTGCCCATTCTCCTCCACCAATGTTTCCAGTATCCCTCTCACCACCCCCACCCTATCCCCCACCACCCCACCCTGCCTCTGAGGGAATAAAAATTCCCTTTTTTCTCTCTCCTTTTGGGTGTTGTAGTTTGCAATAGAGGTATTGAATACTCCAAGTCTTAGCAGGACCACTTATCTTTTTATTTTCCAATTATTTTCACTAACATTTCACTCCAGTTCCATCCCAATTCCAGAAAACTGCAAGAATTCATCTTTTTTCCCTAGCTGAGCACTATTTCATTGTGTATCGATACCAACTTTCTTAACTCTCTCATCTGTGGTTGGAGACTTGGATTGTTTCCAAATCTCGGCTCTTGTAAACAGTGCTGTGAAGAGCAGAGGAGACACATTTTATATACTTGTTCATCATTGACTTTTCTACTTTGATAAAGTATTCATTTAGATATTTTGCCAGTTATTTTCAAATTGTTTGTTATGAAATTTTGAGAGTTCTTTGTATAGTCTGTATACAAGAACTTTATCAAATACTTTATTTGAAATATTTAACCTAACCTCTGGCATGTCCTTTCCTCTCACAACAGTATCTTAAGAAGAACAGAAGTTTTAAATTTAAAAATACACTTTTGTTTTATTGTGGGATCACATATGGTAGTTCTTGAAGGTTGTTCCTGGCTTTATGTTTGGAAGTTACTCCTGTTGGTATTTGGTGGACGGTGGGTAACAAATCTGGGGCTTCAGCAGCCTATAGGAGTAATCTTTCTAAAACACCATTTTAATTGTGTATCTCTCCTTCTCACAAACACAGAACTGCTTCTTTAATCAAATTCAGAATTTAAATTTTACTAATCAAAGTTCTTTGTCAACTGGTGTGTCGTTCTGTGTGAGTGGGTTATAAACCCTTCTCACACCCTACCTCTGTATTCATACAGCATATGTATTCCCATTCATGCTTAGGATCATGTAAGTCCCCATGCCTTCAGAGACCTCATTTCTCATGGCAAATTCATTTTACACAGACCCTTGATATAAAAAGTTCAATCTATTCCACTTATTTACTCAACAAACCAGTTACTGGTTATCTTCTATACACCAGGCACAGAACAATGTGAAAACTTTCTAACATCAGTCCTCAAAGATCATTATTTTTCTTGGATTTCTGCAGAAGCCTCAGTTACACAATATTGAACTTGATTAAATATTCTTGTTAGGTTTCCATTTTCAATACATCATTTCTCCCCAGTAAATTGCGAATTCCTTGAGGGCAGCAGCTCTATCTTTGGTTACTTTGTATTTTCCATGGTGTCTAGCAGAGTAGTGGCAAATTAAGTATTTGTTGATAGATTGATTTAATTCCAATGGGGTTTTAGAAGCTGTCACAGAAATAATATGAGGCTCTTTTCAAAATATATTTAATTATTATCTCATGTTACTGATTCAGTAAAAATGGCACTGTGGTCAATGGAGAATATTTCCTTCTCCAGAGGCCTCATCCAAGTCTTTGATAACAGTAGCTGAAAAATGTACCATCCATTTGCTCCTTTCAGGGGATGGCATTTTGATGTGAACAGAAACTACAGGACATCGACTGCTTTAACAGTGATAAATGTGGGCTAACGCAGATAATGTTGAGTGCTGTGCTGGAGATGAGCTCATTCATCAGATGCCCCTCTCTGTGGGTGGTTGAACAAACCCCCAGGTCCTCATTGTTCAGAACAGCGCAAGACACAGCTCCTTTTTACAGAGTGAAGCAAGAGAGCTGTTTAAATGTCCCTGGCTTCTAAGAGTTGACCATGGATCATCATGCAGTACAAAATGATTATATTCTGCAACTGGGCTCTAGGCATGTTGATCTCCTTTATGATTCTATGTCAAGCCTGTTCCTATCCTTGGGTCTTTGAAATGTGCTATTCTTGATGCCTGGAGTGCTCTTCTTTCAGTTTTACTAAAGCTCATTTTCATTCTTTATTTCTCAAGCTCAAATACAAACTGTTCGAGACAGCATTGTTGGATTAATTTAAAGAAGATACTGTTCCCTGCTTTTCCCCACCTGCTAGCACCCAGTACCTTATATCACCTTTTCTTGCGTAGTGTTTATCCCATTTTTACCTAATAGTGGCCCAGGATCTCAGGAAAATTTGCTGAGTGAAAAGAACATCAAATAATTGATTTTGAAAATAGCCAACCACTATTTACCATTGTTTATTACCACATGTTATATACCAAGTACAACTTGGAAGGTGCTAACTCTCAATAATTTTTAGCTTTATTAATTATTATTGTGATACAAGAAATATATATATATATATATTTATATACATGGGGGGTATGGTGCCGCCAGCAGGTCAACCTGTACCTGTGGGGTGAGTGCATCAGCAGCCTGATGGTGCCTTCAGACTTCCAGATATCCCAAAATTACTGCTATGCCTTTGGCCAGACCTCAACAATTTGGGGCCAAGTTTACCAAGAAATTAAACGACCAAAGTTAGGTATGTGGGAGACACACCCACAAACCACCTCCGGCTCAGCTATATAAACTCACCTCTCAGAGAGCCTGGTAAGCTACCAAGGATATCCCACCCGTACTGCAGAGCCTGGAAAGCTGCCCGTGATGTATTTGATATGCCAAAAACAATAACAACAACGTGCTCTCCATGTTCTAGAGCAAGCAGATGCCATTGGGCTACATTAACACACAACAGGGATGAATGGAGACATTACTGGTGCCCGCTTGAGCAATCAATGAGCAACAGGGTGACAGTGATGACAGTGTGATTAATTAGTATTGCTCTTATTTGTACTCATAGGAGTGAAAATTAAAATGTCCTAGCAATGTTATCACTAGGGCTTATGAACCTGAGTCTATATGATCCTTTGGTCAGATTGCATTTATATTAATTTTGACATTCTGCCATCATCCTATATTCTTGAATGTCCTCTACTTATTAGTTTGAGAGCATTTTCTCCAAAGATGTACTTTGAAATGGAAACAAAATTTGATATGCTTAAATTCCCATATCGTAGTAAGTCTAAACAGATTTATTTGGGGATGCTTTTCTTAAGGCAATGATCTAGGACAGAAACTAAAAGGAGAACAGACTATCATTGTGCTCTAGGTGAGAAAATATCAGAATTTTAACAAGCTCACAGGGGAGATGTAGGTGTGTCTGTATTGCACAGGATTGTAGGAGTCAGCACTGCGTTCAGTGGCAGAATCCTGAGTTGGGTCTGACCTAAGGCGGCTTGCTGACCCAGCAGGGAGGACCCTTTGGCCTCTTTACTATCTTCCTGAAATTGGCATACAAAACTGTCTCTCAGGACCTAACAACTGTGCTCAGAAGGGGTAATTAGCACAAGCTCCCTTGAATTCTTGGTCTTGAATAAGCCATAAATCAGTTTTTATTTGTTGAGTCTTAGTTTTCTCCCGGAAGGAACTTCACCACCACCTGCCCTCTTTGCCATAGCTATGTGGGATCAAGTGAGAATTACAGAAGGCAGAACTCTGGCTTCTATTAAGATTTGCACAGCAACAGGCATTCCCGGCATGATGAATGTAATGCTAGACTTCCTCCCTGCTGGTCGTGCAAAAGACTTCAATTTGTCCCTTTGGTATTTCTTTAGCTCTGCCTTTTCATGGTCATTTCATTTCTGCTCAGGATATGGGAGCTGCTTCAAGGCCCTGCTGTCGTCTGTCCCTTCCTCTGTCTAGACTGGTGAGCCAGACTTGCTTTAACTCTAATTTTGGTGCTGGCACACCAGCTGCTGTCTAGGATATCATGGAATGTGACCTTACGTTGCCTACAGATGTTATATACTGCTTACAGGTGACCCAACCATTTGGTTGTTGTTTCTACTCCACATGCTAGGTCTGTCTGTCTGTCAGAAGCAAGAATGTAGAATATTTTGGCTTGCTGAAGGTCTCATTGGAATTTATTACTATTGCTGACTTTTTTAAAAAGGCAAAAAGAAAGGCCAATTTATTTCCAGGCAATTGCAAAGTAGCAGATGTTTTCTGTACAAAAGTTCTATCACAGCAGCATGTTATATTTGCAAGGAGTCATATGGTCTTAAAACCAAAATTTGTTTTAATAATTATAGGAGACATTAATATTCTCATTGAAAAATACAAAATATAGAAATATATAGAGTCAATGGTTTTCTCTTGGAAATGAAGTGGAACTTGAGGTGAGGTGGGAGTGTTAGTTAAATGAATTCTTCATTTTGCCTTTATTCGGATTTTTTTGGTGTATCCATTCATTTTTAAAAATGAGTGTGTATGTACACATATGTCTAGATAACTAAAGACATATATATAAAAATTATTCATATAAATGGACTCATAATAAACAGTGCTGCATTTTCACTTAGGATTCTATAATTTAATCACTTCCCTTCATTGCAAATTATTTAGAATTTGTTGATACAATGATGCCTCTATACCCATATTTGTGCATACTATTTTTTGTTTGTTTGTTTTGCTTTTGGCCATACTCGGCAGTGCTCAGGGATTACTCCTGGCTCTGCACTCAGGATAACTCCCAGCTGGCTCAGAGGACCATATGGAGTGCTGAGAATCAAATTTGGGTCATCTCTGAGCAAAGCAAGTGCCCTACCAGCTGTACTGTCACTCTGTCTCCCTGTGTACTTATTTTGCACATATAACAGTTATTCCTTTCAGTGGATGAGAAACCTGGAAATGAAATCGCTCAATCACACTTCTGGTAAATTGCCAAAGGCTAGTTTTCTTTTTCTATAAAGTGATTTACTTGTAACCTATCTCAATGTGTCTATTTTTAGGATTAAAATTAAATTTCAATTTATGAATGCAAGCTTATTCCCTATTAAATTACTTAAAAATAAGTTTCAGGAGTCAGGTACATAAACAAAGTTGTGAAGCACATGTCTAGCATGTGTGAAACCCTGAGCTCATCCTCGGAATGGTAATTACAATTTTTTTCCAATTCTTAATCTCTCCTATCATCTCCGGATCATTTCTACTCTATAAAATTGTTCTAAAGCAAATGCTTTCTATTCAAAATAATTCAATAGTTATTGAAGTTTTTCTCATGCACCTTCAACTTTCTTCTGTTCCTCTGGGAAGGTGCAGAATGCCCTGAAAAATGTTGTTTCCTTCTTGATTGTATTATGTCTGTTTCTCTTCTTTCCTTTTCAAGAGCTGAATGGAGGTGGGTACCTGGGTAACTGAGGACATGATGCTATGGTGTGGAGAAGCAGGAGCAGCTGAGAGCTGGGATTGGATCAGAACAACAAGAAGGGTGACATGATACGTTGGACTTTGATGTCAAAGCACTTAATATTTTAAGTGAACCTTTGGATGGGCTCATTATCAGCTACTCAAGAACTTACACAACAGGTTTGAGGAGGGTACAGAAATGAGGAACCAGGCACGGAAGAGGGTGTGCTGAGATCTGAAAGCCAAAGAAGCAGGATGAAGCTGGGACTGATATCTCTTTTGTTGTCTGTTTAGTTCCCTGTTGCACTCAGTTCTGGGGGGTGATGGGGTGATCAGCCTGAATAAAGTCAAGTAGTTTGGAAGGACTTGACTTAATTTCTGCACATCATGTCATTTTTGGAGTAACTTTTCAGTAAGTAAATCTGCTTAAATTCTCCTTTAAAATGTGAACATATATGACAGATTTTCCCCCTTTAAAACTTGTTCCTTCTCTTGAAATTTATCACGTTGATAATTGTTCATTTCTTAATATCTTATACATTTGCTATAAAGGGAAAGAGTAAAACTTGAGCCTGCAATGTTTAGCCATTTCTTATTAAATGAGAAGACCCCACTGATATTATCACTAAAGGTGTGGGCTTTGAAAAAGCTCAGTTAAAAGCCCTCCTCTGTTTATAGGACTTGGTGTAGGCACTGTAGAGCTGTATGTCAGCTGGAGGCTAAATATTCTCATATCCTTTTCCTTAAGGAACTCAATGTTCTATACCCCTAATTTTCAACCTGTGGTCTGAATGCAGAAATTTATGAGTAGTGCCAAAAATTGCCCCCAACAATATTAGTGATTCAGGAACTACATTGTTGCTAGATGAGCAGGAAGCTACAGGAAACCAGGATGTCACCTGTTCTGTGAAATATTTTTCCGGTTTTCTTTGGTCCACAGGTATAAAAAAAGGTTGAGGAATGCTGTTCTACAAAATGGTGTCTATGAATGGTGGAAGGGGTAAAGAAGCAGAGTACTCTGGTAAGGATTTTAGCCTGTGCTAAGTTCAGCTCCGTGTCTTCATACAGTTGCACAACTTTCTCTTCGTTCATCTGTTTCATTGCCTGAGTATGCTAGTGCCATCTGCAAAGACTAGAAGTCCAGAAGAGAAGAACTCATGAAGGCTAGCAGCCTAACCAGTGCCGCAGTGAGCAAGCATCCTGATCCTCCACAGATGTGTTTCCCATCACCACAGTCCCCTTGGCTCTTTCCCTGCCTTCCAATCGTAAGAGATGTTTACCTGTCCTGTTTATTTGATGTTGAACTCTGTCTAGTCAGGGATGGAAGTGGGAAGGAGAAATAATAGGCCTCCTGAGATACCCCTCTGACTTATCATATTAAGGGTTCCTCTCACCCTCAGAGGCGAGCCAACAACAGACCCTTTGAAAAAAATTCGGGGAGCTTATCATACTTCTTCCTTCCACTGAACCCATTTCTCACAATTTTCTACTAATTTCCTTTCCCAGCAGCCCTATATAAATCATTAACTCTAGTCTGAGCTGAAGAGGGTGATTTAACAAGTCAGCCATCTTCTCTGATGGTTAGTACTTGAATAAATCTGTTTTTCTCACACCAATTCTTGGTTTTTGGTTATTGTTCTTCATGCAGCAAGCACTGAACTTGGATTTAGTATCAGGATCTGATAGGTCTTTAAAATATACAGAGAGGAGCAGGAAACATGGCAGATTCAAGCTGAGCTCTGTGATCTCTCCATTGTTCACTCCAAACCTCTACAAATGAATCCGCACTGTTTGTTGTGCTTCCCCAAGGAACATGATGAGCTGTTCTATGGGGCCAGATTTTCATCCTACGACTCTCTGAGAATAGTTGCCGTTCTGTGGAAGAGATGAGTGTGTGGTCCAATGAGTCAAGGATAAAGGCACAATCCATTTCAGAAAAAAAAAGGAAAAAGAAAGAAAGAAAAGCCACAGTTTAGTGGTGGAAAAATGAGAATACAGCTTTTATCCCGGGCATGACATTTAACTTGGTGCCTTAGGCATGATGTTTTATCTTATGTTTCAGAAAATTTAGGAAACTCTACAGCTGGCTAAGAGCTGGGTTCTTCCCAAAATTTATGTCTTCAATAAAATTTGGACTTTAATTCAAAATGTGGAGTAACCTGGACATAAAATGCTGATGTAAGACTGGCTTTTCAACTGAATTTAGGAAGCTTACGATTTTCTTATATTTCTTTTCTATGCTGTTTTCAAAACCACATACGACTTTCTCTGTATCTTGTTCTGATAACACAAAAAATGTCCTCAGCTTTCTCCCTGACTTTCATCCTAGGGAGCCAAAGCTTCGTGTCCCTTTTATTCCTCTCTCCTCCTTCTTATCTTATTTCAATATCTGTTTTCACATATCTTGTCTTTAAACCCAGGACATTCTTCTACTTTTTTTCCTAGTAATAGCTCCTCTTACCTCTAGTCTTCCTAGCTTAACTATATTTTCATATTTCCTTCACCCTTTTTAAATATTTACATTTATGAGCTTGGGTATGATTTCTTCTATCAATCATGCTAAAGTCTCTCTCTTTGTTTTAGTACAGCACCCACTCTCTACTACTTGCTCCATAAATAATTTTGAGTAAATGAACCAACACCCACCCCTTTACAAAAAAAACTTGATTATAAATGTGAAATATGAATTATGGATATATGCTTGCTTGTTGGGATGATGATATATCCAAGTTGCTCAGGGCTCCTTATTTTGCATGAAGCACATGGTTGCCTCTGCCTGGTATTCCTTAATCTTCCACCCTGAGTCCCTTCAATTCCTTTTCTCAAAAAACACTGGGCCACACTCAGAAGTGTTCAGGGTTTACTCCTGGTTCTGCATTCAGGAATTCCTCCTGATGGTAAGTGAGGATCAAACTTGGATTTGCAGTGCCAAGGCTCTACTTGCTGTACTATGGCACTGGCCCTACCCTCTAGTTCTTTATCCATGACTACTTCCTGTAGGATATATATGGCTTAGCATCCCTTCCTTCAGAAAATCTTCCAGAGCCATTCAGGTTGACTTGGAGTTTGTAGGACGCCTTTGGCTTACCCTCATGTCATTAAACTGGCATTCATTCCCCACTCTTCCCTCATCCTGTAGGCCTGTTGGGTCTCTTGTGCCTCATCAGGGTTTAGATCACTGAAATTAGACAACCCATGTCTGGAATGAATAAATGAAGTGGGAGAGAATGGCTTTTAAGAAGTGGGAGTGACTGAGATGTAAAAGGATGTACAAGGAACTGAGGAAATGCTTTATAGGAAGGGTGTGAGATACCTCCGAAGTCTTCAAGAATTTCTCAGAACTGAGACAGGCTTTCTCAAACACCGTCAAGAGTGAGGCCTGAGGTATTAGTCCAGGTCATTTTTCACATCACACTCGAGTGTAGTGTAGAACATCTTGGTGTTGTTTTTCCTCTAAGTTTTCTGTTCTCATTCTCAGAAGTGCTGTGGGGTAAAATTATAGTCTCTTTTTCTGCGCCACATAAAGAATTTGTATGTGTGGAAATGAATAGAATTTGGATCTGCTTAGATTAGTAGTTCCACTGGGTTCCATGGTGTGTGTGTGTGTGTGTGTGTGTGTGTGTGTGTTTTGTGTGCGTGTGTGTAAGAGAAAGAGAGAGGGAGAGCTGAATGGTACAAGTACTATTTCCATGACTCAAGGACACAGGCTGTCTGTGATAAATAAGATTATATGGTCTAACCAACCATCCGTTTTGGTTGGGAACTATAATCTTATTAGGGTCAGTAAAGCAGAGAAAGGATAGTTACACTGTAGAGTTGTAAAATCTCTGGGCAGCCACGGGAAGCCCCGATGGCTCTCCCCCTGGCAGCCTGGATTGGGGGTGGTCTCGGACCGCTCACCCAGCCAGGGTGGACTGCGCCATGGAGTAGGTGGAGGAGGAAATGAGGGCCAAGCCAGTTGGTGATTAGTTGCCATTTATTCAATCTCTCCGCTCTCCCATCTCACACGCTCTTGCTTCCTAGCCCCTCATTCTTCCTTTGCAATTCTCTGGATTCTGCCTCTGCCTCTGACCTCTGGATTCTGACACTGACTGCTTCTCCCCCAATGACTCCCTGACTCCCCTTTTTCTGCCTCTCCCCACTCATCTCTCCACCCCTCACCCTCTGGGCTCAGGCTACACCCAGTCTGGTAGCAAAATCAATAAAAGAAAGCCCTTCTTGACTGCTCATCAGGCTCAGGGGCAGAAATACCTCCTAGGGGTATTCCAAAGCCCTTCCTGACTACCCTTCAGACTCAAGGGTGGAAATACCACCCAGGGATATTCTCTTCTCCTAGCATCTTAATTAACATCCTAATAAGTTATTTTTGTATGGGCAAAGTAAGAGATACTTTGAGGTTTATAGGGCAGTTCTCCTGGGAACATCTCTCCACAGACTCAGACTACAATTCTCAGGCCAGATTAATCATTCCTAACTCTAGCAGGGTCCGAATCTAGTTATTACTTTTTGAATCATGACAGAATTTGTCCATGACCAAGCTCTTAACTTATAGTTAAGCATTATGGCACTTTGGCCAGGCCCATCTTGATGCCAGGGTAGCACATAGCTCACTTCTTGCCCTGGGTCCATCCAGTCCCTCCTCAGGACCCTGCTTTTGGGGGGCTAGGAAGTAAGGGTGACTGAGTCTTAAGTTGTAAGAACAGATACCCAGGAGGTGAATATCACTGAGAGTCAATTAACTCCCACATTATGAAAGCATAGCATTTACTGTCTTCCTGTGCCCATACAAAAAGGACACTGTTCTGAACAAAATATGCAAAGGACTCAAGGAGAAGAGGAAAACAATATTTACAAGTTAACAAGCACAAAGAAAGTAGTTACAAATAAACACAGAGGAGTGGGAGCACTGTGGTGGAAGTAACCCAAATAAACCTAAGCTTCCTGTGGCAATGTTATCCTACGTAGAGTTAGAAAGACTTTGTTTCAACTTACAACTGCTATCAATTTCCCACTTTTGATATTATACAAGTTATTAACTTCTCTATTTTTTAATTTATTTTTTAATAAGTGAATCACCGTGAGGGTACAGTTACAGATTTATACATTTTTGTGCTCATGTTTCCCTGGTACAAAGTTTGAGAGCCCATCCCTTGACCAGTGCCCATTCTCCACCACAAATAAACCCAGCATCCCTCCAACCCTCCCCAATCCCATCTCCCCCCCCAACCCTGTCACTGTGGCAGGGTATTCCCTTTTGTTCTCTCTCTCTAATTAGGTGTTGTGGTTTGCAATAAAGATGTTGAGTGGCCATTGTGTTCAGTCTCTAGTCTACTTTCAGCACGCATCACCCTTCCCCCACATGGCTTCCAACCACATTTTACTTGGTGTTCCCTTCTCTATCTGAGTTGCCTTCTCCCCAGAATGTGAGGCCAGCTTCCAAGCCATGGAGTCAACCTCCTGGTACTTATTTCTACTATTCTTTGGTGTTAGTCTCCTACTCTGTTATTCTATATTCCACAGATGAGTGCAATCTTTCTATGTCTGTCTCTCTTTCTGACTCATTTCACTTAGCATGATACTTTCCATGCCGATCCACTTATATGCAAAGTTCATGACCTCCGTTTTTCTAACAGCTGCATAGTATTCCATTGTATAGATATACCAAAGTTTCTCCAACCAGTCATCTATTCTAGGGCATTCGGGTTTTTTGCAGATTCTGGCTATTGTAAACAGTGCTGCGATGAACATATAAGTGCAGATGTCACTTCAACTACACTTTTTTGCTTCTCTGGGATATATTCCCAGCAGTGGTATTGCTGGGTCAAATGGGAGCTCAATTTCTAAGTTTTTGAGAATTGTCCATATTGTTTTCCAAAAGGGCTGAACCAGTCGGCATTCCCACCAGCAGTGTAGAAGCGTCCCTTTCTCCCCACATCCTCTCCAACAGTGGTTGCTTTTGTTCTTTTGGATGTGTGCTAGTCTCTGAGGTGTGAGGTGGTATCTCATGGTTGTTTTGATCTGCATCTCCCTGATGATTAGTGATGTAGAACACTTTTTTGTGTGCCTTTTGGCCATTCATATATCTTCCTTGGGAAAGTTTCTGTTCAATTTTTTGCCCCATTTTCTGATGGGGTTGGATGTTTTCTTCTTGTAGAGTTCAACCAGTGCTTTATATACCCTTGATATCAACCCCTTATTGGAATGGTATTGTGTAAATATCCTTTCCATTCTGTTGATTGTCTTTGTATTCTGGTCATTGTATCTTTTGCGGTACAGAAGCTTTTTAGTTTAATGTAGTCCCATTTGTTTATCTCTGTTTTCACTTGGTTGGCCAGTTGCATGTCATCTTTGAAGATACCTTTATCTTCAATATCTTGGAGGGTTTTGCCAACCTTGTCTTCAATGTACCTTATGGTTTGTGGTCTGATATTGAGGTCTTTAATCCATTTTGATCTGACTTTTGTGCATGGTGTCAGGTCGAGGTCTAAGCCCATTCTTTTGCATGTAGTTTTCCAGTTGTGCCAGCACCATTTGTTAAAGAGGCTTTCCTTGCTCCACTTCACATATCTTGCTCCCTTATCAAAGATTAGATGATAAGACATTTGGGGTTGTGTGTAGGGATGTTCTACCCTGTTCCATTGGTCTGCGGGTCTGCCTTTGTTCCAGTACCATGCTGTTTTAATTATTACCACTTCGTAGTAAAGTTTGAACCTCTCTATCTTTGAGTTTCCCCACTGGAGAAGTAGGAGCATTACCACTGTACAGTGGTAAAGGTAATTTTATAAACAAATAAAGTATGTAGAGCACCTGGTAAATAATACCCTCTAGATATGTGGACATTAAGTGGGAATTACAATTATTTTGATGATCATTGGATTATGTTGCATGCCATCAGAAATTTCAATAAGCATACAGTGCTACTTTCCATTGTTCTTTATGTTTTAGGTAGGTCCTGTATGAAGGAATTTTCATAAATTTATCTTATTAAGTCTCTATAACAGATCCACAAGATAAACACTATTAGTGCCCTCATTTTATGGAGAACAGAGGCTTGGGAATATTTACTGTTTTCTCAACTACACAGGTGGTAAAGAGTAGAGGCAGGTGTAAATCCAGCTGATCTGATTTAGAATCTTCATTCGAAAACTTGTGTTTTAGCAGGGGAGACAGATACTTATATACCCTCAGCCTAGAGATGGTTTGTCTTCACTCAGGAAAGGCTATCCTCTTCAGGACAGTACCTGGAGCACTGAGGAAGGGTGGGGACACCCACATATACAGCCAGATGAGCCAAATCAAATGTTGTCCAGCCAGGTCACCCTCACAGCCCAGACCCTCACTCAACAAGTATGGTTAACTGAGATCCCATTGTACATGTCTTTAGAGGATAGCTACTATTTCTTAAGATATACTTTTGCATGTAGACATTTAAAACATAAGGTCATAAGGTAAAAAATAATGAAATAAGTCTTAGGTAGGGAACAGGTTGTAAATCAACTTAGATTTTCAGTGACAGATCAGTAGATCATAAAGATGTGATATATATGCACAATGGAATACTACACATCTATAAGGAATGATGAAATCATGCAATTGAATGGAACTGGAAGACATCATATTAAATCAAGCAAGCCAGAAGAAGGATGCACACAGATGATATCACTTAAGTGTGGTATTAAGAATAATTAAATGGGTGAATATTAGTATTTTAAAGGGTACCTTTGAAATATTTTATCATCTACTAATTGTTGGTTATTTGTATATAGATGGTCATGAGTGCTCATAAAAAGTCCCAACTATAAACAAGTCAAAAATATTAGGTGGGAGGGTAGACTAGTGGCACTCAGTGACTGCTCCCTTTAGTACTTGCTGGAACATGCCGTGTTGGGGGTTGGACTTGTGGCTCCTGCATGCAAAGCATATTCTTGGACTCTGAGTTGTCACCCTGGTCAGTCATATATGAATCTTGACATGGACATTTGTTTTCACTACTTTTGGCTAAATACCCTGTGAATGGGTGATGAGAGGTCCAGTTCAGTCATCTCACTAGTACTTGGAATCATCTCTTGTTTCTATTTTTCCTGTCTGTCAATGTTTACATGTGAGAGGTAGCTTATTATAGTTTTAGTTGATACTTAACCACAAACTAGGGATGTAAGAATCTGCTTTCCTGCCTATCAGCCAATTACACACTATAATTTTCTTTTTTGGCAAAGTTTTTGAGTACTTATTTAAAATATGGGGTGTTTGTCCTGTTATTACTGGGCTCTAGGAATTATTTATATATGTAGCAACTTTATCCTATTCTTTGACTTGTCTTTTCATTTGTAATGGTGTCTTTTGAGAACATTCATATATATATATATATATAAGGTCTAACTTGTGAACATTTTTATAATTCAAATTTCCTCTATCCTGAGAATTCTTCACCTACTCCAAGATTACAAAGATTTTCTTCATTTTTATCTGTAAGTTTAAACATTTATATATAGCCTATGATTTGTTTTTATGTACATTGTGGGGCTTATTAGTTACCTCTGACTGCATAACACTACTCCAAATGTCTTCAGCTAGGTAGATTATAGACCAAATATGATGACCACTTAATGCCTGTATTGCAAACCACAACACCCAAAGGGAGAGAGAGAGTAAAAGGGATTGTGCCTGCCATGGAGCAGGCAGGGGTGGGTGGGAGGGTTATTGGGAACATTGGTGATGGAGAATGGGCACTGTTGGAGGGATGGGTACTTGATCATTGCATGACTGAAACGTAAGCATGAAAGTTTGTAGATCTGTAACTTTACCTCATGGCGATTCATTAAAAAATTAATTAAAAAAATTAAAAATAGAAATAAATTTTTTTAAAGTCTTCAGCTGAAATGATAACATTTATTATCTCATATCACTTCTAGAAATTGAGAATTTGACAGTGGCATTGGTTTTGTTCGGAGTATCCATCATGGATACCAGCACAGAAGCTAGACAAAGGCTAGAGGAGGTGTTTCCAGGATGGTTCACTCACATGGTTTCTGACACACCTTCCTTCCACACCAAGCAGGATTCTTTTCAGGCTTCCCAATAGTCCTTCACTGCCAGCTTCCCTTAAAGCAAATGATGTAAGCAAGGGTGACTGTGAAAGAAACAACTACGTCTTTTATAACCAAATATCCAAAGTTAAGAACCATGATTTATACATTAATATTTCCATAAGAAATGAACCTCTGTGGCTGCTTGGGGATATGGTTTAGTGGTAGAGGACATACTCTGCATGTATGAAACCTGGGTTTCTAGCTCTCACATTACCCTATATCAGTAAGTATGAATCCTGGCACTGTAATAATTATGAACCCTAGTTCTACCACTGGGTTTGACTGATAGCACAGCAGGTAGGGTGTTTGCTTTGTATGCAGCTGACCCAGATTCGATTCCTCTGTCTCTCTTAGAGAGCCCGACAATTTACCAAGAGTATCCTGTCAGCACGGCAGAGCCTGGCAAGCTACCTGTGGCGTATTCGATATGCCAAAAACAGTAACAAGTCTCAAATGGAGATGTTACTGGGGCCCGCTGGAGCAAATCAATGAGCAACGGTATGACAGTAATACAGTAATACAGTTCTACCACAAGTGCAACATCTTGACACTACAATAACAACAAAAACAAATAAAGTAGACTTTAAGTTTAGCCCACTCTAAAAAGGTGTGCATTTGCCCCATTTATTTATACTCTCTTTTATTCATTCATTTTTTGCATCTTGGGCCACAAACAACTCAGGAACTATTGACATGATGTTTGAGGTTTCCTCCAGGTGGTGCTCAGAGGAACTTATGCTAGAAATCAAATTCAGAGCTCCTGCATCAAAGCTAGCATTCCAGTTCAATTAGAGGGGGATTGAAAAATTTGTGGACACAATTAAATACTATATACAGTAAGATTCAAAATTCCCTCCCCCTCCTAAAGATTCCCATTCTAGAGGCCAGAGTGGGTAAGGCACTTGACTTCCATGTGGTCAACATGGCCTGATTCCAGGCATCCATATTGTCCCCCAAACCGGAAATGAGTCATCCTTGAGCAAAGAGCACAGCTGGGTGTGGTCCTATGTCTCCCTTCCTCCCATAAAATACCCACTTATGTTACCATTATGTTCTTCTTTCTTGATGATTGGCAGTATTACTTCAAATTTTATTTCCAGATGATTGTCTTTAATGTAAGAATTAATTAATTTTTTATTAAGGCAAAGTGATTTACAAAGTGTTCATAATAGAGTTTCAGGCATACAATGTTCTAGCATCAACCCATCAGTAGAATTACCTGCTGTTACCAGTTTTCGCAGGTTCCCTCCTGACCTCCAGGCTGTCTCCTTTACTGACACATTTTCATTTGTTGTAGTTTGGGTCTCATGCTATAGCATGAGTCAAGACTATAGCAAAAAAAGAAAAAATTGATAAATTAAATGTGTATGTATGTTAATGAAAGATAATATTCTAACAATGCACTTCTGCAAATTTACATTTTTATTTGAAATAATAGAAATTAATAGAATCTTGGACATTAATTCTGGAAAGAACTTAAGACAGATAATTTATCTAGTTGTATGAATATAAAAGTAGAAGTGCTGGAAGATTAAAAATTACTGGATAAGGACAGCTAAGATGGAAACAGATCTATGAATATTAGTTACTTTGTTACTTTGGTCTAACAATATTTCTGATACATCAAAATTGCAAAGCCATTGATATGTAAGCTTATTGTCTCCAAACTATTCCATTTTTGCAAGGGTCAGTTTTGTTTACTATGTTCTTCATTCCTTATTTCTTGTTTCTTAATACATCCACCCATCCAGCCGTCCACCGACCCACCCATCTATCTATACACTATCATAAACATTTGTTGAATGTCTTTTATGGGCCAAACTTGGGTCTGATCATTCAAGACTCAAATCCTAAAAGATCATGGGCTTTGCCCTTAAGGAACATAGAATCTAACTTTCTCTAGATTCATCAATGTATCAGCTCTCTCTGTAAACCAGTTTTGGAATTCCAAGGTCACTCACTGCCTATCAAGTCAACATCTGGCATATTAGTCTGCTCTGATTGCTATACCAAAATAGCAAAGACTAAATGACTTAAAGGATAAGTCACTCTTGTAGTTATTTTTGCTTTGGGGCTGCACCTGGAGGTGCTCAGGAATCACTCCTGGTAGTCTGCAGGGGACTATATGCAGTGTCAGGAATCAAGTCAGGGTCAACCACATGCAAGGCAGTATCTGTACTATCTCTCTGGCTCTACAGTTCTTGAGGCTGGGTGTCCTTGGTCAGGGTACTGTAAAAAACTAAGGCTCGCGGAGGGGCGAGTGCACTCCCGGGCTCTCCGGGCAGCTCTGTCTCACCACCCGTGTTCGGTGCCCTGGAACCGCAGTGTGTGGACTGGATCGGGACGGCCGGTGGTCAAGGACAGGTGAAGGAAGAACGAGGACCAAGCTAGTTGCTGATTAGTTACCGTTTATTCAATCTTCAATCTTTCTCATCTCCCGCACTCCCAGCTCCGGCCTCTCTCTGGATCTACTCCTGCTTCTTTCTGGCTTCTCTCTCTCCTCCTACTTGTCTCTCCCACCTTGCCCTCTAGGCTACAACCAGCCAGGTAGCAAAATCAACATAAGAAAGCCCTTCCTGAAGGCAGGGCATTCCAAAGCCCTTCCAGACTCTAAGGTTTTTTTCTTTTCCTTAGTCCAGGAACTTATTGACATCTTAATACTAGTTATTTTTGTATGGACATAGCAAGGGATACATTGAGGCTTGCAAGGCAGTTCTCCTGGCAACATCTTGCCACAGGCTCAGACCACAGCACTCAGGCCAGATTAATCATTCCTCACCCTAGCAGGGTCCAAATCTAGTTATCACTGTTTGGATCATGACAGCATTTGTCCATGATCAAGCTCTTAACTTATAGTTAAGCATTAGGCCCTTTGGCCAGGCCCATCTCGATGCCAGGGTAGCACACAACTCACCGCTTGCCCTGGGTCCTTCTGGTCCCACGTCGGGGACCCTGCTTTGGGGATGCTAGGAAGTAAGGGCAGCTGAGACTTAGGTCAAGAGAACAGATGCCCTGGAGGAAAATATCATGTAGAGTCAAATGACTCCCAGGTTACAAAAGCATAACATTTGTTGTCTTCCTGTGTCCATACAAAAAGGACTTGCTCTGAATAAACTATGCAAAGGACTCAAGGAGAAGAGAAAAACATTATTTACAAGTCAACAGAACACTAAGAAAGAAGCTACAAATAAACAAAGAGGAATAGGAGCACTGTAACGGGAGTAACCCAATAAACCTAAACTACTGAGGCTATGTTATCCTACAGGGTACCAACACAGCCAGGCTGTTCTGAATGATAGGTGGCTGCCTTGTTTTATCTTCACATGGCAGCATGATCTCACCTCATTTTACAAGGCCATTAATCACATAATAAGGGCCTTTCCTTCAGAATCTCAGCTATCAGTAAGAACCTCAGAAAGATCTCATCTCCAAATTCCATTACATCATTAATTGGGGGCAAGCTTTAACAGGGTTTTGGGGGAGAACGCAAGTTTAAAGTTCATGAAATGCAGAAGCTAGGAACTCAGAAAAGTAAAATATCCCAGAATTATGGTGCCAACACAGACTTGTTACCCTTTCTACATGTCAGAGATTCTGGAGAGTTTTCCTCTCGTAATTCTTTTCCAGTGAAATGCAACATGAGCGAGACTGCCAGAAACACCTCAGATTCATAACATGGTTGGTTTTGAACTCATTTTCGACCATTATGCATTCAGAAACCCTTTTCTGTTGCCAAGTTCTTTTTGCCTCCTCTCATCCCCACATACACATCACCATGCTGGATTGCTTGACCTCTCAGCTTAAGAAGTTGGGCTTCTTGAAGAATGCAATGGAACTTCAGAAAGAGGTCTTCTGTCACCAGAGTGAATTTCCCTCTCAGCTTTCACCAGACATCTTGAAGAACTCTGGCTAAGAAGGTGCTAGAGGGGCTGGAGCGATAGCACAGCGGGTAGGGCGTTTGCCTTGCACGCGGCCTACCCGAGTTCAAATCCCAGCATCCCATATGGTCCCCTGAGCACTGCCAGGAGTAATTCCTGAGTGCAGAGCCAGGAATAACCCCTGTGCATTGGCCAGGTGTGACCCAAAAACCTAAGAAAAAAAAAAGAAAGTGCTAGAACTTTAAGGGATTCATCCACAGAAAGTTTCACTTGTAGTTGGTTTGTGTTGAGTCTGGCTTAGAGATTTGGCTTTCAAATTGTCAATTGACTCTGTTACAGGATTCCAGGTGTCATAGCAGGGCAACAGCACAAATATGGGTCCTAGTCATTGATTCAAGTCTGCTCTCAACAGGAGAACACTTTATGAACCTTTATTCAGAGTCTTTTACAGTGCAGCTATGTTCAAAGCAGGGAAGAAGGCCTACGGTTTCTGCCACGTGACCATGTTCTTCTCTCTCCTCCTCAACCCCCATGCAGTTTGTTTTTTACAATTACAGCTGCCGCCAGCTGTTCTGTACCTTAGATGGGCATCCACTTTGAGAAAATTCACAGAGCTGTTACATGCGATTCCTTTTTTTTCTTCGAATCTAAACAAATCCGAAGAGTTAGTAAATACCACTGATGGTTTTTGAGAGAAGAGGTCTATTTTCCTGCAGTGGGTGCAGTTTGGGCGAGTCTCCTAAATAGGACTGTGGTTAGGTGGGTTGATGCAGCCACATCGTGAGAACTGCCAGCATGGTGCAGGCAAGGCACAGATTACAGGGCACTCTACTGGCTTGGGGAACTGAGCCACAGTTCCACTGTGGGTGACAGGTAAGAAAGAACACAGAGACCCCTGGATTACTTGTTTTCCAGATAGAACAGGAAGGAGGAATATAAATGAAGAAAATGGGAAGACAAAGTTCCAAATCAGACCTCTAGACTGACATCAAATATCTCACTCCAAAGGAGGCACTTTTCCTCTGACAATGGTTGGTAACTGTTCCTATAAATGGCTAAAAGTTCTGAATACAACAACCGAATTGGAAAAGTCATTGGCTCTATGTTCACAGAATCATTCACAAAAATTAGGCTTTAGGGTCTGTAGCCATGAGTAAAATGCAAAGTCACTCTAGAATGGGTTACATGAGAGCACTACTCTATAGTTTTCATGAGCTGGACAGGGCAGTTTGCATCCTGCTACTGCTGGCCCATGACTCTGGACACTTAATCCCCGTCGCTAGAAGATTCTCAGAGCCCTTCCTCCTTTTTTTCCAGTAGCTCCCAAATCAGAAGCTAGGAGAGTAGTCTGCTGGGAGAGGCCTATTCACCTGCCATGCCCCATCCCAGGGAGGCAGACTGGGGAGGGGAGACGGAGCAGCAACAACTTTCACATGAGTTATTTTGTTTGTTGGTTTTGGTTCAGGGAACACACCTTGCGGCGGTGCTCTAGGCTTACTTCTGACTCAGTGCTCATTCCTGGCTCAGGGGGCCATATGTGGTGCTGGAATTTGAACCCGGGTCAGCCAGGTGCAAGGCAAGTAACCTACTCTCATACAATCTCTCTTGACCCTAAGTGGGATTTTCCTTTTCTGTACTTAAATGGGAAGACTGGAATGACAGCACAGCAGGTAGAGCGTTTGCCTTGCATGCGGCCAACCTAGGTTCGATTCCTCCACCTCTCTCAGAGAGCCTGGCAAGCTACCAAGAGTATCTCGCCCACACAGCAGAGCCTGGCAAGCTACCCATGCTGTATTTGATATTCCAAAAAAAGTAACAAGTCTCACAATGTATACGTTATGGGTGCCCGCTTGAGCAAATTGATGAGCAACAGATGACAGTGATACAATGATACAGTGATACTTAAATGGGAAGTTTGTACTGGAGTATGGGAGAGAATTCAGCAAACCTGGGAACAGACCTCAGAATCTGCACAATTCCCTTTAAAAGACAAGTGACATTCATCTGAAAAATTGTGGTCTCTGATCAAGAAGAGGAGAGGCCGTGGAGGAATCTGAGTAGAGCTCATGGCTGAGAGATTCATGAGATAGAAAAGGTCTCTGTTTAAATGGAATGCTAACACCCAAGGATAGTAGAGATAAAGACCAGGAGGATTGCTCTACGGCTTGGAAGCCAACCTCACATGCTGAGGGGAAAGGCAGCTCAGATAGAGAAGAAACCACCAAGTAAAGGATAATGGGAGGGCCCACTCGGGATGGGAGATGAGCGCTGAAAGTAGACTATAGACCAAACATGATGGCCACTTAATATCTGCACTGAACAAGACCCTAAAAGAGAGAGTAGAAGGTGGTGGACAATGGGCACTGGTGGAGGGGTGGGTACTCAATCATTGTATGACTAAAATGTGAGTACGAAAGTTTGTAAGTCTGTAACTGTACCTCATGATGATTCATTTAAAAAATAAATAGGTCTCTGTTCTAGAAAGGGTCTGGGCAGGACAGAATTCAGTTGCTCTCAACCTTGGCTACTTCCAGGATCACCTGAGGAGCCTTCAGCATTTTCCATTCTCAGACCTCTGTTCTAGACCAATTAACTGAAAATTCCTGGAAGTGAATTATATTTTCAGATCTCTCCAGGGTCTTAGGTGTGTGCCAAGAGTCACAAACTTCTGAATAATAAATACCCAAGTGGATCCATAGAGAAGAGACAGGGGTCAGCTCCAGGGGCTGTGGTGATATCCTCCAGAGCAAGCCTTTAATTTCTCTGCTTCAGTTCTGCTGAGCAAGTGCGGGAAATATCTCATCTCTCACTGGCAGTTTTAACGGTCTAACACGATGCTGGCATGTGAGGATATTTTTTGAACCTGGAAAACATTTGTTTTCTGACTAACAAAACTTCTCTTTTCCTGTACATGGAGAGGGAGACTGGGGTAGCTGTGGAGGTTGAACTCTGTGAGGGCTGCCAACTGAGAAACCAGAGTGGGTATTCACCTCCCAAACTCTCTTTCATTGGTCCTCCATGATTCATTTCCTACTAAAATGAAGCAGATGGTTCAGAGTGAGCAAAGCCTTAACTTGACCTTATGAAAGATGACCTCAGAGTGCACAGCTGGCCAAAACCTTCTTAGGAGACCAACTTAGCAGGAGGTGGCAGTTGAAGCTTCTTTAGACCCAATGCCTTTCTGTCCACACAGACATCCTGGCTGAGGGAATCCCTGGGCTCAGCTAGGAAAGATCTGGAATAGGAAATTCCCCCTAGATTTATTTAAAAACACTACCTGGGAAAGAAGGGAGGGGTTTGGAATCAAAGTGAACCTCCACATTGCTAAATCTGTACCTTAATTTCAGAGTGGGAAGAGGAAGGAAAGTAATTATGCAAAGAGTATGTATCAAGGAGGCAAACGTTTAATGAAAAAGTCAGTGGCAGCAAGTATCAATATTTGCCTTCTAAAGCAAACATCCGAGATGTAATGCTCAGAGCAAGGTGGGAGCGGTGAGCACAGCCAGCAGTGCAAACGCCCTGCTCTGACTCCCTCATCAGTCTCTATTTGCTAGTTAGAAATGTGATGGATGAAGCCACTTCCAGCAATGCTGCTGTCTTTGCCCTTTGCACTGGTCCATTAAGATGGTTTTGATGTAACCTTGAAGGGAAGATTCTAAAGGACACACTGTTGATAAATGCTCTCAATGCAACTCTCTGGCAGCTACTGCCAGTTAAACCATCCATCCACTCACGTCAATGCCGGTTTAGGTCCTCTTGCAAAGTTAAAAAGTGGAACTGGAATTAATGACAACAGGTGCCTTCTGGGTGTTTTATTATTTTGGAGAAAATTCTTGGCTGTCAGAGCAATTTGAGGAAAAGAAACCATTAAAAAGATTAGTGAAAATGCATGGTAATGGTTATGTGCAATGGTACAGAGCATTGGGGATTGCTAACCCTTTTAGTTACCTTGTACCTGACACTTTAAATTAGTTAACTTCACAAATTGGAGCAGGATAAATAGTTATTCAAAGAACCAGTGATTCTGTTTGATATTTATAGAGAAAGGCATGTGTTCAGTACATCGTTTAACCAATATTTACTGATAGTTTACTTGGTTATGTGTTCTTTGTTCAGGAGGAAAATTTTGTAGTGTTGGAAAGGGGTTTCTTTATTTTCTTGTAGGTTCTTTGGCTAGCCAAATACTTAAATTAACATGAGGCATTGTAAAAGGAACGTAGCCCTAATTTAATATGTACAAGAACCCTATATGATAGTAAACTTTTAAACAAGTGTTCAAAGTATGAAGTTTTTATACTTTTAAATAAAAAACAAACAAGCAAAACCCATTATTATTAGTGAAGAATTAACAAGACAAAGGTTCTCATAGGGAGTAGCAGATAACAGTTTGTGTATATAAACTTTTCTCAGTTCTACATTTCCATTCTCAGGTGTCATCTGCCCTCTGTTGCTCTGGGAGGGGATAGTACCTCTCATAACAGACCTCTATATCCTTTGTGTCCTGACTCCAGGGTGACACAGAAGCTTAGGGCTTCACAAATAACTTTAACTCAAAATAATCAATATGGAAAAGTAGTATTAAGGGGCGGGGTGCACCCTACCTGCTGTATTATCATTCCAGCTCCCCCCAAATGGCATATTTTGTTGCACATCAACATCAAAGTCCCTACTTTTGCAAAACTGATATTTTAATAGGCAAGTGGGCCTTTAAAATAGTAAATTTCCATCAAATTAGAGTTAGTAATAGGATTCAGGAGTGACTGAAAGCTGAAACCATATCTATTGCCTTTGAGGAAGCTGGAAATGAAATTCTGGGCTCTCTCTCTCTCTCTCTCTATCTCTCTCTCTCTCTTTCTCTGTTGGGGAGCAGGATGGTCCACAAGCATTTTATTATCTATTCTAATGTTCAAGTCAAGAAGTGGTAAGATTTGGGGATGAATATCAAAAGGAACATATCTCTGTCTAGCTGAGCAGTGTTGATCCATCGTAGGATATTAAAATTCATTGCATTCAAATAATTTAGAGCCTGATACTGCCTCAGCTAGGTGATCAAGGTCAGAATCAGTGGTTATAAATCACATTGGTAATTCATACCTTTGGTATGATGTAATGAAATGTCACTTTGCCTGTGTTCTTCTTTCCAAAAAAAACCCATCACTCCTGTCAAATTATGATAAGATACCAGACAAATCCAAGTTGAGGGAAATTCTACAAAACACCTGATCAGTATTCCTCAAAGCTATCAATGTTATAAAAAATATAAAGCAAATAAATCATTCAGAATTTTGCCATGCAAAGCATTGTCTCCCCGATGTAAGTGTAATATAAGAATGCCTAAGAATAACACAAATACATATGCACATGCACATGCATTCATGCATGTACACACACACACATACACACACAGACAGACACATCCGCAATTACTACCATAGCAAAATATGTATTTAAAAAGGAGAGGGTCTGGACATTAACTTAATTACCAATGTCTTTGAGTTAGGCAGTCATACCAATGTAGTGAAGTGTTCATATATTTTCCAAAAGTATCAGCTTGGGGAGTTCCCAGTGTGGTGAACATGTGAGGGTGCTGGGAAAGCTGTGAATCTGAACAAGCAGGGATGGTCACACCCTTCTTCAGACTGACTGTGTGCAGCACGTCAACTTAGCTGATCATGAGTTATATCCTTCATAATAAACTGGCAATCGAGTAAATGAAAACCCTGAGCAAGTCTTCAGCAAATTACTTGAACTCAAGGAGGAGTTAGGAACTTCCAGTTTATAGAAACTCAGGCACTGTTGACAATCTGGACTGGCTATTGGTGTCTCAAGTGAAGGGGAGTCAGTCCTGTTTGTTGTATTAGCCTTTGACTTTAGTTTTTTTTTTTATCTCTAATTGATTTCAGTTAGCTCATCTCTAAGATAGGTATAATAAAATTTTACCACAGTGTGTAGGACGGAAAAACCACATAAGAAAGCATATTATTAATTGCCATAAAAGCAGGAATACTAAATATTATTGTTCAAAATAAGTAAACCTCAAAAATACTATCCAAAATACTTTAGTGGAAATAATCCTTACATTAAGAATTAAGACACTTTGGGGCTAGAGCAATAGTAGAGCGGGTAGGGCGTTTTGTCTTGCACACGACCGACCTAGGTTCAATCCCTGGCATCCTGTATGGTCCCCCAAGCACTGCCAGGAAAAATTCCTGAGTGCAGAGCCAGGAGTAACCCCTGAGCATTGCTGGGTGTGACCCAAAAAAGCAAAAAAAAAAAGAATTAAGACATCCACAAATGCTAATATTTGGATCCAGCACTACTTAAGTATCATTACTATCTCTCCTGTGGGTAGTTTGAGAAGGTAAGTAACATATCTGTGTTCATTGAACTAGAAAATGGTAGAATGGGTGTTTGGATATAATCCTATTTGGATGCAAATATAATGTGTTTAAGCCCTTCTCTATATTGTTGACCTGATTTAATTTGAATTCAAACTTCTATTTGAAAAAATAAACAATAACTTCTATTTGGTATGCATATACATGTTAATATATTATTCCTTCAAGAAATATATTCAATGGCATGCCCACTTAACTTAAATATTCTCCCATGGGTACTGTGCACTCTCCCCATGGCCATTCTAGGAAGTAAACAGGAGAGCTGTCATTTCCATATTAGTCAATTGATATCGTTGGAACAGGAGTCTGTCAATATGGATCACTGTGGACACTGATAGAAAAGAATCAGAAAGCTTCACCTAATAGAAATACTCCTATGTGTTGATAATGCAAATCTTTTGTCGGGGCAGGGGCACCACCAGGCAGTGATCAGCGATTAGTCCTGGCTTTGTGCTCAGGGATTACTCCTGGTGGGATCTTGGGACTATAGGTTCTAGGGATCAAACCTGGGTTGGTAGCATGCAAGGCAAGTGCCCTCCCTTATTTCTCCTGCCCTAATGCAAATCTTAATAACTACAAACTTCTGTTAATACCTTAATACCTATAACTATGGTATAGTTCCTTTAACAGGTCAATATTAGTCCCTTTCTATCTTTGAATTGAATAGATTTTTCTCACAAGCCTGCATACAATGAAAATGGGATGCATCTGCCAACAAAAGCTACACCTTACCAATGCTGAGCAACAAGAGGAAAAGTCAATATGGTTTAAGATTAATGGACAAGATGAAATGACCAAGTGACCAACAGATAACTCCCTAACTTCACTATATGCTCATAATAAGATGTTTGCATTGTAACAATTGCACACACTCATGCTATGACAATTTATTATTGCCGCTGCAATCTCCTGCAGTTGGATTATGGGTAGTTCTTTAACTCTGAGAAATCACCATTCCAAAAGTTTTTTCTGTGAAACCCCATGCATATTTTTCTCCTTATTAATTACTCCATTATATATTTTCACAACATAATATTTGTGTGGGCTGGAGCAATAGCACAGCGGATGGGCGTTCGCCTTTCACGCGGCTGACCCGAGTTCGATTCCTCCGCCCCTCTCGGAGAGCCTGGCAAGCTACCGAGAATATCGAGCCCACGCGGCAGAGCCTGGCGAGCTACCCGTGCATATTGGATGTGCCAAAAACAGTAACAATAAGTCTCTCAATGAGAGACGTTACTGGTGAACAAATCGATGAGCAACGGGATGACAGTGAATATTTGTGTAGATATGATGCTCCTTTTTCTAGAACATGCCAGCACTTTCTGCTTCTTGACTGTGAGTGCTTGTTTTTAGTAAACAAGCTTTCTATGTCTTCCTTAAAAACAATGTTATTCTCTTTCAGTAATTTCACTCTAATCTTGAGTGAAAACTTTTGTTCTAACAAACCTCTTTCTGACCTCTTTCTGTTTCTTTACTCTTTTTATTTGATCTTGAATTATTTCCAACGATGAAATGAAGAACAAAGACTCAGGGGCAAAACTAACAGTTTTGGTCCCGAAGTAGATTTTTCCTACAACATAAAGACCACTATTCTGTCAAATAGGTTGGCCCACAGATTCATCTACTTCCTGAGAATGCTTCTGACTAGTTGTTATCCTTTATCTAGCTGCCAGTCCCTCTGGACATTGTTGACAAAGGAATATGAGCTGCCAACTTAAGGTCATTCTTCCCCCCCTTTGGCAGTCCACATACAATAATTGATAAATGCAGGAGTACGGGGGTCCCTACTTAGAGGATTCCGAAGAGACCTCCAAGTACAGAGACTCTGGGGTTTACTTACCTTGATTGCACTGGTTCAGCTCTTCCTTGAGCCCACATCTCTGGCTACAAAGGAGTTTCCTATAACCACCACTTGGAAAAGACAGAAGAGTTGAACCTGGTCCATGGATAATGTTTAAAGAAAACACATGCTTAAAAAATATAAAGACTTGGGGCCAGAGAGATAGAATAATAATTAAGGTGCTTGCCTTGAAGATGGCAGACCTGAATTTGATTCCCACAACCCCATATGGTATGCAGAGTGCCAGCAGGAGTGGTCCCTGAGTGCAGAGCCAGGAGTAAACTCTGAGGTCTGCTAGATGTTTTGCCAAAAGCAAACAAAAATCCTCCAATTACCATATTGTTTATTTGTGACAATATATTATTATTAGGACAAATCTATAACCAGTAAACTGGCTAGAAATGTATAAGCTGACTGTATACGCATAAAGGGACCAGATTTCCTTTCCTGTGAGGAGGGGTTTGGGAACTAAGGTTCCATGAGAAGTTCTTTTGCTTCTGCACAGACAGCCTTCTCTTTATGAATGGTCACTGCAACTATTGTAATTCTCAAAGCACAGCTTTAATGTCATCTTTTTGCATATTCTCTGCTCAATCTTTCTGCAACACAGTCTTGTAAACCTTTGTTGCTGGAGAAGAGGCTGTGAAACAAGTACCAAGGAAATGAGAACATGTAAGAGAACTTTAGAGTTTGCTTTAGCAAACATTTTGCATTTACATTTGGCAGAATAGGGTGTTGAAAAACTTTATAGAAAAAAAAGGGGAAGGTCTTAGGTGTGCCCTGATTGGAAGTTATTGGCATGGAGAGGTCGGAGGTAGGCTGAAAAAAAATGGTATAGCTTATATGATTGGTCATGGATGCATAATTTTTTGGCCAGGTTGATCCTAACTTGGAACTTGGGACAAAAATAAGGGAAGCTAATTATTAGTCAAGTATAGGCTATTTATATAAGCTATTACTGTTGTTATATTGATGATGATGGTGGTGGTGGTGATGATGATGATGATGATGATGATGATAATGATGCTTTCTGGACTGTTACTAGGGATAGTGATTTGATCTGAAAGTTTTGCATGGGTAGGCTACTGATTTCTAGGCTGGTTATTGTCAATTCTGGCTTGTTTTCCTGAAGTTGTTGCTGATGGTTATGTTTAGGGTTACATATTTACATGTGATCTAGTCATTCTCTACTTTTATTTGTATTCAGTCCTCTGCTAAATAAGAAGTTTATATAATGACTCAAGCAATTTTCTAAAGTCAGTATAGAATTAAGAGGAAGTAATGGAAATATAGGATTTGGTAGCAGGTAGGGTGAGGAACAGTCATTAAGAGCAGAACAGTAGTTAAAACGACTGCCATCGACGCCCCCGGTTCCCACGTGGCCGCCAGGACATCGGACCCTTGCCGCCGCCACTTCCCGCGTCCCACCGCCCCAGCTTTCCCGTCCGTCCGGCTCCCTCCAACCCGGCCGTTTCCCAGGTGACCCACATCCCAGGAGCCCCTGCTAGGAAGAAACGGGGGCGTGGCCCGAAAGGGGCGTGGCCCGAAAGGGGCGTGGCCTGAAAGGGGCGTGGCCTCCTGCCAGAGCGGCCGCAGTTATCATTTCCTACCTTAGCACATTAGGTATAGTCTTCTTGCTTTGAAAATCGCTTTAACACATCTCAATCACTTATGCGAACTAGCCTATCAGCTCTAAGTTTAGAAAAATTATCAGTGAATAAGAGAAGCCTAGCAAAGCCTTTATAAAGAGAACTTAGCCTTAAGTCTTCATTAAAGCCCCAACATCAATCAGAAAGAAAAGGCTGAGTGTAAGGAAGAATTCTAGAATAGGAATACAGCTGCCATCAGCAATAGCACAAACAGAGCCCCTCCTTCTCTCAGCAAGAGGTAGTAGGAATAAACACCTACAAAGTTCCAATCCTATACTTCCATAACAATATGAAGAAGCAGCGAAAATCCCCTCCAGGAAGAGAGGGAGAAGAAAAGATACTAGAAACCTCAAAAGAGGCTCCCAACATCTATGACCTCTCAGATAAACAATTCAGAGAGGAAATCTGGAGGAGAGTCGACCTACTCCAAGCAACCATGGAACAGACGTCCAATAAATTAAGGGAGGAGATGAATGAATAACTGGAACGATCTACCAAAAAAATGCAGGAAGAAATGAGAGCAGAAATTTCAAACCTACGAACGGAAGTCACACAAATAAAGGAAACGGTAGATGAATTAAAAATCACAGTAGATGCCCTCAACAGTAGAATGACTACAGCCGAAGACAGAATCAGCGAGCTTGAGGATGAGCTGCAGAAAGCTTACAGACAACAACAAATAATGGCGAAAGACCTCAAAATGGCTATAGAGCGAATCAGAGCCCTGGGGGATGACTTCAAGAGGAACAACATAAGAATCATTGGAGTACCAGAACCACAGGGAAGTAACCCCAATGAAAAAAACATAGTCAAAGACATCATTACTAAGAAATTCCCAGAGCTGGAGAAGGCAGGCGTCCAGATACAAGATGTCCAAAGAGTGCCAGCAAAAAGAGACCCAAAGAAAAAGACTCCAAGGCATATCATAGTCAGAATGGCGGATGCTGTAGATAGAGACACAATTCTACAAGCAGCAAGGTCAAAGAGGGAAATCACATACAAAGGAGCACCCCTCAGATTTACAGCAGACCTGTCAGAGGAAATTCTCTGAGCCCGAAGACAATGGTGGGACATAGTGAAAAAACTCAACGAAATGAATGCCTCACCAAGAATACTTTATCCGGCTAAACTCTCACTCAAACTCGAAGGAACCATACACTATTTCTCAGATAAACAACAGCTCAGGAACTTCATAGACTCAAAACCAAACTTAAAAGAAGGTCTAAAGGGGTTACTATAAGCTAAGGAGGAACCCCATAAGAACAACTAACCCCACAGAAAGATGACACAAAACCCCATCACAATAATCTCTCTCAATGTCAATGGCCTAAATGCACCTATCAAGAGACACAGAGTGGCAAAATGGATCCAGAAATTAAACCCAAAATTCTGCTGTTTACAAGAAACACACCTGAACAAACAGAGTAAACACAGACTCAAAGTCAAAGGATGGAAAACAATCCTGCAAGCAAACAACTCCCTTAAAAAAGCTGGAGTGGCCATCCTAGTATCCGACAATATAGATTTCAGGGTGAAAAAGATTAGAAGGGACAGCGAAGGCCACTTTCTATTCATAAAGGGATATGTACAACAGGAGGAAATCACACTCTTAAACATATACGCACCCAATGAACGACCGGCTAAATACTTAAAACAACTCCTTACAGACCTCAAAGAGGACATCACTAACAGCACAATAGTAGTTGGAGACTTCAATATCCCCCTATCACCTCTGGATAGATCAACAAGAACAAAACTCAGCAAGGAAACACTGACTCTGAAAGAAGAAATGGAAGAGAGAGGCCTAATAGACCTATACAGGGCTTTACACCCCCAAAAGAAAGAATACACATTCTTTTCCAGTGCACACGGAACATTTTCCAAAATAGACCATGTACTGGGCCCCAGAACATACCTCAATAGAATCAGAAAAATAGAAATTGTATCAACCATCTTTTCAGACCACGAAGCGCTGAAGATAGAAGCCAACCACACACCGACCCGGAGAACCAAATCAAACACCTGGAAACTAAACAACTCAATGCTGAACAATGAGTGGGTCAGGAAGGAAATCAAAGAAGAAATCAAGAAATACTTAGAAACAAATGAAAATGAGGACACGAGTTATCAAAACCTATGGGACGCAGCTAAAGCCGTGTTAAGGGGAAAATTTATAGCTCTCCACGCATTCCTCAGGAGGGAAGAAAGGGCCCACATAGAGAATTTGACTTCACAGCTCAAGACCTTAGAAAAGGACCAGAAAAAGGAACCCAAACCAGACCGAAGGAAAGAAATAATAAAAATTAGAGCCGAAATTAATGACATCGAAACCAAAAAGACAATCCGAAAGATCAATGAAACAAAGAGCTGGTTCTTCGAGAAAATAAATAAGATTGATAAACCGCTAGCAAGACTCACAAAGAAAGAGAGAGAGAGAACCCTAATAAATCGAATCAGAAATGAAAAGGGGGACATCATAACAGAAACCAGAGATTCAAAAGATCATTACAGACTACTTCGAAGGTCTATACGCCACGAAACAAGAGAACCTAAAAGAAATGGATGAATTCCTTGACTCCTACAATCTCCCAAGTCTGAACAAAGAAGACTTGGAATACTTGAATAGACCCATTAATGTTAAGGAAATTGAAACTGTAATAAAAAATCTCCCCAAAAGCAAAAGCCCAGGCCCAGATGGATTCACTGGTGAATTCTTTCAAACATTCCAAGAAGACCTGTTGCCAATTTTCCTCAAGCTTTTCCAGGAAATTGAAAAAACAGGAACTCTCCCAAACAGTTTCTATGAAGCACACATCACCTTAATACCAAAAGCAAACAAAGACACCACTAAGAAAGAAAATTATAGACCAATATCCCTGATGAACACCGATGCTAAGATCCTCAACAAAATACTAGCAAATAGGATCCAACAACTCATCAAGAAGATCATACACCATGACCAAGTGGGATTCATCCCGGGGATGCAGGGATGGTTTAACATCTGGAAATCAATCAACATAATCCATCATATCAACAAAAGTAAAGATAAAAACCATATGATCATATCAATAGATGCAGAGAAAGCATTCGACAAGATTCAACATCCGTTCATGATGAAAACTCTCACCAAAATGGGTTTTGGAGGAACTTTCCTCAAGATAGTCGAAGCCATCTACCACAAGCCTACGGCAAGCATTATTCACAATGGAGAAAAACTAAGGGCCTTTCCTCTAAGATCAGGCACAAGACAAGGATGCCCACTCTCACCACTTCTCTTCAATATAGTACTGGAAGTACTTGCGATAGCTGTTAGACAAGAAAAAGAGATCAAGGGCATCCAGATAGGAAAGGAAGAAATCAAACTCTCACTATTTGCAGATGATATGATACTATATCTAGAGGAGCCCAAAGCCTCTACTAAGAAACTCTTAGAAACAATAGACTTATACAGTAAAGTTGCAGGCTACAAAATCAATACGCAAAAATCCATGGCTTTCCTATATACAAATAATGAGGCAGAGGAAAGGGACATGAAAAAAGCAATCCCATTCACAATTGTGCCCCAGAAAATCAAGTACCTCGGAATCAGCTTAACCAAGGATGTAAAAGACCTCTACAAAGAAAACTATAAAACGCTACTCCATGAAATAAAAGAAGACATGAGAAAATGGAAACACATACCTTGCTCATGGATAGGGAGAATCAATATTGTCAAAATGACAATACTCCCCAAAGCATTATACAGATTCAACGCGATCCCTATAAGTATACCCATGACATTCTTCAAAGAAATGGATCAAGCAATCCTAAAATTCATATGGAACAACAAACGCCCACGGATAGCTAAAACAATTCTTGGGAAAAAGATGATGGGAGGCATCACCCTCCCCAACCTCAAACTTTACTACAAAGCAGTAACAATTAAAACAGCATGGTACTGGAACAAAGGCAGAGCCGTAGACCAATGGAACAGGGTGGAATATCCCTACACACAACCCCAAATGTATGATCATCTAATCTTTGATAAGGGAGCAAGAGATGTGAAGTGGAACAAGGAAAGTCTCTTCAACAAATGGTGCTGGAACAACTGGACAACCACATGCAAAAAAATGGGCTTAGACCTTGACCTGACACCATGCACAAAAGTCAGATCAAAATGGATTAAAGACCTCAACATTCGACCACAAACCATAAGGTACATTGAAGACAAGGTCGGCAAAACCCTCTACGATATTGAAGATAAAGGTATCTTCAAAGGTGACACAGAACTAAGCAATCTAGTAAAAACAGAGATCAACAAATGGGACTACATTAAACTAAAAAGCTTCTGCACCGCAAAAGATACAGTGACCAGAGTCCAAAGACTATCCACAGAATGGGAAAGGATATTTACCCAATACCCATCAGATAAGGGGTTGATATCAAGGATATATAAAGCACTGGTTGAACTCTACAAGAAGAAAACATCCAACCCCATCAAAAAATGGGGCGAAGAAATGAAGAGAAACTTTACCAAGGAAGAAATACGAATGGCCAAAAGGCACATGAAAAAGTGCTCTACATCACTAATCATCAGAGAGATGCAGATCTAAACAACCACGAGATACCACCTCACACCACAGAGACTAGCACACATCCAAAAGAACAAAAGCAACCGCTGTTGGAGAGGATGTGGGGAGAAAGGGACTCTTCTACACTGCTGGTGGGAATGCCGACTGGTTCAGCCCTTCTGGAAAACAATATGGACGATTCTCAAAAAATTAGAGGTTGAGCTCCCATTTGACCCAGCAATACCACTGCTGGGAATATATCCCAGTGAGGCAAAAAAGTATAATCGAAACAACATCTGCACATGTATGTTCATCGCAGCACTATTTACAATAGCCAGAATCTGGAAAAAACCCGAATGCCCTAGAACGGATGACTGGTTGAGGAAACTTTGGTACATCTATACAATGGAATACTATGCAGCTGTCAGAAAAAAGGAGGTCATGAATTTTGTATTTAAGTGGATGGGCATGAAAAGTTTCATGCTGAGTGAAATGGGTCAGAAAGAGAGAGACAGACATAGAAAGATTGCACTCATCTAGGGTATATAGAATAACAGAGTGGGAGACTAACACCCAAGAATTGTAGAAATAAGTACTAGGAGGTTGATTCTATGGCTTGGAGGCTGGCCTCACATTCTGGGGAAAGGGCAACTCAGAGAAGTGATCACCAACTATAATGTAGTCGAAGGCCATTTGGGGGAAGGGAGTTGCGGGCTGAATGAGGGCTAGAGATTGAGCACAGTGGCCACTCAACACCTTTATTGCAAACCACAACAGCTAATTAGAGAGAGAGAACAGAAGGGAATGCCATGCCACAGTGGCAGGGCGGGGTGGGGGGAGATAGGATCGGGGAGGGTGGGAGGGATGCTGGGTTTACTGGTGGTGGAGAATGGGCACTGGTGAAGGGATGGGTTCCCGAACCTTGTATGAGGGAAGCATAAGCACAAAAGTGTATAAATCTGTAAATGTGCCCTCACGGTGATTCACTAATTAAAAATAAATAAATTAATTTAAAAAAATAAATAAAATAAAATACACTGAAATTGAAAAAAAAATAAATCTAGCCCAGATATGAACAGTTATACAAATTACATATAGAGTTAATAAATAACAATCTCACTTCTGTTCATTTTAAATCTGAAGAAATAAGAGGAGCTTATATCAGTTTTAGCAAAATAAAATTATCTCCAACATAAATAAAAAACAAACTACTGCCATCACATTGCCTAGATGTAAATCCCAGTTCTAGAACTATTACCTCATGAATGTTGAGATAGCAATAGTGCCTATAATTCTCCCTGTCTCTCTGTCCTCTGTCTCTCTCTCTCTGGGCTCTCTTCTTTCCTCAGCTCTCCCCAGATCAGGTGGGGGATGCACCCAGACAGGGCCCATCACATAGGGGTAGGTATAGGCAGGGCTCAGATGACAAGGGTAGCTCAGGCTCAGTCAGGGCTCAGATGTTCAAGTAGTGGCAAGGTGCTGAGGACAGAAATCTACCCAAGAGCACGTGGCTATGGCAGGAGTGTAGGAAAACCAGGATGAGACAACAGCAATTGCTGGGGTGCAGCTGGGAGGCCCAGCGAGGTACAGAACATAGGGCACTTGCCCGGGTGGCAACATTGACCAGAGACAGAGGAAAGTGTACATGGTATAGAGAGCAGCACAGGGATAGGACTTGGCCATAATTCACGGGAGGCAAGTAGACAGTGTGGGACAGGACAGGGAAATCTTCACAGGACTGGGCAGCATTAAGAACATTAAGGTCATCATTCACAGGTAAAGGAGATGCCTGGATGTCTGGGTAGGGACCTGGGACCATCTACCTTTTCTGCACAATAAACTAACTTCAAATCTTTCCAGTCTTATATGCAAATCTTTCATACAATCCTCAGAACCCACCAGCACAGGAAAATCCATTTTTACACTAACAATGGCGTTAGTTGACAGAAGATCAAGAGGAAGGGTAGATGTTGTATAATGTTTTGCACAAGTTTAGGTCTCCTGGGGGTGCTCACAGCAAGATTGGTTTCTCCTTCTATATATATACACCCAGCAGTGCCAAAGTCTGTGTATTTGTAGGAACTGTCTATGTTCCCTCAAAATTCATAAGATGAAGCCCTACTTTCAAATGATGGTATTGGAATAGAGGCCTTTGGGGCATAACTAACCTTAGTGAAGTCATGAGAGTGAAATGAGGTGGGATTAGGTGGTCTTAAAATATGAGATCAGAAAGCTTGTTCTCTTTCTTGGCAGACAGTCTGGAAAAGCCCTATGAGGACAAGAGCTGCCTCTCTGTAAACAGGAAGTCATCCTCAGTCATCACTGGAATCTGTTCAAATCTTGCTCTTGGTCTTCCTGAGTTGTGAGTAACCAACATTGTTTAAAATCAGATAACTTGTTATAGAAACCTAAGACAGTACTTCCTTCTGTTGTAGTTAAACCTTCTTCTTTAAGAATAAGTTTTTCTTTCCTCCCAAGAAATTAGCAACACTATCCTTCAATTGAAGAGCTTTACTGGTCTGAAAAATTGAATTGCCAGGGCATGAATGAAATGTAAAATGAGAAGAAAATAAGATTGACAGTTTTAGGCATAAATATTTTTATGTGTTTAGAGTTTTACAGTGTATAAATAATTTTCTGTGGATTATTATTTCAGGCAAATAAAAATAATTATTTTTGATGGATAGAGAATGCAAGGCATGTATACTAAATTAAAAATTCATTTATCTCCCTTTAATACCTGTCTTTCAGTTAATTAGCATTCTATCACTTTAAATTTACACTGCCATTTTTAATAGCCATTTCTATGTAGAAACCAATTTAGTTTTCAAGTATGACTCATAGCATATATTAATTCTGATGAGATTTACTAGCCCTAAACTTTATCTTAAAAATCCTGTCTAATCTAAATGTATTATTTGTTTACATAAGACTTTTCCACTGTTGAAGTAAAAGGCAAAGTATTTGTATAAATATGTACTTTCTTCAAGTACTATCCTTTTACTTTTGCTCATTTTTTTGCAAATAAAGAAAAGGAGAAATGTAGCAAATGCAGCAAAACCCAAAGAGGTCTTAAAATTTAAACCCTCTTTTAAAACTCTGTGTGAATTTCAGTCTTTTATGGAAAAGGTAATTTATTCCATGCACGTATGGATGAACTGTCATCCATTGTATGGATGGCCTGGCTCAGAAAATAAACAAACATTAAATGCTAACTGAAGTGTCATTAATTTGTCAGCAGCCATAAACCTACATTAAAGATGTAATGAGCAGGAATTTGTTTTATCATCATTAGTAGCGTAAGAAAGATGGACCACTTAAAGAGGAGTTTAAATACCTACTGGATAAAGGCCAAAATTGCTTTTGCTTATCCCTTAGTTAGGCTAAAGAGCATATGGCAACTAATCACTGTATCACTGTCATCCTGTTGTTCGTGGATTTACTCAAGCGGGCAACAGTAACCTCTCTATTACATTCAGCCCTGAGATTTAACAACTTTTCCTTACTCATCTTTCGCAACAATTGGAGGCTCTGTCAGGGTCAGGGGAATGAGACCTATTGTTATTGTTTTTGGCATATTGAATACGCCATGGGTAGCTTGTCAGGCTCTGCTGTGTGGGTGGGATACTCTCAGTAGCTTGCTGGAATCTCCGAGAAGTATGTATATATCTGTGGCTGTATTTGGGATATGAACACACCACCTTGTCAGAAACTTGTCAGGTTCTCCAAGAGAGAAAACTAGGCTATTAGATGTCTCACAGCCATGCATTTCCGGGAGCTTGGTTTTATAGTCTCTGGATGTTGGTCATTGATGGGATTACATGGCACCCAGGGCAGTCTCTGGGTGTGACTGCCTAGCTACTGGAAAATGGGGGATCTGGGTGGAAGAGGCCCAGTCCTGATCCGAGCAGCCTTGGTGATTTTGGCCCCAGGTCCCTCACACCTGGGTTCCTCCGCCAGCTCCTCCATGCGTGAGGCTTGTCCAAATGTGTGTAGAGTGGCCCTGAGCATGGCTGTGGGTGGGTTCCAGAGGTCTTCAACTGTTGAAGCTCTGCTCCAGGCAGGGAGGGAAACGCAACCCGTCCCCTCTGAGGGGCCCCAGTGAAGACAGCCAGGCATGGGGCAAGAGATAATAATATATAGCAACTAATAATTTAATTTAATTTACTATTGATGAAGAGAAGCAAGTAAAAATCTAAAATATCTATAACCATGGTAACTTTATACATTTGTAGAAATGCATCATGTTCTTATGTTCCTTAAGAAGATAATCTGGTACACATGTGGTTTGAAATGAACATCTTTTCAGGATTTTGCCAACAAAACTGCTAACTTGCTAGGTTATTTCACTCAGGTGTTTGGTGTCCTGTGTCTCTGGGCCCATACCCAGCCATTTGGAGCTGTTGTTCCTGTGATTAAAATATTCAGCAAGGATGTTTTTCCTAATTAAAAAGAAATTGCCTATGAAATGAGTTCTTTGCTCTTCATTTACAAACATGACCAAATTGTGAGATGTTATCCTGTTTACAAGTATCTTAATAACAAGGCAAGTAAATATTTTGGTTGAGTCACCAGCTGATTAAACAAATCTGCCTCAATGATGCTACTTTTTCATAGATGGTTTCTAGGTGAGTATAAATTTTTAATAAAGTAATTTTCAGGGAAACTTTGCTTAATAAGAAGAACTCTAGGATGGGTTAGAACACTGTATAGCTAAAAACCCAATCATGAACAACTTTGCAACTGTATATCTCACAGTGATTCAATAAAAAAAATTAAAATAAAAAATACAGAACAAAATAAAACAAAAAAGAATTGTCTTTTTTGATTGAGATACTCATTAAAAATAATAGAGTTAGCTTTGTTATCAATTGGGATTTTTTAGTAAATTTGTAAATTTTTAACTTCTTATTTCAAAAGATGATTTATTTTATTCATTTTCAAGTTTTGATTAAACCCCAAAGATATTTTGTTTTCAAGGACTCATAATGCTTTGTTTCAAGTCTTTCCAGACTTAATTATTGCCTTTCTAGCAGTTTTTTTCCTGTAGTTTGACCTTTGGTCCACAGTGGATAAAAGAAGAAAGAGTTGGAAATAAGCTCAAACAAATCTATTTTGCAAGTAGCTATGACTCAATATTTGCATTCTTCCAGAATGTATATTTTGAAGTCTAAATACACTAAGTGATGCTTTAAAGAATGTTGCCTTTAGGATATGACTAGATCATGAAAGTAAAGCCATTGGGATTAGCATCCTTATTCAAGAGGCCCTAGGGAAAATCTTTGTCCTTTCTACCAGATGAGGTTGCAGTGAAAGACAGTGGTTTAGAAAGTGGACACCTAGTACTAAATTAGTTGAATCAGTTCATGCCTTGACCTTGGACTACCTAGCCTCCAGAACTGTGACAAATGAATTTTTATTGCTTCTATGGTACCCAGTCTGTGGTATTTTGTTGTAGCATCCCAAACAGACTAAGATGTGGAATGATAGCTCTGGTAAAGATATGATGGAGGTGATTGTCAGTACTGAATTTTGCTATCTTAGTCTTCCCAGTTAGAAGATTTCATAATAAAATGAAGGCATTACCATTCACTGGAAGCCCCTGGAGCATAATGAGTGTGAAAACTTTATCAGGATTTTAATTTAACATGTTTAGTCAAGCTTTACTTCAAGTAGATGAGTTTCTGATAATAGTCTGATCCCAAATTGAAGTTTAGAAAATTTAAGCTTTGTGAATATGGTGGCATATGATTATTCTACAGTATCAATTGGTAACACAAAGTTATGTAATCCTAACACTTGCTAGTAGGACTAATTATTAACACATATGAGTCATGGAGCTCAGCTTTCATTTAAATGTATTTTTAATTCTGATGATGCCACCGACCCGGGGTTATTATACATAAATATATATATATATTTATTTACAGAGTATGTTTGTGTTCGACTGGTCCAACTTTGACTGGAAGTTGAAAGTCTTCCTCAGGTGCTGAGGGAGCTGGCAGTCGGGATAGAGAGGGAACCACTAGAGCAACAATAGTTGGAAATGATCACTCTGGATAAGAACTGCATGCTGAACGTAGATAAAGGAACAAGCATCATAGTCTCTCAGTGATATCATACTAATTTAAAAAGTAACATTCAGGTACATATACACAATGGAATACTATGCAGCTGTTAGAAAAGATCAAATCATGAAATTTGCATATAAGTGGATAAACATGGAGAGTATTATGCCAAGTGAAATGACTCAGGGAGACAGGGACAGACATTGAATGACGGAAGTCATTTGTAGAATATAAAGTAACAGAATGGAAGATCCTTATTAAGGATAATAGATAAGGGCCAGGTGGATCGCTCTACAGCTTGGAAGCTGGCCTCACATGCTGGGAGGAAAGGCAGCTGGGATAGAGAAGGGACCACTAAGTGAATGATGCTTGAAGGGCTCACTCGGGATGGGATGTGTGCTGAAAGTGGACTATGCGTGCTGAAAGACCAAACATGATGATAGCTTACTACTATCATCATAATACTACATTATAATGATAGTAGTAGATGGCATCATAATGACTACAATACATAACAATACTGTTATGTATTGCAAACCATAATACCCAAAAGGAGAGAGAGAGTAAAAGGGAAAGTGCCTGCCACAGAGGTGGGGGGGGAATGGAGTGGGAGTGGTGGGAGGGATACTGGGAACATTGGTGGTGGAGAATGGGCACTGGTGGAGTGATGGATACTCAATCATAGTATGACTAAAATGTAATCATGAAAGTTTGTAAGTCTGTAACTATCTCACAGTGATTCTTATGTATATGAATATATTATATATAATTTATATGTATATAATAATAATTATATATATAAAATAGTATTCAACTCAATCCAGAGTCTTTCTTCCATGTCTGGAAATAGTTATGATAGTCAATAATCCACATGCATGGTAGGGGTTATGGATACTGAATAACAAAAAAAGAGTTGAGTCTACTTCCTGTGTTTTTTCTTTATTACTCATACAAAGCACTATAGATTCATTAACACTTCACTTCTGCCACTTCAAGTCATCACATTGGTGGAAGATTTACCCATCCCAAATAACTCTCTGTTACAAAGTTGGTGTAACAATTTAACTCAGTTCCAATAAAAACTACCTGGAAATAGATTTGATTCCACATATTAAGGGTTCACTCACAAAACTATTTCTACTCCACTTCAGATGACAAGCATGCACAAGTAGCAGGCCCCAGATTAGCCATAACTTCTACTTAATTTGGAAGTTGAGGGGTGAGACTGAAGGTTCATATTTCTGACTATGGCTCCCAAACCAGAAGCCCACAAGAGTCACCTCAAAAGAATAAAAAAAAATGCTTCTAGAACTTTTTGCTTAGGAAACTATAAGGTTTCCAATGGAGTTAATTGGTCACTAGAAAGACCAAGCCATAATCAGAAATATGAACTTTCAGTCTCACCCCTCAACTTCCAAAGAGGATTTTTAGATCCTTGTCTTGGATGGGTGTCAAAGACAAACATTAATTACATAAAAGATGTTCTAAGTGCTCTTTCCACTTAGAAACTAACAAAGGCTTAACCAACACTGTGCCAGGAACCATATACATGTATGTTATATTATGCATATACATATAATATTATAAATATACTATTACATCTCATGACCAACATTTTCTTTTGCCAATAAGCAAAATAACTTTCTATTGCCAGTAAAAAAAAAACCAAAATAAAACCTTTATTTTTATGCTAGAGGAGGAAGGCTGCTCAGATAGTAAGAATCAAGAGCCTATGATAACATGACACAGCTGACCAACACGTGAAGTCCTCTTCAGTCTTGTATTAGCTGTGAGTACATGGGCCAACACTTGCTTTTGTTTTCTTATATGGAAAAACATAATATTGTTTTTTGTCTCAGGAGGATCTCAACAGGAATTTCAAGTATGGAAATTCAAGCTGATCAATATTCAATGAAATTCCAGTTCACCAAGTTTTCTTCCACTGGGGCTTATTAGTGTGTAATCATCAGCCCAACTAAGAACAAAGTCTCCTTTCTCTCCTTTCCTTCCTGTGAGTTTAGATTTGCGATGTGTTCAGTGGCCGAGAACTGCCTTCCCAGGCTTCTCAGCAGAAGAACAAAGAGATGGGGGACTCAGAGAGATGGTCAAAATCGTCGGTTTAAAGCAGAGCTGTTAGCATACTTCTAGACCATCTGAGGAATTTGAGGTATAGGACTGTATTAGGCGTGATAGATCATTTACAGAGGTAAATTGTTTCTGTGGAGGCAATCCTCTTGTGGGGATTAACTCAAGGAGACACTGTCTCCCAGGGGTTATACTGAGAGCTTCACCCAGGAGCAACAAGCATTATATTGCTTTAGCACAGCAGGTTGGGTGTTTGACTTGCATGCAGCCTACTTGGGTTTGATTCTTCCATCCCTCTCGGAGAGCCTTGCAAGCTACAGAGAGTATCTCGCCCTCACAGCAGAGCCTGGCAAGATACCTGTGGCATATTCGATATGCCAAAAACAGTAACAATAATTCTCACAATAGGCTATTATTGGTGCCTGCTCGGGCAAATCGATGAACAATGGGATGACAGTGTTAACGTGCTAATCTTTCCTGTGTACATATTCAACAATTAAGCTTACTTCTTATTAATACTTGCAGTTATTTGGGTAAGCACAGTAAGAGATACAAATTCCAAAGCTTTGTTCTCTGGGCTTGAGGCAAGCAAGTCTTTTAGCATAAACCCCAGACTAGGTTCTCAGGCTGGCTTAGCTTTCCTTCCTCATGAGGGTCCTCTCCCTTGAGTTATAACAACTTGCATCCAGATCGTGATTATATGCTTTCTAGACTGTCCCATTTCAATGCCGGGGTAGCTTTGTCACTTTCCCCAGGTCCATCCAACTCCCATGGTGGGGACCCCTCTTTTGGGGGGTGTTGGGAACTATGGCAACTGAAGACTGAATCAAGTAATTATGAGGAATGCCCAGGAGTAGACACATTTCCTCTGAGAGCTGTATTACACATTCACCACCTGGATCTCACCATTCTACAAGGAAGTGATCATCAGTGTAAAGAGAGAGGTTCATCAGGGTGATACCATTTTACCAAAACTCTTCAGTGCCATCCTTGAGAACATCATGCAACGACTGAAATGGGAAGGAATGGGAGTGAAGATAGACAGTCGGCAATTACACCACCTCCACTTCACTGATGACATCATTCTAATAACACCAAGCATCAGCCAAGTGGCATGAATACTGGCTGACTTTGACCACGAGTGTGGAAAGGTTGGTCTGCAGCTGAATCTCATGAAGACAGTGTTCACGAAAAATGGACTAGTCCCTGATGTTCCATTTGCTCTCAATGGAACAAACATCTCCGAATGCAGCAGTTATGTGTACCTAGGTCAAGAACTCAACATGACAAATGGCCTGCCACCTGAGTTGCGGAGGAGGAAGAGAGTACGCAGGAGGAAGAGAGAAGGCACAGAACGCCTTCTAGAGCATTGATGAAGTGGTTAAGAGGATGAAAAACCTCCAGCTCCAGGCACATCTTTTTGATTCTACTGTTCTTCCTGCCCTAACATATACCTCAGAGAACTGGGCCCTACGAAAACAAGATGAGAACGCTATTCAGGTATCCCAAAGAGGAATCGAAAGAGCTATGCTTGGAGTATCACGCTTCACTTAAGAGAAGGAATCTGGAGTTCCGACCTCCATTGACAATCGAAGATCAGGGATGCTGTCTCGCTTGCCTTTGTTTGCCATGGTGTTGAAAATCAGATGGGCTGGACACATAATGTGATTTAGAGATGACCGCAGGACTAGAGCTGTTACCAACTGGATTCCACGGGACGTCAGAAGAACACATGGTCACCCACCTACGAGATGGTTGGACTTCTTTGTTAAGACCCTGAATGAATGGTTTGGTGTTTTTTGTGTTCCTGGAGTGAGCAGATGCCACTGGGCTACACTAGTAAGTAACAGCGACAAATGGAGATATTACTGGCACCTGCTTGAGCAAATCGATAAATAATGAGATGACAAGTGACAAGTGACAAGATATATTTCAGAGTCAATCAACTCCCAAATATTAGGATCACAGCATTAGTTGTCTTTCTGTGTTTAAGCAAAGAACATTGCTCTATAGTAAAATATGAAAAAGTTATAAGGGAAATAAGAAAGCAAGTAATTCACTACAAATATAAAGTCCAGAGTCACCAGGAGATTTAACTTAAAAATAACTAAGTCTAACTTGGGGAACCTAGTAACTAACACAAAAGAAAGGTTAAATATAAATTCAGGAAATTCAGGGGATTAGGGGTGCTGTAAACGTCTCTGGGGGAAGGAAAAGGGGCAATTCACTGATGAATCCTAAAATACTTAAGGTTAGTATTCAGTCTTTCCTTCCTTCCTTCCTTCCTTTCTTCCTTCCTTCCTTCCTTCCTTCCTTCCTTCCTTCCTTCCTTCCTTCCTTCCTTCCTTCCTTCCTTCCTTCCTTCCTTCCTTCCTTCCTTCCTTCCTTCCCTCTCTACCTCCCTTTCTCTCTCCCTCCCTCCTGTGTGTGTGTGTCACACTCAGAGATATTAAGGGCTCACCCCTGGCTCTGCACTCAGAAATAACTCCTGGCAGTGCTCGGGGGAACATATAGGGTGCTGAAGATCCATCCCAGGTTGATTGCATGCAAAGAAAGTGCCTTACCCATTGTACTATCTCTCCATCCACCAAAGTCATCATTTTTGTATGACAACATTTGCTGAAATAAAGGAAAATGAGGAGAGCATATAATAGCATGAAGGCTGCCAGGTTCTTCAATCCCTAACAACTTTTATAACTTTACAAACGCTTAAAAATGTTAATTGACTAAATAGTTTTATTTATCATTTTGTCAAAGGTCTCCAAGTCAATAGCAAAGGTTAGCGCAATATAATATACAAAAACACAAACATGCCATAGTCATAGTAAATTTGTGACTGAGAGAGGAATGTATTTTGCTCCAAGTTCTTTCTGCTGAACACAGAGACCACTTTCCTTGAGAATAGATACTATCTGCTTGCACATTTGGACAATAAGAAGATTGCATTTAGACCATCTCAAGACGCTGCTTCCAACAGGCACTCTCCCACTTGCTACTCCGGAGACTCATAACTCATCTGGATTATCTGTTCTTGAAAGAAACTAAGCACCCGGAGTCAGGAGACAGATTCCAGGGACATGGATAAACACACCTAATTATAGACTGCACCATTAGCATGACATGAATTGCTGTTTCTGAAAATGGTCTGATAGTCAGGGAGAGCCCCAGTGTTAGCGGCAGAGCATGTTTCCTGCAGAACAGGCCCTGTGCATAGCTGTCACGGTTCCCCTGCTCACCCTGCTTTGTCTCCTTCTCTCTTTAGTTTGCTCATGAAAATAAATCCCACATGTCAAGTCACTTCTTTTTCTTATGGATTGAATAAAGCTGCTGGCAGCCTCCAACTTCTTTGGGTGGTATTAGTATTTCTTGGTTTACTTAGCCAACAGCAAAAACCTGGGTAGGCACAGCTAAAAACAGAGACTTCTTTCTATAGCTAAAACCCTCAGCTCACTCTGCACATAGAAATTGCAAATCCCCTCTGCAGGACCAATGTGCGTAGGGAGTCCTCTTTGTCCTCTATTCATCTGATCCTAAAATCATTTGGATCAGACACTAGTTGATAGCCAGATGCCTTGTGTTCAGTGGCTACTGAGTAAACATTTATTTGTCTTTTTTCTGATTGTATGATGTGGCATTGGGACCAACAATGAGTTTTCTCCTGTTTACAAAAATACCAATCCTGTTCAGAAAGAAAAACTCTAAGGAATGTGTGTCTTTGGAGCAGAACCTGGTATGGAGTGAGGCTGGACATGGCACAAAGGAATGTTCATGAATGTGAAGTGGGAGTAAGGACCCAAAGCAACACAGTATGCAACTACAAGATAATGATTTACAAGAAAAGTTTATTCCAATTCTCATCTTCCCGAAAACATCTCTCTGAAACAACGCAAGGGCCAGTTTGAGTCCACCCTTTCTTTTTTGACTAGACTTATTTTGGAAAGAGGCTTTCAAAATATTTTGGGAAAATTTTGAAAACAAATATGGAACATATTGAGTGGTGTGAGAGTGACAGTTGCATCTGGAACAGGAAAAATATTTTTAAATTATTTTGGTGCTTCTCCTTTTTGCCTGCCTGATTTATTCACCTTGGGACTTGTCAGCCAATGGAACCTCTCTGTATTCAGGGATGGGGATGAATTTGAGGAATGTTACAGGAAAATACCAGAAAGAGAGAGGAGATCAGATTTAACTGCATCCAGGCAAATTAGCAATTTGCAATAGAGCAATAGCCTGGAACAACAGGTGACTGTCAGGATAAAATTTGCTAAAATGCCTCTACACATCAATTCCTGCCTACTGTTAGTACATCAGCAATTACACCCAAAGGGCAGAATCTTGAATTTTTTCTAGCAAGAAGATAACCATTCTGTTATGAGCTTGATAGATGAGCCCATGCAATAATATTTTCTTGGGTTTGGGCTTGAAGAGATGTGTGACTGCAAGTTCTGAGATGATACTGTTAATAATGCCAGGAAGATGACCTCTGATTTTCCCACTACATACCAGTTGGGCCATAAGCAAGAACAGCACCCCCTCAGGTTTATCTTCCTAGGCTGCTCTCAATGCCCATGGGCATGGTGGAAGTGATGACCAGTGTGTCTGCCCATCATCCTGCTGTGAATGCAGGTATCAAAGATGCCCAGTGGTCTGCAGATAGCTGAAATCAAGGAAGCGCCATTTTATGCAGGGAGAGTTTCTGAGGGTTGACTGAGCCAAGAGAAATCAAGTTATAAGCTAAATCAGCCTACCTGGGGGGAAAGCAGTGCCTCTGAGAGACAGAGCATCACTTTGGACACCGGAGACAGAAGCCATTAGACATCCAAGGTCAGGGTGTTCCTTTCTCCATAGTGATGTGGACAAGATTAAGACTTTCTCCGATGAAGGACTCTATCTTAGGGACAGAAATGGGGAGAGGGAGAAGGGATGGGAAAAACAAAAAGAGTAAGTTTTTTCTCTTCCCTAAAATGAATTAGGTTACAATCACCTGACTATAGAGCAAATTACATCTAAACTGCACTGGACACACAGTTAATCATATTCTTGCTAACTCATGAGTAGAGATTTCATAAAATGTTGATTCACAATCCTGATAAAAGGTTTGACAAAAAAGCAGAATCATACTCCTAATATGCTCAGTACAATGCTCAGAAACTTTTCCCCTTTGCCAAAGACTAGAATTTTTGAGATTGAGCTGTTTTTCATTACTTTTAATGCTTCCTTTATATTTTAACTTTCTAATTTATGTTTGAAGAGTCATCCTGCATCTTTTCAGGGAAAATGATAGCTTATATTTAGCCAAATATAAGCTGTACCAGAAATAACCCAGGATGCTCTACCAAGTTAGATATGAGCCTGCACTCGTCTGGGCTGTCAATTGGTTTTGCTTAGAAGGAGATTCTGGCTGAGTTTGAGAAAAACTCTTGAAATTTCCAGGGAAGATTTTTGGAAATGAACATGAGTGGCATGAAGGGTGCTCACTTGGGAGGTTCTGCAGGCAACCTGGGTAGTTTGTTCTGAGTGATATCGATCTGCTTCCCTGATGCCTCAGAACCTCGCCTTGGGGTCCTGTGCACACACTTTCCTAAGCATCTTCCTCTGGAAGGAGGCAGTGACTTAGCACACAATCAAAGGCTCTTCCATTTGATTATTAGCTCCTCATCACCTTGGCCCAATGTCTTTAAATGAGACAGTGGATGTAGAATTCAAACTTCGCCAATGAAAGGTTTATTAACGTGATTTGATGGAGAGGGAGGTCACACTGGGCAATGCTTGGGGCTTATTCATGGCACTATACTCAGGGATCATTCCCAGCAAGATTTAGTGAACCATATGGATTGAACCTGAGTTGGCCATGCAAGGCAAGCATGGCTGTACTATCTCTACAGCCCTAGTAATGTCATTTTTTTATGTGGTAACTGAGTACTGATGAGAGTAGTCTGAGTATTCTTTGAATAACAGAAACAAATTTCTCCAGTTACCTTAGGGGAATGGAGGGGCTCCAGGTTTGGAAGTGTAGGCACATGGAACCTTCATTTAATATATATAAGATACAATGGTAGAGGAAGAGTGTGATTGTTGGTATTTGTACTTAGCGTGTGTCAGGCAATATCTCAGCACTCTACAAAAATGAGCTCATTTTATCCTCAAAGTGATGCTATGAGTCAAGTACTATTTATCATTCCTGTTCTAGAGATTTGGAAACAGAGACTTGAAGGTTTCAAATAGCGGCCAGAAAGTGGCAGTTGCTGAACCTAAAGCCAGGGGGACAGGAAACAGGTGACAAGGGATGCTGACACTGAAGAGGTCCTGGGAGCATTGAGAAAGATTGCTGCCTGATGCCTTTTGTTCTGTGCCCCTCACCCAGCTTCCATGCAGCAGGAATCTACATTTAAATCTACTCCAAAATTCACAAATGAATCTCTGAAGAAAGCAGCACACCACAGAGATGTCTCTCCACCCAGCCTCAGACTGATTTCATGAGGGCATCTCAGACAGGGTTAGATGTGTTCCTCCACCTGCCCCAAATGAACCCCGGCAGCCAAAACTTGCAGAATCCAATCGCCGCAACGCTCACAGCTGACCTTCACAGGCTTGTCCCAAGCCCCCCACGCATGAGAATAAATTAGTTGCAAAACCCAGGTATGAGGGACTCGTGATTGAAAACTCCAGGCTTTACAGAGTGGGAAATGGGCTCCTCCCCCATCTGGGAGCCCTTCCAATTCCCTGGCAGTCAAGCCCATGAACTGCCTCTGGGCATCATTTAAGCACAGTAAGGGCCATGATTCAGAGACTCACAAACGAATCTCTGAAGAAAGCAGCACGCTGCAGAGATGACTCTGTACCCCAAATATTTAATATTTTAGAATTCCAGGAGAGGGCAGCCGCTTTCTTGGCCATGCAACATCAGTGGGATTGATGTTAAAATATTGAATGTAATCAATTTTTTGAACAACTTAATGTAAATAAAATTAAAAAAATTTTAAAAATCTACTCCAAACTAGACATGCAGAGAAAACAGAATGTCTTCATTAGTGTATGAGCTGTTCTTCCCAGTGGGGAGCAAGGGCACAATTAATTAACTGACTCACCAGAAATACTATCACAAATCAGATGCAGACACAACAGAAGGACAGGAGGTAGGTTTGGGAGGGCCTTCTGGGAGCAGGGGAATTCTGAGTGTCAGGGCGAGAGGGGAAGAAAGGGAGGGCTCTTGGGGCCAGAGCCATAGTAAAGCAGGTAGGGTACTTGCCTTACATGTGGCCAACCTGGGTTTGATTCCCAGCACCACACATAGTCCCTTGAGCATTGACAGAGGTGAGCTATGAGTGCAGAGCCAGGAATAAACACTTGATCACGGTTGAGTGTGGCCCCAAAACCAACCAAACAAAACAAAACAAAACAAAAATTTTCCAAAAATTCTGTAACCCATGTGCTTAGGTAGAAAAGTAGAAACCTGCACAGAACAAATGAGGTCTGCAAAGGAGTTCCAAACTTCCACCCTGTCATCTTTGGCTGCCTGCATGTGTTTGTGCTGGAGGTGGACTTGCCATCTCAGAAGCACGACCTGCCATCCCAGAGTGAGGGAGAGCCAGGAGGGACTAAGTCAGACCTTTTTTTTTTCTTTTTGGGTCACACCCGGCAATGTACAGGGGTTACTCCTGGCTCTGCACTCAGGAACCACCCCTGGCGGTGCTCAGGGTACCATATGGGATGCTGGGAATCAAACCCAGGTTGATCACATGCAAGGCAAACGCCCTACCCACTGTGCTATCGCTCCAGCCCCAGACCTCTTTTTTTTAAGTACCAGAAGTAGCCACTCATCTATATATCATTTCACAATCCATAAATACTTCATAAACTTCATCTCACCAGATACTCCAGTAATTATTATTCAGCCTATCAACCCCTTTTCTGTATGACACCAACAGAAAGCAATTAGCATGTGTAAGACAGCAAGACTGTTTACACTTAATGTTTCAAGGCTGTTTTGTTTCAATGCAGTTTTGTTTACTCATTGGCTTTTATGTAAACTGTGTGCTGGGAAGAGCCTTGGGTGCAGCCAGGGTTTCAGCATATGGAAATGTCCTGAAGTACTTGAGGGTGTAGTTGGGACTTGTCCTTTGGGTACCTGGGTAGGCAGTACTTACAAGCAGGAAGTACCAATGAGTTGTGAGACCCATCTTTAATGCATCATTCACTTTCTTCTTTGTTTTATATTTGGAGGGCTGGGTGTGGGGTGGGTAATGAAATCCAGGGTCTTATATATTCAAGGCAAGTGTTCTGTCTGAGCTACATTGACAGTTAGACATCATTCACATTAAAAAAAATACTACTAAATTATGTTTTTAAATAAGGCCTTCTACAGCAGACCCTGGGGATCAGCCCACCCATGGGACATTCAGGTCAGCTGTGTGGTGTTGCTTAAGCTTGGCAGTGCTGTGGGCACAGTGCGGTACTGGGGAATGGACTCAAGGCCTGCACTCAAGGCGTGTTCTCCTCTGTTTCGAGCTATCCGTCTGTCCCAACATTCTTTCCTTTCTGAAGGGATGTGCAAACCTGAGTGAAGAATTGTCTCATTATTTTCTCCCAGACTGTGTATAAATTCCAACAGGTTTGGGGCATGGGTGGCATTGGGCAGCTGTCACATATGCTATTTTGCAGAGTGTCTACAGTTCCCCACATATGGCTTTCCACAGATGGTAAGGACCTGCTTTTGCTTCCATCTGTTCTCCCTGAGGTTGGGAAGGTGGACTCTCCCTCGCAGCACCATCCCAAAATTGATTGTTCCAAATCAATCAAGAGGACTGTGTGTGACTGTGCCCACTAAAATCCTTTCTTCTACAAGAACAGACTGCTTAAAGCTCCCACACCATATCAGAGTGACAGTAAGGCAATCAAAGATGGGAGGGAGTAATGGATGGCTTAGAGTCAAGCAGCATAGGCAGAGCCCCACTTCATTCATACTGGCGTTTTCCCAATCTGGCTTTATTTGTCCAGCACTGGCATGGGCTTTGTTGGCCATCGATGTGGGCTGAGTTCCCGGTACAGTTGGCTGGTGGCAGAAACGGCCCCAGCTGTGGGGACTGCACGGTTTCCTGTCAGGCAAACCCCAGTCATTCAGCCTATAAGCAATTCCCTCCTTGGGATCCAACACAGGGCCTGTAGCTCTCACCATTCTCCCAGTTTTAGGTAAGAACCTGCTTTTGCACAGACAATTGCTTAGATTTATATTTCAAAACTACATGTGCAAATTTCCAACAGTCTATTATTCAATATACACTATAGATTCTTGGATAACTTCATTTTGTTTGATGTCATTTTTTATTCTCTTCATGAGAAACAATCCATATCTGACTGGATCACTGTCTGTGTGGAGTTTATATGTTCTCTCCAAGTTTGTGTTGTTTCCCCCCCCCCCATAATCCCATTTCCTCACATATTCCAAAGTTGTGACCTTAAGTTAATTGGTGTGTCTCAATTGTGTCAAATAAGAATGAGTGTAGTATGTGTGTGTGAATTATATGTGTGTGAGAAGTGACTGCAATGGAAGGTCAACAACTGTTCAGGGCTAGTTCCCAGTTGCATTGATTAGTTCAGCCATCAGAGACTCTAACTATGGACAAACATTTTGGAAAATAAATAAATGAATGAATGAACAGACATTATTATTTAGGAAGCTTTGGGGATCCTTTAAATGAATTTTTAGATTTTTCTGTGACAATAAACTACTGTAGGAACTTTACAATTTGTATATGGTAAAATTTGGTCTTTATACATGTTGCTTAAAATCACAAATTGATTCGAAGAACTAAGGACTTATTGTGTAAGTCTACATGTACATATGATATACACAAAAGTATTCTTGTCCAGAGTGAGACCATAAACCATAATTATAATCTCATTTTTTGGAATTGTTGAGACATTTATTCTATTTTGGTTCTTAGTGAATAAAATATTTTCTCTTACTTTTGCTTTCCACTTGTATAAACATACTCTCTTCACAAAGAACCAATAAAGATAGTGTCTGAGACTCATATCTGTAGGTAAGTGAGGTTTTCTCATAGAGCAGATCCCATCTCTATATGGCATTTCCCAGGAGCTTGGAGAAAAGAAAAATTGCTTAAACCCAAAGTTTGAATTTGTTTTGCAAGAGGGCTACCTAATCACCCAAACTAAAAGCTCATTTATCATGCACTTATTCGTTTGTTCACACCATGCATATTTATTTAGAGCTTTTTCTGTCACCTCTTAGAACATAATGCGAGAGGTTTTGTCCTCCAAATAGCTTAACATGCAGGAAAACTCTTTAATACCACCTTAAGTCACCTTAAGTTACTCCATAACAATAGCTATTCATAAAACATAAGTACTCCATGAATGATAGCTATTCTAGGATATGTCCTTGGCTATTGCTTCAGCTATGAAGATACTGTCATGGAAGTGTTAATGACAATATCCTCATAGGACATTCAAGTTCAGCATATTACCAACACATCTAGTTGACTCCAACCCTTGGAATCACCACTAGGTTTTGCTTGAGAGGCAATAAAGCAGATTTGGTGGGCAGGATTCTCCTCTCTTATCTTTAATCGACCCCTCATTATGTGTGCACATACATGGGACCATCTCAACATCTCAAAATGACATCAACACTGTCCTGGCTGTGGCAGAAATAAAATGAGGTAGACCCCAGGAGAGCACTCTGCTCTGCAGGCAGCCTCCAGGAATCCACACGATGGGGAGGCTGTGAGACCCTGAGAGTGCTCTGCTTACACTGGCCGGGAACTCGGGCTGATTCACAGCAAGCTCTGTAGGTCAGCTCCTCATCCCGAATCATGAAGTTTTTGTTTCATGATCTCCCCCACCCCACCGCAAAGGTGTCTGCATCGAAGCATATTTTCAAGTAAGCTAGAAGGTCTTACTAAACTGCTTTACATGACCAGGATGACCCTGGAAGGATAAAGAAGCCAAGAGCCCAGCAGTAAATAGCTGGAATCTTACATCTTTTGTCTCCTGACCCCTAGGAAAAGCTTAAACTCCACTGAGCTGTGCTCTGGAGAAGGATGGTCTTTCAAGTTAAAAAGACTGAAAGTGTGGTCCTACAAGCCAACAACAGTCAATCCTGTGCACAGGGCCAGGATAGCCCCTGAGCACTGCTGGGTGTGGCTCCAAAACTCAATAACAAAAGACTGGAGCCTGGTATTAGTAAAAGAAGGTTAAGGTCTTTCTGCCAGCAGTCACTGCGTTCCGAGATTGGTTTGTGTGCCTCTGGGATCATGCCCATTCAGGTGCGGATGAGCTGTTTGTGAGTGGCTGCTTGGGGTCTCTTTTGGGCAGGGGAGCAGGGCCCCAGTTCTGCCACCCCCACCCCCCATTGTGAGATTTCCTGCGCACCCCATCACTGCAAGTTCCTACCTCTCTGTCCAGTTGGCTCTGAAAGGTGACAGTCACCATGTTGCCACAAAGGGGAAAGGGCTGAGGGACAAAAGCCCTTCCCCTCCCAGGGCGGCACGGGGCCATAGCTTAGTTCACAGTCCAGGACCATTTCTGCCAGCAGCCGCTGCGTTTCCGAGATTGTTTTGTGTGCCTCTGGGATCAAGGTCATTCAGGGGAGGAGGAGCCATTCCTGAACTTTTTTTTTGTATATAAGGTTTGGAGAAATAGTCCTGGTCCCCACATACTGGATCCATGTCTGTAGAAGCTCATGGTAACCGGAATTTCATCTGGGGAAGGTGAGGAGACGGCACCTGCTCCATCTGGGGCACCCCAGTGTTATCAGCTTGGTCTGGGGTCTGGAGCATTCTCCCGTGTTGTATGCCCACTGGCCAGACTCTCAACTAAGCTATGGCCCCTTGTCACCCCAGGAAGGGAAGGGATTTTGTCTCTCGGCCTTTTCCCCTTTGCGGCAGCATGGCGACTGCCACCTTTTAGAGCCAATTGGACAGAGAGGTAGGAGTTTGCAGTGATGGGGTGCGCCGGAAATCTCACAATGGGGGGGTGGAACTGGCCCTGCTCCCCGCCAAAATGAGACCCTAAGCAGCTGCCCACGAATGGCTCCTCAGCTCCTGAACAGCCATGATCCCAGAGGCACACAAATCAATCTCAGAATGCAGTGGCTGCTGCCAGAAATATTTCTGGACTTAATTACTGAAATACCAGAATTCCAAAACCACGCACCCACTATTGCAGCCATGCGACATCATATGCTCTTCATTATCAACATTAGAAAACAAATTATCTAATGGTGCCTTTTCGGCACTTCTGATTGTTGGGGGGAAATTCCAAATAATAATAGTGGGTTTTCTGTCAAAAATGGAATGTAATCAAAGTAAAGAGAGAGTAAAGTGAAAATCATCTGCCACACAGGCAGGGTGGGGGTGGGAGGGGGCATACTGGGGTTCTTGGTGGTGGAACATGTGCACTGGTGAAGGGATGGGTGTTTGATCATTATATGACTAAGACTTAAACCTGAAAGCTTTGTAACTGTTCTCACGGTAATTCAATTTAAAAAAAAAGAAGGTTAAGGTCTTTAGCAATTGCTCTTAAGCAGTTTTGTGATCTTAATTGTGATGAACCAGTCACACTCACCATCTGGAGGAGCCTTAGTGGTGACAGAAAAGAGTTCTTGAAACAATTTAATTCAATTACCACTCTGAAAGTAGCAAAACTTTTGCATGTATTTGCTCAATTTCAAATAACCCATTTTTCAGCTCTGCACACGCATGCACACACACACAGAACGTACAGAGCACTGCACACACATACAGATACAGTGCTAAGGGAACAGTGGAGAATGAAACTCATAGGGATCTGTTCTCAGGGAGCTCTATGTCTAAAGGCAGCCAGAAGTGTAACAAATAATGAAAGCATGATTATAAAAATAAATAATAACAGATTGTTATGTAAGCAAGTATGTGGAACCAAATGGGCAGGAGTAACTTGATACAGCTTAGTCTGGTGTTTGGAATATAAATTCTCAAGCCAGACGCTCTTCATGGGAACCCCTGCTCTACTGTTTACTAATTCTAGACTGCACCTTGCTGAGCCTCATGAACAAGACTAGATGGTGAAAATGATCAGATTCACTTTACTGGGTGTTGTGAGAGTTAAATGGATTAATGTATATACAAAAGAATTAGATCAGTGAGTGGAACATGTGGTATGTACCCAACTGGTATCAGTTATGTGAATTCTTCCTTAGTCTAGTTGGTCATTCTTTAAAAATCAGGAGGTCTTACTCATTATTTTAAGGATATTTTCAGGAGAGAGGATCAAACTACTTTCTACCTCAGCTATCGTTAATTTATCTTGAGGGAAGGGGATGGGGACTGGATCATACCTGGTGGTGTTCAGGGACTAATCCCTGACTCTGTGCTCAAGAGTGACCTCTGGTGGTGTTAAAGGGACCATGTGTGGTGCTGGATATTAATTCAAGGATAGGCCAAAGAAGCTACATTCAAAGCAAGTGCCTTAGCTGCCACTACTGGGAGGTGCAGGTGGGCGCCAAGCCCGAGTGGGCCTTGGGCGTGTACACCGTCGCCCCTTCGGCCAAGGCCCAGCGGGCCCTGGCGGCTCCCAAGAGATGCTGGACGGTCCAGCTGCAGGACAGCGACTACCTGGCCATGAGCTCGGGGGCCGTGCCTCTGGCTCTCAGGGACAAGCCCGCGGCCCTTGGCGTTTACCTGGACTATATGCTGGGCCAGCTTTCCTTCTACAATGCCACGGACAGGTCTCACCTGCACTCGTTCACCGAGCCCTTTGCTCAGGAGCTCAAGCCGTACTTCCGCGTGGGGCAGGACCTCGCCCCTCTCTCTGTGGACGGGGGAAGGGCTTAGGGGATTGATCCCTGCTTCTGCTTTCCTCCTGCAATTAATTTATAGAGTATTGAGGATTATTCAATGATCACTGCATTTTATTTAATTCAATTGTCATTGAATCTGGCATGTTTTTTTAAAGTATTAATTTCACTTTAAGAGAATAGCATTTTCTGTATTTTGCCTCTTGTTTCTTTTACGGGGGGGGGGGGGCGTGGTTAGTGGTAGGTTAGAGTCATGGGTGAGTGGTGGGTTCTAGACATGAGTACTGAGATGTACTACCCGAAGGTGGTCTTAGGACCTCTTTTGTTATGTCCCATGCAGGATTATATAAATTCATTTTCTGTAGCTCAACCATGCGTGCTCATCACTCACCCTACAAATTGGGGTGACTTTTCAGGAAATCCTGGTTACACTGGGCCTGAAGCACATGCCCTTCCCTACTGCCCAGGATGGCAGAGAGGCTTCTTTTTTGTGTACCACTATTCCAACAAAGGCCTTTTCTATTCAGTTGCTTTTGTTTCCTGTTGTTTGTTTCTCAGTCTAGAATATAAAATTTCCTGAGTTCCAGTAGTTTTCACATATGTATTTGAAATCCTTTAAAGTATGCCTTTTTTGGATGACCTCTTTAAAAACGTTTCAGGTGGGAACAAGATGAGTGACTAGTGAGTCGTATCTTCCCATGAATTGGGAGGGAGCCATTGAGCCCTCTAGAAAAATTATGCGTTTAGGGGGGGAGAGGGGGAAGAAGGCAATGATAGGTGGGGATGATCTATCCATGTTGAGGTAAGGGCAGTTTGGATTCCTGTCTTCTTCCAAAGCAAATGCCAGGGAGGTTCACTTTTTAAAGGAAACGTGATTTCTAGATTTCATTTCACACAAGATTGAAATAAGTTTATCCAGCTCAAAGATCTTTGTAAACTTGAGTTTCCTGGACACAGAGGGGAGTGCCTGTTGGCATTCCCATGAGTATGGACTTTGAAGCAAACCTCAGCTGCCTTTCCTCAGGGGACAGGGGCTGTCTCAGTGATTAACTTCTCATCAAGCAGCTTTATTCCCTCGGTCAATAAGAGAGGTATTTCTAGATTTAGTTTTTGCCCCTTATTTTTCTGGGTTCCAAACACATTTTCTGCTTTTCAGCATTCACACAGAAACCAGTTCTAGACATGGGCACCGAGCTCAGCCTTTGGCGCTGGGTGTCCATCATCAGAGCTTGCCCTGGGTGCTGTGCCTTTACAGTCTTGTCAGCGGGAACCCTGACCCTTGACTGCGTTCTGAGACTTGTCTCTTCAGGGCAGTCTCCCTTCTTCAAAAATTGTATTTCCTGCTGTGGTTGAGTCATTAGCACAGATATTTAAGTGAACTTGCAGAAAGGTCCATGTTATCCTTGGCAAGATGTAGGGAACACATATTAAAAAATAGTATTCTCTGCTCTGCCGCAGAGGCAGGGTGGGGTGGTGGGGGATGGGGTGGGGGTGGTGGGAGGGATACTGGGAACATTGGTGGAGGAGAATGGGCACTGGAGAGATGGGTAAACGATCACTGTATAACTAAAATGCAAACATGAAAGTTCTTAAGTTTGTAACTGTACCTCATGGTGATTCACTAATACATTTTTTTTTAAAAAAAAGGTAAAAACGAAACAAAACAAAACAAAAAACAAAAAACAAAAAAACAAAGCAAATGCCTTATATCTCTCTGGTCCTGTAGGTTTGTTTGTTTGTTTGTTTGTTTGTTTTAATCTCTGACAACTTTCAGGATATGGATTTTGGTTGAAGGTTAAGACAAAATCTTCCCCTTGGCCTTCCCTCTCCCTCCCCCTGCCACACACACACTATATTTTAAGAAGCAAAGCAAACTGGTTGTTCAGTTTTCTGAGAGTCAAGCATGAAATAGTTTCTAAAATGTTGTCACTGGCTGGTGACCAAAGGCAGACCCCCAACCCTAACTACAAGTACTTAGAGATGGATGAACAAGAACCTTATATAGTCATTAACATGAGTGAGTCTCTTGTTGGATAATCTAGATATTGGTGTCAAGGGTACAAATGGCTACATTCTCATTCTAAATGTGACTAATGCCATTTTCAGAGGTTATAAAGACTAATTAATAATGATTGGCTATTGTTTCTGGCAAAAATAGTTTCAAGGTACTCATGGGGGGAAACAAATTGGTATTAACTAGGCCTGAAAGCCAGACATTAATGGCCTACCATAATCCATACACAACACAGATGCATCCCTTCATTTCTCTAGCAGTGCAAAGAGCAGAAGTTGGACGAAATTGTACTCAAAGTTCTTGTAAGGCTTTACTTCTTAAATAGATAATTATTTTTAAGTGCTCATCACTGTATCACTGTCATCTCATTGCTCATCAATTTTTACTCGAGCAGGCACCAGTAACGTCTTCATTGTAAGACTTGCTATTACTGTTTTTGGCATATCGAATACGCCATGGGTAGCTTGCCAGGCTCTGCCATGCGAGCAGAATACTCTCGGTAGCTTGCCGGGCTCTCTGAGAGGGATGGAGGAATCAAACCCGTGTTGCCCGCATGCTAGGCAAACGCCCTACCCATTGTGCTATCGCTAATTATTTAGTGACATATTTTGTGGTCATCCAAAATTTTGGAGTTTGAAAGGGTCTCAAAAATAAGATAATCTTTTGTTTTCCAGATGAAGTATTCAAGTCCAGAAGGAACCAATGAGTGTAGTGCTCCAACTGCAAAGCAAGGACAGAGATCAGAATCCAGATGCCTCCGCTCGGGGCTTCTCCTGAAGCCCCTGCCTGGCACCTTTCCGCCGCCGCCGTCGGAGCCTGACCAATCCCCACTCTGCTGCTTAGGGGCGTGTCCTCATCTTAGGGGGCGTGGCCTAAAAAGTGGGCGTGGCTTCTTTCCAGAGCACAGGCCGCTAACGCGGCCGCAGTTATTTTTCTCTACCATTCCATGCCTTCTCCTTTGGCCACAATTGATAGAATTCATTCCTTCGAAGAACTCCCTCATCATCTTAGTTACTACATGTTAATGCTCAACTAACCCACCCTATCCTACCTTCTCGAAAACTGTCAATGAACACATCAACTTGCACACAAAAGTCCTCTGTCAAAGGAGCATAGCCCAAAATCTTCAGTTGAGGTTCCTCCCAAGCTAACGAGAGCTCCAGAAAGTAAAGCCCATAACAACATGAAGAAACAGAGAAAATCCCCACCACCAGTAGAGAACCAAGAAAACATCTCACTAACCTCACCAGCGACCTCCCAGAAACACATCCTCTTCTCAGATAAAGAATTCAGAGAGGAAATTGTGAGGATGGTTCACGAACTCAACACAACTATGGAACGAACATCCAATAAATTAAGGGAGGATATGGATGCAGCGTTGGAACACTCCACCAAGATAATCCAGGAAGAAATGAGAGCAGAAATTTCAAAGCTACGAACAGAAGTCACACAACTAAAATAATCAATAGATGAAATGAAAAACTCCCTAGGAGCCCTCAGTAGTAGAATGACTACAGCCGAAGACAGAATCAGTGAGCTTGAAGATGAGCTGCACAAAGCATATAGGCAACAACAAATAATGGCAAAAGACCTCAAAATGGCTCTAGAGCGAGTTAGAGTCCTAGGGGATGACCTCAGGAGAAACAACATAAGAATCATGGGAGTGCCGGAACCACACGGAACCAATCCCAATGAAAAAAACACCATTAAAGACATCATTGCTAAAAAATTCCCAGAGCTAGAGAATGCGGACATCCAGATACAAGGAGTCCGAAGGGTGCCAGCTAAAAGGGACCCAACTAGAAAATCCCCAAGGCATATCATAGTCAGAATGAGGGATGCCGTGGATAGAGACACAGTACTGCAAGCAGCAAGATCAAAGAAGGAGATCATATACAAAGGCGCACCCCTCAGATTCACAGCAGACCTATCAGAAGAAACCCTCCAAGCCCGAAGACAATGGTGGGATATAGTGAAAAAACTTCATGAAATGAATGCCTCACCAAGAATACTCTACCCGGCTAAACTCTCAGTTAAACTTGAAGGAACCATACACTATTTCATGGACAAGCAACAGCTCAGGAACTTCATAGACTCAAGACCAAACTTAAAAGAAGGACTCAAAGGGCTACTATAAGACAAGGAAAAAGACCTATAAGAACAACAAACCCTACAGAAAAATGACACAAAATCCCATGACAATAATTTCTCTTAATGTTAACGGGCTAAATGCACCAATCAAGAGGCACAGAGTGGCAAAATGGATTCGGAAACTAAACCCAACTTTCTGCTGCCTACAAGAAACACATCTGAATAGTCAGAACAAACACAGACTCAAAATCAAAGGATGGAAAACAATCCTGCAAGCAAACAGCCCCCTCAAAAAAAAGGCGGGGGTGGCCATACTAGTATCTGATAGCATAGATTTCAGGCTGAAAAAGATCAGAAGGGACAGCAAAGGTCATTTTATATTCATCAAGGGATATATACAACAGGAAGAAATCACACTCCTAAACGTATACGCACCTAATGAACGACCAGCTAAATACTTAAAAGAACTCCTAACAGAATTTAAGGAGGACATAACTAGCACCACGATAGTAGTTGGAGATTTCAACATTGCCTTATCACCTCTGGATAGATCGACAAGAACAACACTCAGCAAGGAAACGATGGCCCTGAAGGAAGAAATGGAGGAGGCAGGGCTAATAGACCTATACAGGGCTATATACCCCAAAAAGAAAGAATACACATTCTTTTCCAGCGCACACGGAACATTTTCCAAAATAGACCATGTTCTGGGCCACAAGCTATACCTTCATAGAATTGGGAAGATAGAAATTGTATCAACTATCTTTTCAGACCATGATGCACTGAAGATGGAAGTTAATCATGCACAGACGCGGAGGACCAAATCAAACACTTGGAAGTTAAACAACTCACTATTGAACAATGAGTGGGTCACGGAGGAAATCAAGAAAGAAATTAAGAGATACCTCGAAACAAATGAGAATGAAGACACAAGCTATCAGAACCTATGGGACGCGGCTAAAGCTGTGTTAAGGGGAAAATTTATAGCTCTGCAAGCCTTCCTCAGAAAGGAAGAAAGGGCCTATATAGATAGCTTGACTTCGCAGCTCAAGATCTTAGAAGAGGACCAGCAAAAGGAACCCAAACCAGATCGAAGGAAAGAAATAATAAAACTTAGAGCAGAAATTAACGATATGGAAACCCGAAAAACAATCCGTAAGATCAATGAAACAAAGAGCTGGTTCTTCGAGAAAATAAATAAGATTGATAAACCGCTAGCAAGACTCACAAAGAAAGAAAAAGAGAAAACCCTAATAAACAGAATCAGAAATGAAAAGGGGGACATCACAACAGAAACCAAGGAGATTCAAAGGATCATCAGAGACTACTTTGAAAGTCTGTATGCCACGAAGCAAGAGAACCTGAAAGAAATGGACGAATTCCTTGACTCCTACAATCTCCCAAGACTGAGCCAAGAAGACGTGAAATACCTCAATAGGCCCATAAATATCAAGGAAATCGAAACTGTAATCAAAAGTCTCCCCAAAAACAAAAGCCCAGGCCCAGACGGATTCACTGGCGAATTCTTCCAAACATTTAAAGAAGACTTGTTGCCAGTTCTCCACAAGCTTTTCCAGGAAATTGAAAAGACAGGAACCCTTCCGAACAGTTTCTATGAGGCACATATCTCCCTAATACCAAAAGCAAACAAAGACACCACTAACAAAGAAAACTATAGACCAATATCCTTGATGAACACCGATGCGAAGATCCTCAACAAAATACTAGCAAATAGAATCCAACAACTCATCAAAAAGATCATACACCATGACCAAGTGGGATTCATCCCGGGGATGCAAGGATGGTTTAACATTCGGAAATCAATCAACATAATCCAGCATATCAACAAAAGTAAAGATAAAAACCATATGATCATATCAATAGATGCAGAGAAAGCATTTGACAAGATCCAGCACCCATTCATGATAAAAACTCTCACCAAAATGGGTTTTGGAGGAACTTTTCTCAAGATAGTCAAAGCCATCTACCACGAACCTATGGCAAGCATTATCATCAATGGAGAAAAACTAAGGGATTTTCCTCTAAGATCGGGGACAAGACAAGGATGCCCACTCTCACCACTTCTCTTTAATATAGTATTGGAAGTATTAGCAATAGCCATCAGGCAAGAAAAAGATATTAAGGGGATTCAGATCGGAAAGGAAGAAATCAAGCTCTCACTATTCGCAGACGATATGATGCTATACCTAGAGAAACCTAAAAGCTCTAGTAAGAAACTCTTAGAAACAATTGACCTATACAGTAAAGTCGCAGGCTATAAAATCAATACCCAAAAGTCCATGGCCTTCCTATATGCAAACAATGAGACAGAGGAAAGGGACATAAAAAAAGCAATCCCATTCAAAATTGTGCCCCAGAAAATCAAATATCTTGGAATCAGCTTAACTAAAGAAGTAAAGGACCTCTACAAAGAAAACTATATAACTCTACTCCATGAAATAAAAGAGGACATGAGGAAATGGAAACATATCCCCTGCTCATGGATAGGGAGAATAAACATTGTCAAAATGGCAATACTCCCAAAAGCATTATACAGATTTAACGCGATCCCTATAGGGATACCCATGGCATTCTTCAAAGAAGCAGAGCAAGCAATCCTGAAATTTATATGGAACAATAAACGCCCATGGATAGCTAAAACAATTCTTGGGAAAAAGATGATGGGAGGCATCACCCTCCCCAACCTTAATCTCTACTACAAAGCGGTAACAATTAAAACATCATGGTACTGGAACAAAGGCAGAGCTGCAGACCAATGGAACAGGGTGGAATATCCCCACACACAACCTCAAATGTATGATCATCTAATCTTTGATAAAGGAGCAAGAGATGTGAAGTGGAGCAAGGAAAGTCTCTTTAACAAATGGTGCTGGCACAACTGGACAATCACATGCAAAAAAATGGGCTTAGAACTCGACCTGACACCATGCACAAAAGTCAGATCAAAATGGATTAAAGACCTCAACATCAGACCACAAACCATAAGGTACATTGAAGACAAGGTCGGCAAAACCCTCCAGGATATTGAAGATAAAGGTATCTTCAAAGATGACACGGAACTAAGCAATCTAGTAAAAACAGAGATCAACAAATGGGACTACATTAAACTAAAAAGCTTCTGCACCGCAAAAGATACAGTGACCAGAATACAAAGACTATCTACAGAATGGGAAAGGATATTTACACAATACCCATCAGATAAGGGGTTGATATCAAGGGTATATAAAGCACTGGTTGAACTCTACAAGAAGAAAACATTCAACCCCATCAAAAAATGGGGCGAAGAAATGAACAGAAACTTTACCAAGGAAGAGATACGAATGGCCAAAAGGCACATGAAAAAGTGCTCTACATCACTAATCGTCAGAGAGATGCAGATCAAAACAACCATGAGATACCACCTCACACCACAGAGACTAGCACACATCCAAAAGAACAAAAGCAACCGCTGTTGGAGAGGATGTGGGGAGAAAGGGGCCCTTCTACACTGCTGGTGGGAATGCCGGCTAGTTCAGCCCTTTTGGAAAACAGTATGGACGATTCTCAAAAAACTAGAGGTTGAGCTCCCATTTGACCCAGCAATACCACTGCTGGGAATATATCCCAGAAAAGCCAAAAAGTATAGTCGAAGTGACATATGCACTTATATGTTCACCGCTGCACTGTTTACAATAGCCAGAATCTGGAAAAAACCCGAGTGCCCTAGAACAGATGACTGGTTGAAGAAACTCTGGTACATCTATACAATGGAATACTATGCAGCTGTTAGAAAAAATGAGGTCATGACGTTTGCATATAAGTGGATCAACATGGAAAGTATCATGCTAAGTGAAATGAGTCAGAAAGAGAGAGACAGACATAGAAAGATTGCACTCATCTGTGGAATATAGAATAATAGACTATAAGACTAACGCCCAACAATAGTAGAAATAAGTACCAGGAGAATGTTTCCATGGCTTGGAGGCTGGTCTCTCATTCTGGGTAACTCAGGGAAGGGACCACCAAGTAAAATGTGGTTGGAGGTCATGTGGGGGAAGGGTGAGGCGGGTGGAATACAGACTAGAGACTGAACACAATGGCCACTCAACACCTCTATTGCAAACCACAACACCTAATCAGAGAGAGAGAACAAAAGGGAATTCCCTGCCATAGTGGCAGGGTGGGGTGGGGGGAGACGGGTCTGGGGAGGGGGGGAGGGATGTTAGGTTTACGGGTGGTGGAGAATGGGCACTGGTGAAGGGATGGGTTATTGAACTTTGTATGGGGGAAGCATGAGCACAAAGATGTATGGATCTGTAACTGTACCCTCACGATGACTCTCTAATTAAAAATAAACTAATAAAAAAAAAAAAGAATCCAGATGCCATTCATTGCAAGACTCCCACTATGGCCATCAGGGAATTTTTTTTTTTAACATAACAAAGCCTGATGACCAGATCCTGTGTAAATTGCAAGCAACTGGGGTGCAAGGATGAAGCCACATCATAATATTTGTTATCAAGGATGGTTTCAGATTCACAATATTTGTACCCCATTGTATCCCATAAATATTTGATTTATTTTTCAGTTCCTAATAATAGACAGTGTTTAAAACTGCAGGATTTAATAATTAGGTTTTTCTCTAACCACCACGCTCCAGGCTGCTTTCCGGATGCTCAGGCCGAGGCTCACACATGAGTGAAGCCCCACAGAACCAGCTAAAGCGGAACTTTGTGACCTTGGATTCCAGAGTTAACGAGACCTGGAAACAGAGATTCTCTGTCTGCTTCCCCAGTCTCTGGAGACCCAGGGATTACACCAAGACGACTCACCCTACCGGTGCCAGAAAAATACTGCATTGGCCGACCTCACCTACCTCCACTACCCAGTCAACCTCCACGCTCTAGGCTGCTTTCCAGACCACGCAGCCGCAAGACACTTAATACCCATTTTCCAATAATTACCGCACCATATTTGATGGGGTTCAAATAAAGTGTGAATCATGGGAACAATGATTCATGTAAGGGCAGTTAGAGACTGCCCTATAAGCCTCCATCCCTCAGTGACATATACAGCACAATTTCTTTATCTGCTTATCTGTTGTTCAACACGTGGGTTGTTTCCAGATCTTAGTTATTGTGAAGACTGTGTGATGAATATAGGTGTGTATATGTCCTTTTAAATAAATGTTTCTGTGTTCTTGGGGTAGATGTCTAAGAATGGAGTCACTTTCCTTTCCTTGTAACCTCATATGCTCACTGAAATATAATCATTGGTCAGAGCAGCAGGAGAAACAAAGACTTTTACTACTGTGTCAGAAGAATGTTGTGGTGGAAGGTGCTGATGCACGTTCTCATCTTTTTCCCAGGCTATTCTGAAATAGAAAGAGCAGCAGTTGAAGGTGAAGATGGGACTGTTAGGTGGTCCCAGGCAGGTTTGAATTGGTCAGGCAAGTGGGAAAGTGTGTGAGGTTGTTAAGTCTGAATGCAAGTCCAGAACTGTGTATCAGCAACTGAGCCAGGAGAATTTTATACAGTATATATAGGCTGTACTAATGGTTAACTTGAGATTAGGAGCCATAATTCCAAAGGAGAGCATTGATACAGCTGGATTGTTTTCCAGATGTGTTTATTCGGAAAATTCATAGGATGTCATACTTAACAAGTCAAATAGGTGCTACAGAGAAAGAGAGTGAGAGAGAGAGAGAAAGAAAGAGAGAGACAAACAAACAGACAAAAAAGAGACAGAGAGAGCGTATGTAGACAAGGATGTAGTAAAGTGACAGTAAGACATAGCAATGAACCAGAAGAACCCAGCTGATGGCAAGCAAACAAGAAATTAGGGGATGGTAAGAAACAATATGAGGGTCGAAGTTTAAAGCATCTTGCTAAGTAAGACTGAGCTGCAGGAAACCAGGGACTAGAAGATTCATTTCATTTAAATAAGAAGACAATATAGATAATTTGGGACCATATTTCAGGGAGCAGAAGAAATATTTGTATAGTTACGTGTCCCGGTTATCCTGTGTTCATCCCCTCTCATACTTTTGCTCAGTCTTCTGTTTAATGAAGAAGTGCCCACAGAGGCCTTGAAGGACAGTCCTGAGAGGCATCAGTAGAAGAATTTGCACTGCCACAGGGACCACAGTGCTGGGGCAGAGGATGACTCCACGGCAGCTAGCTGGGCCTGGGGCTTTCCTGCATCATTTCACTTTCCTCTCAGTAGTTGCCTACTCTGATCACATAATAGAAAACTGGGGTGGAGGGAAATTCTATCACATGTAAAATTCACCCAGCAAGGAATTCATGATCAGTGTTTGGACTTAGACTAGATTCAATTCTGGCGACTCTGGCTTCAGAGAATTTTATCGCTGCTTGAGCATCCTCATACCACTTGAAACCATCCCTGAATTCATTCCAGGTTGAATTTCTCCAAGTTGCAATGTCATTCATATTCTCAAGATCTGAGAGAGTAAGCTACTGTGGTTTTAAGTAGTGACTTCAGAGAATTGAACAGTGACACTGGTTTGTGATAGGAAAAAAAAAAGTGTTACTGGTACCCGCTTGAGCAAATCGATTAACAACAGGATGACAGTGTTACAGTGCTATGGTGCAGCAAAATGAATAAATGATTGGTTCTAGATTAGTTCCATAATGTTTTGGGCTATTTTGTCAGTTCATGAAATTAAGTCTTGGAAGCTTTTCTTTAGTTCTATATTTATAGTTAGTTTTTTGTCATACCTCATGGTGGCTCTTTCAGGGTCAGAAGAATGAGACCCATCATTGTTACTGTTTTTGGCATATCGAATATGCCACAGGGAGCCTCCAATGTGTCACCATTGGGAACGACAAGTAAAGAGAGGCTGCTAAAATCTCAGGGCCACGACAAATGGAGATGTTACTGGCACCCGCTTGAGCAAATCGATGAACAACGGGATGACAGTGATACAGTGATACCTCATGGTACTTGGGGTTTTCCTCCTAGTTCTGCACTCAGGAATCACTCCTGGTGGTGCTCAGAGAACCATATGGGATGTCGGGAACTGAATCCCAGTTGGCCATGTGCAAAGCAAATAAATATCCTACCTTCTGTACTATTGTTCTGCCCTCATGGGGAGCTTTTGTTTAGAGCAGAGATTTTATTTATTTTTTTATGATGATGATGATTTTAAAAAAATTTTTATTAGTAAATCACTGTCGGGTACAGTTACAAACTTATAAACTTTCATGTTTGTATTTGGTTTACATCCTTCCACCAGTGCCCATTCTCCTCCACCAATGTTCCCATTATCTCTCCCACCACCCCCACCCCAACCACCACCACCCCACCCTGCCTATGTGGAAGGGCATTCCCTTTTGTTCTCTCTCCTGTTGGATGTTGTAATTTGCAATAGAGGTATTGAGTGGCCATCATGTTTGGTCTATAGTCCACTTTTGGTACACGGCTTTCAACCCGAGTGGGTCCTCCCAACATTCTCTACTAGGTGTTCCCTTCTCTGTCTCTGCTGCCTTTTCCCCCAGCATGTGATTTTAAATCTGTCATAAGAGCAGAGATTTTAAATCTGTCATAAGAGAACTTGACACCAGGAACTGGAGAGGGATCAGGGGAAGAGTCTTTACATTGTGGTTTCTGTCTTCTGAGCTAATGATGGAGATCATGGGACTGAAGACCCTTGACTCCCTTAGTGTGCATGCAAGCCCAAGCCTGAATGGGTTTTCTAGTTTGCTGGCCTACAGGCAGATTTGGTGTTAGCATGTTCTCCTTCAGTCCTTAACGAATAAAGATGAAGTTGTCACAATGCTGACACAAACGCATATCTCAAGTTGAGGTTTCTAGAGAGTTAGAAGAGCTGGAGGGTGCACAGAAAATCAGAGTTCTCAGCAGCTGCTGTCCTCTGTGGCTCTCTTTCTGGTGGGCACAGCACTAAATATGCTGGCAAATGTTTCCTTGCCTCGTGGTAACTAGCATGCTGACCACAGCTACTGAAAGTCAGATACAATGTGGCTTAGGATTTTAAAAAAGTATTTCTGGGTCAGTGTGGAACATTGCCTTAGCTTTGTTGGTTTTAGAGATGACCACATATGAAGATGATTTCCTTAACCCCCACTGTAACAGGATATCTTGAAAGAAAAGATTCATGTTTTTGTTTTTTGTCTTTTGTTCTCCTTATCTTCATTCTTATTTTCCTAAAAATCAGCATCTCTTCCTCCCTTCCTTTGTTGACATTATTCACTGATGCTATTCATAATATATAGACTAGTACAGTGGCTTCCAGTGTAGCATTTAGATTTCTATATTTTCAAGTCATTTTTGATCATACCCAGTGATGCTCAGGGATCACTCCTGGCTCTGTCCTTAGATTTCAATCTTGGTTGGCTCGGGACCATATGGGGTGCTTGAGATTGGACCTGGGTTGTATGTGAACAATGCAAGTGCCCTAATCAGTGTACTACCTCTCTGGCCCCATAGATTTCCATATTTTTTGTGCTATCACTGTAACATACCAATGATATTACCTTTGCTCATTACTTCATCTTTTAGGGCACATTTTCTCATCAGTAAAAGAGGATACAGATAGCAGTTCTTTTTCTGGTGTTGATGTGGAGGTTAAGCAAAAAAATGCCTATAAAATACTTTTAAGTGTCAGCTATAGAATATGCAGGCACTAAATGTTAGTGAAAATGATTGCCTTCAAGTTGCGTAGACTATATAGGGAGTGGGTTGTACAGACTCATATTAATAAGCACTTGTTTTGTGCATACCATTATACTGGTACTTCGGGATTGTGCAGCAGAAATGTACAGAAAGTCTAGACTCTGGTGTCAGATTACCTGTTCCCACAGGTTTGGGTCACCATTTGATGCCTGACTTAATCATCCAGGAGGCTTGCCCAGAGATTCCAGAGCTATTTCTAGATTGCCGTCCTCTCTTGCTTTATTGCCCAAACAAGGAACATCACTTCAATGAAGCGAGTTCCTAGATTAGTAGCAAATTAGAGTTCTGGGAAAACACTTTATATATTTTATATACCCAAAGCCAAAAAGCTTCCAAATGACCTGGGGAGAAAGCAATGTGGTCTTCAGGAAAAAAGAAAAACAACTGTTTGTTCTATTATTATAAACAAGGAATCTAGTTGGATAAATTTTCCCCCAAAGTGCCTGAGCCTCTTTTATAGCTCAATTTGGTCCTTAGACTCAGCAGCACAGTTTCTCCTGGGAAAGAAATTTGAAAGGAAAGTTACATTTGCTCAAATATAAATGCTGTTCTAACTCCAGCACTTCGTGAGGCCCAAGACTCTGAAGAATGTATAGCACATTAACTGTGCAGTGTGCAAGGGCTAAGATGATTTAGGAAGCTTAATTCCAAATACAAGTGTCTCATTAACTGTATTGCTTACTACTTGCAAACTCACTAGCTCATTGCTTTGCTTTCATCTACAATTCTGACCAGAGGCATCCTTGTTGATTAAAGAAGCATGTCTACCTTTGACAATATTGATTTAATATTTGAAAAAAGTCTAAATGAAGATGACAGTGATACAGTGAAAAGATAAGGTAAATAAAACTTTACCTTATCTTGAAACCTTTTATCACATGAATTCTGTATAGTTAAAGAAAGAATATTGTATCTGATATACAGGGAAGAAAATAGTCTTTTGATAAGCCATGAAGATCATACTTGCCAAGTGTTGTTTTAGGGTCAAAAAAAAAACCCATAGGAACTATGTTAAAAAGTAGTACTTTATTCAAATTATGGTGTACAAAAATCTTAAGCTTTATGAATTCTGTACTATATTTTTTGTATCAAAATTAAACAGAGTTAAATTTTGTAACTTGATAAATTTGTTTCTCAGATTTTCTTTTTTAAATTTAGATCAGCCTTCTTAGCCTTATAAAAATTCCGTGGCTTGAGGCCAGAGAGATAGTACAGTGGTTAGGGTGTTTGCCTTGCAGAATGCAGCCAACTCAGGTTTGATACCAGCATCTCATATGGTTCTCTGAAAAATGAGAAGCTTATTTTTCTATATTTGTACAAATTTTCATTTTTTCAGTTATATGTAGAAATTTCTGTTGTTCTGTATCCTCTGTATCTGGCATTGTCATTTGTTTTTTCTTTAGTTTTTTTTAACTCAGATTATAATGATATCTCATTGTGATTTTAATTTATTTTTTTAATGGCAAGTGGCATCGAATATTTTTCCTATGTTTGTTTACCTTCTGTATCTTTTCTTTGTGACCAATTTGTTCATTGCATTATTTGTGTCTCTATTGTTGGGTTTTGAGTGTTTTTTATATTTATATTCTAGATGCAAGATATGAAAATGGCAAATATGTCCCTCCTACTCAGTAGCTGTTTTTTTCTTATTCTACTTAGTTTCTTTATGGAGAAAAGGAATTTAATTTTGCTAAATTCCAATGTATTGGATTTACTCCCCTCTCTCATGGATCATGCTTTTGGTATTTTGTGAAAATTGTGCACAGTGGTCTGGAAAGAAAGTACAATGGGTAAGGTGCTTGCCTTGCATATGGCCAACTTGGGCTCAATCCCTGGCACCACACACGGTGCCTGAGAACTGCCAGAAGTGATCAGAATAAAGGAAGTAGTAAGCTCTGAGTACTTGCCAAATAACAAAATGAAATAGAAGGATTTTAAAAAATAGTATTTGCAAACCCTTCAGATAACTGTTGAACTCTTTTGTGGGAACTTGAGTGACACTTGGGTATATTTATGGCTTACTCCTGGCTCTGTGCTCAGAGATATGAATGAAGTAGATCAAACCAATAAGCCGTATGCAAGGCAAATGCCTTAAATCCTGTTCTATCCTCTAACCCAAGTCTTTGGGTCCTTTAATTGAAATATATATATAATTTTATATAAAATGATATAATCTTATTGATCATACAGGTTTTGTATAATTTTAAATTGTTTTTTATTTTTGGGTCACACCTAGAGGTGCTCAGAGTTACTCCTGGCTCTGTGTTCAGGAATCACTCACTTCTGGTGGGCTTGGGGGATCATATGTGCTGTAGGGATCAAACCCAGGTTGGCCACATGCAAGGTAAGCACCCTATCCACTGTATTATTGCTCTGGCCCTGAGTTCTGTATACTTTAGAAAAAAACGTGATGCTGTGATGCTGTCAATCTCTCATAGATTCATTTGTACTTAGTTTGATATTTGAATTTCAAATCAAGGACACTCGCTGTTCTAATCATGAGTACTCTCCACTTGTTTTCATTCTGTCTCTTTGCATCAGCTTGGATACTTTTTTCTTTTTCTTTTTTTTTGGTTTCTTTCTTTCTTTCTTCCTTTCTTTCTTTCTTTCTTTCTTTCTTTCTTTCTTTCTTTCTTTCTTTCTTTCTTTCTTTCTTTCTTTCTTTCTTTCTTTCTTTTTTTGCTTTTTGAATCATCACACTCAGCGATGCACAGGGGTTACTCCTGGCTTGTGCACTCAGGAATTACTTCTCGTGGTGCTCAGGGGACCATATGGGATGCTGGAAATCGAACCCGGGTGGGTCGTGTGCAAGGCAAATGCCCTCCTCTCTGTGCTATCACTCCAGCCCTTCATCTAGGATTCTTTCATGGCTACATATTCAGTCTCTGTTTCTGTTTCTTGGCCACACCCAGTGGTGTCCAAGATTGAATCTTATCTCTGAACAGTGATCACTCCTTGCAAGCTCAAGAAACTATATTAGAAGTGGGGGATTGAACCCTGGTTGGTTGCATGCAAGGCAAGCACCCTACCAGCTGTGTTATCACTCAGCCCTGAGACTCTGACCTGACTTAAGCATCTAAGAGTTCACAGCATCAATGATGAACAATGATATGAAACAGGCAGGATGGTTGCTGATTTTAGCCATTTCAAAAAACATAACTATATCTTACAGCAGGAGGTTGGTCATGTTCTGTTTGTGGTATGGTCAGGTCATAGTAGTTTTCTTTAAATTACTCTTACTATTTTTAGACATTTAGCCACTGATACAATATCCAAATTTCAGACTAGAATGTGGCAAATTTCTTTTGTGGCCAACCACAAAAGAATGTGGTACTGTACCATCCAAGCTATGTAGGAATGGCTGTAAAATGGGGCACTGAAATCAGTGTGTCATCAAAATAGACTTTCTTAACTGAATTAGGCAGAAAAAAATCCCTACCAATTTTTAATTCATTTCAGTATCCATTGACCAAGAACGTGCTGCTCTCTAGGTAGGGTATAAATACTATAGAATTTGGGTGAACTCTGAAAGTGCCTCCAACATTAATTTGGTGAGGGAAATATGACTTTTCCTAGGAAGGTTAATCTGGGCTTCATAAAATGATGACATCAATGAAGGATATGTAAGGGGGGAAGGTTTAGTAAGGGGTTTTAAAAGGCAGAAAAAAAAGAAAAAGTTATGTCCAGGGTGAATAGTTTGCTATAGCATAGGAAAAAGATTCGGGGGGAAGGAAGAAGGAGTAAGAGGGCAGAGTCAATTGTAAGGGGCCTGTGTTTAAGTTTCACTCAGTCATCAAGATTCTGGCTGGAGCAATAGCACAGTGGGTAGGGCGTTTACCTTGCACATGGCCAACCCGGGTTCAATTCCTCCATCCCTCTCAGGGAGCCCAGCAAGCTATTGAGAGTATCCCGCCCACATCTGGCATTCGATATGTATGTATTCGATATGCTTAAAACAGTAACAAGTCTCACGATGGAGACGTTACTGGTGCCTGCTTGAGCAAATCGATAAACAACGGGATGACAGTGATACAGTGATACATCAAGATTCAGCAAAGCCCCAAACTGACTTTTGCAAGAGAAATGCATAGAATGAAGTAACAGAGAAATTGCTCTCCAAGAAGGAAGCTGAATTTTCAAATGTGTTCTCCTAGAGATGGGATCTGATGCTATTGTTTTGGTAATGTCTTCATGTCAAAAGAAATATGGAACATTATAGACCTACAAAATAGGTGCAACTTCAGATACTGCCCATGAGTATCTATGTCTTTTGTTTCAGAAAGAGAAGCTGAAATCCAGAAGGGTGCACAAGTTCATCGAAAGTCACTATAAAAATGATCCAAGACCTTTGCCCTGGTCATAGCTCTCAGGTGCATGGGTCATTCCCAGGGTCAGAATGGGGTATCTTGGACTCTCTGTCTTGAGGCCCAGTCTCCAGCTTTTCAGAAAACCCCAAAGAAGGCTCTGGAAAACATTCTTTCTCTTTGATAAATCAGCCAGATGGAGATGGACATATATAGAACGACCTGGGATATACAGACATGTAGCATTTGATATTTACTAGGAACCCATTATGAATTTCCTGAAACTGATGAATACTGAATACTGAACCCCAGGGCAATGGAAAGTTCTAAGAAGGCCTGTCATAAAGGCCATTGTTCAGCTCTGTAGGACCCAGGCTATTTGTACTTGTTTGTCTGCAAGTGCAATCTGTGTAAAACTTATTCACATACAGGCCTGCCAGGTGATCTGACAAAGCCCATAGCTAACTCGGAGTCAGTGCATCTAAAAAGCTGAAATCCTGGGTGATCACTCCTCCCACTGGGCTCTCAAGGCAGCAGAAGCCATGGCTCCACCTCCAGGCTCTGACATCTAGCTCACAGCCAGGATCTAACACCCAACAGAACAGGTGTCTCCAAAATGCAAAGCAAGTATCTTATCTGTTTGGGGCTTTTCTGTTTTCATTTGTACTTTGTTTTGGTGAAATGAAATGCACACTAAAATGGAGCATGTATGAATGCATCCATCAGCACATAGGTTTAGAGTTATCTAAGATGTAGAAAATTGCAGCGACTACATGTGAATTTCAGGCAGGCAGCAGGCTCTGCCTGCAAACCTATTGAATACAAAATATGAAATATCAAGCAAAAGGTAACTATAGAATCTGATATCTTTCAAGTCTACCATGTCTCCCTAGTTTGGACTCAAGCTGTCCTGCCGTCCTTGGCAGATCTCTCCTGTGCATTCTACCCTGGCAGAAGCATCTCTCAGGTGGGTTCCTGGATGAAGTTTCCTGCCAGCTTGCTTCCTGGCCCACTGCCTGCTTCGTGCAGTGCAGTTGTTGGAGCTCTTCCCAGACATCACCCAAGGGGCGTCTGAAAGACTCTCTTCTAATGGAGCCACTGCCAGCTTGTTCTGGGGAATAAATGGCAGCTCAATGGCCTTTTCTTCCTGTGTCTGTTTGATTGAGTATACGCCAGGCACTATGCTAGCTGGTGCCTGCAAAGACGGATAAAACCTCACTCTTGCTTTAAGAATTGCAGATCTATGGGGAAGTAAGTCGCATGCACAGATCATTGAAACCATATGGAAAAGACCAGAAGAATTCATAACATGTTAACGACACTGGACTGAACCCTGGAGTTGTAGAAGAGTAACTGTGGAAGCAAGAACACCTGGTTCTGATGCACTGCTCTCTGTGGATAACAGGCCCAACATTTGGTCTGTGAGAGTGAGAGTGACTCTGGCTTCCTGAAAGAGAAATGCAAGTCAGGTTTGAATTTGCTGTTCCCTGTCTTCACTGTCACAGGCCCCTACCCTAGTAAGGGCAACGTTCTCTCCCCAGAGGTCTGGTGTTCTTTCAAGCCCTAGAGCGAGGCAGAACCCTGGTTTCAAAGGATCACATCTAGCGCTGTCTCACGGGCTGCCTCAGCTCGCCTCGTGGTTATCTGTTCATTCCCTTGGGCCACTGTGACAAAAACATTCACATCTAAAATCCCATTGTTTCTTTGAGGAAGATGAGCCAACATCCAGTGTAAGTGCAGTATGAATTTCAGTTGTTTATTGTTCTCTAAATCTTAAAAAAAAGTTACTAGAATAGTGTTTAGGGTATAATTATAAAATAATGATTTTTTTAAAAAGATATCAAAGGATATGCAAATAATTGCCACTCCTTTGTCCAGATAGCTAGCTAGGCTGGACGGATGCAACACAACAAGGATGCTATCACAGCTTTCTATAAAGCTCACAGAAAAGTAATTCTGGTATATTTTCATTTAATTAAACAATCTTATGTAGTTTGATTATCCACCTTATTTCTTTGACTTTGACTCCTAGTGACTTTGGATTTTTTTAATTTTTTCTAAAAATAAAGACTGATCTTAACAGATGGAGCGATAATGTCACTTGTCTACTTAACATTCATTTGAAGCTGGCTTTCCGTTGTTCTTTAGATAAAGGTTAAAATCCTTCACACTCAATGGAAGATTGCATTATTTTACCACTTAGTTTCTGCTCCTCCATCTCTTTAACTTGAGGTTCAATGAAATGTCAGTAGAAGGAATCTATACCAGCATCAGAGAGATGCTTTGAAAACTCCGTGGCAGCTCATCAATATTCTTTTCCCTCTGCCCTAAGTCCTGTGTGTCCCAGTTAACCATTCTTCCTTTAGCTCTGGTCCAGGAGTTTGGACATGGAACAGAGACTTAGTCATCTTCTTATGAACATGTGACACGAACAGAAATAGTCTTTTGTTATTGTGAGTCACTGACATTTTGGGGACATTTGTTATCACAGTATAATGTGGTCTATAGAGACATTTGTTATCATAGTATAATGTGGCCTTGGGAACATTTGTTAATACAGCACAATATAGCCTATGCTGAAATAAGTCTAGAAGGTTCTGCATGATCTGTTGCCCACAATTCTTTACCAGCACTTCTCTTACATTGTTATTTCCACCCTGTTCTATGTGCCACCTATTCTGGCCATTTGTTGAAAATACCAAATCCCTTTCTGTTTGAGGGTCTTTTATAAGTGAGGTTCATTCTGCCTGAAATCTGAGTTTTTCCCTTTGCTTCATTGTCTCACGTCTTCAATGTCCTTTATCAGAAAAATTTTATTCATTCTTTAGATCTCAGGAAAGTTGTTTCTACCTTCTCCAGGAAAAAAAAAACATTGAAAACAGTTACTATAACTGTATTCCATATGTTCAAAAACTAATTAGTAACATGGAAGTTATCTTTGTGTGGGAAGATTCACATAGAACTTCTGGAATGTAAGCTATAATGTATAAAATTAAAAATAGAGTGGCCAGCAGTAGCAATAGATTATCTATTACAAAGGAAAAGGTTATTGAACATCAGCATGAAAATGGATGAATTAAACACCATCAGCTAAAACCAGCAAAGCATACATTTTTTTCCAAGGGCACACAAAACAAGGTAGGCCATATTTAAACCTTCATAACCCTCTCTTAAGTTTACCCTAGCCTAGGCCTAAAATGACCAATTAACCCAATTAACTTCCATTTTTAACTTTGAAAACAGCCAAACCTAAAATGTAAAAATCACACAAACCTCACCCTAACTCTAATGCTAATCTTAACCATAACCCTAGACTAACCTTTTATGAGTTAGGTCTAAACCTACCATTTAGCCTAAATCAAACAATCAATGCATACTTTCTCTTTCTACATTGAACATAATCAAATATAAATCTTAATACTCAAACAAACCCTAAACTTAACATTAACACTAACCCTAACCCTATCACAACATTACTCTAGCCAAGGTGTACACTTATTAGTTAGCTTAAGCCACGGCAAGTTAATAAATTTAAAATAATTCAAGTCATTCAAGAAGTGCATTCTGAAAAACTCAAAGACCAAAGAAGAAATTTAAAAAAAAGGGAACTGGAAGCTATTATAAACTGAATAAACATGAGTGAATACACAGTATATTGGGTTTTGTGGAGTGCCACGGAAAATACTGGTTTAAAGTGATGTGTAGGTTGAAAGACAAATGCCTTGGATCAATGACTTCAGTTTGATTTTAAGAAATAATAATAAAAAAGAACAAATGAGAACTAAAATAAGCAAAAGAAAATCATAAAAGTAAGGGGAAAACCAAGGAAGCAAATAAAAAAGTTGAGAAATAAATAGTCAAATGTTGACCTTGTAAAAAAAAGTCAAATTGAAAAAATTCTGCAGGTATGACCAGGATAAAGAGAAAGATAAATTGTAATTACCAGGAGCAAAAGAGGTCGCATCGTTATATGCTCTACACATAATAAAAGCACAGTAAGATACTCTAATGAGAAATTTTATATCAATGTATTTAAAAACAGAAAAAGTAAATTTTAGAAACATTTAAAGCAAACTTAGAATAGAAAATTCTTTTATCCTGATAAAGAGCAGTAAGGAAAAATATAAAAATAAAGTCAAGCTTAATGTTGAAAAGAATAAATTCCCACAAGATCAACCACAAGAAAAGTACTGCTAACTCTCTCCATTTCTGTTTGAAATTACGTTGAAGATTCTGGAGAGTACAATTAAAAAAGAATGTTTTTGAAAATCATCTCAATGGGAAAATTTGAGTTCACACTTTTATTTTCAATCAAAATGAGCCTCTGGATTAAATACCAAAAATGCTGACTAAAAAATGTTGAAATGTACACAATTTCAACAATATCATGGGATATGACATTAATATACAAAAATAAATTGTTTTTATACCAACAATTAAATATTGGAAATTCAAATGTAAAGTGCCATTTAAATAGCATAGTGATATGAAATTCTTGCAGATAAATCTGAAAAGGATACAATGAAAAATGCAAAGCATTTCAAAGTGTAATAAAAGATTTAAATAAACAGTACCTTATTTATGGGTGAGAAGACCAAATATTGTTAAAAAAAACAATAGTCCCCTAAACTATCATTTGAGTCAATGTAATCATCATTAAAATAACAATAGATAGGCTTCCCGTCGCCTGGACTCCCCGAGACCTTCCAGCCGCCCCAGCCCGTGTCCTCTGTGCCCCGGCTCCTCCCCGGGCCCCCTAACTGCGGCCCTCCCTCGCAGCTCTCAGTTAATAAGGGAAGCTTAGCACGATCAGAAAACCTTCTTTCCACAAGAAGAAAAAGGAACAAATAACTACAGAGCTCCAACTCTATACTTCCGTGACAATATGAAGAAGCAGCGAAAATCCCCTCCACCAAGAGAGGGAGAAGAAAAAATTCCAGAAACATCAATGGGGGCTACTCACATCTATGACCTCTCAGATAAACAATTTAGAGAGGAGATCTGGAGGAGAGTCGACCTACTCCAAGCAACCATGGAACAGACATCCAATAAACTAAGGGAGGAGATGAATGAAGCGCTGGAACGGTCTACCAAGAAAATACAGGAAGAAATGAGAGCAGAAATGAGAGCAGAAATTTCAAACCTTCGAACGGAAGTTTCACAAATAAAGGAATCTGTAGATGAAATAAAAATCTCACTAGATGCCCTCAACAGTAGAATGACTACAGCTGAAGAAAGAATCAGCGACCTGGAAGATGAGCTGCAGAAAGCTTATAGACAACAACAAATCATGGCCAAAGACCTCAAAATGGCTATAGAGCGAATCAGAGCCCTGGGGGATGACTTCAAGAGGAACAACATAAGAATCATTGGACTACCAGAACCGCAGGGAAGCAACCCCAATGAAAAAAACACAGTCAAAGATATCATTGCTAAGAAATTCCCAGAGCTGGACAAGGCAGGCATCCAGATACAAGGAGTCCGAAGAGTACCAGCAAAAAGAGACCCGAATAAAAAGACTCCAAGGCATATCATAGTCAGAATGACGGATGCTATGGATAGAGACACAATTCTGCAAGCAGCAAGGTCAAAGAAGGAAATTACATACAAAGGAGCACCCCTCAGATTTACAGCAGACCTGTCAGAGGAAACCCTCCGAGCCTGAAGACAATGGTGGGACATAGTGAAAAGACTCAACGAAATGAATGCCTCACCAAGAATACTTTATCCGGCTAAACTCTCACTCAAACTCGAAGGAACCATACACTACTTCTCGGATAAACAACAGCTCAGGTCCTTCATAGACTCAAAACCAAACTTGAAAGAAGGTCTAAAGGGGCTACTGTAAGACAAGGTGGAGCCAAATAAAAACAACAAATACCACAGAAATATGACACAAAATCCTATCACAATAATCTCTCTCAATGTCAACGGCCTAAATGCACCCATAAAGAGACACAGAGTGGCAAAATGGATCCAGAAATTAAACCCATCATTCTGCTGCCTGCAAGAAACACACCTGAACAAACAGAGTAAACATAGACTCAAAGTCAAAGGATGGAAAACAATCCTGCAAGCAAACAACCCCCGTAAAAAAGCTGGAGTGGCCATCCTAATATCCGACAACATAGATTTCAGGTTGAAAAAGATTAAAAGGGACAGCGAAGGTCATTTTCTGTTTATCAAGGGATATGTTCAACAGGAAGAAATCACACTCTTAAACATATATGCACCTAATGAGCGACCAGCTAAATATTTAAAACAACTCCTAGCAGACTTCAAAGAGGACATCACTAACAGCACAATAGTAGTCGGAGACTTCAATATGGCCTTATCGCCTCTAGATAGATCGACAAGAACAAAACTCAACAAGGAAACACTGACTCTGAAAGAAGAAATTGAAGAGAGAGGCCTAATAGACCTATACAGGGCCTTACACCCCCAAAAGAAAGAATACACATTCTTTTCCAGTGCACACGGAACATTTTCTAAAATAGACCATGTACTGGGCCCCAGAACATACCTCAATAGAATCGGAAAAATAGAAATTGTATCAACCATCTTTTCAGACCACGATGCGCTGAAGATAGAAGCTAACCACTCACTGACACGGAGAATCAAGTCAAACACTTGGAAATTAAACAATTCAATGTTGAATAATGAGTGGGTCAGGAAGGAAATCAAGGAAGAAATCAAAAAATACTTAGAAACAAATGAGAATGAAGACACGAGCTGCCAAAACCTATGGGACGCAGCTAAAGCCGTGCTAAGGGGAAAATTTATAGCTCTCCAAGCATTCCTCAGGAAGGAAGAAAGGGCCCACATAGACAGCCGGACTTCACGACTCAAGACCTTAGAAAAGGACCAGAAAAGGGAACCCAAACCAGATCGAAGGAAAGAAATAATAAAAATTAGAGCAGAAATTAATGACATGGAAACCAAAAAGACAATCCGAAAGATCAATGAAACAAAGAGCTGGTTCTTCGAGAAAATAAACAAGATTGATAAACCGCTAGCAAGACTCACAAAGAAAGAAAGAGAAAGAACCCTAATAAATCGAATCAGAAATGAAAAGGGGGACATCATAACAGAAACCAGTGAGATTCAAAAGATCATTAGAGACTACTTCGAAAGTCTATATGCCACAAAGCAGGAGAACCTAAAAGAAATGGATGGATTCCTCGATTCTTACAATCTCCCAAGACTGAACAAAGAAGACTTGGAATACCTGAATAGACCCATCAATGTTAAGGAAATTGAAGCTGTGATCAAAAACCTCCCCAAAAACAAAAGCCCAGGCCCAGATGGTTTCACTGGCGAATTCTTCCAAACATTTAAAGAAGACCTGCTGCCTGTTTTCCTCAAACTTTTCCAGGAAATTGAAAAAACAGGAAATCTCCCAAACAGTTTCTATGAAGCACACATCTCCCTAATGCCAAAAGCAAACAAAGACACCACTAAGAAAGAAAATTACAGACCAATATCCCTGATGAACACCGATGCGAAGATCCTCAACAAAATACTGGCAAATAGGATCCAACAACTCATCAAAAAGATCATACATCACGACCAAGTGGGATTCATCCCGGGGATGCAAGGATGGTTTAACATTCGGAAATCAATCAACATAATCCAGCATATCAACAAAAGTAAAGATAAAAACCATATGATCATATCAATAGATGCAGAGAAAGCATTTGACAAGATCCAACATCCTTTCATGATGAAAACCCTCGTCAAAATGGGGTTTGGAGGAACTTTCCTCAAGATAGTCGAAGCCATCTATCACAAGCCTACGGCAAGCATTATCCTCAACGGGGAAAAACTAAGGGCCTTTCCTCTGAGATCAGGCACAAGACAAGGATGCCCACTCTCACCACTCCTCTTCAATATAGTACTGGAAGTACTTGCGATAGCTATTAGACAAGAAAAAGAGATTAAGGGCATCCAGATAGGAAAGGAAGAAATCAAACTCTCACTATTTGCAGACGATATGATACTATATCTAGAGAAGCCTAAAACCTCTACTAAGAAACTCTTAGAAACAATAGACTTATACAGTAAAGTTGCAGGCTACAAAATCAATACCCAAAAATCCATGGCCTTCATATATGCAAACAATGAGGCAGAGAAAAGGGACATAAAAAAAAGCAATCCCATTCACAATCGTGCCCCAGAAAATCAAGTACCTCGGAATCAGCTTAACCAAGGAAGTAAAAGACCTCTACAAAGAAAACTACAAAACACTACTCCATGAAATCAAAGAGGACATGAGGAAATGGAAACATATACCCTGCTCGTGGATAGGGAGAATCAATGTTGTCAAAATGGCAATACTCTCCAAAGCATTATACAGATTCAACGCGATCCCTATAAGTATACCCATGACATTCTTCAAAGAAATGGATCAAGCAATCCTAAAATTCATATGGAACAACAGATGTCCAAGGATAGCTAAAACAATTCTTGGGAAAAAGTCGATGGGAGGTATCACCCTCCCCAACCTCAATCTTTACTACAAAGCAGTAACAATTAAAACAGCATGGTACTGGAACAAAGGCAGAGCCGTAGACCAATGGAACAGGGTGGAATACCCTTACACGCAACCCCAAATGTATGATCATCTAATCTTTGATAAGGGAGCAAGAGATGTGAAGTGGAGCAAGGAAAGCCTCTTTAACAAATGGTGCTGGCACAACTGGACAACCACATGCAAAAACATGGGTTTAGACCTTGACCTGACACCATGCACAAAAGTCAGATCAAAATGGATTAAAGACCTCAACATCAGACCACAAACCATAAGGTACATTGAAGACAAGGTCGGCGAAACCCTCCAGGATATTGAAGATAAAGGTATCTTCAAAGATGACACGGAACTAAGCAACCTAGTAAAAACAGAGATCAACAAATGGGACTACATTAAACTAAAAAGCTTCTGCACCGCAAGAGATACATTGACCAGAATCCAAAGACTATCCACAGAATGGGAAAGGATATTTACACAATACCCATCAGATAAGGGGTTGATATCAATGGTATATAAAGCACTGGTTGAACTCTACAAGAAGAAAACATCCAACCCCATCAAAAAATGGGGCGAAGAAATGAACAGAAACTTTACCAAGGAAGAAATACGAATGGCCAAAAGGCACATGAAAAAGTGCTCTGCATCACTAATCATCAGAGAGATGCAGATCAAAACAACCATGAGATACCACCTCACACCACAGAGACTAGCACACATCCAAAAGAACAAAAGCAACCGCTGTTGGAGAGGATGTGGGGAGAAAGGGACCCTTCTTCACTGCTGGTGGGAATGCCGACTGGTTCAGCCCTTCTGGAAAACAATTTGGACGACTCTCAAAAAATTAGATATTGAATTCCCATTTGACCCAGCAATACCACTGCTGGGAATATATCCCAGTGAGGCAAAAAAGTATAATCAAAACAACATCTGCACATGTATGTTCATCGCAGCACTGTTTACAATAGCCAGAATCTGGAAAAAACCCGAATGCCCCACAACGGATGACTGGTTGAGGAAACTTTGGTACATCTATACAATGGAATACTATGCAGCTGTTAGAAAAAAGGAGGTCAAGAATTTTGTAGTTAAGTGGATGGGCATGAAAAGTTTCATGCTGAGTGAAATGAGTCAGAAAGAGAGAGACAGACATAGAAAGATTGCACTCATCTATGGTATATAGAATAACAGAGTGGGAGACTAACACCCAAGAACTGTAGAAATAAGTACCAGGAGGTTGACTCCATGGCTTCGAGGCTGGCCTCACGTTCCGGGGAAAGGTCAACTCAGAGAAGCGATCACCAACTACATTGTAGTCGAAGGCCATGTGGGGGAAGGGAGTTAGGGGCTGAATGAGGGCTAGAGACTGAGCACAGCGGCCACTCAACACCTTTATTGCAAACCACAACAGCTAATTAGAGAGAGAAAACAGAAGGGAATGCCTTGCCACAGTGGCAGGGTGGGGTGGGGGGGAGATGGGATTGGGGAGGGTGGGAGGGACGCTGGGTTTACGGGTGGTGGAGAATGGGCACTGGTGAAGGGATGGGTTCCCGAACTTTGTATGAGGGAAGTATAAGCACAAATGTGTATAAATCTGTAACTGTACCCTCACGGTGATTCTCTAATTAAAAATAAATAAATTAATTAAAAAAAAAGAAAAAAAAATAACAATAGATAGGTACAGTCCAATTTGAAAATCATGTGCAATGCAAATAACCTCGAATAGATAAAGAAACTTTGGGGAGAATGTTGCAGTACTTAGACTACCCCAATTTAAGACTTATAAGATAATAATAACTAAAATAGTGTAATATTGACATAAATCTTGATTGATAAGGCAGAATACAGTGTTCAGAAAGTGGTCTGCATGTGTTTGAATAAGTGATTTTTAATATGGATTCCAAGATAATTCAGTAGAGAAAGCATTGCTTTTGAAAAATATTTCTGAGACAATTGGATAGCCATCAACATAGGAAAAATATTTAACTTTAATACATAACTCACACCAAAAATTAACTTAAAATATACAAAAAGCAGAAAACAAAAGAATTTCATTTACAATGGTATCCAAAAGAATTAAAGTAATTGGAAAATATTGAGTGAGGAGAAAGTTTTGTACACCGAAAACTACAAAACATTTCTGAAAGTATTAAAGATCTAAATAAATGAGGAGATAGCTTACTTCCATGTATTGGAAAACTGTTATTATGATGGCAATATTACCTAAAATAACCCACAGTTCAAAAAAATCTCTATAAAAGTACCAGAAACCTTTTTAAAAAATAATCAAGCTAATTCTTAAACTTATGTGGATTTTAAAAGGGTGATTCATTTTCAGCAGGTTTGTCTAAATAGCCAAAACAATATTGAAAAAGAGCAAGTTGGCACAGTATTTTATGATTTCTAAACCTATCTTAAAGTTATAATCATAAAAACAAGGTAGGTTTTGGTATAATAATAGACAGATAAATTAAAAGAATTGAATTGAGAACCCAGAAGCAGACCCATATATCTGTGTCAAATTGACTTTTGACAAGGGTTTTATATCATTCCATAAATCTCCATTCCATTGCCATACTACTTCAATAGTATCTTCAATAATACTGGTAGTGGTGAATAGCTAAAGCAATTCTTGGGGAAAAGAATATGGGAGGCAACACATTCCCCAACCTCAAACTCTACCACAGAGCTGTAATAATTAAAACAGCATAGTATTGGAACAAATGAAGAGCTGTAGACCAATGGAACAGGGTTGAATATTTTTACACACAGCCTCAAATATATGATCATTTAATCTTTGATAAGGGAGCAAGAAATGTGAAGTGAGCAAGGAAATCCTCTTTAACAAATGGTGCTGGCAAAACTGGAGAGCTACATGCAAAAAAATGTGCTCAGAACTCTACACAAAAGTCAGATCAAAGTGGACTAAAGACCTCAACATCAGACCAGAATCCATAAGGTACATTGAAGAAAAGGTCAGCAAAACCCTCCATGACATTGAAGCTAAAGGTATCTTCAAAGATGATATGCCACTGACTAAGCAAGTAGAAACAAATAAATAAACAGGACTATCTTAAAATAAGAAGCTTCTGTACCTCAAAAGAAGCAGTGACCAGAATACAAAGATAGTCTACAGAATGGAAAAGGATATTCACCCAATACCCACCTGATAAGGGGTTAATATCAAGGATATACAAAGCACTGGTTGAACTCTACAAGAAGAAAACATCCAATCCCATCAAAAAATGAGGCAATGTTGAGGAAGATCTTGGGATGGGGTGCATTACCAGAGCGATCTCCGACCAGACAAGTCCCGGAGTGGCTGCACACGAATGGCTCCTCTAGTCCTAAAAGACCATGATCCCAGAGGCCTACTAACTAATTTCGGCACCCAGTGGCTTCTTACAGAAGTGCCTCTAGATTGTGAACTGAGCTGCGACCCCATGCCGCCCTCAGAGGGGAAAGGTTTTCTCTCTCAGCTTTTCCTTTTTGTGGTGGTGGCGGCAGCAGCGGTGGTGGTGGCCGCATGGCGACCGCCATCTTATAGAGACCAGTAACCGGAGGTATGAGCTTGCAGTGACACAACTTCTGGCAGAAATTTCTCTGGACTTAATTACTAAAATACTAGAAATCCAAAACCTTATATATTCTTCATTCTCAGCAATGGAAAACAAATTATCAAATGATGTCTTTTCAGCAGGTTTGATTGTTGCGGGGAAATTCCAAATAATAATAGTGAGTTTTCTGTTGAAATATTGAATGTAATCAAAGTATATAGAGAGTAAAGTGAAGATCATTAGCCACACAGGTGGGGGGGCAGGAGGGATGGGAGGTATACTGGGGTTCTTGGTGGTGGAACATGTGCACTGGTGAAAGAATGGGAGTTTGATCATTGTATGACTGAGACTTAAACCTGAAAGCTTTGTAACTTTTTTCATGGTGATTCAATAAAATACCAGAGTTCAAAAAAAAAAAATGAGGCGATGAAATGAACAGAAACTTTCTCAAAGAAGATATCTGAATGGCCAAAACGCACATGAAAAAATGCTCCTCATCACTAATCATCAGAGAGATGATGATCAAAACAACAATGAGATATCAATCTCACACCCCAGAGACTGGCACACATCCAAAAGAACAAAAGCAACTGGTATTGGCATGGATGTGGGGAGAAGGGGACTCTCCTTCACTGTTGGTGAGAATGCCGACTGTTCAGTCGTTTTGGAAAACAGTATGGACATTTCTCAAAAAATTAGAAATTGTGGTCCAATACCACTTCTGGGAATATATCCCAGAAATGCAAAAAAAAGTATAGTAGAAATGACATCTGCACTTATATGTTCATTGTAGCACTATTTACAATAGCCAGAATCTGGGAAAAAAAACCTGAGTGCCCGAGAATAGATGACTGGTTAAAAAAACTTTGGTATATCTACACAATGACATACTATGAAGCTGTTAGGGAAGATGAAGTCATGAAATTTGCATATAAGTGGATAGACATGGAGAGTATCATGCTAAGTGAAATGAGTCAGAAAGAAAGGGACAGATATAAAAGGATTGCACTCATTTGTGGAATATAAAGTAACAGAATGGGAGACTAACAACCAACCATAATAGAGATAAGGACCAGGAGGATTGCTCCACGGCTTGGAAGCCGGCCTCACATGCTGGGGGAAAGGCAGCTGAGATAGAGAAGGGACCACCAAGTGGAGGATGCTTGAAGGGCTCTTTAGGGATGGGAGATGCATGCCGAAAGCAAGCTATAGACCAAATATGATGACCACTTAATACCTGTATCACAAACCATAACACCCAAAAGGAGAAAGAGAGAGTAAAAGGGAATGTGCCTACCACTGTGGTGGTGGTGGTGGGAATGGGATGGTAAACTGGTGGGAGGGATATTGGGAACATTGGTAGTGGAGAATGGGCACTGGTGGAGGGATAGGTACTCGATCATTTTATGACTGAAACGTAAGCACGAAAGTTTGTAAGTCTGTTACTGTACCTTATGGTGATTCATTAAAAAATTTAAAAAATAATAAATAAATTTAAAAAATAGAGGTGGTTGGAGAAATAGATATTCACATGCCAACAAATCCCTAACTCATACTATATGCAAAAATTAATTCAAAACAAAATTATAATAGCTAAAGTTATAAAATTCTTAGAAAAATCATAAGAGAAAATAATTAAACAAGAATTAGAGAAAAATAGATTAATAGGACTTTATGTAATATAAACAGTTGTGCAGCAAAGAACTCTAGAAAAGCTAAAAATAACCTACAGGATTATTGCAAAAATATTTGCAAATGATATATCTGATAATCTAGTCAGTAACATATAACGAAGCTCTTACAACAATGGAAAAGATAATAATCTAATTAAAATAGGCAAGGACTTAAATTTCTCCAAAGAAGATAAAGACATATGGACAGAAAGCACATAAAAAAGATGCTCAGCATCATTAGTCATTATGGAAATGCAAATCAAAACAATGAGATACTATTTCACACCCACTAGTGTCATAACAAACCAAAAAGAAAAAGTGTAAAGAATGTATAGAAAAAAACTAGTATTATTGAGGAGCTGGAGAAATTGGAACTCTTACATTTTGCTTGTGGAAATGCAACGTGTTTAAGCTGCTATGGAAACCTGTCAGAAATTTCTTTGAAAATTAAATGCAAAATTAATGAATGATGTAGTATTTCTCCTCCTAGGAACAGGAGGAGAAGTAAGAAAAAGAACTAAAACCAAATATTCAAAGTAATACATATGCACAAATCTTTATAATAGTATGATTTGCAATAACTAAAAATTGGAAGAAACACAAATGGCCACAAGTAGATGATCAAGTAATCAAATTGCAATATAGGCACATCCCAGATATATTGTGGATTCAGTTTCAGACCACTGCAGTTAAGTAAATATCACACTATAGCAGTCATTCAATGTTATTGGTTCCCAACATATTTATGTTTATCCTATTCACAATATTATCGACATGATGTCAAAGGAAATGCACATGCCTAAGTGCAATACGGAGACATGAAATGAGCACATAATGTTGGTAAAAATGATGTTAATAAACTTTTTTTTTTTGCTTTTTGAGTCACACCCAATGATGCTCTCAGGAATTACTGGCTCTGCACTCAGGAACCACCACTTCTGGTGGTTCTTGGGGGACCATTTGGAATGCGGGGAATTTAACCCGGGTCTGCTGCATGCAAGCAAATGCCCTACCCACTGTAGTATAGCTCCAGCCCCTGATAAACCTGTTTTAAGTAGATTGACAACAAACTTCAAATTGTTCAAAGAAAACAGTTATCTGTGAAGAACAATAAAAGCGAAATATAGTTATTTGACTCCATACACGACTTCAAACTCCATAATATATGATATTATTTACTCATAAAATAAATGATGGAACTATGCATACCTCATAAACGAACCTCAAAACATACTTAAGTGAAGGAAGTTTGTCACAGAAGGGAGAATTGTATTATCCATCTTATGTGAGAAATTCAGAACAGTTAATCCAAAAGAAAATAAAGACTTTGGTTGTCAGGCGCTGAAGAAGGAAGAATGAGTGATGGTTTAATGGGTATATTAAGAACCATTTAGGTGACTCAGAGAGATAGTATAGAGGGTAAGGTGTTTAACTTCGATGGAGCCAACTGTGGTTCAAATCCCACCACTGTAATTCGTTCCCTGAGCACCACCAGGAGTGATCCTTGAGCACAGAACCAGCAGTAAGACCTGAACACAGATCGGTACAGTCCCCAAACAGAAAACAGGATAAGAAACAAACAAAATGAGATAGCAGGGGCTGGAGTGATAGCACAGCAGGTAGGGGGTTTGTCTTGGCATGCAGGCCACCCTGGTTCGATTACCAGCCAGCATCCCATATGGTCCCCAAGCATCACCAGTTGTTCCTGAATGCAAAGCCAGGAGTAACCCCTGTGCATCACCGGGTGTGATCCAAAAAGCAGAAAAACAAACAAACGAATGAACAAAAACCAAACTAGATAGCAGTAGCCTTCAACATTGTGAATGCACTAAATACAGTGCATACTCTTTAAAATGACTGGTTTTATGCGATGTATATTCACTTCAATTTTTTAAAGAATGTTTGATATAGTTTCTAGCATTTTGAAATCATTAAGAAAAAACTATGAGAATGCAAATAAAACTATTGTTTTATTTAAATAGCAAAAAAAATTAGACCCAGGTGAATAAAACAATGAAATGTCAAATTAAAGTACATCTGTATGTTGAAATAGTTTGCAGTCACTCAAAGTCATGTTCAAAGATGTTTAATAGAAAAGCTATCGATTTCTGTATGTTGATTTTTTTAACCTGCCACGTTGCTATGCAAATTTATCATTTCATTTCTATTAGTGGCTAGGGTTTTAAAATCATACTATCATATCATCTGCATATATTGAGAATTTGACTTTTTCCCATTCTGTATTCCCATAATATCTCTCTCTTACCTAAGTGCTATGACAATTTGATATTGAGTAGTGGTGGTGAGAGTGGGCAACTTTGTCTTGTGCCTGGTACTAGAGCTTTTCTTTATACAAATAATGACATAGAAGAGAGGGAAATTTACAAAACAACCCTATTCACAATTGTGCCTCAGAAAATCAAGTACCCAGAAGTGAGTTTAAGACATGAAAAAGAGGTAAAAGGCTTATACCAAAAATAAAACCCATAAAATTATAAAACACTATTAAAAGAAATAAAAGAGAACCCAAGGAAATGAACACATACTCCCTGTTCACGTATTAGAAGAATTAATATTGTTGAAATGTTAATCTTGTCCAAAACGCTGTAAAGATTAAATGCAGTTTCTATAAATATTCCCATGATTTTTTTTACTGCATAGATCAAATTCAGTTGAAATGTATATGATGTAATAAAACCCTCTAAAAATCCAAAGAAAGTTTGGTAAAAAAGAAGATGTGAGGTTTTCCCCCACCCAACTTTAAACTGTACTTTAAAGATAGAGTCATCAAAACTATAGTACTGAAATAAGGAGGAACTCTTAGATAAATCGAATAGAAATGAGAGTCCAAAGACAGAGCCACAGATATACAGATAATTAATCTTCTACTAAGAACCAAAAAATATGAAGTGGTATGAAATGGAGGGAGAGAAGACTCTTCAGTAAATGGTGTTGGGAAAACAGTCAATTACATGCAAAACGATGAATTCATACCACCTTTTAATGCGTGTAAAAAAGTCAAATCAAATTGGATTAAAGAAAGACCTTGTTATCACACCTGAATCCATAAATTATAATAAGGAAAAAATGGCTAGAACACCTCAAAGTATTGAATCCAGAGGCATCATCAATAATGCAATAAATCAATAATTCAATCATTAATTAGCCTAGCTAACTGAAGCAAAGATAAACAAATGAGACTATACTAAACTAAGAAGCTTTCACACTGCAAAAAAAAAAAAAGAAAGAAAAACTACAATCACAATAAAAAGACACAAGACACAACATAGACTGACAGAGAGTATTTACCTACCTTTCATCTGCTAGAGTGTTAATATTCAAGATATATAAAGAACTGATAAAATTTTACAAAGAAAAAAATCAAACCTCATCAAAATTTGGGTTGGGAATAGATAAACAGAAACTTCCTCAAAGAAAACTTACAGATGGCCAAAATTTATCTGAAAAAAATGATCTGCCTCACCCTGTAGCAGAGAAATGCAAATCCAAATAATAATGAGATATCCTCTTACATTAGTGAGATAGGCACATATCACAAAGAACAAAATCATATGAAAGCAGGGATGTGGGGAATAAGGGGCATTTGTTCATTGCTGGTGGGAATGTGATTGGTACAGTCCTTTTGGAAAACTATATCGACACTTTTCAAAAAACTCAGAATTGAGGATCCATATTATCTATCAATTGCACTTTCTGGCACATATCTGAGGGCCTAGAAACTCTATCCAGAAAAGACATTTGCACTCCTATGTTCCACTATTCACAGAAGTCAAATCTAGAAACAACCCAGGTGTTCCAGAGCAGATGACTGGATAAGGAAACTATAGAACATATATACAATAGAGTACTGTAAATAATGGAATGCAATTTACAATCACATGGATAGTTTGGGGAATATACTGAGAAAATCGTCATAAGAGGGACACATACAAAATGAGCTTTCTCAGAAGCAAATGTCCAAAGGCAACAGAAACTCAGAACTCTTCTTCAGTAGAAGGCTTACCATGGTGATGGACTCATTGGGGCATAAGGGGTTAGGGAGAAATAGGATGGGGGAGGACACTGAAAAAATAGTGGAGGGAATGGATTCTCTAGTGAAGAGTGTGGTACTGAAATGATTTATGCAAGAAACCCTACCATTAACAGTCTAAAACATTAATAATACCTAAAACAAGTTAAACATGTTTAATAATGGAGTACACTCAATATGTTGCCACGTTCAATATTTGTAAACAGAAAAACTCCATTAAATATTCACCATATCACTGTCATCCCGTTGTTCATCAATTTATTCGAGCGGGTGCCAGTAACATCTCCATTCATCCTGCCCTGAGATTTTAGCAGCCTCTTCTTACTCATTTTTTCCAACGATTGGAAGCTCTTTTCAGGGTCAGGGGAATGAGACCTGTTACTATTACTGTATTTGGCATATCAAAAGGGGATTTTGCCAGGCTCCTCTGTGTGGGTGGGATACTCTTGGTAGCTTGCTGGGCTCTCTGAAAGGTATGTATATATATTTCCCTTTATGATGATGTGTCATGCAGTCACAGCTGCATAGTCCAGGAATATGTTCACTCATGTGTGAAGTTCAGGCAGAGCGTGGAAAGTGGTCTGGAGCATGGTAGCAGTGGGGTAGTGGAGGTCAGCTTCCGGGGCTGGGTCCCTTGGGGCAGAGAGGGCTCTCACCCACCCCCCTCTGGAGCACCCCTGGTGCAGAGTCTGGTGGCATGGTTATGGGAGCCTCATTTCATGCTCCCTTCTGGGAGAAGCAGCCGTCAGTTCAATAAATATTATGTTTCAAGATTGTTCATCATATTTTGCATTTATTTCAAGTTTGAGGTTAACTTCTTAAAAGTCAAAGTATTTGATTTTCCAAGAACATTCTGAATTCACAGCAATTCAGGATTAAATGTATTTTTGTACCTTAGATTGGATTCAAGTCAGAAACTAAAGTTTTCAATAAGATTTCCAAAATTTGTAATGAAGCTTACCTCTCAAGCTTTATTTCTTAAACTCTATTTCACACAATGTATCAATATATGTCCTGCTAGCTGTAACCTTTTAATTTTATTCTTCTATGGACAAATATATTTTCTTCCTACTCTGATCCTCGTAGCTTGTCTTTTGTAAGAGTCTTGTCACTTTCTTCAGAAACTTCTTACCCACAGCTCCCTATACGCCCTCTGTGTTTCTGACCCTCAAAAAATCACCTAAGCCCCTCATTGGCTGGTGTTGTGATCTTGCCTGTACCTGGTTAATTTTCCCTGCCAGGTCAGAGCTATGATTTCCTCATATTCATAATTCTTAAGGTGTTTTGGCAGAGCACTAAGCTTTGATTGTAGTAGGTGTTAAATAAATGTCTATGAGATTGAATGGAATTTCTAAGACAGATGGGTACCCAATATAGACACCAAGACTTAAATGAAATTGTTTCCTGTTGCATATATGTTTAAACAGACAGTTCTCTGTGTTGTCTGTGTTATACATGCTGCCACGTGCTTATTCAAGAAAACATTCATCAACATTAAACTACAGTGTCAAAGGGACATGGAATGAGACAACTAAGATGGTTTATAATTTAGAGATATATTGTAATTAGCATTTGCCACTTTTCACTTGAAAATAGCCATCGAGATCCCTTTAATGCTTTTCTTTTGATGTTCATGAATACAAAGGATCTTCATAAAGGTTCACTCACTAACTAACCACTAAATTACTAGACATATTGACTATGTTATCTTCTTATGTACAGTGAGGGACTATAATCCAAGTATTAACAACTAGTAATGCACTTTAGTTTGATTTATTGATTTTTTAGATTAGTGTTTGGATAATGTGATAGTTTTGTTGATTTTTTTCCCCTCATAAATAAATTTGTGCAGATTACAAACAGATCATTGTGGCAGGTTTCTAAAGGGCAGGGGTGCCAAAACATCCTGTGTGATTAATATGGTACCTATTAACCAACATTTCTGCTAAATAATTACTTGCCTTGTTATCTCTAAGCTAGATATTACCTAATAGATGAAATAACAGTGGCAGACCTAATAATAATGAAGTATGCATCATCATTACCCATCATTATCTCTCCAAGGCAGACATACTTATGGGCAAGATGTCTATATACTCATGCACTCTTCTCACCCACCCTAGACCACTGACAATTAACTATAGGCAGTGTGGTACACAGAATTCTAACCCCAAATAGTTCCTCTCTTAATACTGTCTACTGAAGATGAGATACTTATTTTAATATCTAAAGCAAAACTTTGACTATTCCCCTAAGTTATTTTGATTCAAAAGCTAGCAAGAGTAAGCTAAAGACAGTTTTATTGGCAAGATAGTCAAATATCTTAGCATACTTTGAAGAAATCTTTTACCTACTGTCACCTGAGTCTGTGGTGATTGTTACTGAAAGGAAGCAGAAGGTTCTAAAGATGAATATGTGGATGCTGAATTGGATCAGAATTGGATCATTCAAATCCCATTTGCCACTTGGTGAAACTGTGTGTATCCTCAGCTATGCTACAAATCCAAGTTTCAATTTTATCACTTGAAAATTAAGTGCCCACATAGAATTGTTATGTGCTTAAAGGAGGTAAATCATAGGAAAGAATCAGCATTCACCATCTTTTCCATGACAATTGCTTCTTTAATGCCATTTCAGTTTAGGAAAAGTTCCCAAAGAAACTTCTAAATTGGATAGCAGGGGAAACTATGTATGAAAATGCTTTTGAAACCAGAAAACTTTTGTGAATGTTAATTACTTTAGGGAAAGAGCTCTGCTCCTTTTCTCTTTTACCCTTTAGAGCACACACATCACTTATATACATGTTCTCCAGAATTTCTACCAAAGCTACATATTGTTCACCTTTACCATTTGACTTGGTCATGTGCCATCAATAGCACCATCGGAACACTAACTCTGGTTATCATTTCCATTATAACAAATAGTCTAACTGTAAGATTTTTGTTTATTTTTGATGATTTTAAAAGAAAGTTTTGTGCCTCTAGCCACTCTCTTTTCAGAGTCCTGCCTCATAGGTATGGTCTCAGAATACATACAATTTATAAGATTCCAAGTTCCCATTTTATTAATTCTATAATGTCCAAAGGAGAATTTTGAAAAGAAAAAAAAACATGAGAAAGGAAATCACACTGGCATTTTCTATTTCTTCCAAATGACTAGAGAATTCTGTGGATCATAGTTAATGCATACAATGATGGGAGAAACTCTTACAACTCAGGACACAATGATTGCAATGAGAAATGAAAGAGGCATTTTGTGCTTCTATGTAAGGAAAGATAACACAGGACACTCAGCTTTCCATCAGAAAAGACTTTATCTTGGTTAATTTCTTCATAAAGTATTAGATATGCATTATTATTGATTCATCTCTGTTTTCTTCCTGTCACCTCTGTAGGTAAGGACACTATAGGATAATTTTAGTGTTATTATGTACAGAGCATAGACATCATTAGGTATGACTGCTTTTTCAACTTGAATTTTAAAGATAAAACAAAGACTTGAGGGACTACTGTTAAAACTTCTTCATTGATTATTTGAATTAAAATATTTAAGATAAGTATTTGACAACAAAATATTTTTCTTCCAAGTAAAATTTTAAATGTCTTCCCTTTGTTTTCCCATACACACATACCCAAACCTCCTCCTAAATGTCTTCCTTTTGGGTGAAAGAAATTTCATCTAAGAAAGTTCAGGATTAGCAGGATGAGTTGGCGAGCTAGAAATACATGAAAGCCAATGGTATAGTTCCAGAAAAATCTGAAGGCCTGATAACCAGGAGAATCAATGATATAATCCCAGTACAGACTAGTAACTGAAGAGTTGAGAAAAGCTGATCTTCAATTGATTATGAGGCCCACCTATATAGTGAGATCAAACTAGACTACACTCAATCAGACAACTCAAATGTTAACCTTATCCAAGAACATCCTCATAGACACATCCAGAACACTTTTAGTGAAATGCTTGAACACCCCAACTTGACACATACAATTATCATAGATGATAATAATATTTATAACAAATTTATTATCTGGGAACCATAAAAAAAAGGTTCCACCAACCTTATAAGTTACTTAATTTTAATATTTTATTATTAGAAAATTGGTAATAAAGAAGTTGGTAACCTACATTTTTTGAATGAAATGATCAAAGTAACTTTACCTATTTTATTTACAGAAGTCTTATATTTGCATTTTCTTACTTTCCCACTCTCTTGAGTCTCTTTATTGAAAACACTTATCAGAACTGATGACTAAATATTCAAGCTGCTTTTCTATATTCAACTCTGGATAATACTTTTATGAAATAACCACAAGTCCATTAAATTAGTGCACAAGAGTCTCATCAAAATCCTTTATATAATGACACTGTTTTCGATGGGCTCTCAAGATGTGATAATTAACTCTCATTAAACATAATTAATATTAATGCAAGCCAGAAACTAAGTACAGACAGAATTGTACTATGCACATTAATAATGTAAGGGTTCTGTCTGTAGACTATATGGAGTCCCCTAGGGATGGCAAGTGGTCTAAGGCAATACTAAAAGCTTCAGTTTATAGGAAGGAAATTCTTCTTTCATATGCAGTGCAAAATTGGAACTGATGTTAATATTCCATAATATGGAATAGTCTAAACATTTTCCTGAGCTTTGAATTCAAAATGAATTGTTTTTGAGCATTTGTAATGAGTACATTTTTAAGTTCAATTTTTTTAGCTGTGTCCTATTTTAAAAAGAAATCTATATCATGGTTTCACAAACTTGTATGAAGCAATACCAAATGTCTAGAGACCTAAATAGCAAATGCATACAAATGCATTGAGGTGAGGAGAAGGAATATCAGCCTTGAGAATGGTTCTCAAATATCATCCAAGGATTTAAATTTAAAAGAAAAATGAATTAAAGTATAATTAGTTACTGTGTCATCAAAATAAAGTAACTGATAACACTGAGTGTTGGTGGGACATAGAGGAACTGGAACTCTCATGAGTCTGAATGAAGAAACCCAGGAACCTGGCTTCCTCTAGAATTAATAGTTAGATGGGGATTTGCCAAAATAAGTAAGAATTTAGTTGGATTGTCTGTAAAACATTAGAAGAATTCTCACACCCCACCCAACTGGGGAAAAAATAGCTCAGACTTTTGAAGTGTGATCATCTTAATTCAACATAGATACATTAAAGTTTCTAATAACCTGCTCTACTTTTAAAAAATTTATTAGTGTACCACTGTGAGCTACAGTTACAGACTTACAAACTTTCCTGCTTGTGTTTGTTATACAATGCTCGAGTGCCCATCCCTTCACCAGTGCCCATTCTCCACCATCGATGATCCAGTATCCCTCCCACCCCCCCTCCCCCCACCCCACCCCACCTCTGTGGCAGGGAATTCCCTTTTGTTCTTTCTCTCCTTTTGAGTATTGTGGTTTGTAATAGAGGTATTGAGTGGCCATCGTGTTTGATCTATAGTCTACTTTCAGCGCGCATCTCCCATCCCAAGCAGGTCATCCAACCACACTTTACTTGATGTTCCCTTCTCTATCTGACTGCCTTTTCCTCTAGCATGTGAGGCCAGATTCCAAGATAAGTACCTCCTGGTACTTATCTCTACTATTCTTGGGTGCTAGTCTCCCATTCTGTTGCTTTATATTCCACAGATAAGTGAAATCTTTCTATGTCTTTCTTTTTGACTCATTTCACTTAGCATGATACTTTCCATGTTGATTCACTTATATGCAAAGATCATGACTTCATCTTTTCTAACAGCTGCATAGTATTCCATTGTGTAGATGTACCAAAGTTTCTTTAATCAGTCACCTGTTCTCGGGAACTCGGGTCTTTTCCAGATTCTAGCTATTGTAAACAGTACTGCAATGAACATTCGAGTCGAGATGTCATTTCAACTATACTTTTTTGCCTCTCAGGGATATATTCCCAGGAGTGGTATTGCTGGGTCAAATGGGAGCTCAATTTTTAATTTTTTAGGAGTGACCATACTGTTTTCCAAAAGTGCTGAACCAGTAGGCATTCCCACCAGCAGTGTAGGAGGATCCCTTTCTCCCCACATCCATGCCAACAGCGGTTGCTCCTAGAAACAATATTGTACAGTAATGTTGCTGGCTGTAAAATCAATAACCAAAAATCCATGGCCTTATTATACGCAAATAACAAGACAGAGGAAAGTGACATCAAAAAAGCAATCCTGTTCACAATCGTGCCCCAGAAAATCAAGTACCTTGGAATCAGCCTAAGGAGGTGAAGGACCTTTACAAAGAAAACTTCAAAATGCTACTCCATGAAATAAAAGAGGACACAAGGAAATGGAAACATATCCCCTGCTCATAGATAGGAAGAATTAACATTGTCAAAATGGCAATACTCCCCAAGGCACTATATTGCTCTACTTTTTATGTGCTAAAATTTAAACATGTATTCCACATTGAAGAGTTTATGTTAGTTTTTAAAATTTAATAGTATACAAACAAGTTGTGTGCTAACTTTTTATTTTACGTGTATTATAATAGGCATGTGATGGTATCACTATTGTTTTATTTATGTTATTATCACGATCATGATCACAAAATCCCGTTGATCGTCAAGTGGCTAGAGCGCTCTCAGTAACCTCTACATTCGTCCTATCCCTGAGATTTTAGAAGCCTCTCTCTTCTCGGCCTTCCCAACGATGTCGAATTGGAGGCTCGTTCAGGGTCAGGGGAATGAGATTCAGCTGGTTACTGGCTTTGGCATATAGATACACCATGGGTAGCTTGCAAGGCTGTCCCATGTGGGCAGGAAGCTTTCAGTAGCTTGCGAGTTTCTCCCAGAGGGAAAAGTAGGTTATAAGATATCTTCTGGGAGCTTGCTTTTAAGTCTCTGGATGTTGGCCTTTGATGGGATTACACACACCTGGGTTCCTCTGTTGTTACCTTCATGTGTGAGGCTTGTCTGAACATGTGGAGAGGGGCCTTGAGTATGGCTGTGGCTAGTCCGGTGGTCTTCGGTGGTCTTATGTTACTATCTAGTTAATAATTTATAACCATATATAACTGTTCTTTTTCTTTTCCAAGAAGAAATAGAAGAAATCCACTAATAACTTTTAGCAGTGCTGGATATGTTTTTGTAAAAAAACAAAAAGAGCCCCCAAATTTAATGTTTAACTCATATAAAACAAAATAATAAATTCAAAATGGATCTTAGACCTACATGTTATAGGCAAAAAAAACAAGCTTGCAGAAGAAATCATTAGGTAATATGATAATTTTTGAAGTAGGAAAGGATTTCTCAAATTTAGATACATTATATTCATCAAAATTAAAGTTTTTATTCAGAATGAGAAGGCTGACACCAGACAAGGTTTTTTTTGGGGGGGGGGCCACACCCGGCGATGCACAGGGGTTACTCCTGACTCATGCACTCAGTAATTACTCCTGATGGTGCACAGGGGACCATATGGGTTACTGGGAATTGAACCCGGGTAGGCCACGTGCAAGGCAAATGCCCTACCTTCTGTGCTATCACTCCAGCCCCTGAGACTGGGGGTATTTTTTAATGTAATAGACTGTCAAATGCATTTCTTAAAAAATTTCTGAAATCCATTTTTTACTTTTTAACATTGTATTTTTAAATACGCAAATATATAAGGAAATTATTAAAATCCCTAATTAAAGTGGGTTAAGTATGTTTAAACCACAATTAATTACTATTACATAGAAAAATAGTTAAAATTTAAATTTTGGCCACAACAGGTGTTGACGGTGATGTGGAGTAATTGGGACTCAATGTACTGTTTATTAAACTGTAAAATGTTACAAACACTTTGCTAAACAATTTCAAGTTTCTTATCAAAATAAGTACAAACTTACTCTATGAATCATTTTAGTAGTTCAACTCCTAGATGTGTATCTAGGGTAAGTGAAACTTCATGTATATTCAAAGATATAGCAACACACCTGTTCATAATAGCTCCATCCATTCATTGCTGATGACAGAAAACAAAACTGGAACCAAACCACATATCCATCAGCAGATGAATTTAATAAATTGTGGTACTTCAGTATGGTAAACTACTGCTCAACAATAAAAAGGGATGAACTATCAATGTACCTAACAGCAAAGATAAACCTCACTAACATTATGGTAAGTGAAGAGAAATATACAAAAAGAGTATGTGCAGTACAATTTTATTAATATAAAATCCTAACTCAAGAAAACTATTTTTTCCATTTGTGCACACATTCCAAGTTTTATTTATAATAAACATAAATTGGAAACAAGCCAAGTGTTCACCGACAGAGGAGTGGATTCACACATCATAGCACAAGAGACAGCAGAGTGGGACTCAGTAATCAGAGTAATGCAGTTCGGAGGGAGCCAGTTTTTTCCAAAGTAAACATTTTATAATTTCAATCATATCAAATTCTATAAAATACTATTTACTGTGAAATAAATCAATAGTGGTCAGGTGAGGGCAAGAGATTTAGAAAGGGCACAGGTTCATTATGATTTTGATCATTTTATGGGTGCATTTCTATGGCTAAACTAGTCATATTGTACAATTTAAACAGGTGCAGTCTATAGCATGTTAATTATACCTCAATATGTAAAAACCATTAGTAAAAAATGGTTCAAACAGAAGTGTAACCAAAATTTGAGAAGCCCTGTTATGACTCCACACCTGTTTCTCATGCCCCAAGAAATGCGACCCTACAGCAGTGGCAGGAAGTTTGAACAAGCAAGATCATTTCTAGTGAGTCAGTTTACAAGCGCCAAGTCAAAAACCTAAACCCTGTACTACAGACTCTCTTTAGTCTAGTCTTTTTTTACAGAGGGCAGAAGAAAAAAATCAGTGTAAGTTTATTTGCACTGACAATGGTCTCAACAGGAAGGGACAAGCTGAGTGTGCACTCATTCCACAGCCAGTCACTGGCCCCACTGCACATGCACCTTCAGAAGAGGCCCCACCCCTCACTGCAGTCTCCTCCCATGCACATCGGTCACATCCAGTGTTTCTGCAGAAGTTACAATTTCAGCCTGGCCCTTGTAATCCTAACACGCAGTGACCCCAGAGACCAAACTAGACAGGAAGGCACATGATTGCACTGCAGTAGCTGGGGGAACAGCCTCTCTGCAATGGTGCTCAGCATTATATAATATCCCTGGGAAAAGGGAACAAATGTACACTTCTCAAGGAAGCACTAGAGGTTGCCATATAACAACTACACTCTCCCTCAGGATAGCCTCAGGGCTCCCCAAAATACCCCTGGCATACAGGCTACAATTTAGAAGCTTTAAAAGGCCCATTGTCTTTCCTAGGAAGCCTTTCTGTAACAAAGCAAGTGTCCAAGAATTGGAAAAAAAGTAAGCAGTTTCAAATTGATACCAGCACCCAGCCTGATCTTGGTCAAAAGTGATCCAGGTCCCCCTAAAGACTCCAAAACTTTATGGTATTCTCCAAAAAAACAGCAGAGTGGAGTGGTATCTGCCTTCCTGATCACATCCAGATGACAGATTAATTAATTAATTAATATGACACATTAATAAAACCTCCAAAGTGATAGAGATGAGATGATTTCTGCCACACTGGCAAAAACATAATTCAGGCAAAAAAATGACCAGGATAGGATGCAGCACGGATCCTAAATGCTTCCTTATGAACCTAAGAATCAGGGACAATTCAGGTTCTTCAGAGGCCTAAATTTCACCAGCAAGCAAACTGCTCCCCCACAGAAGGCTAATTCTAGCACACTGAAGGAAGAAGTCGTGTTCACTACAGACCTAAGGTCCTTCTGTGGGGACTTTATGGGGCTGAATGAGGTAAGATCTTTAGATGAAGACTTCCAAATTTGCTTTAATTTCCGAATAAAGCCAATCTAGACGGTTTTCATGCTGATTTACGACAGACACTGGCTGAAGTTTTCCCCACAGTTATCAGTTGTTATGCTCAGGAGGATGTTATCTGGTGTGAAGTTTCCTGTGTTGAATGATGTGAGAGCTTTGGCTAAAGGACTTGCTACATTACCCACACTCATAAGGCCTTTCTCCTGTGTGAACTCTCCAGTGCTGAATGAGGTTGAACTTTTGACTAAAGGATTCCTAACATTCATCACACTTAAAAGGTCTGGCTCCAGTGTGAATTCTCTGGTGCTGATTGAGTGTGGACCTGTGGCTTAAAGAATTTCCCACATTTCCCACACGCATAAGGCCTTTCTCCAGTGTGAATTCGCAGATGCTGAACAAGTTTACATTTGTAGCTAAAGGTCTTTCCACATTCACTGCATTTATAAGGTCTCACACCACTGTGAACTTTTTGATGCTGAATGAGGTTGGAGCTCTGGCTAAAGGTATTCCCACACTCCCCACACTTATAAGGCTTTTCCACATTCACTACACTCATAAGGCTTGACTCTAGTGTGAATCTGCACGTGCTGAACAAGTCTGAATTTGTAGCTGAAGGCTTTCCCACATTCACTGCATATATAAGGCCTTGCTCCATTGTGAATTTTCTGATGCTGAATGAGACTGTAGCTTTGGCTAAAGGATTTCCTATAATGACTGCATACAGGGAGTAAGATGTTGCTCCCGTGTTAACATTCTGGCAATTGCTAAGAAAGGAACTTTGGCGAAAGGAACTTTGGCTAAAGGATTTCTCACAGTCATCACAGCCATAATAACTATTGTAACAACTTTCTCTAGTGTAAATCTGCTGATGCTGAAAAGGAAATCACAGTTGAATGGTTTCCCATAGTCGCTGCACTTACAATGATTTTTACCACTATGATAGTCCTCCCCATTTTTGCAGTGGCTGTGGGACTTTGCCTCTCTGAGTGTGGCCTGATGCTGGAAAAGACTTAACATAGCCAGAACATCCTTCCAGACTTCTGAACAGGTAAAGGGCTTCTCTGACCCACGTAATTTGTAGCTTTCTGTATCCCTCCGAAACAGCTTCTCCACCATGCTTCTGGTGCTGGTGCAGGTTTGCACTTAACCAAAATTGTTTTCCACATGCCTCACAGTGGTAGGATTTCTGTATAGGGGATGATCCTTGATAATCCGCCATGTACAAAGTTTCTCTTTCAAGCAGGATACAGTTTTCACAGGAGGGAGTCTTGCTCAGTGATACTGGCTCACAGAAATGCTCTGCAGAGAAAGTCCCTCTTCACCCCCCATTCCAAACCAATAACCCAGGGCGGTCACAAGCGCAGTTTTCCAGCATCACCTCATGGAACAGGAATCTCTGAGTCTCATCCAGGAGCCCCCACTCCTCCAGGAGAAGTTCACAGCCACGTCCTCAAAGGCCACACTATCCTGAGCTGGGTCCCTCGGATCCCTCACAGCAGCCGTCGCCATCAGAGTCTGTGTAGAAATAAGGCCGGGGGCAGGCCAGTGCAAGTGGGGCCAACCACCCCCGCACTTTCCAGGCTCTGTCACTTCAGTCTAGATTCCGTGGTCAAGATTCTGATCCAAGGAATAGATCGAAGGAGTCATAGTGATCACCATGCAGAGGACGCCTGAAGCCCTGCCCTGTGTGACAGCAAAGTGGAAACCTCCCCTGCCCCCCTCCCCCCCACCCCTCTTTTGGACCTTCATTAGTCTAGGGCTGCAGTTGCTCTGCTCGGGTGATGTGGTTCTCAAAGTTCTACTCTGGAACTTCCCCAAACAAAGGGCATTGGGAAGTGACGTCTTAGCTCCAAGAGTAGATGCGCTCACTTCCTTCTTAAAGGAGCCATGCCCAGATTCCGGAAGGAGTTGCCTGCTACAAGATCAGAACAGTGCAGGGACTCTGGCTGCAGGGGAAAGTCTGGAAAGGCTACTGCTGGGAATGGACAGGACTTGCTGCTTGTGTCTGGCTGGGCCGCAGAGAAAGAGACGCTGCTGCTGTTGTAGGCAGATAGATAGGGAAAGGCCCTTGGCAATGAAAATTTAGATTTAACAGAGTCTCTGGGAAAGAGAATCTTAAGACTTGCAGATTCAAGAAAACAAAAGACCCTGGAGGAAACCATCAGTGGACCCTGAGGATAATGGACCCCTCCCCAGGCGGTTCCCCAAAGAAGGCCATCACCACTCCCAACCTCTCTGATAACCTTAGCAATGAACTTTTACCGGGAAAGAAACCCCATGTGGGGGCAGGTTGAAGAAATCCTATAAAAGACACCTTGAACAAAGGAAGAGCGCGCATATGCTGCCTGAGCCCATGTGCTGCTTGCGCCCACGTGGCCAAGCACATGTGTCACCCGCATCTCCCCTCTTGAGATGTGTACTTTCATGCTTTCATACTTTTGTGTCTAAAGCTTGGTTATGTGTAGGGGCTTCCTCCACCCTTGGAGAAGCCCACGTTCTCTCTTGAGCGCGTTACTCTTATTATTCTCTCTCCCACTTATCCCTTCCTCCTTCCCTCAAAAGCCTCTGAATAAGATCTGTTTACTTCACTGCTTGTCTACTCCTGAAATTCTTTTCCGTGAGCGAGACAAGAACCCAGTAACTCCGGGTGGTAGAGGTGGTTGGGGAGAAAGTGACCGTCTTTCTCCTCCCCGCTTCACATAAGTCACCCGTGGGACCCACCAACATCACCACCATCCGACTCTGGGGCCGAGCACGAGGGCAGTCGCTATGGGAAGGCGCTGCTTTCATTGTCGGGGTGGAGGTCTCGCGAGGCTTTGCTCTCTGTGGAGGGCCTGCTCCTGCTGCACCAGTGCCTAGGCCCGACCCAGAGTCACGGAACTTGGGGACGGACGATCACACCCAGCCAAAATGACCGCCCAGAGTGGATGCCAGAAGCCCTGGCAAGATAACTATTATTTTTAAGAAAGAAAAAAGATCATTGTTTAGCTGAGAACATGAATGTGTGACAAATAGGTACAAGGAACTTTTTTGGAGTGAAGGAAATATTCTGAATTTTGGTTGTGGTGTTAGTATATAAATGTATTTGTTCAAACTCTCCAAACTTTACACTTAAAATCAAATGGCTTCTGTTAGATCCAAATTAATCTTGTTAAAGGTTATTTCATTTTTGTAAATTGGTTAATAACTTGAATACGTACTAAAAAAAGGAAGCTATTCAAATGGTGAGTGGGCATGCAAAAATATACGCAAAATCATTACACATCAATGAAATTCAAATTAGAGGCAAAATAAAATGCTGCCAAATTAACCAAAATATACCTTACAGTTGTGGTGAGGAAGTAGAACAAGTGGGGTGTTCTTACATTGCTGAAGGAGTATGAAATGGGATTTCACTGAAAAGCTGTGTGGATAGTTACACTAAAACTAACACTCCTGGTTATGAAACAGCAATTCCACTTACATTCTGACACAGACAAAGAGGGCTCACATCTACCAACTGTATAGCATTGTCATCCTGTTGTTCATTGATTTGCTCGAGTGGGCACCAGTAATGTCTCCATTGTGAGACTTGTTACAGTTTTTGGCATATCAAATATGCCACAAGTAGTTTTCCAGGCTCTGCCATGCTGGCGGGGTACTCTCGGTAGCTTGCAGGGCTCTCAGAGAGGGATAGAGGAATTGAACCCGAGTCAGCTGCATGTAAGGCAAATGCCCTACCCACTGTGCATCTACTAAAAGACAAATAAAAGAATATTTTCAATAGCTTATTCAGAATAAATCAAAATGGAAGAGCAAATACACCACATATGACTTCCAGAATATGGCCAGAGGTCACTTCGGAGAACAGAGTCAGAATAGCTGCAGAATACCCTCAAACCCAAAAATAAATAAATAAATCCACCTTGAAGTTACCGTTGGTGGCAGCAACAGAGGTCGAACACCTAACCTTGTTCATGTGTGGCTCCTTTGTACTAAGGAAACAGAATCTGCATGAATACACAATGAAAATTGCTTTTTGCAAAACAAATGTTTGAACTCAAATTCAGGTGGGAAAATTCTGATGCAATCTGGGATTCCAAAAGTTCCTGGCAGTGACTCCAGCTAGTAGAGCATCACTTCTTAAAACTCTCTTGTTCCTCTACCGTAGTTTCTCACAACATTCATCCTTGGATATTTGGGATATTCATCATATTCATGGATATTCATCATGGATATTTGGGAATTCAGTCTCATGTCTTAATAAAGACTGCCAGAACCCGAGGAAGGGCTGCGGATTGGAAGAGAACATATTTCTGCCCATCAAGAAAACTAAAGGAAGAGCTCATGAATATTGATTCCCGAACAGCTTTCACTCTGCAGAGAAAAATGCAAACACACTGCAATCCCCAGTGCAGTGCCTGGATCCCACCCGACAGCACGCTGCTGCTAGGTTAGAACAACTCATCAAATCACAACTTAGACACATCTCTTTACTTTCATACCATGTTTCTGAGGACAAAATTCATTTTACAAAACTGGTGATAGGCCCTGTTGGGGAACATTAAGTTGAATTGAACAAATAAGAGTCTACAGAACGGTAAGTGCTTAAAAATACTTACCAAAAAAAAAGCGAATCTCATGTCCAGTGTGTGCTGTGGGTGAAGACAGTGAAATGATCAAAACAGGGGCAGAATTATCGACTGATTATAGAATGTGCCAAGGAATCCTTATAACCTTTTTGTTTGGGGGATAAGCTCAGTGTTGTTCAAGGCTCACTCCCAGCTCTGTGCTCAGGGATTATTCCTGGCAGTGCTGGGGGACCCTATGCCGTGCTGTGATCTAACCGTGCTCTCACCTCTCTCTCTCTCCTGCTCACTTGTGCTCTCTCTCTCTATCTTTGTGCAAATTTTTTAAAAACAAACAAAAACAGAAGGGGGCTGGAGAGAGGCACCACGTGATCCCCAAAACTTTGCCAGATGCAGCTCCACAGACCCCCTCGCAAGTCTAGGGTGGTCCTGAGTAATCCCTGGCAATAAAGTGTCCAAACAGCACTACATTCTAGTATTCTTGCCTTGAACCACCAGCCCTGTTGGCTTGGATTCACAAGCAGAGGATCCAGCTTCTACAGCTCTGCTTCGGGAGGGTCCCCTCTACTCCACCCCTCACCCCACCCCTAAATCCATGGCAGAATTCTTTTTGTGGAAAGTATAACTTGCCCCTGGAAAAATAGGAAAATCTCATAAATTAGGATTTTTTTCTTTCTTTTTTCTTTTTTTGTGGGGCCACACCTGGCAATACTCAGGGGTTACTCCTGGCTTTATACTCAAGAATCACTCCTGGTGGTGCTCAGAAGACCATATGGAATATGAAGGGATGGAGCCCAGGTCATTCATGTGCAGGACAAACACTCTACCCCCTGTACTATCTCTCCGACCCCAGGATTATTTTCTTCTTCCTAGGTCATGCACCATCTAATTGAGCTCTTTACAATCTACCAAGAACTGAGACATTTCTTTATAGTGGCTTTGGGACTGGGAGCCAGGAGTTGACACACAAAGTGTCTCCAGGCATGATGTTGTTGATGAGTTATTAGGCCCTCATTATGTTGTAAAAAGCAACTGAGTCCACATCAAAAAGGGAAGAGCCTTAGGTGGAGATACTTCACTTCACTTGTCCCGTTCATCTTCGATTTGCTCGAGCGGCTGCCAGTAACATCGCCATTTGTCCCTGTTGCGTGCTAGTGCAGCCCAATGATATCTGCTTGCTCCAGGAACAGGAAGAGCCTCAAACTGTTCATTCAGGGATATGACGAAGAAATCTGACCATCTAGTTGGTTGGCGGCCACACGATCTTCTGATGTCCCATGGTAACAGGTCTAGTCCAGTGATCATCTCTGAATTGCATTACATGACTGGTGCATCTGATTTTTTCGCGAGAGTTCAAGATGCCACTCTGTCTAACGTTCATCGACTTAAAGAAGGCCTTCAATTCTGTTGAGAATGAAGCGGTCATCGATGCCCTAGCCCAACAGTATATCAAAATCCCCCTCGAGCTGTATTGTGGATTCACCACCAGGATCTCACCATTCTACAAGGAAGTGATCATTGATGTAAAGAGAGGGGTGCATCAGGGTGATACCATTTCACCGAAACTCTTCAGTGCCACCCTCGAGAATGTCATGCGACAACTGGAATGGGAAGAAATGGGAGTGAAGATAGACCGACAATTACACTACCTCCGCTTTGCTGATGACATCCTTCTCATAATGCAAAACATTATCCAAGCGGCACAAATGCTGGCCGACTTTGACCGCAAGTGTGGAAATGTTGGATTGCAGCTGAATTTCAACAAGACAATGCTCATGGAAAACAAACTAGTCCCTGAAGCTTAATTTGCTCTCAATGGAACGAACATCTCCGGATGCAGCAGCTATGTGTACCTGGGTCTAGAAATAAACATGAGGAACGACTTGGCGCCAGAACTGCGCAGGAGGAAGAGAGCAGGGTGGAATGCCTTCAAGAGCGTCAAAAAAGTGGTTAAGAGAATGAAGAGCCTCCAACTCCAGGCACATCTTTTCTACTCCACCATTCTTCCTGCACTAACATATGCCTCAGAGACCTGGGCTTTGTGCAAACAGGATGAGAACGCTATTCGAATATCCTGAAGAGGAATTGAAAGAGCTATGCTAGGAGTATCACATCTTACTCAAGTGAGAGAAGGAATCCAGAGTTCTGACCTCCATCGACAGTCAAGAATCAGGGATGCTGTCTTGTTTGCCAAGGCATCAAAAATCAGATGGGCCGGTCATGTAATGTCATGTAGTGGAGATACTAAAAACCATAAAATGAAGTGCTCAGATAATCTGTCCAATTTCTTCTAAAAAACTAGTGCTTTTTTCTGACCTTGCTTTAAAACTGCATCTGTTGGGGCTGGAGCAATAGCACAGCGGGTAGGGCATTTGCCTTGCACGCCGACGACCTAGGTTCGATTCCCAGCATCCTATATGGTCCCCTGAGCACCGCCAGGAGTAATTCCTGAGTGTAGAGCCAGGAGTAACCCCTGTGCATTGCGAGGTATGACCCAAAAAGAAAAAAACAAAAACAAAAAATTGCATCTTTTTTTTTTTTTTTGCATCCTCGAGATATACTCCCAAAAGTGGTATTGTGGGATAATATGGAAGCTCAATTTCTAGTTTTAGAAGGACTGCCCATATTGTTTTCCAGAAAGGCTGGACCAGTCGGCATTCCCACCAACCGTGAAGGAGCGTCCCTTTTCCCAGACATCCACGCCAGCACTGGTTGCTTTTGTTCTTTTGAATGTGTGCCAGTCTCTGTGGTGTGAGATGATTTCTCATTATTGTTTTGATTTTCATCTCCCTGATGACTAGTGATGTGGAGCATTTTTTCAGGTGCCTTTTTGCCATTTATATTTCTTTTTTTTGAGGAAACTTCCATTCATTTCTTCTCCCCATTTTTTGATGGGGTTTTTTTCTTATACAATTTTACTAGTGTCTTGTATATCCTTGATATTAATCCCTTATCAAATGGGTATTGGGCAAATATTCTTTCCCATTCTGTGGGCTCTTTCTGTATTTTGGTCACTGTTTCTTTTGAAGTGCAGAAGCTCCTTAGTTTAATGTAGTCCCATTTGTTTATGTTTGCTTCCATTTTCATGGTCAGTGCTGTTTCATCCTTAAAGATGCTTTTAGCTTCAATGTCATGGAGAGTTCTGCCTACATTTTCTTCTATGAACCTTATAGATTCATGTCTGATATTAAGGTCTTTAATCCACTTTGATCTGACTTTTGTGCCTGGCATTAGACAAAGGTCACAGTAGAAATGACATCTGTACCTATATATTCATTGCAACATTGTTCACAATAGCCAAAATATGGAAACAGCCGGAGTGCCCTAAAACAGTTGCCTGGTTAAAGAAACTTTGTTACATCTACACAATGGAATACTATGCAGCTGTTAGGAGAGATGAAGTCATGAAATTTGATTATAAATGGATAGACATGGAGAGTATCATGCTAAGTGAAATGAGTCAGAAAGAGAGGGACAGACATAGAAGGACTGCACTCATTTGTGAAGTATAAAATAATGTCACATGAGGCTGACACCCAAGGACAGTAGATACAAGGGCCAGGGGGATTGCCCCATAGCTGGAAGACTGCTTCATGAGCGGAGGGTAAAAGGCAGATGGAATAGAGAAGGGATCGCTAAGAAAATGATGGCTGGAAGAACCAGTTGGGATGGGAGATGCATGCCGAAAGTAGATAATGGACCAAACATGATGACCTCTCAGTGTCTGTGTTGCAAGCCATAAAATACCCAAAAGGAGAGAGAGAGAGTATGGGGAATATTGTCTGCCATGGAGGCAGGGGGAGGGTGGGAAAGGGGGGGTATACCCGGGATATTGGTGGTGGGGAATGTGCACTGGTGGAGGGATGGGTGTTTGATCATGGTGAGATTGTAACCCAAACATGAAAGCTTGTAACTATCTCACAGTGATTCAATAATTTTTTTTAAATCTGCATCTGTTATTCTTTTTGTTTAAGCAGCCATAATATTTCAAAGTGTAAAATTTGCTCTGTTCTAGTGGTTTCAAAAGAAAAAAAACACATATTTGTCACATACTTTTCATGGCCAATCCTTTTAGCAATCCTCTCCCTTAAGAAGAATTTTAATCCTGAGAGTTTCCTTCTTTTATAAGTACATTTTTAAAAAATGTAATACTTAGAACTACAGAGGAACAGAATGTGGCTTTGTCATGTTTGACACAGGAATGAAGGAAACTTTGCCCTTGTAAAACACATTCCATAGAGATGGAAATAGGGGTTGAAATAGTTTGCTGACAACACTTTATTAGCAAAGGGATCCCTATTGGGCCACTGGGGAGAGAAAATGAGAAGCACTGGACAGTCCCTTGTTAGGGACTAGTTTTCTCTCCAGCATAGTACTTGAGGATGCTAGAATTCCTTGGGAGGAATTCATGAGCTAACTTGACTCTCCAAATTTCCTTCACAGGAATGCCCTCCTGCCAGTCATGTGCAGTCAATGAAGCCTCTAGATAATCCTTCAAAGTGAGTTCATTTCTCCAAGGAAAACATTTGGCAGTAGGACAGTTCTTTAGAGGCTAAACTCTGTGTTTTCTCTCATTGCTTCCCTGAAATAAAGCTGAGCAAACTTGGTCTTTTGGGGTATATAACTGCCTCATATACTTGAAGGCAATAAATGTGTCTCCATTAAAACATCTACCAGTCCCCTAGCTGCTTCAGTTATCCCTTGAAAAAATACTTCTCCTGTGAAGCATGACCACAGGCACTGGAGCAGTTAAGACGTGACCTTGCAAAGTAGCCCAGAAGCAAAGCCTCACAGAGAGAGTATCTGGACAAAGTTGGCAAGAACAGGGTGTCAGCATGGGGTGTTCGGCCTTGAGCCTCAATCAATCTCCTAGTCACATGTGCCAAAGACACAGAAACTGTCACCTTTGCTTAGCAGGTAATCCTAACCGCAGCATCTAGCCTTAATTGGGATTGAACTGTGGCAAAGCAGAGTAGGAGAGGTGATAGGTCAATAATGCTGAATTGTGTGTAATTGGACTTTCCTGTAAGCCAGACCCTCTGTAAAATATGTGTGTATTTGACAGTAAAGTGAACAGGCATCAGCGCGGAGGCTGTTTCTCTGCGAGCCCATCATTCTTCACCCCATGTCTGCCTAGACCCCATTTGTAACGTGTCCGGACATGATGGGGAAAATTGTTCCCCAACGTCTTCTCCCTTTCTTGGACACCCTGTTCTGGAAACTTTTGATTTTCAATATTCATTTCAAATTGTGACATGCAAAATAAAAAGCAATATTCTAGTTGTATTCTGGTTAGTGAGAAACTAGATGGGATTAAAATTTTCTGTCCACGACCTTGCTACTAATGCAACCTGGGTTTTTGTTTTGATTTGCTTTGTTTTGTTTTGAATTTCTTCCCTCTCTTCTCTCCCATTCTCTTGCTGTTGCTGGTGTTATTGTTGTGATGGCAAAGAGTCAAACCAAATACTGGGATGTGGTCCTTGCACATTTTTGGCTGTTAATCTTGCTGGTGTCTTAAGTCATGTTACAGTGCTTGTACACTTATCAGCAGAGGTTTTTCCTTCTTTAGTTGTGTTATTTGCACAGGCTCTCATCAGGGATCACATTCTTAGTTGTGCAGCACAAGTTAGAATTGTGCTGTGTGCTGGGAATGTTATGGTGCTCACACATGTGCTCACCGGAGCATTGTTTTGTTCTACTAACAATATCAAGTTGTTCATTTATGCTGCGGGCTAGCAAAACCTTCATATTTCACAGAAACTGTTGCCAAACCACAGCTCCCCATCCTGTACTTTAAGCATGAGAGTTTTTAAAAGTAAACATAGAAAAGAACATTGGCTTTTGCCATCATTGCAACCTGTCAAGATGATTTTGAATCTTGATTGTATCATCAATCACATTTATTCCTTCTTCCAACTTTCTGTCATCTCCAAATTTGATAAGCATGTCTTCTATGTCTTAATCATATCACCAATAAAAATGCATAATAGAATATAGATTTGTAGCTTCCTCTGAAGATCTGTCTTAAAAATTTCTTTAAAAATCAAACTCTTTTTTAAAAAAAAAATCATTGATGAAAGGAAGTGAAGGGTGGTATGCTTGAAACTCTATTGTAAATGACTTAGTAAATCACTGTGCTTTAATTTTAAAAATTAAAATAATAAAAAAGAAAGGCATGATTTTTTCTACTAAGTATTTCCAAGCACCTACTATGTTTTAGAAACCCTGTCAAAGGAAAACAGGATGAAACTTCAAATATGCATAAATGTGATCTTGAAAAAGAAACAAAATAAAACACGATCTTATTTTGAGAAAACATTTGTTTATGTAATAGGTGCACAATGTTGCTGATTTTTAATGGTAAGGACTTATTTTTCCTTTGTCTATTTGGGGTAATCCTCCCAAGAAGTACTCTGGAAGTGAGGGGTCTTTCCAGGCAATATTCAGTCAATGGGGCTTGATGCTCTGGCCATAATGCCTTGCTATTTGGGCCCTATGGTGCTGGGGGCCAACTGGGCCATACCTAGTAGTGCTCAGGGGTGGTGCTGGGAATCAAACTCAAGTGCCTTCACTTATAAGGCATGTCACTCTGATCTCTGAGTCATCTCCCAACCATTGAGCAGTCTATGAAACTACTATGTTTTATATTACATTTTACATTAGAATAGCACAAGGGAATTGGTCAGCACAATTTAACATAGGTCTCTATACCTAGAATTTCACCAAGAGATAAAATAAAACAAATTTGACCAACCTTATTTTGGTGATCACCTCTAGCAATCATCATATTCTTTGTAAATTGTGGCATCTTGTCCAGGACTCAGGTCCTAATTTTAACATTTACAAGTGTTACCATTTACTATTTACAAATTTTACCATTTACAAGTGATCTGGTATAAGTACTAATTTTTCTTGACAAGATTTCTTTATTTGCTTTGTAGTGAAAACAATTGTATGACAATTTTGAGTACTGGCTTACCAAAATATGCAAATAGGGGGTCAGAGAGAGAGTACGGTAGGTAAGGTGCTTGCCTTGCACGCTGCTTACCAGAGTTTGATTCCTGACATGTGATATGACCCCTAGAGCCCACCAGGAGTGATTCCTAAGCAGGAGTAACTACTGAGCACCACTAAGTGTGCCCCCCTAAAAAAGGAAGAACAAAATATGTAAAAAAACTTTGTTTCCTCTTTCAAGGTCAAACAGATCTGACCTTGTCTAGACCAGGTGCTGTATGCGTCTTTAGCTATGAAATGGTGTGTCAGATTTTGGAAGGGAGGACGTTGGGAACGACATATCCATCCTGCAAAATTTGGTATGTGGGCAGGTGGACGTGGCTGTCGAAGAGATCAGAGTAGAAGTCGTGAAAAATCCTTTCCATTGCCATTCTGGAAGATGTTATAGATCCATCAGGATGTCGGAGGGCAGTCATCTTGGTCTTGTAGTTGGCGAAGGACAGGCGAGCATTGCGAATACTTTTCCCGGCTTCTGCCACACACCAACACTGCTGCTCTTCTCTCTTTGAGGTCTTCCTTTATCGTTTCTCTGCACAGCTTTGCAAACTCGGATGTTAGCTTGTGGTTCCCTGAGGCTCATGCTAAACCATGTTGGCAAATGAGTTCAAGAGTTTCCGAAGACAGGCGTCTGTGGCTTTCCCACTCTCGGCATTCTTCCTGCAGTCATGAAGGTGCTGAACCAGTCGATTGTATTCCTCGTCGATGTTGTCAACAACAGCATCTTCCCATATTGCTGCGATATTGCCAAAGAGCTCCCAGTTGGTGGTCACTTTGGAAGTTCTCTTCTTAAACTTAAACTTTGCAGTCCTTTCTCCCCACTCTGTGAAGTAGAATTTTGCATGAAGGAAACGGTGGTCAGATCCCATTTGCAAGTTTGGAACAACAGCGACATCGATCAGGCAAAACCATTAATTGAATATGATGCAGTCAATTTTGTTGTAGAACTGTCCACCAGGAGACTCCCAGGTCCAACATTTAGATTCGGCCTTCTGAAACTGTGAGTTACCATGGATGCTCTTGGTCAACATGATGAACTCAGACAGTCTTTCACCCTATTTGTTCCATTCTAGGCCATGGGTCCGATGTGGAGTTCTTCAGGTGACCTTCTCGGTCCTATCTTGGCATTAAAATCACTGACAATGATCTTGTAGAAGGTGTGGTCTTCTTTATAGAACTTCTCCAGTTCTATGTAGAACTTCTCAATTTCTTCTTCATTGTAGTTGAATGTTGGTGCGTAGATGATGAAGATAGAAACTGCCGGCAGTGAGCCACATCTGTTTAAGTGTAATAGCCTGTTTCTGGTTGTTAGGCATTTGAGTGAATCAATGCTCATGGCCAAGTTTGTGTTGACAAGGACACCAACACCACCGACACCTCTATTGTCGCATGTTCCAAGGAACTGTTCTTCTCCGGTGTCAAAAATGGTGTGATGTGATGATACCTTCTCATCTCGGTCAGACCAATGATGTCGTACTTGATCTTCTGTGCTTGTACCATCAGGTCCTCAAAAGATGCTTCCAATGCCAGTGTATGTGTGTTGGAAGTACAGACAGTCATTTTAGTCCTTCTTCATTTTGGCAGTCTAGTTCATCCCTGAGAAGTTTTGTGAGAGTTCAAGATGCCACTCTGTCTAACATTCATCGATTTAAAGAAGGCCTTCAATTCTGTTGAGACTGAAGTGGTCATCGAAGCCCTAGCCAAACAAGGCATTCAAACTCAGCACATCAAGATCCTCCTCGAGCTATATTATGGATTCACCACCAGGATCTCACCATTTGACAAGGAAGTGATCATTAACGTAAAGAGGAGGGTGATAACATTTCGCTGAAACTCTTCAGTGCCATCCTCCAAGAATGAGTGAACGAGAGAACATCATGCGACAATGACTAGAATGGGAAGGAATGGGAGTGAAGATAGACAGTCCGCAACTACAACACCTCAGCTTCGCTGATGACATCCTTCTCATAACGCCAAACATTAGCCAAGCAGCACAAATGCTGGCCGACTTTGACCGCAAGTGTGGAAATGTCAGACTGCAGCTGAATCTCAGCAAAACAATGTTCATGAAAAATGAACTTGTCCCTGATGTTCTATTTGCTTTCAATGGAATGAACATCTCCAAAGGCAGCAGTTATGTGGACCTGGGTTGAGAAATCAACATGAAGAACGACTTGGTGCCAGAACTGCACAGGAGGAAGAGAGCAGCGTGGAACCCCTTCAAGAGCATTGAGGAAGTGGTTTGGAGGACGAAGAATCTCTGGCTTCGGGCAAATCTTTTCTACTCCACAGTTCTTCCTGCACTAGCATACACCTCAGAGACCTGGGCTCTATGAAAACCGGATGAGAATGCTATTTGGATATCCCAAAGAGGAATTGAAAGAGCTATGCTTGGAGTATCACATTTCACTCTGGTGAGAGATGGAATCCAGAGTTCCAACCTCCATCAATGGTCAAGAATCAGGAACACTGTCTTGTTTGCAAAGGGTCAAAAATAAAATGGGCCAGACACGTAATGTGATTTAGAGATGACTGCTGCACTAGAACTGTTACGGATTGGATTCCACGGGACGTCGAAAGACCACGTGGCCGCCCACCAACGAGATGGTCAGACTTCTTTATCAAAACTCTGAATGAAAGGTTTGAGGCTCTTCCTGTTCCTAAAGTGAACAGGTATCTTTGGGCCACAGTGGCACGTGACAACAGGGACAAATGGAAACGTTACTGGCGCCCGCTTGAGCAAATAATAGATGAATGAGATGACAAGTGATACAAGTGATTGCTCTTTCCAAAAAATCCATGTACCTTCTGATAGTCTCTTCAAAGAAAGTTGTTATATCTCAGTCTCTCAGTCTTATTAATCTGTTAATTCTGAAATCAATCACTTCATTTTTTTATTTCAAGGAGGATAACATTTTTCTTTATCTTCAGCATTTGGGTTTCTTTTCATTTTCCTTGATTTTACTATAAATATTAGATGGCTGACCAACTTTGGACATTCCTTGTCTGGCTCTAGAAACAGAAATGCTTGTTACAATGATCAGCTGCTTTTCTAAAGTTATACATTTATATTGAGCTATATATTTGTTGTTGCATGTCTTCTGGAACTTTTCTACTTGAATTCTCCTCTCTACTCTGCAGACCAGAGGTACTCAATGGGCTGGAGTACATGCTGAAATCCCCTCACCACATCATCCATCTGCCAGCACCAGAGTCCCCCCCACTCAGATACTGAGTGTATCTGAGTCCACCCCATTCAGATACTGAGTGTATCTGCCAAAATAAAACAAAAAGAAAGAAACAAAGAAAGAAACAAAAAGAACCTAAGTGGTTCTGCCTTCTTTTTTGAGATCAACTAACACAGTGAGGCCAACTCTAAAAGCTTATAGATCTGTTAGCACTTCTAATGCTAAGAGTTTATGGATCCATCAGACTTGCTAACTCTAAAAACTAATGAATCTATACTTAGGGATGTGATTTCCAACAAATTGTCAACAAATAAAGTCTCACAGTTGGTACCGCCCAGAAGTGGTAGTGCTTTTGCTTCTCAAAACTTTGGTAGACGTGCAGCTGCTAGTGCAGCCTCTTGACCTCATATCTCTTCATTCTCAGCAATGGAAAACAAATTATCAAATGCTTTCTTTTCAGCAGATCGACTTTAGGGGGGAGAAACTCCAAATCAATAATAGTGAGTTTTTTGTTGAAATATTGAATGTAATCAAAGTAAAGTGAAAGTAAAGTGAAATTTACCAGTTACACATGCGGGGTGGGGCTGGGGAAGTGGGGGGAAGGGGGGAGGTATACTGTGATTCTTGGTGGTGGAATATGTGCACTGGTGAAGGGATGGGTGTTCGAGCATTGTATAACTGAGACTTAAACCTGAAAGCTTTGTAACTTTCCACATGGTGATTCAATAAAAGAATAAATTAATTAAAAAAAAACTTTGGTAGAGAAAAATAACACTTGCAAACATTAGCTCTTACCTGATTGATGTACAATCCGTGAATTCTTCTACTCTTTTTCTTCCATTGCTTAACTATTCCCCCAAATTTTGTCCATATAGTTTTATTTAAGGTACATATTGACAACATATAATTTCTATTAAGAAAAAACGTCCAAAGTGGTTTAATCATGACTCAAGGATTAAAGAAGTTCATTGAATATTACCTGCCCCAAACTTCATGTCTTACTGTTACTGAGGTTTTCATTTTGGGCCCTATAATATCTGTATTTACCATTAAGTTGTTCTTCAAAAAAAAATTCTATGAAATAAAACTGTGAGCTCCTTCTCTTCTGAGAAGACCTGCATGTTTTCCTTATATTTGAATGACATCTTCATTTGCATATGATTTTATTATTTATTTTCCTTATCTTCATATAAACTACTCTATAATCTTCATTTTAAAAAATATTTAAAGCCAAACTGATTGAACTTTCATTATAGGGTGATTTTCTTTTTGAATATACTAGCATATTTTTCATTATCTTTGAAGTTTAATAACTTACCTATGACATCAGTACTGAATATTATTATCATTATTTTACAGATCTCATAATCTATCTATCTGCAAAATTTCCTTTGAGAGAATTCTCTTCTATTTTTTTATTTTTGAGTACATCTTTTGTTTCATTTTTTGGTTCCTCTACAAGTTTACCATTTCTTTTAATATGGAACCTTTTTATCCATAATTTATATCCTACAGCCCTTTTATATCTATTTTCTTTGTGAATTTTTATATCAGTTTATTGTCTTTATCTCAATCCTGAGAGTTAAAATTTCATTTTCTTTCTTTGCCTTAGTGTTTGAATTTCAGTGTATGAGTCATTTTAATTCCCTATTTCCATAGTTCTGTAACTCTTTCACCTTGTTCATTTCTCATAATATCCTTATCTTTGTTCTTATTAATGTCTTCATTAAGTTATTCCACAGCATAAACAACCATTATGTCATAATTCCTTTTGTTTCTTAATTCATGGTTTCTTCTAGGTACAGTTTTTGTCTCTGTATCATGATTTTTTTAAATGAGCTTTTTCTGTAGCAACTTTGCATATTTGCTCTGCTATTTCTTCTCATCTAGCTCGTTTTAGAATGGTTCTGGCTAAGCATCCTATTCTTGTCTCTCTTCCCACTCAATCTGACTAGAATGTTTTCCACTTCCAACCTAGTAAGGGAGTTAACATATAGCATTCTAACTATTTTTCTATCACCTAAAGAAATAGTGGGAAAAAAAGAAACTGTGATCTGCATTCTTCTTTGAGATTTTGTTACAAGTCTTATACCTGAGTTTGCTCCATTGAATCTGGATGATTCCCAAGGAGAATATCGTCCAGCTTGTCATGCGATATAGCCCCAGTACTTTCCTTTCCCTTAAAGAGTCAGCTCTTTTCATTCTTCTGTATTTCTGTAGTGATACCTTTCATTGTCTCCATTTGAGAAAGCAAAAAGATAATGATAGATTTTTTATTCTGCTTCTCTTCAGATATAGGAGTGTTTGTAAATAATATCAGGACCTTTCTCAACATATCAATGAGCTATATGAGAAAAAAGGACTAAGTCAGAAGCTAACTGTACTGTGTCAATCCTCTACTCCAAAAATCTCTTGTACTTACCTTGACTACCAGGTTTTAATGTTATTGCATTACATCCCCTCGTCCCCATTTTTCTAATTAGACATTGAGAATTTTGTGGTTAGTTCTGTCATTGTCACTGTCATCCCGTTGCTCATCGATTTGCTCAAGCAGGCACCAGTAACATCGCCATTGTGAGACTTGTTATTGTTTTTGGCATATTGAATACGCCATGGGTAGCTTGCTAAGCTCTGCCATGTGGGCGAGATACTCTCGGTAGCTTGCCGGGCTTTCTGAGAGGGGCGGAGGAATCGAACCCAGACCGGCCGCATGCAAGGCAAATGCCCTACCCACTGTGCTATTGAGTATTTTGCTCTTTTGATAAATAGCAGGGTAAGGAAACTCTGGGTTGCCATTTCAAACCTACAGTTACCTTGAAAGTCTTCAATGTTATCTTGCAAATATTTCTCTGTAACCTTGGGACAGGGAGAGGCAATCTTCCAAGCAGAAAGTCGATCTTTATTGCAAGGATTGTCAGAATAAAGTAAGTTGTTGCTTAGAAAGTTATTTCAGACCAATTTTTGTAAAGTGAATAGGATCATATGACATAGGATCAAGTGTTCTGGTACCTTCTGTGTGTCTGATTTCATCTTGTTTTTTTTTATTATCATTTCTTTTTGTTGTCTCACTTTTTGAAAGATCTGCCTTTGCTGTGTTTTTGTAAGTAAGCTCAGATCCTTAACTGAAGGTCAGTTATAAATATATAAGTGAACAATTACACCAAGATTCCCTCTATGGGACAGGTCTATTTTCTTGTTCTCCTAGCTTTGATATGGCTTCAAAACAAATACATTGTTGTTACCATCAGAACCCTTTGAAAGCAGGCTTCCTTTAGCTCTTATGACATTATTCTTAAGGTTACTGTCTAAATTATATTTGTTCTTGGTTATGTGCCTTTCCTCTCAATTGCATTGAAATAGTTTGCTTTTGTCTCCCTTAAAATGTCTTGCTCTCTTTGCATCTAAACACAGTCCAAATATCCACAGGCAGCATCAAAATAGGTAGATAATATATCTGAGTATAAATATACTACCTAAAAAAATCTGTACTGCAAAATTTTGAGACTCAAAGTTATTGGACTCTGAGAAGTAAAACTATAAAAGTTTGATGTGCTGTCAAATAAAAGAAGAAAAATAGTTTAAAATTCCAATAGTTGATGGTACCTTGATTACTACCAGGAGTGATCTCTGAGAAGGCCAGGAATAATCCCTGAGCATTTCCAGGGATGGTCCCCAAACCAAAATATACAGAACTAATTAATTAATTAATTAAAACATGACAGAAAAGGTTGAATTACCTCTCTTTTCCTTTCTTTCTTTCTTTCTTTCTTTCTTTCTTTCTTTCTTTCTTTCTTTCTTTCTTTCTTTCTTTCTTTCTTTCTTTCTTTCTTTCTTCCTTTTTCTTCCTTCCTTCCTTTCTTTTTCTTTCTTTCTTTCTTTCTTTCTTTCTTTCTTTCTTTCTTTCTTTCTTTCTTTCTTTCTTTCTTTCTTTCTTTCTTTCTTTCTTTCTTTCTTTCTCTCTCTCTTTTCTTTCTTTCTTTCTTTCTCTCTTTCTTTCTTTCTTTCTTTCTTTCTTTCTTTCTTTCTTTCTTTCTTTCTTTCTTTCTTTCTTTCTTTCTTTCTCTCTCTCTCTTCCTTCCTTCCTTCCTTCCTTCCTTCCTTCCTTCCTTCCTTCCTTCCTTCCTTCCTTCCTTCCTTCCTTCCTTCCTTCCTTCCTTCCTTCCTTCCTTCCTTTCTTTCTTTCTTTCTTTCTTTCTTTCTTTATTTCTTTCTTTCTCTTCCTTTCTTCCTATCTTTCTTTCTTCCTTCATTTTTTAAAAAATTTTGCCTGGCAGTGCTCAAGGCTTAGTCCTGGCTCTGTGCTCAGGAATCACTTCTGGCCCATCATAGACTCAGGGGACTATGTAGTTCTAGTTCTAGGGATTGATCCCAAGTTGGCCATGTACAAGGCAAGTGCCCTACCTGCTAAACTACCACTCCGACTTTAAAAATGTTGAATTCTTGATCTTACAAGTTCTCCAATCTCATCCTTGTTTCTGAATCCCATTGTCATGAATTGAACATATATATTTGAATTAATGATGAGCAATTTTACAAAATTAACTGTGCCCCAAATAATAGTCAAACCCACATACAAGGCTTTCTGTTTTGTTACAATGAATAAATTAATGTGTCCATTAATTTATGGGATATTGTCTCCCAAGCAGCAGGGGAACAGGATGGTGCTAGGATCAACCCAGGGATCAGTTCATGCAGGATAAGCACGTCAACCCCTATACTATCTCTCAGGCTCAATAATTGTGCTGTCTCTAAAGCCAACCCTCACTCTGAGCAATGGATTCCTCCATTCTTGTTACATCAAGGTTATCACTCAGCAGTTGTTCTTGTTTCTCTCCCATAGCATTATTTCCTGTCCATTGCATCAGTACCATGAGAAGATGAATGTGCTTACATATTTTTGTCTCCTTTCTTTTCTTCTCCCATTTTCTAGAGACCATTGTGTTCTAACCACTCTACAAAAGAGCTCTCTTCAGTGACTGTTCCCTCATGCCAGATCCAGACATCCATTCTCAGCCTCAATTTTACCTAATTAGACATAAATAATTTTATAAAGTGATCACACACTTTGCTTCTTGAATACCCTTTTGATTTGGCTTTGAAGCATCACTTGCTTTTGACTTTCTTCTTGCTCCATGAGCCTCTCTTTCCATGTCTCCAAATACTGGAACAGCCAGCGCTCTTTTTTCTCTTTTTTTCTCTTTGTATCACATCTTAATAATTACACAATTGTGTAAGTTAACTACCACCTATATGCCAATAACTCCTTATATTAGCACCTAGGTATCCATTTTCCTGCTAGAACATTCTTACCTTTCTTGGAGTGAATGTTTAGTTTTAGCTTGGAATCATTTTTCTCAGGGTGTTTCAAATTCTTTTTTTCTTTTTCATTGGTTTCTCATGGGTTTGTAATATTATGAAAATTTGGGATGGCTAGTTTCACACACCTCTGCATGTCTACAAAACTCACTGTATCTATCATCAAAGTTCTAATGTCATCCTACCTAACCAAGAGAATTCCTCTTCCATTACTCCCACATATTCTCCTTCCCCCTTAATAACCACCACAGTTTTCAACAAAACTGGAAGTTTTATTGCTTTCTGTTTTAAAAATATAAGTTCCTATACTTTGATTTTTTATATTCCGTGTATGAATACAAACACTCCACGTGAATTGATGTGTTTTGTTTCCTGACTAATTTCACTTTGAATAATTACACCAAGGCCCATCCATTTCTTTTCTTTTTTTGTTGTTGCTTTTTGGGTCACATCTGTCTATGCACAGGGGTTACTCCTGGCTCTGCACTCAGGAATTGCTCCTGGTGGTGCTCAGGGGACCATATGGGATGCTGGGAATTGCGTGCAAGGCAAATGCCCTACCCACTGTTCTATTGCTCCAAGCCCCCATCCATTTATTTACCAACAGCATGCATTCATCTTTTTATGTAGTCCCTTGAATATATATGCTACAACATTCTTTTTTTAATTTTAATTTATTTATTTTAACTTAGTGAATCACCGTGAGGGTACAGTTACAGATTTATACATTTTTGTGCTTATGTTTCCCTCATAAAAAGTTCAAGAACCCATCCCTTCACCAGTGCCCATTCTCCACCACCAGTAAACCCAGCATCCCTCCTACCCTCCCCAGTCCCATCTCCCCCCCACCCCACCCTGCCACTGTGGCAGGGTATTCCCTTATGTTCTCTCTCTATAATTAGGTGTTGTGGTTTGCAATAAAGGTGTTGAGTGGCCACTGTGTTCAGTCTCTAGTACACATTCAGCCCGCATCACCCTTCCCCCGCATGTCCTCTGACCGCATTATACTTGGTGATCCCTTTTCTGAGTTGCCCTCTCCCCAGAATGTGAGGCCAGCCTCCAAGCCATGGAGTCAACCTCCTGGTACTTATTTCTACTATTCTTGGGTGTTAGTCTCCTACTCTGTTATTCTGTATTCCACAGATGAGTGCAATCTTTCTATGTTTGTCTGTCTCTTTCTGACTCATTTCACTTAGCACGATACTTTCCATGCTGATCCACTTATATGCAAAGTTCATGACCTCATTTTTTCTAACAGCTGCATAGTATTACATTGTATAGATGTACCAAAGTTTCTTCAACCAGTCATCTGTTCTAGGGAACTCGGGTGTTTTCCAGATTCTGGCTATTGTAAACAGTGCTGCGATGAATATATAAGTGCAGATGTCATTTCGACTATACTGTTTTGCTTCTCTTGGATATATTCCCAGCAGTGGTATTGCTGGGTCAAATGGGAGCTCAATTTCTAAGTTTTTGAGAATCGTCCATATTGTTTTTCAAAATGGCTGAACCAGTTGGCATTCCCACCAGCAGTGTAGAAGGGTCCCTTTTTCCCCACATCCACTCCAACAGCAGTTGCTTTTGTTCTTTTGGATGTGTGCTAGTCTCTGTGGTGTGAGGTGGTATCTCATGGTTGTTTTGATCTGCATCTCTCTGATGATTAGTGATGTAGAGCATTTTTTCATGTGCCTTTTGGCCATTCGTATCTCTTCCTTGGTAAAGTTTCTGTTCATTTCTTCGCCCCATTTTTTGATGGGGTTGGATGTTTTCTTCTTGTAGAGTTCAACCAGTGCTTTATATACCCTTAATATCAACCCCTTATCTGATGGGTATTGTGTAAATATCCTTTCCCATTCTGTAGATAGTCTTTGTATTCTGGTCACTGTATCTTTTGTGGTGCAGAAGCTTTTTAGTTTAATGTAGTTCCATTTGTTGATCTCTGTTTCTACTAGATTGCTTAGTTCCGTGTCATCTTTGAAGATACCTTTATCTTCAATATGGAGGGTTTTGCCCACCTTGTCTTCAATGTACCTTATGGTTTGTGGTCTGATGTTGAGGTCTTTAATCCATTTTGATCTGACTTTTGTGCATGGTGTCAGGTCGAGTTCTAAGCCCATTTTTTTGCATGTGGTTGTCCAGTTGTGCCAGCACCATTTATTAAAGAGGCTTTCCTTGCTCCACTTCACATCTCTTGCTCCCTTATCAAATATTAGATGATCATACATTTGGGGTTGTGTGTAGGGATATTCCACCCTGTTCCATTGGTCTGTGGCTCTGCCTTTGTTCCAGTACCATGCTGTTTTGTTACTGCTTTGTAATAAAGTTTGAGGTTGAGGAGGGTGATGCCTCCCATCGTCTTTTTCCCAATAATTGTTTTAGCTATCTGTGGGCATTTGTTATTCCATATGAAATTTAGGATTGCTTGATCTGTTTCTTTGAAGAATGTCATGGGTATCCTTATAGGGATCGTGTTGAATCTGTATAATGCTTTGGGGAGTATTGCCATTTTGACAATATTGATTCTCCCTATCCACGAGCAGAGTATATGTTTCCATTTCCTCATGTCCTCTTTTATTTCATGGAGTAGCATTTTATAGTTTTCTTTGTAAAGGTCTTTTATTTCCTTGGTTAAACTGATTCCGAGGTACTTGATTTTCTGGGGCACGATTGTGAATGGGATTGCTATTTTCATGTCCCTTTCCTCTGCCTCATTATTTGTGTATAGGAAGGCCATGGATTTTGGGGTATTGATTTTGTAGCCTGCAACTTTACTGTATAACTCTATTGTTTCTAAGAGTTTCTTTGTAGAGGCTTTAGGCTTCTCTAGGTATAGTATCATATTGTCTGCAAATAGTGAGAGTTTGATTTCTTCCTTCACTACCTGGATGCCCTTAATCTCTTTTTCTTGTCTAACAGCTATCGCAAGTACTTCTAGTACTATATTGAAGAGAGTGGGCATCCTTTTCTTGTGCCTGATCTTAGAGGAAAGTATGCTACAACATTCTTATCCACTCATCTCTCATAGTACATTTCTTTTTAAAAATTTTTATTAGTAAATCACCGTGGGGTGTGGAGAGCCTCCACAGGACCGTGCTTCGTAAACAACACCTGTTCTTGTTAATTTCACCGTGCTTCGAAAATAACTCCTAATAAGAAAACAGGATGTCCTGTCACGCCCACAAGGTGTAACTAGCCTATCAGCTGCAGACACTTGGGCGTAAACAAGCAGCGAGAGGTATATAAGGAGGGAAGCTGCCTAGCTAGTGGGTTCCCCCCTGGTTCCTCTTCCTTCGTCCATCCTTAGTTTGTCCTCTTTTCCGTTTGCATGAGAAGGTCTCTGAATAAATCGCTGCAAGAAGAATCTCCGGGTTGCATGTTATTTTACAGTGGGGTACAGTTACAAACTTATGAACTTTCATCTTTGTCATTGGTTTACATCCCTCCACCTGTGTCCATTCTCCTCCACCAATGTTCCCAGTATCCCTCCCACCACCCCCACCCTAACCCCCACTACCCCACCCTGCCTCTGTGGGTGCCCCATCCTGTCTTTTGTTCTCTCTCCTGTTGGATGTTGTAGTTTGCAATAGAGGTATTGAGTGGCCATCCTGTTCGGTCTATAGTCCACTTGTGCTACACATCTTTCAATCCCAGTGGGTCCTCCCAACATTCTCTACAAGGTTTTCCCTTCTTTGTCTCTGCTGCCTTTTCCCCTAGCATGTGAGGCCAGCCTCCAACCTGTGGGGCAGACCTCCTGGTTCTAATCTCTACTACTCTTGGGTGTTAGTGGATCATTCTGCTACTTTATATTCCACATATGAGTGCGATCTTTCTATGTCTGTCTCTTTCTTTCTGACTCATTTCACTCAACATGACACTCTCCATGTTGATCCACTTATATGCAAATTTCATGACTTCATCTTTTCTAACAGCTGCATAGTATTCTATTGTGTAGATGTACCAAAGTTTCTTTAACCAGTCATCTATTTTGGGGCACTCCAGATGACTGTTTTTTCCAGGTTTTGGCAATTGTAAATAGTGCTGCAATGAACATAGAAATACAGATGTCATTTCTACTATACCTTTTGCCTGTCCAGGGTATATTCCCAGGAGTGGTACTGCTGGATCAAATGGGAGCTCAATTTCTAGTTTTATGAGAATCATCCATATTATTTTCCAAAAGGGCTGAACCAGTTGGCATTCCCACCAGCAGTAAAGGAGAGTCTCTTTCTCCCCACATCTATCCCAATACTGGCAGTTTTTGGTTTTTTGGATGTGGGCCAGTCTCTGTGGTGTGAGATGATATATCATTGTTGTTTTGATCTGCATCTCCCTAATGATTAGCGATGTGGAGCATTTTCTCATGTCCCTTTCAGCCATTCAGATTTCTTATTTGGGAAAGTTTCTGTTCATTTCGTCACCCCATTTTTTGATCGGGTTGGCAGTTTTCTTCTTTCTATATGCAAATAGTGAGATAGAGGAAAGAGACATAAAAAAACAATGCCATTCATAATTTTGCCCCAGAAAATCAAGTACCTCAAAATCAGCCTAACTAAAGAGGTTAAGGATCTCTACAAAGAAAACTACAAAAGCCTACTCCATGAAATAAAAGAAGACACAAGGAAATGGAAATGTATTTCCTGCTCATGGATAGGAAGACTTAACATTGTCAAAATGGCAATACTCCCTAAAGCACTAAAGAGATTCAATGCAATCCCTATAAGGACACTCATGAAATTGTTCAAAGAAATTGATCAAGCAATCCTGAAATTCATATGGAACAACAAACACCCACAAATAGCTAAAGCAATTCTTGGGGAAAAGACAATGGGAGGCACCACCCTCCCCAACCTCAAACTCTACTACAAAGCGGTAACAATTAAAACAGCATGATACTGGAACAAAGGCAGAGCCACAGACCAATGGAACAGGGTGGGATATCCCTACACACCACTGCAATTGCTTGAACATCTAATCTTGGATAAGGGAGCAAGAAATGTGAAGTGGAGCAAGGAAAGCCTCTTTAACAAATGGTGCTGGCAAAACTGGACAGCCACATGCAAAAAAATGGGCTCAGATCTCCACCTATCACCATGTACAAAAGTCAGATAAAAATGGATTAAAGACCTCAACATCAGACCACAATCCATAAGGTACATTGAAGACAAGATCGGCAAAACTCTCCATGATATTGAAGATAAAGGTATCTTCAAAGATGACATGCCACTGGCCAAGCAAGTGAAAACAGAGATAAATAATTGGGACTATTTTAAATTAAGAAACTTCCACACCTCAAAAGAAACAGTGAACAAAGTACAAAGACAGCCTACAGAATGGGAAAGGATATTTACCCAATACCCATCTGATAGGGGGTTGATATCAAGGATATACAAGTCACTGGTTGAACTCCAGAAGAAGAAAACCGCCAACCTGATCATAGTACCTTTTGATTCATTTCACTATTGTGAGTCATATAGCTATGAACATGGGGGGGTACAATCTATCCTTTCATTTATTTATGAGGTAAGTGTACTCCTAGTCATTTATCTCATACTCTCCAGATAAATGCCTAGTAGTTTGCATTAATGGAACAAAAATTTCCATTAAAAAATGTCTTAGTTAATTGGGCTGGAGTGATACCACAGCAGGTAGGGCGTTTGCCTTGCACACGGCCGACCTGCGTTCAATTCCCAGCATCCCATATTGTCCCCTGAGCACCGCCAGGAGTAATTCCTGAGTGCATGAGCCAGGAGTAACCCCTGTGCATCATCAGGTGTGACCCAAAAACAAAAAGCAAAACAAAACAAAACAAAAATATCTTAATTTTTTGCTTTCCAATGTTGATTTTTTTTCTTTATGTAAGTTTTAACAGAGTTTGAGCTGGTCGGTGTCTTCAAAAATGCCATGAATATTTTTATAGGGGCTGCAATAAAATTGTATAATGCTTTAGGCAAAATTGCCATTTTGTAGCCAAAATCTGGAAAAAATCAGAGTGCCCAAAAACAGGTGACTGGTTAAAGAAACTTTGGTACATCTACACAATGGAATACTATGCAGCTGTTAGAAAAGATGAAGTCATGAAATTTGCATGTAAGTGGATCAACATGGAAAGTATTATGTTAAGTGAAATGAGTCAAAAAGGAGACAGACATAGAAAGATTGCACTCATCTGTGGAATATAAAATAATAGAGTGGGAGACTGACGCCCAAGAGTTGTAGAGATAAAGATCACGAGGTCTGTCCCACAGCTTGGAAACTGGCCTCACATGCTGGGGGAAAAGGCAGCTCAGATAGAGAAGGGAACACCAAGTAGAGGATGTTGGGAGGACTGACTTGGGTTGGAAGATGCGAACTAAAAGTAGACTATAGACTGAACATGAAGGCCATTCAATACCTCTATTGCAAACTACAACACCCAAAAGGAGAGAGAAAAAAAGGGAATGCCATAAGGCAGAGGCAGGGTGGGGTGGTGGGAGATGAGGTGGGGGTGGTGAGAGAGATACTGGAATCAATGGTGGAGGTGAATGGGCACTGGCAGAGGGATGGGTAAACGATCACTCTATGAGTGAAATTCAAACACTAAAGTTCATAAGTTTGTAACTGTACATCACAGTGATTCTCTAATAAAAATAAACTATAAAAAATGCCATTTTGACAATATTGGTCCTTCCATCTATGAACAGGAAGTGTATTTCCATTTCCTCATGTCCTCTTTTATTTCCTTTGTCTTAGAGTTTCTATTAGTAAGTCTTTAACCTCTTTTGTTAAATTGATTCCCAAGTACTTTATTTTTTGTATGGCAAAAGTAAATGGAATTGTTTTATAAAATTTCTCTAGTCTCAAAAAATAGTCTGTACAGTATTTTTTTATTTGTTTGTTTTCTTTTTGGGTCACACTCGGAAATACACAGGGATTACTCCTGACTCTGCACTCAGGAATTACTCCTGGCGGTGCTCAGGGGACCATATAGGATGCTGGGAATCGAACCCGGGTAGGCCACGTGCAAGGCAAATGCTCTACCCACTGTGCTTTCACTCCAGCCCCTGTACAGTATTTGTGCATAGAAAATCCATGGAGGCACTGGAGCGACAGTACAGCGGGTAGGGCTTTTGCCTTGCACGTGACCGACCCAGGTTCGATTCCCAGCATCCCATATGGTCCCCTGAGCACCGCCAGGGGTAACCCCTATGCATCTCTGGGTGTGACCCAAAAAGCAAAATTAAATAAATAAATGACTTGTGTGCATTGATTTTATAGCCTGCCATTTTACTCTACAAGTGTACTCTTTCTAGAAGCTTTTTTTGGTAATCTTTAGGGCTTTCTATTTTAGTCTTATGTTATCAGTGAATGATCAGGGTTTGATTTCTTTTCTGATTTGGATGCCCTTAGTAGCTATCACCAACCTGTGTTTAGGGTTCTATAATTTCCCCAAACTGGCACAGATTTGTGAATTTTTGTGTGGGACAGGTTTAGGATGCAGGTCTTCTTAGCATGTTGTATTGGGAGGCAGCCAAGTTCTGTTCAGATCTATGGGGTCACAAATGTGTGCTCCTAGGGTATGATGTAGGGGGATGACTGTGTGGTACTGAAAAACCCAACGGTTTAGTCACCAAGGCAGGGGTCCCCTTTGGTGTCCAGAGGTGAGAAATGATGGATCCCTATCTTATTAGTTTTAATAACTGTTTTGAGGTGAAACGCTTTCTTGCTTGATTCCTTATTTAATATGAGTTGTTTTTCAGAAGAATAATCTGTTTTGCAACACTGAAAAAAATTATTCATGGAATCATGATATGAATGTAATTGTACAGAAGAGATATTTTAAATCAGTGTTTTAGGTTTTCTGCTTCTTGAATTCATTTTGTTTGTTAACTTATATTCTTCTGCATGTGGAATATTTTCTTTTAATTTACTAAATCATTGGCATTAATTTGTTTAGCATAATCTTGTGATTTTAAGCTTCTAGTCATGCTTTTTAACCTTATCTGACTATGCTCCACACCTCCAAGATTGTTTCTCCCGGTGCTCCCACAAACATTACTGGTTGGCCCTCTAATCTCTTGCTGTGCCCCTCAGTTGAGAAACACTTCTCTAGAGCATCTGAGGTTCCATAAATTTGTTATGTGTAAATTTCTTCTATTCTTTTGGATCAGTCTTGACAGAAGTTTGACTATTTTATCTGTTTTTTTTAAAAATCACTCGTATTATGTTGACTAAGTCCTTGCTGTTTTTAGTGAGATGTATTTCAGCTTTTAATCTTCCAACTATTATGCTAGAATTAATTTAGGTTTAATTTTTAACTTTCTGTCATTTCTATATTTGAATACAATAGTTTCTTTCTAAACTGTAGATTTATATATTAAAATTTAGAGCTAGTACTGTTTTATCTGCATTCCATAATTAATTCATGCACATTTTTGTTATTCACTTCTAAATATTTTATATTTAATCTATGAATTAATTATTGGAATTCTGAAAATTCTTTTTAATGTTGATATCTAATTTTATTGTATTGTCATCAGGGAACATGGTCTAAATGCAGTTTGTTGAGTCTTCCTTTAAGATGGAACTCTAAATCAATTTTTATAAATAATTTAAGTGTTGTTTATAAGAATATATATTGCTATTTCTTTGGTGCATATTTCTATTTGTCTAATGTATCAATGCTGTTTGCAAGGCTGGAGTGATAGCACAGTGGGTAGGCACTTGCCTTGCGCATGACTGATAAGGTTTGATCTACAACATCCCATAGGGCGCCCCAATATGGCCACAAGTGATCCCTGAGCAGAGCCAGGAGTAAGCCCTAACCATTACTAGGTATCCCAAACAATACACACATACACACACACCACACACACACGTGTGTGTGTTTAAAATAATTTGAATTGTAACATTATATAGGTCTTAGGTGTAAACCATTATAAATCAACATATAAAATTCATTAGTTCACTTACCAGTGAACTGTATAAAATTCATTAGCTCACTTACCAGTTTCATCCTTCCCATGCAATTTACCCACCCACTTCACCCTTCCCTTCTGATAACTAGTAATTTAATCTTTCTGTCATTTTATTTCATAAAGCTTAATTGTATTAATCAATTTTACTGCCTTTTCATTTTAATAAGTAAATTTAGCTTATCCAAATTAGTTTTAGTTACTGAAATATTTGAGATAATTCTACTATATTTTACCATCACTGTCTTATTAATTATGAACTTTCTCTGTCTTTTTTATTTTCACTAGTCAGTAATTTGTTACGGTCTAACAATTCATATCTTTGAAAAACTACTCATCTTTTTCAATATTATCTCTTTAAATAGTTCCTTTTGGCATATTCACTTTTATATTTTTCTGGGTTTCCAATGAAATATGTTAGAACTTTTCAATCTACTTACCATCTGTCTTCATTTATCTACTGTATATCCTGTCTCAAATTTTTTGTGCCATGTCCTTGAATTCTAGTTTCTTGTTAGGTAATTTTCTTTTCATGCCTATTGAACCCACACTTTATACTCTCTACTTTATTTTAAAATATTATTAAAAAATTTAATATTTTCATATCTATTTTTCATAGATCCCTGCCTTGATACATAACATTTCTCATTGGAAGTATATTGAGTAACTTTTAAAAAAATCTCTAAGAGCAATGACATTAGGTATATATTATAATTCTTTGTAACTTTATTATTCCTATTTCCTTGGGTATGAATTCTCCTATTTGTCATATCTGCTATCTACCTCTCTCTCTCTTTTTTTTAGTTGATTCACAGATACAGTTACAAGCTTTCATGTTTGAGTTACAATCATACAATGTTCAAACACCCATCCTTCCACCAGTGCACATTTCCCACCACCAATCTCTCTCGTATGCCACCCTTTTCCCACCCTCTCACTGCCTCCCTGGCAGACAATTTTCCCCATACTCTCTCTCCACTTTTGGACATTAGGGTTTGTAATACAGATAGTGATTGGCCATCACATTTCGCCCTTAATATACTTTTAGCACACATCTCCCTTCCCTCAAACCATCATTTTCTTAGCAATCCCTTCTCTATTCCAGCTGCTTTCTCTGCCCCCGCTCATGAGGCAGGCTTCCAACTATGGAGCAAATTTCCTGGCCCTTGTGTCTACTGTCCTTGGGTGTCAGTCTCATGTTATGTTATTTCTACTTCTCCTAATGATGCATTTGTTCACATATTTCTCACTTGCCTAAAATTTTGCACGAACACTTTTCTTTTCTCACTGTAAAACCCTTATCATGTATATAATTTTTTCAGTTGCCGCAATAAGAACCTGCAGGTTGGACAGAAAGTAGATTTAGTTGGCGGTCTGGGAACTCTAGCCACCTGAGTAGAGCTAGTTTGAATGCTAGGCTCACACTTCTTGACAACAGTATTCTTATGGCATCCAGTCATGTCTTACTGAATCATAGCACAGCGGTAGGGTGTTCGCCTTTCATGCAGCCGACCTGTGTTCGATTCCTCTGCCCCTCTCGGAGAGCCCGGCAAGCTATTGAGAGTATCGTGCCCGCACGGCAGAGCCTGGCAAGCTACCTGTGGCGTATTGGATATGCCAAAAACAGTAACAATAAGTCTCACAATGAGAGACGTTACTGGTGCCCGCTCGAACAAATTGATGAGCAAAGGGATGACAGTGACAGTGACAGGAAACTGGCACGTTGTTCATAGAAGTTCAGATAATTCAGACCATTTTTTAACATTTTTTTTCTTTTTTGGGTCACACCCAGCCATGCATAGGGTTTACTCTTGGCTTTGCACTCAGGAATTATTCCTGGGTGTGTTCAGGGGACCATATGGGATGCTGGGAATCGAACCCGGGTCAGCCGCATGCAAGGCAAACGCCCTACCCCTGTGCTACTGCTTCAACTCCGAATTCAGACCATTTTTTTAAAAATTTTTAAATTTTATTGAATTACTGTGAGATAGTTACAAGCTTTCATGTTTGAGTTACAATCTCACAATGATCAAACACCCATCCCTCCACCAGTGCACATTCCCCACCATCAATATCCTGGGTATACCCCCCTTTCCCACCCCCACCCCCACCCCCTCCTGTATGGCAGACAATATTCCCCATACTCTCTCTCTATTTTTGGGCATTACATTGTGAGGAGGACTGGAGCAATGGCACAGCGGGTAGGGTGCTTGCCTTGCACAAGGTCCACTCGAGTTTGAATAAGAATTTCATACAAATAGAATATATGCCTTAACACAAGAAAGCAAGGAAGGAATATTTAATGTTACACAGAACAGACATTCAGTTTGTTCAATCAAGGTAAGTTGCCTTGATACTGGAGAAAAAGCCCGCCATAACGACGGTCCCCGTCGACGGTCACCCGGACCGTCTCTCTCTGGTCTCTCTAGCTCCGGCGCAGTTCCCCGGGACGCCCGGCCGCTCCGCCAGCAACTTCCACTAAGAAGATTAATTTTTATATGCTCCAAATTGATCCATTAAAAAGAGATTTGTGTTTTTTCATGAATATTTCTATATATCTTTCTTTGCAGTTTAGTGTCAAAGTCATTAAAGCAATGGGTATAGGTCCAATGCTTTCAAACTGTTCATTTCATAATAACTGCACATAGATACAGTTATTTGATTATTTTGTCTATTATTTGACAGATAGTTTGTCAAGAAAATGTCTTCCTTTCTTTAAAATTTCATTTAAGGAAGTATGTTTGGAACCTTACAGCTTTTTCCTACAATAAAATTTTTGTCTCAGAATGTGATTAAAGTACACACATATCACGATTCTCTTGTGCACTTCCTTGAACTTTATAGTAGATGATACTGCACAGATTTACCCTGATTTTGATGGTCTTCCTTGAACTATTTATTTTTAAACTTGTCTTCCCTCATGATTCTCACCTAAAAAGCAGAAAAAAACACGAATTTTTCTATCTCTTTTAAAATCCAGATAGCATAGTTTAAATTCTCCTACAGTAGAGTTTCATGGTTTGTCCGTAGCATATTGCAGCATAAAAATTTTAGGATTTAACAAAGAATCTACAAAATAATCCTGATTTGTTCTACTGAATATGATCTTAATCTTATAAAAATTGTCACTCAAAATATTTCCTAATAAGTTAAAATTTTTTAATAAGTAAGCACTGTAGGACTGTCACACTGTCGTCCCGTTGTTCATCGATTTGCTCGACTGGGCACCAGTAACGTCTCCATTGTGAGACTTGTTGTTACTGTTTTTGGCATATTGAATACACCACAGGTAGCTTGCCAGGCTCTGCCATGTAGGCAGGATACTATCTGTAGCTTGCCAGGCTCTCCGAGAGGAATGAAGAAATGGAACCCAGGTGGGCCTTATGCAAGGCAAATGCCCTACCTGTTGTGCTATCGCTCATTTAATAATTTAGAAGGGTAGTTTAATTTTCAATGGGCTGGAGCGATAGCACAGTGGTAGGGCAGTCGCCTTTCATGTGGCCGACCCGTGTTCGATTCCTCTGCCCCTCTCGGAGAGCCCGGCAAGCTACCGAGAGTATCACGCCCACATGGCAGAGCCTGGCAAGCTACCCGTGGCGTATTGGATATGCCAAAAACAGTAACAATAAGTCTCTCAATGAGAGACGTTACTGGTGCCCACTCGAACAAATTGATAAGCAACAGGATGACAGTGCTCCACAGCTCCAGTTTAATTTTCAATATTTGTATTTTATTCTGGAATGACTAGTGTTGCTTATTTTTAATCTGTTTAAGACAATATACTTTGAATGATACTGATTCTTTTGATCTTATTGGACTATTTTATGATCAGCTTGAAGTAAGTAATGAAGAATGCTTTTGAAAAAAAGTATATTTTAAAGTTGTACATTCTATAAGTACAAATAGATATAAAGGTATTGATCATGTTCTTAAAAATCATGTATGTCTGCTATATTTTTAAAAACCTACCTGCTATATTAACTTGAATGTAACATTGATAATATGGAACTACCCCTTTTTTCTATTATTATGACCATTTTTATGAAGCTCTGTCTTTAGACATTTATATATTTGTAATTGTCTTTAATGAATCCTCTCCTTTCTCATAATAAAATATCCTATATACATATATACTTATATATATTCATACAAAATGCTAATATTCTTTGTCTTCAAGGATATTTGATTTGCTATTATGACCACTCCAGCATTTTTATGTTCTCTGTATGCAGATTATACATTTCCATTCACTTAAAACTCAGTTATCAATTTAATGCACCTCACTTATGCTCAGCATATATAAATAATTCTTGTTTTCATGCTGACACTCCCTTACTTTTAAAAACAGTATTTTTGACAATTAATACTCAATATAGTTATTGCTAAATCTTAGGTTTAGGACTACTATTTTATTATTTGTTTTCATGTTGTTGCTTCTGTTTTTTGGGTCCTGTATTTACTGTTCTCTGTCTTCTTTGAATTACTTTAGTATTTCTGCTATCGAGTATATTTGCTTCCTCAAAATTCATAGATTGGTACCTTAGTCACCCAAATTATAGTGTTTAAAAATGGGCCATTTGGGAATGGATCAGCATGAGAACAGAGCTCTCATGAAGGAACTAAAGCAACGGTAGAGAGATGATCTCTGTCCTGGCCAGGGCAGCTATTTGCAAATCAGAAAGAGGTTCCTAGTCCCTTCTGTCATCTTAAATTTGGACTTTTCAAACTCAAGGAGTTGGGACTAGTGTGAGGGTCAAGGTGCAGTCTTGCATACAGCAGACCTCAGTTCCTAGTCCCATGTAAGGTCCCCTTAGCCTTGCCAGGAGTTATCACTGAACACAAAGCCAGGACTAACACAGAGCCAGGACTAAACCCTCAGAACCCCTAAAAAAGAATAGAAAGTTGAAAAAACAACAAAATATATATTATGTATATAATATATATATAATACATTTGTTTTGTTTAAGATACCCAGGCTATGACATTTTTGCTTATGCAGTAGAACTAACAAAATTTAATTTATTTTGTCTAATGGGTCTATAACTAAACCACTTTGATTACATAATTTTTCCTTTGTTGGCTACCTAAAGGATTACAATATATGCTTAATATTTCATAGGCTTCTTACATCTAACATGACTCCATTGACCATAATCTACTGAAATCCTACAACCATACAGAATTTTTTTTTCTTTTTTTGCTTTTTGGGTCACACCCAGTGATGCTTAGGAACTACTCTTGGCTCTACACTCAGATATTACTCCTGGCAATGCTTGAGGGACCATATGGGATGGCAGAGATTGAACACTGATGAATCACGTGCAAGGCAATTGTCCTACCCACTGTACTATCGTTCTGGTCCCTGTGAACTTTTATTTATCTCCCCATCCCAATAGGCTTTTTACAACAAGTCAGTTATCACCTGCATCACATTTACAAACACTAACACTTCACTAGACAATGTTATGATTCCTGTTTTAAATATAGCCCAATATATTTTTAGAGAACTTAACAAAGTCATTTATTTTTGCTCAGATGTTGCAATGTTTGACATTCCTCATTCATTTCTGAGGATCCAGATTTACTTCTGATACAATTTCTTCAGTCTGAAGAATTCACTTAGCACTCAAGAGATTCTACTAGATGATTCATAATAGAAAGGAAAAGACGATACTAGGAATAGTTTTCTTCTAAAATATTAAATATGGGAAAAGTTCTAACATGCTTAGCAATGGTTCTCCTGATACTATGAGATTGGTTGCTTTTTAGCAATAATATGGGATGAAGTTACATATGTAGTCACCTGACATTGGAAAATTTAAAGCCTAGTTATGCACGGGCAGCATTTAACAGCAATAACTATAACACTGAGACATATTATCTATGACATATTTTTATGTTATTCTAATGTAAATCACTGTATCACTGTCATCCAGTTGTTTGTCGATTTACTCGAGCAGGCACCAGTAACGTCTCTATTACACTCAGCCCTGACATTTTAGCAGCCTCTCCTTACTTGTCTTTCCCAACGATTGGAGGCTCTTACAGGGTCAGGGGAATGAGATCTATTGTTACTGTTTTTGGCATATCAAATAAGGCAGGGGTAGCTTGCTAGGCTCTGCGAGTGTGGGCGGGATACTCTCAGTAGCTTGCCGGGCTCTCCGAGAGGTATGTATATATCTGTTACTGTATTTTAGATATAAATATGCCATGGGGAGCTTGCCAGGCTCTCCTAAGTGGGTAATAGACTCTCGGTAGCTTGTCAGGTTCTGTAAGAGGCACAACTAGGCTATTAGATATTGCACAGATGCAATACAGGAGCTATTGCAGGAAGTAAATGTAAATATGAGCTGAATTATAACTGGTATCATCTTAGTATATTACAACATCAGGAAATTGAGAAAGTTGGGATACGCTGGGTCATAGGAGTCACCAAGACGCCAGAAAGAGGCAGAGTGAAGGTAGAAATGCCTCTTTATTCTGAGAGTGAAAAAGAGAAGCTCAAATTTTGGACCCTGAAAATTAGGGTAATACAAAGATTAATATAGCATTCATGACACTATCACTATCCTCAAATATGTCCCATTTTCTCAGAAGGCCTAAGGATGAGATATGACTAAACATATGTCAATGCAAAAAAAATTATACACAAATATTTATAGCAGCTTTATTTGCAATATCCCCAAATTGGAAATGGCCCAATTATGTAACAGCAGGTGATTGTGTAACATATAGCCATATATATGAGACTATAATACATATGTTATGTATGATGATATACATGATGATATATCATAGGAAATTATATGAATTATGGGAAATATTATTCAATAATACTTTTATTTTGGTTTTCCAAGAGATTTAGTTTTATTTTCACGAGGAATAAAGGCAGCTTTTTGGAGTTCCAGACTCAACGGTTTAAAGCATTAAATTGCATAAAACTTAGCAAGTGTAGGATCGTGAGTCTAAACCCTTGTGCTTCCAGCAAACCTGAGGTAATCCTGTTAGGATCCCATTGAGAAAGAGTCTTAAAGGGGATCCCACTGCTTAGAAAGTGCCTGAAGCTAGTGTGAATCCCTGTGTTTAATCCTCGGCACTCAAGACGCACTTCTGTCCATAGTGAAAGGTTTCCTGAGTTGTAGGGAGGGGGAAGGCAGTCTTTTTTCTCAAATTCTTTTTCTTCACATTCAATATCTCCTTGTAAGAGAGCTTCTGTAGTACTTAATCAGAACATAAATCACATAATCAACAACATTACAATTAACAAATTCCACGAACATCCCATTGCTCATCAATTTGTTCGAGTGGGCACCAGTAACGTCTCTCACTGAGAGACTTATTGTTACTGTTTTTGGCATATCCAATACACACAGTAGCTTGCCAGGCTCTGCTTCGAGGACTCCATACTCTCGGCAGCTTGCCGGGCTCTCTGAGAGGGGCGGAGGAATCGAACTCGGGTCGGCCGCGTGAAAGGCGAACGCCCAACCTCTGTGCTATCGCTCCAATTAACAAATTAAAAAATATATATAAGGGACATGTTATTGGGCATATTGAGAATTCTCTAGTGTGAGTGAGAATGTGCAGGCAAACAGGGAATGGCCTCTTGAGTACCCCACAGGCGCTGAGCATCAGTGAAAATGTCAGGGAGAGAGTGAGCTAATTTGACAAGCTGGTGAAGGGGTCATTAATTAGGAGAACCTTGGCTGTCTTGTAGAACTGCCTTTCAGAAAATGCTATAGGTGCATTTATACTATCACAATGAGATAAAGAAAAGCCTTTTTTTTTTTTGAAGCCAGAACATGATTTTAAATCTTTGTCAATTCTTTTGTGGTTGAAAATAACCTCAGAGCTACTTCAGTTTGCATTTTTGCATTCCTAGTGATCGTTTTTCACTCTGGTAACCTGTATTTTGTACATTCGAGACAAGAAATTTGTGTTAATCTGCACATCTAGCAACTTGCCTCAACTTTGTCTCCTGGTAGAGTTGTAGAGTTGTAAGCCATGTCAGCCCAGCTGTAAGGAAAGAGCAATAGAAAATAGTATTTCTTTTGCCTATAAATGGATGGATATGGAGAGTACCATGCTGAGTGAAATGAGTCAAAAGGAGAGGGACAGATATAGAATGATTGCATTCATTTGTGGTATATAAAAGTAATATATTGTAGAAGACTAATATCCATGTCCAGGAAAAACAGGGGCTAGGAGGACTGGTCAGTGGTTGGAATTAACCATAAGTGTGTATGGGGCTGAGGGTAGGTAAGATAGAGAAGAGACCAGTATGACAATAATAGCCGGGAATGATCACGCTGGACATGACCTGAGTTTTAAAGTTAGATAAAGGGATATTCTTGATAGCCTTTCAGTATCAATATTGCAAACCACAATGTCCAAAAACAGAGAGAGAGAGAGACAGAGAGAGAGAGAGAGAGAGAGAGAGAGAGAGAGAGAGAGAGAGAGAGAGAGAGAGAGAAAGCTCCTGCCATAGAGGTAGGCAGAAGGTGGGGGGTGGGTGATGGGAGGGAACCTGGGGACACTGGTGCTGGGAAATATACACCGGTGGAGGGATGGGTGTTGGAATACTGTATGACTAAAGTTTAATCATGAACAGCTTTGTAAGGATCTATCTCACAATGATTTCATGAAAAAGTGAAAAAAAAAGAAGAAAATGGTATTTCTGTCTGTGGATTTGGGTGTCTAGCAATTGAATTCTGATCATGTGGATTTATATAATTTTCTTTTTTTTGTAGTTAACCATTAACTATTTGGTATAGCTGACATGGGAATAACTATTATAAACTTAGACTTTAAATTTTGAACTAAGATTTTAAAAATTCAGACCCCACCATGTACTAGCTTTTTTATTCTGAAGTCTGTCATTATTCTATTATTATGAGTGTTTGCGGGGGAGAGGAGAAAAAAATAGGTTGTGGTTATCTCACCATTTTTTCCCTTGTAAACCTTAATTAGAAAAGGTTCCATGGTAATGCTTTCAACTTACCTAATCTTACTTTTTTCTTATAAAGCTTTTAAACTTTGCACAGTTAGAAACAGCTTTTATCTGGCACACAAGTGAAATAAAAATAAAAAATGCAAATTGAATTATTAGCTACTTAATCCCCATAATCCTAGTTGTACTAAGCAGCAGGTAAATAATGATAGAGCTCCCAAATTGGCATAAAATAAAAACAAACTGTATGTAGTTCACCAGGCCCCTTGATAACAATGCACTCCATCAATGATTTCTTGAGGGATTTATGGTCTCTAAGGTATTAAGGAATTTTAAAAAATCCTGTCCTTATGTAGAATATAGATTTTTTAATGCTATCTATAAAGAGTGATATTACTTTATCATCTAATCAGCATCTTAGAAGCCAAATGACATGTGGGCATTTTAAAGTGGGCATTTTAAAGATGCAGTATATTAAATTTTGAGGTAGAATAAGACTAAGGCTAAGAGATGATCGCTCCTGAAAATAAAGCTGTTACTTGAACAGTTTCCAGGAGATGGTAGGCGACACAGGAAAGCATCAGGGTTGCTCAGGAAATGGAAGAGGGAGGGGATTAACAATGGGAAAGAGCCTTTCTTGTGGTTTCCATGGCAAGAAACAGATGAGGCAAGACTGGTTTGAATAATTTCAACCAGCACAGTGGTATAACAGCCATCGCTATTGTCTGGTACCTGGCACTAGGGTGATGGGGACAGGATGAGGGTAGAGGAAATAATGATCGCAGAGCATTGAGCACTGGTAAGAAAGAGGTTGTGGTGATCTAGACTCTGAGTGCTTGGTTGTATTTAAGAAGCATGCTCATGAGCCAATGTTTTTTATTGTCTCTAGCAACTGCCTTACTCTCAAATGAGCAGCTCTTACAGGGTCAGCAAGACCTTCAAGATGAAAGCATCCTCATGCAAAACCTGAGCCTTGGTTAACACAGTGAGAGTTTAATATTCATAATCCCACTCATCTCTGAGTCACATTGCATTTAGTCATTTATTCCAAGCACACACTCGATTTCAACATTTCTGTGTGCTTTCTCTTCACTCAGGCCTCTGGGTTTCAGCTGGCAACACAAACAACAAAAGCTTTCTGTTGACTTAAGAAGCTAGATGAAAACAAGAGCAGCTCAAGAATAAAAGTCAATTCTCTACATTTTCCTGATCTCACTCTGGCTCTGCAGAGTGGAAACGTCATCCAGTAGAGATATATTATTGACATGAGCCCTTGAGAAAAGTTAAGAAAACCACAATTACAACAACAGAAAAATGAGGGGAAAAATGTTATGCTATCTATTCTTTGCCTCCAACTTCAAGAGCAGCTGCATCTTCCCACCAACTTAAAATCACAAGCTTTTCAAGGAATGCCAAAAATATTAACGAAGGACTAATATGCCCTGTGGTAACTCTATTATTACACTAGAGAAAAATTTACTTCGCAAGAGATAAACTAGACAAGTCTCTTTTCTCCTCAGGCTAAATACATCCCACTTAGCCCACTGTTTATTTCCAAGATACAGTTTGAGAGCATGACTTTGTGGGGAAGAAGCTGGGCTGGGCTGGATAATCCCTGACCTGCCTCGTTAGCGGTTGGTCTTTAGTGGTATGATAAGCTCTGATTTAACAACTAGGCATTAGGATTTTCAAGTACTTAACTTGTCTTTTTAGTTGAGGGTTTTTTTTCGTGGCAAAATGATAAGGGAAATAGTTGAGATTAGTGGGGATGGGATGGGGGACAGTTAGGAGAGAGAAGGGACCTCTAAGACAATGATAGTTGGAAATGATCACTCTGGACAAGAACTGAGTGCTGAAAGGAGGTAAAGGGATATACATGAAAAGCTTTCAATGCCTGTATTGTAAACCATAATGCCCAGAGAGGGGGGTGGAAGAGAGAGAGAGAGAGAGAGAGAGAGAGAGAGAGAGAGAGAGAGAGAGAGAGAGAGAGAGAGAGAGAGAGAGAGAGAGAGAGAGAGAAGTAACTGCCTGTCTGCCAAGTAGAAGCAAGCTGAGGGGGGTAGTGGGTGGGGGGGGTGTGACATTGATGGTGTTCCAAATGTACACTAGTGAAGGGACAGGTGTTGGAATGTTGTATGACTGAAACCCAATTATGAACAACTTTTGGGGCTGGAGTGATAGCACAGCGGGTAGGGCATTTGCCTTGCACGAAGCTGACCCAGGTTCAATTCCCAGCATCCCACATGGTCCCCTGAGCACCACCAGGAATGATTTCTGAGTGCAGAGCCAGGAGTAACCCCTGAGCATTGCTGGGTGTGACCCAAAAAGTTAAAAAAAAAATGAACAACTTTGTAACTGTGTATCTCACAATGATTCAATGAAGAAAAAAAACTACCTAAAAATTAAATTAGGAATGACAGGGAAACTTTGAAAAAGGAAACAGGCAGACTCTCTCACAAACTGACAAATGACCAGTGCCATTTTGAAATCTATGACTAACTGGCTTATTACTAGCAGCTATAATTGTTGGTAGTAATAAGCCGGTTAGTCATAGTTACAAAGTCAGAAGAAATGCCAAAAGTAAAAGAATACAAAAACAAGCCAAATTAACTTCCTCCTCCAAGTGAGATAAAAATTTCAAATTTCCTCAATTTGCCACTTCAAAATGGTGGGTTATTGCTGGGCAACAAAACGTTGCAAATTCATATATACTGGGAAGGTTGGGAAGAAGTTATTTCCCTTATCAGAAAGATAGGGTACTGACTTCAAATGGAGGAAAAAACTATTAGGAAATAGAGAATTAAGAATTGGCTGACTTCCTTCCTGTTTGCCAACATCTTCCCAGCAATCTGTCATCCAAGACCAGCGAGATTAATAACAGACGCAAGAGTAGCTATCTGTTATGAAAATGAAATGAGTTTCATTTCATATCGAACATCCTGTACACTATATCAGACTGTTAGAAAGATGATTACACTAGAACAATAGAAGCTAGTGTCAACTAAAAATATTTAATACCCAACTAAGCCTTCTGATTTTATCAGTGTTTATGTTATAATTGTTGGTGAAAGGACTGGATTTAGGAATTATTGAACAAAAATTATAAAAAAACTAGTAACTTTTTAGAATAAAAGTACTTATGGGGAAATAAAAATGAGCCAGGTAATATGAAAACACAGACAACTGTTTGAATAAAGTCTCTCATTTTATATAAAATCTGACAATGGGACCAGAGATAGTATAGGCAGTTTTGCTTTGCATGTGACTCACCCTGATTCAGTCTCTGGCACAACCCCTAATCCCTGAATCACTGGCAGGACTGCAGGACTGACCCCTGTGCATAAGGCCTGGAGTAAGCCCAGAACACTGCCAGATGTGGCTCTCCACAAATGAAAAAATAAACAAAATGTGACAATGATTAGGTAGTTTTAAGTCTGCATTTGAATTTAGTTTTCAAACTTCCTAGTTCCATATTTTACAGAAAACTTTCAGCAAGCCCAATACTTGATCATTAAATCAATAGGCTCCTCTTTTTCTCTCCTAAAAAAAAAAAAACAAGAAGAAAAGCAAAACACAGACCTCAGATTTAAAGTCTGAGTTTACAAATTCTCTTTACCTTTTTCCTTTCTCCAGTCCCTGGGATTTCAGCCACAAAGGTATTCTTTTTTCAATCACCACCACTAACTTCAAACATCTGCAGACTCCTGTGACTAAGAAAACCCATCATCATGAGAGCAGAAGGCAGGCGTGGTGGGTCAGGATCAAATTTTGAAATGCAGGTCACAGTCCCATCCTGTACCTGCCCACTTTCCCCTGTCATATCATAGGCAAGCACACTGCTCTTTTTGACCAAAGGCCAAAGTTCAAAATCTTTATTAATTTTTTTCTGCCTTCCCCTACCATTTTTACAAAACTAATTCTGACAATAGAACATAATAAAAAACTGAATATGGCTGAACACATCCTAGAATTATGTCTTTCAAAATGCTATCTCCTCAGAGATTTTTCAATCATGTTGTTGTTTAAATTTTCAATCATATTGTTTAAATTTTCAATCATGTTTTTGTTTACGTTTTCTAAAATTGTATCTATTGGTCAAATTTAACTCTCAAGCTACCTTAAAAAAAATTTTTGGGGGGCGGTGAATTTTTTTTTAATTGAATCACCATGTGGAAAGTTACAGAGCTTTCAGGCTTAAGTCTGTTATACAATGCTCAACACCCATCCCTTCACAAGTGCACATATTCCACCACCAGGAACGTCAGTATACCTCCCTCCCCACGCCCACTCCCACCCCCACCTGTGTAGCTGATAGATTTCACTTTACTTTGATTACATTCAATATTTAAACAAAAAACTCACTATTATTGTTTGGAGTTTCCCCCCCCAAAGTCAGACCTGTTGAAAAGGAAGTAATTGATGATTTTTTTTCCATTGCTGACAATTAAGAGATAAGAGGTTGCACGGCCCAGCGGCCATGTAGTTTTGGATTTCTGTATTTTAGTAACTAAGTCCAGGGAAATTTCTGCCAGAAATTGCATCACTGCAAGCTTGTACCTTCCTTTTGTGGTGCTCATAAAATGGTGGTCGCCATACTGTGCCCAGAAAGGAAAAGCCGAGAGAGAAAAACCCTTCCCCTCCTGGTGCAACATGGGGTCGTGGCTCAGTTCACAGTCTAGAGACATTTCTGCAAGAAGATGCTGGTGCCCAAAGTAGTTTAGCTGACCTCTGGGATCATGCTCCTGCAGCAGCGGAAAGGCCATACACGTGCAGCCTCTGCGCTTAAATCTCGGCAGAGGGTGGGGCAGGTACCACCCTCGTCCCAGGATCACCCATGTGTCCCGTTGCTGCAGGCTTGTACTTCCTTTTTGTGCTCATAAAATGGTGGTCGCCATACTGTGCCCAGAAAGGAAAAGCCGAGAGAGAAAAACCCTTCCCCTCCTGGTGCAACATGGGGCTGTGGCTCAGTTCACAGTCTAGAGACAATTCTGCAAGAAGCTGCTGGTGCCCAAAGTAGTTTAGCTGGCCTCTGGAATCATGTTGTGCAGCATTGGAAAGCTACCTTAAAAATTCTTAAGCTCTAAGCACTCATACTAGCTCTTCTCATATTTAGAGTTGGTGCTTTGTTTGTTTGTTTTTCAGGAAAAAAAGAAATACCTCTTTTTATTGATGAATTCTTTCCTGAAATTTATTACAGGAAAAAAGTGCAATAAAAGCTAACCAGTTAGCAAAGACACTGGGATGGAATGCAGAATAAAATATCAAAAATCTGTTGTGATTCAGAAGCACATTATTTAAGCTCTCTCACTAGCTTTCTCTCTCTCTCTCTAACACACACACAGACACACACACACACACATACCCCTCTTATTTGTAGCCAATCCAGTCAATATTCAAAAACCAAGAAAGTAAGTGATGGTTTTAAAAAAGGGGGGAAGGTAAATAAGATACTGTATAACAGATTAGGGAAGAAAGCACATTCTCAAAGTTAGAGAATATGTTCTAGTATCTTAGATTTTTATAGAATCTTCACTCAGGGTGGATGAAGGCTTGTAGCTAGAATAGGTCTCTAGGCAGGATTCTGGAAGAAACAATGTTGTTCTCTAGTGTCCAGTCTTTATACCCTTTAACTTCTTAATACCATGATATGTCAATGCAGGTGAATAAAACCCCTCTATGAATTTCTGGGCAGTGGAAGGTATTCTTAAGGAAGAAAAAAGAAGGGCCCCCTTGCTATGAAGGAAATTCATTCTACATATATTTCAACACCAAAGCAACATCTAGTTTTATGCCAGAAGGATTACGTTTTAGTCGCACCTATAAATTCTCAGAGGAGGCTGGGGATTTAAGTGGCTTAGATTCTTTCAGAATTAGTAAGAGGAACAACAAATGGGAAAAAAGTTAGATGGCTCTGGGAAAAGCACCTTTCACCACTGCAACACGCTGTTCTGATTCACTGTCTCTGGTGAGGCAGGTGACAAAGTTGACTGCAATGGGTTGGTTGTTCATTCTCTATAACTCACGCACAGAGCTTGACCTATTGTGCATATTTTTCCTGCATCTATGGAAGAAAGACATTGTTTTCTGAAAAACTATGGCACATCAAGAGTAATCCAAATACAGTTTTAATGACATATATAAAAGTAGATTCACCCCAATGTCATGAATCATTTGGAACTCTAAGAGAGCCTGTGGATGCAGAAGTGGGTGAGCAAGTGAGGGGCACGTAGTTAGCTAAGGGGACCAGTTAGCTAAGGGGTACCATGATGTAGCCACTGCCCCTGCTCTCTGGGAGGAGGTTGCTGTCGGCACTAATGTGAGAGAATGAGAGAGAGAAATAGAGAGAGATACTAAGGTGTCAAACCTTAGTGTTGTAAGTAACTTACAATAAAGAAAAAAAGTATTAAATTTGGCATTTGACATTTCCACATTGAGACACCTAGAAGAGTGAGGTAATAAGTAATATAGCAAGATAAGATACGTGCAGCACACATATCAGACAAAAAAATCAATGTCCAGAATATACAAAGAATTCATTAAAAACAGTCTTTTAAATACACAAAATTCTTGAACTGACTTTACATGAAAGAAACCGAATAGCCATATACACAAAAGCATTCACCACTTCATTAGTAACCAGGGAAATGGATATTTAATGTCACAAAGACATTCATAATATGCTCATTGAAATTAGAAAATACTAAAAAATGTAAATGCTTGATATGTTTTTATGTGAATCTCAAACATTAAGTACTCCTTTCAAATAAAGTGGGCACCATCGCCTTGAAATGCAGAGTGATAATACCCAGTAATTTTGAAGACTATCCAGTTATTCCACATTAGGTTTGTTTGCTATATGTTTATATACTGTTTGCTACTTGTTTGCTATGTATTTATATACTGGAGAAAAATATATAAATATGCTAGTAATCTTATTATGCCATATGTTGACATTTTTCCAGACTAAAAACTTCTAATTTCCATGAAAAGTAAAGTGAACATGTAGTTATATGCACTATGGCATGCAATACAATAATGTAAATAAATAGATCCAATGCTCAGTCACTCATTCCTTTTAAAATGTTATGAACTTCTTTATTCTAAATACTAAGCTAAGAAGTCAAAATAAATTAAGACATACATTAAATTTTTTAGAATAACTCTGAGGGGGAAAAATGGTTTAAAAAAATTTTTTTAACTTCTTGAAGACTTAGTGAAGCATTACATGCGAAAAGAATGTTTTCTGGTGGCTGGAGAGATTACACCAAGGTTAAGGCACTGATGTAATCTATGCAGCTGACCATGGTTCAATCTCTTCTCTTCATAGCCCTCTGGGAACTGCTGGGAGTGACTTCTGAACACCGAAAAGGGAGCACCACCAAGTGTGACTCAACCACTCTTTCCACTGACCCCCGCCCCAAAGGATCTTTCTGGATTTATAGAACTTTATTATTTCTTCTCTCTTGCAGCTAAAAAAAATTCTTTTCCCCTAAGTTTTCTCTTTGAAATTGAAACAAATCATGTTGAGGAGATATGGGGAAAATAAAATGTGAAATTATGATACCAAAAGTAAATCTTAATGGCTTAAAAATGGCTTATGTTGCTTTCTGGTGAGACACAGCTGTGTCCCTATGGAGCAATTGGCATTTAATCTTATGACTCTGTGAATTGTAAAATTGAGCATGTCTCTTTTATGAATTGATTTTGAAATGCTCGGAATCCAATTTGTGTCCATTGCACAAGTTTAGACTATGCATTTTTCAGTCATATTCCTGACCTCTTTGTTTTCCTGTTCCTTCTCATCAGCTTCTAAGATATCTTATTGCATTCTATTATTTACTGTGTGTGTACAAAGGCCAAACTGTTGCCTTTCCAGAACAACCTAGGAAATGAATGATGGAGAAGAGAGGAAAAGAGAGGAGAGGACAGGAGAGGATGGGAGAAGGGAGGGGAGGATAGGAGAGGGGTGAGGAAAGGAGTGGAGAGGGTTCTCTTTTCCACCCCCAAAAAACCGTGAGTGCACTGGGGATGGTACTCTTAGCCATCCCCCTGATTTTCAATATTGCCAATGACTGGGCTTCATGCATACAGTGTTCAAACACCATACCCACCTCTGGTGTTGCTTCCCTCCATCATTGTGTCATGCCTAACTCCCCCCACCCCTAGCTCAGTTCTGTAAAGCTGTCTTTAGGCAGTTTGTTGTTCCCCTACTATGCTCCCCTACTATGTTTCTTTATATCCCAACTTGAGACAGATCATTCTGGGTCTGTACCTCTACTTCTTACCAATTTCATTCAACTGGTGACCTCCAGATCCATCCACATAGAGGCAAATTGCTTGATTTCATCTAGTCAAATAGTATTCCATTGTGTATATTCTGCATTGAACTTGACCTGCTCCACACTCCCGAGACCCTGCAACCAAAAAGCAGGCACAAAGTAGGCATTTTAACCTTCCATAATCTAAGTAACAGGACTTTTTTTTTTAAAGGCAAAAATCTCAGAGCTGGAGCAATAGCACAGCGGACAGAGTGTTTGCCTTGCACATGGCTGACCTGGGTTTGATTCACAGCATCCCATATGGTTCCACCCAGCCCCCACCACCGCCAAGCACTGCCAGGAATAATTCCTGAATGCATGAGCCAGGAGTAACCCCTGTGCATTCAGATGTGACCCAAAAAGAAAAAAAAAAGAAAAAAAAAGGCAAAAATCTCAGTAGTTGGATCCAAGGACTTGGTTCAATGGTAAAGCGTCTGTTAAGGACATGAGGTAGATTCCTGATACATTGCTGAATGCAAATGCCTCAGCGCTAACCGCCTATCATACTAAGTAAATGTATAAGCACCGCAAGCACGGGCACAACCTAGATATTGTAAATGTCAATAAACAGAAAGGAAATAGAGCCAACCTAGGGAGTCTATGAGAACCAACATTGATTTCTTATTTACAGCATATGCTCCTAGCTGCACTGCATGTCTTCTCAGTCTTGGAATCTAGGCTGAAGGAGTAGCCTTAGTCTCACACAGCGGATGTGATTCTGTCCTTGGAGAGCAGGGAGCTCTGGGTCACTTTATAAGTAAATGATGTTAGTCAGGTCTCTTTGTATTAACCTGCTTCAGGGCTGCATGTGAAAGAAATTAAAGAACACCTCTATTCGCATTTCACTAGTATCCAACTACACTTACTTGGATTATATCACAGAATCTTGTAAAATATAGTATGCCATCATCCTTTTCATCAGAACAAAGCAAAATTCCATAGCACATGTTATTTTCTGCACAACACTTAAATCCTTTGAAGTAATGGCTGCAACATCCAGTCCCAAGTGGATCCACTGAGAAATTTACTGGTGGAAACTGAGGCTGAAAAGGAATTCTCACAAAATTGCAATGATGCCAAGAGTTTATTTTTATGTAAGGAAATTTGGAGACAGGACAGGGAGAGAATACTCAGCACTATTAGCAACTGCTTAGTGCCCAGGGGTCAATCTTGGGGTGCTCATGGGAACGTGCAGTGCCAGGATCAAACCTGGCAGGGGAGGGGGCTCCTCACAAAGCATGCACATTAGCCCCTTTGAGCCATCTCCCCACCCCCTCCTCAGAGAATTTTTAGTAAAAAAAAAAAAAAAAAAAAAAATTTGGGCTCTATCCCTGCCTGGGCCTGCATAGGAGCAGTTCATTACAAAAAATAACCGGACAGAAACAGGTGCCTCCAGCACTGTCAAAGGGGTTTGCCTTCTTCTGCCACCTCTGACCTACCACTGGCTAACCCAAAAGGAAAAAAGAAAATAAGTAAAGTGCATATAGGTACTGATACGGGACTCGGGTGGGGTAATGGCGCAATGTGACTAGTGCCTGCCTGTCCCCAGGATGCCCAAAACATGGATGCTCCTATAAATATTAACTCTGAAGTCCCCACTTACGGGACTTGATCATGTCCTAGCATTCTTACTGAGTGTTTCACAGATTTTGCTCTACTTAATCATTCAAGCAGTGCAAAGCAAAACAAACAAGATAGGATGATGCAGCATTATAAGACCAGGAAAATGAAGTTTGTAGAAATTCTGTCATTTGCTCGAGATTATGTTAAGCAAAAATTGAACACTAGTTTGGAAATGTGAGTCTATACCCAGTTCATGCCTGGGGTGGTCAGTTCAGTTGGGAGAATAAAGCAACAAAGGCTGACAGGTGACAATAAGAAAACCTTGCGCTTCCAGGCACAGTCCGAGCAGGCACCTTCAGGAGGACACTTTGTTTTCCCTCCTTCCCCGTGTACCTCAATGCAGGACAGGGACAACAGCTGGAGGGGGAGCTTCTCTGGAGAGAGGTGAAAGGAACAAGCAGATAGTGACGGAACTGAGGCAGCCACGCAAAGGGAAAGTGACCCGAAGATGTTGAGACTGGCATTTCTCAGAGGATTTCTGAGAAATTTCCCCACCCAAAAGCGGTTCCTCAATCCTGAGGATCCTTTTTTTAAAAAAACTTTTTTAATTGAATCACCATGAGATAGACCCTTACTAAGCTGTTCATGATTAGGCTTCAATCATGAAGCTATACCTCCACCAGTGCACGTTTCCCAGCACCAGGGTCCCAAGTTTTCCTCCCATCACCCCCAGCCTGTCTCTATGACAAAGCCTGAGGATCTTTAAATTGAACTCAGCCCTCCAATGCAGAGAGGCAGGATGTCCTGTAGCAGGGAGTTTCTACTTATGCTGAAAAAGAGCAAACCACCATCAAACACATCCATTTGTTTGGAGATACTCAAGGCCGGAGGGGCATTTGCCTTGCGCACAGCCGAACCAGGTTCAATCCCCGGTTATCCCATATGGTCCCCTGGGCACCGCAAGGACTAATTCCTGAGTGCAGAGCCAGGAGTAACCCTTAGCATAGCTGAGTGTGACCCAAAAAGAAAAAAAAAATCACGGTAAAGCCTGGCAAGTTACCCATGGCGTACTCGATATGCCAAAAACGGTAATGATGTTCAGAATCATTCCCCTGATTCTGAAAGAGCTCCTGATACGCCATCAGGCTATACTAGTATGCAACAGGGATGAGTGGAGACGTTACTGGTGCCCACAGGAGCAAATCAATGAACAACAGGATGACAGTGATACAAAGGTACTCAGGTTCAAGCGAGCCAGGGCAGTTTCGAAACAAACACTCACAAGGAGTGTTTTTACCTGGAAGGATTCACCTCTGGCCCATTACCACTGAGACCTTAGGTGACCTTGCGGGTTTGACTGGGTTCCACAAAGGACCTGCTTGGGAATAGACACATCTTTAAAATCTTGTTTGAGTTCTGAGGCAGCCTGTCTGAGAGCTTTGGAAACCTACTTATCGATGTTCCCCGTGCAACCCTAGATCAGCCTGGGCAGGGAGCGGAGGGTTCCTTATCCACAAGAAAAGAATATCAATGTATGCCAACAGGTGTGGGCAAGTCAGTGTCACTGTCACTTCCTTCTTTGGGCACTAACCTGAGTCCCCCCCCCAATGAGGACCACCTTCCTTCCACATGTCCTTTATGATGTTTTTTATTTTGGTCTGGGGTCATTCCTGGCTGTTCTCAGGAATCACTCCTGCCTCTCCACTCAGATATCACTGCTGGCAGGGCTCAGGGGACCACATGGAGTGTTGTGGATCCAACCGGGGTCAGCTGCGTGCCAGGCCAAGTGCCCTCCCCCTTGTACTACCTCTCCAGGCCCCTCCCAAGAGTCGTTTTTATTCCTGTTGTTAAAGTCCATCTTGTTCACACCTTTCCACAGTCCTGTTTCTCAGCTTCGACTTTGCTTGACAAGGCCACCCTGCTGGCACCTAGCCTGCCCAAGTTATATAACTTTTAGTGGTTTCTTTTTATTCCTTATAGATCATCTATGTTTGTCAGGCTTCTAATAATGAACTCTATTACTCATTACTTATAAAGTAATAATAATCTGCTTAAGAGATTTTAAGTATTACTTATATAATATACTATATAAAAATAGACTTATTAGGGCCAGAGTCATAATACTGCAGGTAACATTGCCCTTCCATGTGGCCCACTTGGCTAGGTCCCGGGCACTCCATCTGGCCTTCCAGGCCCTCAAGAGTAATCCCTGAGCACAGAGTCATAAGTGTGCCCTAAGCACAGCTATGTGTGACCCCCCAAAAAAGCAAATAAAAATATACTTATTAAAAAGAGTTCCTTATAAATATATTTACTTTCAAAGTAGTAGTTTCCCTTCAGGTGAAATATGATGAGGTTCATCCTATTCTCTTTTATAAGCATTGAAGCAAAAACAGAGTGATTGTTGCATGAGTTTGGGAACCCAAGAAAAAATCTTCCTTAGCCTCAATTTCCTTATGGGAAAAATTGATATATAAATAATTGCTTCATATGATTGTAAGAAAGATTAAACAAAAGAAACTGCCCATCCCAGTGCCAGGTAGAGAAGGAAACCCTAAATGCTAAGGTCTTTCTCTCTTCCTATTCAAAACATTTTTTTATATTCCAGAAAATGTCATCATGCTTTTTCTGAAATCTGTCTTCACAACCCAATTCACACCACCCTGCTATTGAGTAGGATTTTCAAAGCTTGAGTTCCAGCATTCCATGCAGGCTCTGCGTTCAGGAAGCAGACACTCCTCGGCCTCTTTCTTACTGGATCTGTAAAGTTCAGAGAGATGAGAAAAAATTTTCAGTGGCTCCATTTGTCAATATTGAGCATTTTTAATGTATTTTAATAGATTTAATAGATGTTGCCTGTTGCCTATGGTCAATATCTGGCATCACCAAGCTTCTGAGTGCCTCCAGGTGTAATCCTCGTGGTCCCAGAGCACCACTCACTCAACACTGCCATACCAAACACCACAGAGAAGTGCCAGAAATGGCCCCACTCATAAATCAGTAGGTTTACCTGGTCCCCTGAGCACTCTAGGTGCAGTCTTGGAGGTCCTGGAGCACCGCCAGGATGGCCCAGCTCTCTCCCTGAGCACTGTAGGGCCAGAGCAGCACCACAATCTCCGGCCCTTGTACCTACCTGCCAGCCTGTTTGGCAGAGAATTGTCAGCAGGGTCCTCAAATCTCCTAAGGGGTGGGAGACCGAAGAAAGAAAGAAATAAAATCCCTTTTCTGAGATCACTGTCACTGCCATCCCATTGCTCATCGATTTGCTCAAGCGGGCACCAGTAACGTCTCCACTGTAAGACTTCTTGTTCCTGTTTTTGGCATATAGAATACGCCATGGGTAGCTTGCCAGGCTCTGCTGTGCGGGCAAGATACTCTCTCCAATAGAGGCGGAGAAATCGAACCCGGGTTGGCTGCATTCCCTACCCGCTGAGCTATCACAATAAATCTTTTAAAAAGTAAGTTTAATAAATGGGGCCAAACCTTATCTGCATGCACTCTTTGATTTCCTCTTCACCTTTACTTTGACAATAGTTCTTATAAATCCACACCTCTCATAACACATAGATACAGAAGGAAGAGAGGGGAAGGAAGTAAAGGAGGAGGGAAGGAGGGAGGAGGGAGGGAGGAGGGAGCATGGCCCACTGGAATAGTATGGAGAGTGGTGGAGACAGAGTTGAGTAGGGCAGACTTTCGTAATCACATTTTGGTTAGGTCACACTCAAAATCTTTTTAGCCTAAATCTTCTTTTCCTTAACCTGGATTTTTCCATGAACATGACCCAAAAGAACAGAGAAAAAGAATACTGCTTTCTTCCATTCCACTTCTTCTATGAAGGCTTAATTGGGAACTTTATCAGTTGACTCCTATGTTATTTTTTTCTTTCTCTTCATTGAGATAATGTGATATGTAGAACTTTCCATATTACTGATATTATTCCTGTGTTTGCTTTCCATACCCCTCCATTATGTTCTTCTCTTCCATTATCTTCACTCCTTCATCCTTCACGCTTTACTTTATCTTACCCACTTTCTGGCACTAAAAGTTACTTTAAGCTCATCTTCTCTATCCTCTAACACCATGCTCTAATTTTCTCCATCATTTTTCTTCAGATCTACGCACCATCACAATGTCCTTGGGGTAGAATCATCACAAATCCTGTGGTAATTAGTATGGTTTTTTTTTTTTAATCAGTACAAGGATTTGACATGAGAGACTGCTCCGGTAATCTTTAATGTTTATGAAACTACAATTCAAAAAGATAAAAATTAGGTTCATTATGCATTATTTAATTTACAGTCAATTATAAACTATATGCATGAGTGAAGAGAAGAGAATGTAAAAAAAAGATAAGCCAAAGTCATTTGTATTTCATGTGAAATAGGCAGATGCCCACAAGTAGATACCTGCCTGCTTCTTTCCTGAAAACTTCAACGAAGTGGCAGGTTACTCATTGTGTTCTGGTTGACAAGATATCCTGTACTCCCAGAGCCAGGAGGCCTAACATTCTCCAAGGACTTTAGGAAGTAAATATTCAAGAAATTCTGAGAAATAAAAAAAAAAATCATAAAATAATGCTGAGTCACTCTCTTCCCATTGCTCATCTATTTGTTCGAGCGGGCACCAGTAACGTCTCTCATTGAGAGACTTATTGTTACTGTTTTGGACGTATTGAATACACCATGGGTAGCTTGCCAGGCTCTGCCGTGTGGGCTCCATACTCTCAGTAGCTTGCCGGGCTCTCCGAGAGGGGTGGAGGAATCAAACACGGGTTGGCCGAGTGAAAGGCGAAAGCCCAACCGCTGTGCTATTGCTCCTACTGCAAAATATACCACAAAAATAATTTATTCAGTTTGTTTAAAAACATCTGACTATCAGGCCAGGAAGTCTGGTTTAATGCAGTGAAACTTAAAATAAACTTTACTTTATTGATTCGGCTTTGTAAAACCTGCCGACTGCAGCCCTAATTTTCATTGATAAGCTCTAATGATGAGTGCAAAGGTACTCTCAGTATTATGAAAACTGATTTCAAACATTGATTGGAAGTTAATAAGACTGAGATACTTTTGGTGAATATATATATGTATATATGCATATATATATAGACATACATACATACATATGGCAGATCAAGGAAGTCTAAGTAAGCAGGGGGAAATATTTCCTTAAGACTTTCATTTTCCAAGAAAATAGAATTATATGTAATGTTGTGCCCTCACTAGAAAGATCAAATAAACTGATTATTTGATGAATAATCAGATTATTTGATGAAGTGGTTATAGACAGATGAGTATATGAGCTCAGGTGGTAGAGCACATGCTTAGTATATGAGAGACCCTGTGTTCAATACCTAATAACGCATGACCCCTTGAGCTCCAAACATTCAAATCCTTATTGCCAGGCTGAACATCACCCAAATATCCCTGAGTGTAGCAGGAGGAAGAAGGAAGAAAGGAAGGAAGGAAGGAAGGAAGGAAGGAAGGAAGGAAGGAAGGAAGGAAGGAAGGAAGGAAGGAAGGAAGGAAGGAAGAAAGGAAGGAGGGAGGGAGGGAGGGAGAAAAAAAGGAAAGGAAAGGAGGGGAGGGGAGGGGAGGGAGGAGGGAGGGAGGGCAGGAAGGAGGATTCATTGTTATTGAAGAACAAATGGGTTAGCTTCAACCATCATAAAACCAGACATTATTATGAGCAGAAGTTCCCTACACTTAGTGTATAAAATCATTACCTATACCCAGTTAATATTTTATTTATTTATTTATTTATTTATTTATTTATTTATTTTTGCTTTTTTTTTGGGGGGGGGTCACACCCGGCGATGCACAGGGGTTACTCCTGGCTCTGCACTCAGGAATTACCCCTGGCGGTGCTCAGGGGACCATATGGGATGCTGGGATTCGAACCTGGGTTGGCCGCGTGCAAGGCAAACGCCCTACCCGCTGTGCTATCGCTCCAGCCCCTTATTTACTTATTTTTGCTTTTTGGGTCACACCCAGTGATGCTCAGGGGTTACTCCTGGTTCTGCACTCAGGAATTACTCCTGGCAGTGCTTTGGGGACCATATGGGATGCTGGGAATCGGGGAATCGAACCCAGGTCAGCTGCATGCAAAGCAAATGCCCTACCCGCTGTGCTATCACTCCAGATCCACCAGTTAATATTTTTAATATTTTGAGATTAAAAATTTTTTTAACTAATTGATACTGTCTGAATCATCAGAAAATTTGGTGTAATATTCATTTCAAGTAAGTATAGCCTTTAGATAGAATCACTAAGCAACTTAATTCTAGTCACTGCCATTCTAATTTTATCCAGCTGATGTGTGTTTTTTTCCTCTTTTCTGGATGAAACTAGAAATCTCATAACTTTCTGGTACTTGAAGACAGCCTGGTTCAGGGTCAGGACATTCTGCCAAAGTGAAACTATTTTATATCCTACAGATGTTTTTAAATTTTAATGGGAGAGCCTGGCAAGCTCCTGAGAGTATCCCGCTTGCATGGGCAGAGCCTGGCAAGCTACCCGTGGCGTATTTGATATGCCCAAAACAGTAACAATAGGTCTCATTACCCTGACCTGAAAGAGCCTCCAATTGTTGGGAAAGACGAGTAAGGAGAGGCTGCTAAAATCTCAGGGCTGGGAGGAATAGAGACGTTACTGGTGCCCGCTAGAGTAAATCATCAAACAGCAGGATGACAGTGATACAGTGATACAGTGTAATATTAAAATATCCTTCTAAGAGGAAAAACACTTCAAATCAGACATTGAAATTCACCTTCATACATTAATACAACTTAACTAAACTACAGCTGACCTCATCCCTGTGATATCAGTGGGCCCCATGGGTGGTTTATATAAAGCAGGGAGGAGAAAGAGGGTCACTTTCTTTGCCGCCTGGACTCAGGATTACTGGGTTCTTGTCTTGCCTCAAAGAAAAGAATTTCAGGAGATGAAGAGCAGTGAAGTAAAACAGATTTTATTTGGAGTTTTTTGAAGGAAGAAGGAATAGAAAGTGGGAGAGAATGGAGAGTAACACACTCAAGAGAGAAGCCGGGCTTCTCCAAGGGCGAGAGAGCCCCTACACACATGCCTGCATTAGACATGAAAGCATGAAAGTACGATTCGGGGCAACACATTTACTTCGTTACATGTGCACAAGCAGCACACGGGCTTAGGCAGCATATGCGTGCCCTTCCTTTGATGAAGGTGGCTTTTATAGGGTTTTTCCAACCTGCCCCCACGTGGGGCTTCTACTTAGGTAAGAGTCCCTTGCGAGGGTTGTTGCTAAGTAAGTAGAGTTGGGTTCAGTCTTTGAAACTCCTTTCCTTGCCCTTTGGTCCTGCTGGATCTTCTCTTGGAGGATAGGATCAGTCTTCTCTGGTCTGGGCTAGTTGAGGGTTAATCAGGTTAAAGGAAAGAATTGAGGGTTCTCCAGTAATTTCCTTCAGGCCCTTTCTGTAGGGAGGGGTTCATTCTCCTTAGGGTCTGTTGCTGGAGAAGGTCTTACCAGATCTTGCTTTCTATGTCCACATGGCAGGTCAGACTTAGGACTGGTGGCTTTATTACTTCCAGATATTTCATTGTCATTGTGGGGCTGGGGGGTGGCTGGTGGAGGGTCTTTCCCTGCCTGCATCATTCCTTGCTGAATCAGGCTCTGGGAAGAAATGTACTACTAAATTCTTCTCTCCTCTAGCTACTGTTTCAGTCTTTTGAGGTTGGAAGAAAGGAAAAATGGTAGAAAAGCAGGAATGTTGATTTTTGACTAGTGTAGTCTTAGACCTTACATTTTGAGCCTTGCTAATATTTAAGGTGGATTCTTTCTGAAGGATTTGTGGGCGTTTGGCCTCCCTTTGTTTGCCCAATTTGTTTCAGAGCCCTGGATAGAGAGGAGGAATTAATAAGTAGGGCTTCAGAGAACTTCACTAATCTGAGCCTTGTAGGTGTCTGTAAAGAATCTGTGAATGGGGTGCTGGAGCAATAGCATAGCAGGTAGGGCGATTGCCTTGTACACCGCTGACCCAGGTTCGATTTCCAGCATCCCATATGGTCCCTTAAGCACTGCCAGGAGTAATTCTAGAGTGCATGAGCCAGGACTAACCACTGAGCATCACCGGGCGTGAACCAAAAAGAAAAAAAAAAATCTGTGAGTGCAGTAAATGATCTTTTAGTAACTTTCCTCCTTTTCCATGTGGCATCAACTGCATGACACTGATGTAGGTAAGTAGACAGGGAAATGCCCTTGACAATGAAATTTAGGTCAACAAAACTTCCAGGAAGGAAAATTCTAAGACTGATATACCCCATGGATACGGAAAACAAAACCTGATAAGACCTTCAGCAAACCCTGAGGAGACTGGACCCTTCCACATGCAGTTCCTCGAAAATCCTTGGACCTCTCCCTTAATCCGATTCAGCCAGACAAGATCCTGCAGGACCAGAGGTCAAGAAAAGGAGTTTTAAAGACCACACCCAATTCTACCCTCTTAGCAACAAACCTAGCAATAGACTGTTATCTAGGTAGAAGCCTCACACATGGCTTGGATAAACCCTGTAAAAGCCACCTTGAACAAAGGAAGGGCACACAAATGCTGCCCAAGCCCATGTGTTGCTTGAGCCCATGTGGCCCAGCATATGTGGTACCAGAGCACATGTGTCGCCCACATCTCTTCTACTGAGATGTTAGACTTTCATGCTTTCCTGTCTAATGCTGGGGTGTGTGTAGGGGCTCTCTCCGCCCTTGGAGAAGCTCGGGTTCTCTCTTGAGCACGTTACTCTCCACTCTCTCCCACTTTCTCTTCCTCCTTCCCTTCAAAGCCTCCAAATAAAATCTGTTTTACTTCACTGCTCTGGTCGTCTACTCCTGAAATTTCTTTCTGCGGATCGAGACAAGAACCTAGTAACCCTGGGTCCTGGGTGGCAGAGGCAGACCGAGAGAAAGTGACCATCTTTCTCTTCCCTTCACATGAGCCACCCGTGGGGCCCACCAACATCAACACTAGCGACTTGAAGTCTGAATCTAGGATTGTGCACAATTTCCTCCACCTCATTGGTATACAAGAATTTCCACCTCTGAATAGATTTTTCCAAATATGTGATGTATATCTTAGCATATTTAGGACTAATATGTTTGGGGTCTGGCCAGGTCCAGAAACAACTTTCATCCTAGGCACAATTAAAATTGGGCTTCACTGATCTGTGTACTGCCTTGTCCTGGGCAAATCCTAAAAGTCCTACAAATGCCACCCACAGAAGTCAGGGCTTTGGCATAGGAGTTTCACTGTCTCCATCACTTATCACAGTAAACTTTGCTCTACTTAAGTAAGGCTGTGTCTATTAGGTTGGCAATCACCTGGAAGCTAATCTCAAAATTTGAATAATAAAGTGACTGGATGTTTTTATTTGCATTTCCCTTACTGCTCTCTCTTGAGGAATCTGACACCAGCTCTTTCCTGGGCACATAGCTGCTTGCCTCTAGCTGCTTTCTCTTAAGGTCACCCTGTCTCCAAGTGGCCATTGTTAACAGAACCCGAAACTGTTCACAGTAGACTAGGAATGTTTTTGTTTCTATTTCTCTAAAAAAGTTGAAGTCCAGGCTCATTTTTTTGACATCAGCTTCACCTGTAGCTCAGTTATTATCCACTAAATAGCTCATTACTTACTAGATTTCACAGCACATGGGGGTGTTTTAGGGTAGGATATATTCTGGGGTCCCGGCCTTCACTGTGAGTGCATCATATCTCAGAACTCACCACTGAATTATCTGACCATGGTGGGCAATTGTACAATGAAATTGAGGATGAAGGAAGTGACTGAATTTGTACAGGGTTTTGGAGGAAGGGAGGGAGGAAGGGAAGAAGAAACGGAGAGGGAGAAAGAGAGAGAAGGAGAAGGAGAGAAAGAGAGAGATTGTTCTTTTGGGGGCTGAGACAGCCATGGCCAGAGTCCATCTGCACTCCTGACCTGTGACCTGCCCTACTGTGATTACTTGAAAAGAGCAGAAAGGCCACAGAGAATGTAAAGCCAGGGGCAACCAACCCCCTAAACAATCCCCTAAGGAAATTTCTATTATGCTCTTGATTTGCATTTGCTTGTACCTAGGATGGTTTTGCCTCAGAGAAAACAATCGCTGAAGGATCAAATAATGCTTTTCTTTTAAACTGGGATATTAAAATTGTCATATCCTTATGTCCTTCAAAGACAAAAGCTTTGTTGTTTGGATTACTTGAATTTTTTTTCCCTCTGTTGAGACTAAGCCTCCATTACAGCTGCATGTAAATGGCAAAATATTCTAGGGGAGGATGGGGAAGCAGCTCATCTGATGTCTCAGTGGGGACTTTTTACTCTGGCAGCTCTGAACCTAAACTCTTAAATCTAAGTGGCTAGAAAGAGAGCTCAGAAGTCAGGGGCACATGCCTTGTAGGGGCAAGAACTTGAGTTTGATCTCTGGCACCACATGGCCTCCCACGCAGAACCGAGAGACACTGTCTGGAGAGGCGCTGTGGGGCCTCTGTTCATTGATTATTGAACAATGTAGAACAGCATCACCTTAAGTTACCCCCACGGCCCCCTAAACACTGCAGGTGAAGCCAGCAGATGCACTTAAAATCTCTAAATTTTTGTTCTTTCCTTTATTCTGTGGTGATACTTTATATGAATCAATACAAGACAACAAGTTTCATGTTGAAGCAGGCAGGCAGGTAGATAGGGATTGGCCCCCTATGCCAATGAGTTCTTGGGAAGAATAAAACCAACTAGCCTCAAGGCTGTCAGGACCCACCTTGTGGACACCAACTAAGGCCTGATACAGACCCAGAGAAGGCTGGAGAGAAGCTCCAGGAAAAAGTCAGAAAGGGAATATCAAAGGAACAAAGGTCAGGAAAGGAATATCAAAGAAGACCACATCAACTACTTCCAACTCTATCCTCTTGGCAACTGTCATAAGGATATTTTTTATATGGATTAATACATACACTAATAAGTCAACAGCTAAGTAAATCTGTCTTTAAATATTTGGCATAAAAATCATAAGAAATTTCCTTAGTAAATTTTAAAAATTTATTTTATTTATTTTTTTGCTTGTTTGTTTTGGGGCCACTTCTGGCTGTACACTCAGGGATCACTCCTTGTGAGGCTCAGGCAACCACATGTAGTATCAGGGACTGAACCGAGATCACCCATGTGCAAAGCAAGTGTCCCACCCACTGTACTATTTCTCCAGCTTCTAAGTAAGTTTTAAAAAATAATGATAAATTATCTTATAATATTGGCTCAATAGCTAAAACCAAAGGATTGGCTCTGATTTTGCAGCAGAAAACCCAGGATAAAATCCTGATTTCACAATTTGCTGGCTGTAAACACTTTAGCAATTTCCCTAACTTCTCTGAAACTTATTCACTTCTTCTATGGATGGCATAGAAAATATCCTACTGTGTCCATGAATATTAAATTACTCTACAGCATTGTTATTATTGCTCAAAAATACCAAGGAGACAAGGCTACCTTCCAAATTACACTTAATCACAGATGGAGTTAGCTGCACAGGAGGTATGTGGGATATGCTGGAAGTTTAGGGGACTATGCGATATAAATTGAATTATTAACATACATAAAATAACATAAAACTCAAAGAGATATTTGGAAGAGAGCAAAAGGACTAATGAAATCCTGGGAGAAGTGAGTGGTTGTGGTTCAGGATTTCGTTTCTGTTCTAGTGAAAGAGATATGAAATGTGAAATGATGAAGCAGAGCCAAGAAGACAGTCTCCCGAAGTTCTGCAGCTGCAGGAGTCAGGTATGGATGGACAACCGTTAATCAACTGACTCAATGATTGCCCACTTCAATGGCCACAAGAGATGAAAAATCTGCACTCAACAGACTTTAGCAATACGGAGTTTACAATGTCAGGTGCTCCCCTAAGCACTGCCAGATGGATTCCTGAGCACAGAGCCAGGAGTAAACCCTGAGCACAGTTGGGCATGATACCTAAAGTAAAGTAAGATTTTAAATAAATGAATTAATTTTATGTCAGGCCATAAGATGTATGTGTATCTGCCAAGAGGCCAAAGGTCTTTGGGGTTGGCTAAATTAGCAGTGTGATGATGCAGAATCACAAAGATCTCTGACTATCAGCCTCACTCAGAGATAGAAGGGCGTCAAGAGCTACATCTTATGAGAGCATCCAGGAGCAGAAAGAGTAACCGTCTCTTCCTTCCAACTCCTTTAAACATCAAGAAGAAAAGGTTTCCCAGAAGCTGCCCTCATAGCGTGGCTTCCTGAGCATCAGCTTCCCATGCCCTGACTTCTCACTGCAACGACCCCCATTGCCCTTGCGCTCAGGATGAGCCCCACCTCCCTATATGCACCAGATCCCTTGGAGAGGAACAGAAACTCAGGCCAAGTCTGCAGGGCACACTAAAAAAGGAACGGCACCTCATATGATGCCACCCCCCCAGTACCACCAGGAATAAATCCTGAGAACAGAGCCAGGAATAAGTCCTGTGAGCTATGGGTGTGACCCTTCCAATACAAACAAATTTTTTTTTATCGGAGACTAGAACCTTTGATTCTTCATAAGTGTTTATAGGTGAATGGTATTCCCTAGAACAAAGCAGGGAATTCAATATTGATGGGGTTTCCTAGAGCTATTCATTGGGAAAACCTTGAATATGAATTTTTTCATGGACACCTATATAGATATACATGCCCTGATAGATATAGATAAGCACATATATGTATATATGCACACATATATGTTACATACATATGTATGTATACATACATATATACTGAGGTAATTGAGGTAATATTATAAGATAACTGAGTTTTGGTCAACATATACAAAAAAAATCAATGAATGCATAACAGATTTTATTGTAAGAAAAAAGTAGAATTGTGGGTCACCGATGGACCCAGGCAGTATCTCTATGAAATAAGAAAAAGTCACCTTTCCCTTCTGAAAAAGGCAGCAACTTCACCTGAGTGCACAAGGTCTAACCCATGTATGCCCGGGGCCCTTGTTTTGAAATTCTTTCCAGGGAAGGGAGTTTCCACTGAGAGAATAAGAAGATAGACTAAGAATGGAGGAAAGTGTTTTGTTTTAAGTTCTCTGTTTCCCACCATTGTGGTGACATGCTCTCATAATCTAGTGCACTGAGTCAGACTTTATTAACGTTTGGCACAGGCACCTATTTCTTCATGTACATGGATAATCTATGGCTATCCTAAATTTTCCTTCCTTCTTGGCACCTAATCTTCTCCCTGGATTTAACTTCCCTTACTTCAGACCAGGTATCAGCTGAAGGCTTAACATTTCCACTTTACTGGACTCCAGACTTTCCAACTGTCCTCTGGTGATTTCACTGGGTCTTTTTGTTCATTTATTGTCTCTAATGAGCATGACTGCTATGCTAATCATAATTATGTTATTAATTGAAACATATATTAGCAGGCATCAGAGATATTTATTTTCCTCTTTATTGTGTAGTTGCTCTATGGAGCTAGTGTTGTGTTTATTCCAGCATCAATCTCCTCTACAATGGTAAAGGGTGGGCATCATTGCCTTGATGGAACAGAAATTGAAAACCAGAGAAGTCCTGGTCACAGGAGCTTGAATGTGAACCCCAAATTCTGTGCATAAAATAGCATTGATCTTTCTAACACTTGTCCTCTCCAGACAACAAAGCAATGCAAAATCTGGTATTGGGGATGAGGCATGGGGGCAGGAATGGGGAGAAGAGAAATACAAAGCAAAAAGAACATATCTGAATTAAGTATGCTTTTTAAGAGAATTCATTACGAAATGAAACTCATATTTAACATTCTTTCTTGATATTCTCAGGTGGCTTTCGAGTCCAGCAAAATGCAGGGCAGGGTCTGACAGGGAGGATAGGAAGGCAAGCCAGTGCGGGTGCGGGAGGTGGAGGGGGGTCCCATGATGGATGGAAAGGGAGGTAGGGCTCAGGGCACAGAAGGTGGCCACTCTGCCAGGCAGGGCGGCTACCCAGTGCTTCTGAGACAGTGCTCAGGGAAAAAACTGGCCTTGGATGGTGGCATGGGAGAGTTCCAGCTGTGCTTGCCTTCCTCCCTGGTTTGTGAAGGGGCTTCATTTTCTGGGGCCTGAGCTAAGTGTCACGGGCTTCGGGGAGTCAGGCGGTGTGGACAATGCAGGCAAGGACAAGCTGCCCTCATGTGGCTGGATTTGGTCCCCAGAGGTCAAAGCCGTGGGCTAGCTGTCAGGAGCACCTTGGGAAGGGGAGGAAAGGGGCTCATAGGCAGGGAGGGCAAGTAAGGCTCTGGTGTGCTGTAGGCATGAAAGGGCAGCTCCAACTCGGGCTAACGCTTGTGTCCCCTCTCACTGGGGCGTCACTCACAACTCAGCCAGGCTGGGAGCCCCATTCCTTTCTTGGTTTGGTTTGGGGACCACACCAGGCAGTGCTCAGGGCTGACTCCCGGCTCTGTGCTCAGGGATCACTCCTGGCAGGGCTCAGGGGACCCTATGGGGTGCCAGCGGTGGGAGAGGAATGGCAAGGCCATGTCCCTGACCCCGCTGGTTTGTGTTTGCATGGGGCCATGCATGGTACTGCTGGGCTGAATCCCACCTCTCCTGTCGCTCTTCCCAAGATCCAGAAATCACAGGCACATAGAGAGCTTAGCAGTTTGTTTTCGGGGGGGGGGGGGTCGCACCCAACGATACTCAGGGATTCCTCCTGGCTCTGCACTCAAGAATGACTCCTGGCGGTGCTCAGGGCACTCTATGGGATGCCGGGGATCGAACCCGGGTCGGCTGCCCTTCTCACTGTGCTATAGCTCCAGTCCCAAAGCTCATTTCTTCTTCTTGTGTTGGTGGTGCCAGGGATGAAGTACACAAGCCCAGTGCTCTCCCAGAGCTGCATTTCCAGCCCATCTGCTGCTGTTCTCTCAGGGGGTTGGAGGAGTCTCACTCGGATGTAGGAACTATGAAGCCTGAGGAGATAGGACAGCAGGGAGGGCACTGGCCTTGGCATGCGCCCATTCAGGTTTGATCCCCAAAATCCTGTCTGACCTCTAGAGCACCTTCAGCTCCCCTGAGAATGGAGCCAAGTGCTAAGCCCTAAGCATCACCAGGGGAGGCCCCAAAGAGAAATCAGAACCAAAATAAATTAGTACTCTGGTCAGGGACAGGGGCCCGGCACTTGCCTTGCCTGGGTGAATTCTGAGTTTGATCCTCAGCATTGGAAAAAAAATTATAAAAAATCATATATGTATATATAAAATACCTAGTCTCAGACAATCCGGGGGTCACACCCATAAGCCACCTTCTGCTGGTGCCAGATAATCTCCTCATTGACCACTCTCCAGAACTCATGGCTGCTTCTCCCGGAAGGGAGCATAAAATGAGGCCCCCATAACCATACCACCAGACTCCACGCCAGGCAGTTTCCACTCAGGGCGCCCCAGAGTGGGGCAGATGAGAGCCCTCCCCGGCCCAAGAGATCCAGCACTGGCAGCCGACCTCCACAACCCAACCGCCACCACACTCCAGGACTCTTTCCACATGCTCAGGCCGAGCCTCACACATGAGTGAACATATTCCCGGACCATGCAGCCACTTCACAGCCACGCAACACATCATCATAGAGGGAAATAAATATATATGCTTCTCGGAGAGCCCAGCAAGCTACCGAGAGTATTCCGCCGGCACGGCAGAGCCTGGCAAGCTCCACCTGGCGTGTTCGATATGCCAAAAACAGTAACAATAACAGGTCTTATTCCCCTGACCTTGAAAGAACCTGCAATCATTGGGAAAGACAAGTAAGGAGAGGCTGCTGAAATCTCAGGGCTGAGACGAATGGAGATGTTACTGGTGCCCGCTCGAGTAAATTGATGAACAATGGGATGACAGTGATACAGTGATATTCTCAGATGAAGGAAGCCTTGTCCTAGTATTTGGCAAAACCAGCTGGATAGAGATTTAGAACCCCTTTCTCCTTTTAATCAATATTCATAAACTAACAATCTTCACTGTTCAGTGTGAAACCACAAGCATTATTTTTTAAATTAGCCTTTGTTTTAATAAATGTACAACTTTCATGTCACCAGACTGCTATTGATATTCTGTGATTGCTAGTCCCTGACCTGTCTTCCTGTAGCACTGTCGTCCCATTGGTCATCCATTTGCTTGAGGGGGCACCAGTAACATCTCCATTGTGAGACTTCTTGTTACTGTTTTTGGCATATTGAATACGCCACGGGTAACTTGCCAGGCTCTGCCATGAGGGCAGAATACTCTCAGTAGCTTTTCGGGCTCTCTGAGAGGGATGGAGAAATGAACCCGGGTGGGCCTCGTGCAAGGCAAATGCCCTACCTGCTGTCCTATTGCTCCAGACCTGTCTTCCTAGTGCTTGAAACTCATCCTAAACTTCCCTGAAACTTCCTGGTCCAAGCATCTATAAAACCTTTAAAGAGATCAAAGCATTGACATCTGGGGCTGGAGAGATTGTACAGAGGTAAGGCTCTTGTCTTGCATACCACTGACCCAGATTTAATTCTCCGACATCCCATATGGTGCCCTAAGCACCACCAAAAATAATCCCTGAGCACAGAGCCCAACGTAACCCCTGAGCATTGCCAAACGTGGCCCCAAAAGAAAGCAAAAAAAGTTTTGAGCATCAACGCTGGAGTGATGGCACAGTGGCTAGGGCATTTGCCTTGCATGTGGCCAACCTGGGTTCGATTCCCAGCATCCTATATGGTCCCCCAGCACCGCCAGGAGCGATTCCTGAGTGCAGAGGCAGGAGTATCCCTGTATATCACCAGGTGTGACCCAAAAAAGTAAACAACCAAAGAAAAAAAACCCAACGTTTTGAGCATCTGCCTACTGTCAGAAGCTATACAAGGGGCAGGGGCACAAAGAAGAATAAGACAAAGTTGATAATCTTTACCATGTTTAGGACTACGTAAATGACAATGACTATAAATTAATTACAAGAGCAGAAATGGAAAGTGGAGGGCCAAGTTGATGAATGTCTATATTGAGAAGACCTAATAAGTATCCCTTAGCACCCTGACATTTCTGCAGAAAATGATTGTTGAGCCACATTCTGAAAGGAACAAACTGAGGTCATACACTAGGAACTCATGATTAGTCTTGTTGCTGCTCAGGCTGTGAGAGTAGAGAGACTATTGTGGATAAAGAGGTTCAGAAAGGAAAGAGATAACTGGAATGATCCAAATAACATGGACAACAAAGGAGGTCTGTGAAGAAGGGTAAAAGATCTAGAAGGAGAATTGGCAAAGGATCATTCTCAGAAGTCATAGCTGTAGAAAATTCCTGGGAAGAGGGAGCCTTTCTCAGTACAAAATACAGCAGAGTGGTTTAATAACAAGAAAATGAAAAAGCACTCTTCAGTTTGGATAGTACAGCATTCTTTTATAGCTTCTGGTAAGTACTTCAGTAAGGAGGTAAAAAGCAAAGGCAGGTTAGAGAGGGTGTCAAAATGCTGTAGTGTATGTACCTGACATTAAGCTTTTGATTGCCAACAAATTTATACTCAAAGAGTATATTTTCCACTGTACAACACAGCTACTAACAAAACAACCAGATAAAAAACAAATATTGAATGCCCATAACAAACTGTCATAAGCAACTTTATAAATTATGGTGTCTAACTAAAGTGGGAGAAAATCAATCAATCAATATGCTTTAAAAATAAGATTACCCACCCATGAAAATCCTCTTAGCAATTCCTGTAACTTGGGCTACTGACTCTTGATCCTCTCCTTTCCTAATACCTACTCTCCAATTTTTTCACCTGTGGAACAGTGTTATAGGAAAGGGAGCACTGTGGAGAAGTGTGTGGTGTTAGAACAATATGCACAAAACTATCATTAAAAGTGTTGTAAATAGCTATAATGCCCAAAATTAAAGAGAGAGTATAGAGAATATTGTCTGCCTTAGAGGCAGGGGGAGGGTGGGAAAGTGGGGGTATACCTGTGATATTGGTGGTGGGAATGTGCACTGGTGGAGGGATGGGTGTTTGATCATTGTGAGATTGTAACCCAAACATGAAAACTTGTAACTATCTCACATTGATTCAATAAAATTTAAAAAATATTTTAAAGTATTGTAAATATTAATAAAATGCCATATTAAAATACCCTGAAATAAATTTTTTAAAAATCACAATAAAATTATATTTTTCTCAATAAAAATAAATCTGAAAACCCCTTGACAACCTCTTGAGCCCCCAGGTTTCATTTCTCTTTTCTCTCTCTCCATCTCTCTTTCTCCCCTCTCTTCTTTCCTCCCTCCTTCTCTTTTATCTCTCCTCCCTCTCTTTCTCTCTCCTTCTTTCTCTCTTTCTCTCTATCTCTCCTCTCTCTCTTCTTTGGTCCATGAGACATGCCATGTAGAATCCAGGCTTTGTGAATATTAAGTCTTGTTCTTAATAGTTCCCTGATGGTTATTGCCAAGGTCTTATCTGCAGTCTTAACAAGAACCACAGAAGCCAGGCCAGTCACAAAAGAGGCTATAAATGGTTGGAAAATGTCTATGGGATTCACCACAAGTAATATAGACCCTGGGAAGGGCTCAAGTATTCCTGGACAATAGCATAGACCTATGCAAGTGCAGGCAGAGATTAAGAAGTAGACATAGACAATGTGTATTCTGATAAAATTAACCATAAGGGCTCTCCGCCAAGATGTGACCCGGGTGGCCACAAATTTGTGTGGCCGCTCTGCGGCTGATTGACCATGATCCGGAGGCCATCTAGACCACTTTTGGTGGTCAGCAGCTGCTCGCAGAAATGTCTTTAGACTGTGAACTAAACCATAGCCCCATGCTGCCCTAGGAAGGGAAATGATGCAATTTCTAACATAAATCTCCCTGGACTTAGTTACTAAAATACTAAAATACAGAAATCCCAAACTTCTTATCTCTTCATTCTCAGCAATGGAAAACTAATTATCAAATGCTTCCTTTTCAGCAGGGCTGTTTTTTGGGGGGGAAAACTCCAACAACAATGGTGAGTTTTGTATTGAAATATGGAATGTAATCAAGGTAAAGAGAAAGTGAAGTGAAACTTATCAGCTACGCAGGCGGGGGTGGGGGGTTGGAGGGGTGGGAGGTACACTGGGGTTTTTGGTGGTGGAATATGTGTACTGGTGAAGGAACGGGTGTTCGAGCATTGTATACCTGAGACATAATCCTGAAAGCTTTGTAACTTTCCACAGGGTGATTCAATAAAATAAATAAATTAGAAAAAAATAAAAAGGGGATGGAAATTTAGATACAGCCTAAAGTCTTTCAAAGTGAAACCTGATACCAATGATTAATTTAATAAATTAATATAAACTAAAAAAATTAACTATAAGGGGGAAATGTTGATATAAAGGAACAACTTATAGGATCAAGAGAGAGAGTTTTTTGGGGTTTGAGGAGTTATACTGAAACCCTTTTTCTAATGGGTCATTGAAAAAGAGTTAATGGTGAGAGGAAGTTTATGGAAATATAAGCTCCAGGAAGGTGTCCGATGCAACATGAATTCAAAGAAGACAGTAGTGTTATTATAGAATCTCTGAAAGCAAAAGAAGAAGGCAATGATGAGTATAAATAGAGTAAGTAAATATATATATTAATTAAGGCAACAACTGGGGAGTAAAGTAATCCACAGAGTGAGACTTCTAGAAGTCAGAGGTTGGGGAGAAAGCTGAAGGGTGGTAACAACTACCAAGAGGAATTAATGAGTCAGCAAGGCTAAGTCTGAGAAAGACATCAGATGTGTGATGGCTACAGTATTCACAATTTAGTGATTTTTTTTTCAAGTATTGTTCAACTATCTCAAAGTAAGAAAAGAGAACATTGTGGGAATGAACTCAGGCTGATGTTGTAGTTCGGATGCAAAGATAACCGAGAGCATTGGTGAGAAAATGATTGGCATTATCCACTTCAGTTTGAGTAGGAACATAAGTGAGCAGATAAGGTTTTAAAAACCCCAACTTCTCTGCTTCTACCTGCTGTACTTCCAAAGGGAATTTCATCTAGAACCAAGAGTGATACATCTATGATACTCAAGCCTTGTGACAATGTTCCTGAAACTATAAGAAGTCATAAAGAATGCCCAATATTACAGTCCTTCAAAAACTAGAAATTGAGCTTCCAGATGACCCCAAAATACCACTTCTGGGAATATATCCCAAGGATGCAAAAAAGCACAGTAGAAATTACATTTGTACTTATTCATTGCAGTACTGTTCACAATAGCCAAAATATGGAAACAACCCGAGTGCCCTAAAACAGATGACTGGTTAAAGAAATTTTGGTACATCTACACAATGGAATACTATGCAGCTGTTAGGAGAGATGAAATCATGAAATTTGCATATAAGTGGATCAACATGGAAAGTGTCATGTTAAGTGAAATGAGTCAGAAAGAGAAGGACAGACATAGAAGGACAGCACTCATTTGTGGAGTATAGAATAACATCACATGAGGCTGACACCCAAGGATAGTAGATACAAGGGCCAGAGGGATTGCCACATAGCTGGAAGACTGCTTCATGAGCGGAGGGGAGAAGGCAGATGGAATAGAAAAGAGATCTCTAAGAAAATGATGGCTGGAGGAACCAGTTGGGATGGGAGATGCATGCCGAAAGTAGATAATGGACCAAACATGATGACCTCTCAGTGTCTGTGTTGCAAGCCATAATGCCCAAAAGGAGAGAGATAGTATAGGGAATATTGTCTGCCATGGAGGCAGGGGGAGGGTGGGAAAGCGGGGGGGACAAGGGGGGTATACCCGGGATATTGGTGGTCGGGAAAGTGCACTGGTGGAGGGATGGGTGTTTCATCATTGTAAGATTGTAACCCAAACATGAAAGCTTGTAACTATCTCACAGTGATTCAATAAAATTAAAAAATAAATTAAAAAAAAGAATGCCCAATATTAATCCCATTTAGTTCTTTTACATCCCCCCACAGTTCTCCTGGTTGATGTTGTGACCTGGTGTTGTACACACACTTGGTTGGAGAGCTCAAACATATAGAGCTAACTGGCTGTTGAATTCTTAGTATGGGCTTGCTCACATTGGGTTGAAGAGCTCAAGACTCTCTGAGGTGTTCACATACATGCTCACCATGAGTTGTACTCCTGGTGACAATGCTCACATTATTTTTTGTTTCAGTGTTCACTGGGCATTGTATCCTTTAGCTTCAGTACTCAGACACACCTGGTTCACCAGGAATTGCTTGTGTTGTCAGATATCACAGATAGCAGAACGTCCAGGGTCACAATTAGTGTATTTGACAGCACTGGGAATTAAACTCGCTGTCTCCTTTGTAAGGCAAAAGTCTTTACCATCTCCCCATTTCCAAGCTATCTCCAGTTCCCTTAATTGCTCACTCTTAATCAACTCTACCTGTGGATCAGAATCCACTGAAAACTTTTAAAAATAACATTTGTGAATTCCATCACAATCAAGTGTGAGTTGAGAGTAAGGGTAGTCTAAAAAACATGCCAATAGGGGGCTGAGCGATAGTACAGCGGGTAGGGCGTTTGCCTTACACTCGGCCTACCCAGGTTCGATTCCCAGCATCCCATATGGTCCCCCGAGCACCGCCAGAGGTAATTCCTGCAGAGCCAGGAGTGACCCCTGTGCATTGCCGGGTGTGATCCCCCCCAAAAAAAATAGCAAAAAAAAAAAAACCCACCATGCCAATAGTTCCAGGGTATATCCAGGGTTTTGAACAGACAGTCTGTAAAGTCACCTTTTAGTTATGGAGGTCAAGAGCAAGTTGGGAGAGGATTTCAAGGTCTGGGAAGAACACAGGTAATAATGCTATAGACAACCTGAAATCTCATTTTCACTTACATTTTTAGTCTTTTCATTTTTAAAAAAACTTTATGTGGTAATTAGCACCAAATTGGCTGTCTTGATTTTCTATATTTCTATCACTCATGATAAGATAGAGGTACTAATTAGCAATAAAATGTCCGGAGGCAGTCAAAAGGCAAGAGGGCAAAAGGGGATAAAGCACGTTTGGATCCATAATTTGGACCCCACATCACCGATAACTAAATTAAAAAGCCTTTGGGACCTCCATCCTAAGAATTCTGCAAAGAACTCATTTTTCCTGACAACAACTCTTTTGGGATCTTTTTTTCTTTTTCTCATTGTATAGCTGAAGAAACTGCAGTTATAGAGAGGAAATTATACCAAGGTCATCTAATTCCACATCTTCTCTTAACTATCATACATATGTATTCAGGGAAGTATTGAATTCATTAAGAAAAACATGCATATATTAAAAGAAGGAGAGTGGAAGAAATCTCCACTTTCCTTAAATTAGCATAAGGACCCTAGATGCTAATTATTTTCTGGCGATATTGCTGACTCACATGACAGCATCACTTTCTAAATGAACACTCTAAAGATAATGATTTTTTAAAATTCAGAGCTAGTCTTTTTATAAACTATTTAGTGTCTGAAAGGTAATATGTATTACCTTAAAACTAAGACCTTGGATGAAGTGATTGATAGATTATTGTTACCATCCTAAAAATATCTGCTTAAATGACCAGTAATCTTTCCGCTTGGGCAGTTTTCAAAATTTCCATCTTGCCTGCCTCATTTGTATTCATTTCACCTACCAGGTAACAGAAACTTGATGTAATTAGGGTTTTATTAAATCCTCATCATGTAGTCAATTTCATATCTCTTTTAAAATGTCAGAATATACTATCTCATTATGAGTTGTTGATTGTTGGTTTATTAGTGACCTGGATGTTCATGGTGTTTTGCTTTCATCACATTAATTAAATTACTTGTTTTGTAAATTACTGAAGAATGTCCAAGATGATACAGATTGGGCAAATGTCAGGTGCTCATTACTGTGTCCTTAATACTAGCTAGTAAGAAAAGATGTTAATTGCTAATTTATCTGATGTTTTGGTCCCATGGCCCAAAGATCCTACTATCAAAGCTTTAGGGTCAAAGGATTATTTTACTAAGTAATCTGAGGTGTTAATGGGCTGAAGTGATAGCACAGTGGGTAGGGCATTTGCCTTGCATGAAGCTGACACGGGTTCAATTCCTTCATCCCTTTGGAAGAGCCCGACAAGCTATCAAGAGTATCCTGTCCACATGGCAGAGCCTGGCAAGCTACCCAGGGCATATTCCATATGCCAATAACAGTAACAAGAAGTCTCACAATGGAGACGTTACTGATGCCTGCTCAAGCAAATTGATGAACAACGGGAAGACAGTGCTACGGTGCTAATCTGAGGTGGGAGTGTGTGATTTTCAAATAAAAGCATGGGTGCACCAAGCATTCAGTGGCCAAGAATCATTCCCCAAGCCAACCCATGGCAACAGACAGACGAAGGACCCCTGAACCGAGAAACAGAACCCCTGCTTGGTAGCCAGTTTATTTCTGTCTCCTCCCTAGCTTTGTCTGATCTCCCCTTACAGCACCAGCGTAGTTGTAGTTTTGGTCCAGTCATCATAGTTCCATCACCCTAGTCCCACACAGTCCCTATTGTAGTCCTAGTCATAGTTATTCACTTACATCTCCAGCATTAGTTATATAGAAATCATGAAGAGTCGGGGTATATATAGATGGGGTTGAACATTGTCATAACAACAGAGATAAGGCTACTCCTTCAGGGGAAGTTCTAGGGGGTTAACTCAAAAACAAAATCTCATCTAAGTGTTCAACACTCTGGATTAGTAGAAGATCAGCTCAAGGGTGGGATTCCATCTAGGTGTATTGTTTTCTCCTTTCCTCAGCTAGTAATCCATTTAAACAATCATAGTAAATTTACTTCTAATAATATTCCTAGTCATTTTGTATGAACACAGTAAGAGCTTAAAGGTTGGCTCTTCCTGGAGATATCTCCCTATATATCCGTATATATACTCAGGCCAGGTTAGTCTTTCCTAACCCAGCAGGGCCCTTATTCAGTTACTTCTTTTGGGGTTATGACAGAGTTTGTTCAATGACCATGCTCTTAACATAATATTTATGGTGCTAGTATGTCCCCTTTCGAAGTCAGGGTAGCTTACAGCTTGTCCTGGGTCCATCCAGTCCCTTTGTTTGGATCCTCCTTTTGGGAGAAGTTAGGAAGTAAAGGTAACTGAAGCTAAGTCAAATAGGTATGATGGATGCCCAACAATATTATTTGGAGTCAATTATTTCCCATGTTACAAATGCATAGCATGAACTGTCTTCCTGTGTCTATACAAAAAGCGCATTGCTAAATACTAAATAAACCATGCAAAGGACATAAAGGACAAAGAAAAGCAATGTAGGATTATTAGGGCTTGATGGAATTGGGTGTGCTTCAGGGGCACTGTTATGGGAATAACTCAATAAATCTAAGCTCCCTGCGGAAGGAACAAGGACAACCCAATATTACTCAACAGAAGTGCATTGCTGAAGAGTGAGCAGGACTATAGATAAAAACAATAAACGAGAGCAGGTATACCTTCCAAAGTTGGCCACATTTTCTTTTAATAATGTTGCACTCAGATGCTCTGGGTCTGTCAATCCTATCTCTAGCTTACAGATTTAAAAAAATAGATATAACCTTAATATTTTATTTCTATCCAATTCTCTTGGGTAATTCTATTGAGTATCTCTCAACGTTTCACTGAGACATCATCGTGCAAGCCAATATTCTTTAGAATTAGGTTGCATATATTGGGAGCACTAATGTTTTTTCTTGAGAGACTTTGTTACACTCCAGTGTTTCAAAAGCTAAAAAAACATAGTTCCAAGTAGATAGGCTGCTGTGACTATACCTACAGTGGTATGAGATTACATACCTGTGGGTTTGGGGTGAGAAGGACTTGCAAGCAGTGCCCAGAGCGTCCAATAGCCACTCTGAGCCAACTGGGCTAGATAATCTAATGCTCAATTCTGTCACACAGGTGATTCTTAGACCCAGAAGTGCTCTGCGGCCCCGAAGACTCCACTCAGTGGTGCTCTGGGCACCAAGCTGTCTCATTAAGAGTTGTAGATCACTAGCTTATTAGTTAATTACTGTTAAGTTATTAAGCAGTGTCGGGGCTTGATCCCAAATGTAGACATGAAAGGCGTGTGCCCCTGACCACTGAGATATCTCTCTAGTTCCAGCTATGCATTAAAAAAAAAACAGCCATTGAAGTAATGACTAAAAGACCTACACATTTTCATCTACAGTTGAGAAAGAGTCAAGCATATTCAAGGAAATATCAGGCAGCGGCCATATACTGGCTATGATCATGGAACATAATGTCTTTTCACATCCAAACCCCACTGTTCTTTTAATAGATGTGTGGCCTTGTATTACTGTATCACTGTCATCCCGTTGCTCTTTGATTTGCTCGAGCGGTCACCAGTAACGTCTCCATTGTGAGACTTGTTGTTACTGTTTTTGGCATAGTGAATACGCCACAGGTAGCTTGCCAGGCTCTGCCGTGCGGGTGAGATACTCTTGGAAGCTTGCCAGCTCTCCGAGAGGGGCGGAGGAATCCAACCCGGGTCGACCGTGTGCACGGCGAATGCCCTAGCCACTTCACTATAGCTCCAGCCCATAGCAATAGTGTGTGGCCTTACACTAATAATATTGGTCTTCTCACCTATAGAACAGGATTACAGTAATCCCTATGTCACAGATTGATGTTGGCTAAGCAATCGGGACATACAAAGTTCCAAGAACAGACCAGGGCACATGGTGAGATAGCTGTTCATGAAAATAATACACTTTTTCAAGATCCTAGAATTGGAAGCCATGCATTGCATGGAACAATTTTGTTGCCTCCACTGAGAGCACTGGTCCAGGTAAGGCGGTAGAACACAGGAATAGGAGACTCAAGGGTGCCAACCACTTTTTATTCCCTGTGGGTTGTTGACTTACAGATAAAGACACTAGACCCCAGGTGACTAGGATACACACAAAAGTTTTAAGACCACTGATCTAAGTTAAGGTATCTTCTCAGAAAGGTATCTGCCAGAATGAAATTATTTCTAGTTTCTGATAAATTTCTAGTTTCTGATAAATTTAATATGTTTTCAAAATTACTTCTATAAAATTTTTATGACAAGTCTGAGAGGGAGGCTAGGAAAAACACCATGAAACGGATTTTAAATATGAAGGTAATGTTTCCACACTGGAGTTACCAGAGGGCTGCACATCATTTGTTTACTTCAGAAGCAGGAGGAGGGCCCAGGTCTTATACTAGCAATGACTAACTTTGGTCTTGGATTACAAAACTTATTAGCAAACAGTAGGGCCTAAGGAGTGGATGAGGTGGATGAATATGGAACCAAAGGTAAAGTAAGGGTATTAGTGGTGGGTCATGAACAATTGAGGATGGGATGAGACTGTAGGAGTGTGCAATGACTTTATACATCAATATCATAAACTTAAACACTATTGTAACCATATTACTTAAAGATAATAAAAATCTTTAATCAATCATTGTCTTAAAGCCTTCAATGCTTTCTACTATTCTCTGATAAAACTATTCTACACCTCACAATCACTAGTCTTCCTGGTTTCCCCATTTTTACAGTGTTGAGTATGATTAAATAAAAACTATCAATTATATTATTTTCTCTCTGTAAGAACTTCTTTTTCATTTGTTTTGGGGGAAGGGATGGGCTGGGCCACATCCAACTGTGCTCAGAGCTTACTCCTGTATCTGTGCTCAACGATCATTCCGGGTAGGGCTGGTAGGAGCATATGGGATACCGGGAATTGAACACAGATCAACCACTTGCAAGGTATTTCAAATACCTGTGTGAAAACTTCCTTATGGCCATCACCTCATTTTCAGAACAGTAGTTAATATAAAGAGCAAAGTGAACAAAAATTCATTTGGGACTTCAAGTTTAGAGCTGAGAACTGGTTGCAGAAAATCTTGGTTACGTTCTTAGAACACTGTGGATGAGTTCGGTGAACAAAGTGATGCAAAAGAAAAGTAGTCATAGAGCTCTGACTAAATTCTGAGAAAAATTAGGCCTGTTGAAGCCATTCATTCAGCCAGCACTTCTAATCAATTTAAACCTGCTGTCTTCTCTGTTGGAAATAACCTTTGGCTTTTGTTTATTTCTGAGAAACTCTCTACTTCTATTAGCCTTACTGCAGGAAGTCTATGGTGGGCAAGTGCTGAATGAGAGCCCTGGGGAAATAAACATTTGAGGAAGCCAAACATTATGTTGAAAACTTATGAGGGGAAGGAAAATTGTGGATTGGTACATAACAGGAAAACTATTTCTTTTTTTTTCTTTTTAGGTCATACCCAGCAGTGCACAAGGGTTACTCCTGGCTCTGCACTCAGGAATTACTCCTGGCGGTGCTCAGGGGACCATGTGTGATGCTGGGAATCAAACCCAGGTCGGCCGCGTGCAAGGCGCTACCCTACCCGCTGTGCTATTGCTCCAGCCTCAGAAAATGATTTCTTAACTGTTCCTATACCCTCTCCATAAAATGCCTTTTAGATCTGCTGGGTTGTTTTTTACATTCATACAACGAAACAAAACAAATGTAAAATGCACTTCTAGGTCCAGAATGATATTGAGATTGATTGCACATTTCCTAACTTTCTGCTACTGACTTACTAAGTTACTTATTAAGGTAGAGTAAATCATCTATTTTAAACCTGTCATTGTTAATATTCTTTAAAGTGACTTTTCTCAACATTTGCTCCAAATTTTAATCAGCTGAAGAACTTAGAACAACTTAATCCAAAGGCTGTACACCAGACTAACTAAATCAACTTTTTTGGGGTATGTCTCAGTATTTTATCAACCACTTAGGTGATTCCGTTGCACAACCAGGGGCTAGAATAAAATTCATTTTACTTCATAACTCTCATCACAATTTTCAAAACAAGAAATTAAAGTTAAAAGAATTTCAATATTATAATTGAAAAAACAACTGAATGGGCTGGAGTGATAGCACAGCTGGTAGGGCGTTTGCCTTGCACGTGGCCGACCCAGGTTCGATTCCTCCACCCCTCTCGAGAGCCCAGCAAGCTACCAAGAGTATCTCACCCACAGGGCAGAGCCTGGCAAGCTACCCGTGGTGTATTTGAGATGCCAAAAATAGTAACAAGTCTCACAATGGAGACGTTACCGGTGCCCCCTTGAGCAAATCAATGAGCAACGGGATGACAGTGATATAGTGATACAGTGAAACCAACTGAATGGCAATCATATTTACTTTCAGCCCTCAAAGACAATGTTGTATTAAATCCAACTCCTTTATCTTGCAGAGCTGGAACTTGGCTAGAATTTAATCTGGAAAGAAAAAAAGAAAAATTGCAATAATTGGGGCTGGAGAGATAGCACAGCGGGTAGGGCGTTTGCCTTGCACGCGGCCGACCCGGGTTCAAATCCCAGCATCCCATATGGTCCCCTGAGCACGACCAGGGGTAATTCCTGAGTGCAGAGCCAGGAGTAACCCCTGAGCATCGCCGGGTGTGACCCAAAAAGCAAAAAAAAAAAAAATTGCAATAATCTTTCTACAAGATATTCCTAGCATCCAAGGTGGAACTCTGACCAATTACACTTTTAGAAGAAAAGTGAGTGGATTAAGTGTATCTGGAAGGGTTTACAGCAGACACACACTCTCAGTTATGCAAAAATCTCTGTCTCTCTTTGTCTCTCTGTCTCTATCTCTGTCTCTCTCTGTGTGTATGTGTGTGGGGTGTGTATGTGGGGGGGTCCTCCACCATCCCTTTTGTTGATACTGCTGCCATTGACCAGGGCTCAAAGGTCTTCGTTGTGGTGCCCTTACACTTGCAGCTGTGGTGCCCGCTAGGGAGTGCTCATCAGGCCATCATACTCATCATACTCCTTAAATGTGGTACATGTGCACATGCTGGCTATTGTGCTCAGCAAGGCTTGCACTCCTGATGGCAGTGCTCACAAATACATATTTTTAAGTTGGGGTGCCCCTGGATATGGCTCACTCTTTAGTTGTGGTGCTTGCACACTTCTGACTATAGCACAGTCAGAAATCACTTGTGAAGCCAGGGATATCAGACAGCAGAGCTGCCAGGATCATGCTTGGTAATGTTGCAAGACCAGACATCAAACTCAGAGTGGCCTCAATGGCAAGCGGACACTTTAGTTTCTGAGCCATCTTCCAGCCCCTTAAAATCTTTGTTTGAATTTTTATTTAGGTAATTCATGAAACAACTGATTTTTCTAGACCATCTGACTTGTTTCTCTTGAAGAATGATGACTATTGTGCTTAGAAACAGGACAAATGGAGTCCTATCCAGGAGAGAGATGGCAATGGAAGGAGGGAGGCTTGAGGCAGATTTCGTGAACTCCTTCTGTAGCCCTTCTGGGAAAGGGAATAGAAGCGGGTGGAAGTTGGGAAGTTCTTCTACTCCTCTGTAGAGATACTGACAGGTGACAATGCTTCAAATAGGGTAGATCAGGAAAGTGTATGGTACCCTGGTAGTGTGCCAGGGAGATTTGACTATCTAGCATTGAAATTTGGTCAAGAGCTGCACTCTTCCAGAACATGTGGCTTGGAAATAAGCCAGTGAGAAGTGAGAGAAGCTCTTTCCTAAATGCTAAATCTCTGTCTACCTAGACATAGGGGAAGGAAAGAGAATTTCCATCATGACAGAGTTTGCTGATAAGCCGGTAGCTTGAGAGCTTGAAGAAGGTTATTATCTTTTTAAAAATGTGAAATTTTTATACTCAAAGTTGGAACAAATTTTACGCTGTAACTATCAGATCATGGCTAAATTCCACAGCCAAGATTATGTCATTGATCTAAAGAGAATGGACTTCCAAACTGTCAGGGTTGCCCGCTTTTGGAGACATTCCCAGACTTTTTAGAAAAGGTGTGAGTCACAAAAATTCATCACCAAAAGTCCAGGAATGCTGTATGTTCTTGTCATTTCCCTTTTACTCCTAGAAGATTATCTGAGAGCTGGAACACATAGCTAAGCAGGAGATGTACGTATACCCTGAACTTTCTGTCTATAAACAACTTTCACTTACTCATCTAATAAACTTCAATTGAGTGTACCCTAAAAGTCAGATATTAGTGGTAAAACACTGAATGCTGTGCCAGCTAAAAAAGTTGGAGTCAACAGTGCTGGAGTGATAGTACAGTAGGTAGGGTTAAATGCCTCGCACATGACTGAGGTACCCAATATGGTCCCTTGAACACACCAAGAGTGTTCTTTGAGTACAGAACCAGGAGTAACCCCCAAGTTACTCAAGGAGTAACTTGAGTAACCAGGAGTAATCCCAAGTACTACCAGGTTGACCCAGCCAAAAGAAAAAAAGGAGAAATTGATATTCTAAACTAGAGATTGATGAATTCCATTCTTGCAGAAATCAAAAGCAGTGTTTTCACCACAAGACCCCAGGACCAATCATAAAATAGCAGCATTAGCTGCCACTATAGCAGTGGTAGTTATCAAAGAACAGGTTTCATTTATATGGACAATGGGAAGGGTTAAAGATGGGTAATTTCTGACTTAGATAAACCAAGAAGGCAGGAGAGTCACTCAGCAAGACACGAACACAAATGGAGATCCAGACTGGGAGGGATTACAATTTAGATGCTTTGATTCGAGCTGTCTCTAGACTGTCCAAGTAGAGCTGCCCAAGATGCAATGAGGCACTAAGGGCCATATTTTCAGAGGGTTCTGCTCAATTTGTCATCAGAGAGATGGCAGCAGATGATGTCATATGAAAGACATTATCCAGAGGTAATAGAGTAAGAAAAGAGGAAAACCCAAAACAGATCCCGGGGAAACACAGCTGCTTATTATGGAGTTGGAGAAACAGGAGATGCAATAAAACAATATGCATCATTTGTATATGTCTAGTCTATTAGAAACTATTTCGATACTCCAAAGAGCTCTCTCCTATTTTTCATTATTCATGAGTTCACTGAGGCCAGCAAGTTTGGAAAAAGAAAATGAGAACAACTCTTTTTCTTCTATTGCCTATATAAGCTAAAGATGGGGAAATTAAGTTTGATTCAGCAAATGGGCAGCAGAATAGATAAAGGGCAGAGGAAACCCATGAAGATGAAGAGAATAGGGAGAGCACTTTGAGTTACATTTTACACATACACCTGCATGCACACACATACATATAATGAATGGATGTGGTTAAGAGCAAAATTAAAATGAAAAATTTACTATCTTCATCACATTATGCATGCCTTGTGTAGATTCCAGTTTTTTCTGAGAAATTTTTCTTCCTTTCATGATAAATGTTCCTTATGTAACAAGGAAAATCACTTAGTCCTTTCGTATTGAAAAAACTCCAAATTCCCTCTGAGCAGATAAGTAGTCAGATAGTCAAATCAATGAGGGTATGTGATATAACTGGGTTTATTATCTTCGGAAAAAATCCTAGGGAGTTATTTTATTTTGCTTTGTTTTTATCTTTCTGGTTTGGGGTCCACTCAAATTAGTGCTCAGAGCTCACTCCTTGCTTTATGCTCAGGGATCATTACTGGTGGTACCTCGAATCAAACTGGGTGGGTCACTTGCAAGACAAACACCTTAACCCCTATACTACCTCTCAGGTGCTTTTACTGAAAAGATGAAGTTGAGTGATTGATTTAAGACAGAGAGACAGTAATTGGCTTTTTGCCCTGCTTTGGAAACTTCTCTGTGAGGGAGTACAGTTAGGAAAATGGAAATTTTAGAATGTCACAAACTTATCACAGGCTTTTGTCTTTGTGTCCTCACAGCAGTGGGTTTACTGGTTTACACCATCTATTTGTCACAAGTTTATACCATCTATTTTTCACACAATCAGAAAAAAACAATCAACAAATATACACTAAACATAATAAATTACCATTATATTCAGCTCTAAAATTAGATGGTTCAATAGTTTTGGGGTAAAAACTAAAGCAGTAATTTCCAGAACAAAATAAGAAATTTTATATCCTAGCCTTAATTGAACTAATATGGATATAACCTCAGGCAAACCATTCTTCCTTACTCAGAACAACACTTATAAATTTAGGATAATAAAATAATTGTTAGATTGAACATAGAAATGATTATAAAATGCCTGTAAATATTGTGTTATATCAGAATACCTAACTTTAGGAGGCATCTTTTCTGTTAAAATAAAGCTTTCAGGGCTGGAGAGTTAGCTTAAGGTCAGTGGTTTTGTATCTTGCATGTGAAAAGACCAGATTTCAATAACCAGTACCATATGGCTTCCAGAACATCTTCAAGGGTAGTCTTAGGGGCCCCCTTGCATGCCAGGATTGCCTAGGTGGCCCCCAAAACATTGGGCCCACGCAGCACTGATACTTTGTGTCATTTGCCTAAACATTCAGCTGTCTGTCCTCATGGGCCAAGTATCACTGGAGTGGCCCTTGGTCCCTCTGAGAACTGCTTGGGAGGTCCCTCTCCCATTTTTTTAATTAATTGAACAAAACCTGGCAATTTCTTCACACTGGATTATAGCATCATTGAGAAAATGGAGAGATATTTAATAGCCAAAAGTGTCCCCCACCATGAAGTATAACTTATAAATGTTATACAGTATGTAACGTTTTATATTCAAGAGTACCATCAATACATTAGATTTTTAAAGAAATATTATTTTACTCTTTGTTTATGCAATGAATGAGCCATAGGAGTATGAATCTGTCATCTGAAAGTCATTATCTTATCAGCTGTCATCAACATATTTCTAATAGTACTATGAGAATTGATCTGGATAAATATTTCAAGAATATGGTTCTGTCCATTTCAGATATGTTTGTGTTTCTGAATATTACTCATTACTATGTCCTTTGTTGAACACTGATAATCACTATATCACTGTATCACTATCATCCTGTTGCTCATCGATTTGTTACAGCGGGCACCAGTAACGTCTCCATTGTGAGACTTGTTGTTACTGTTTTTGGCATATCAAATACGCCATGGGTAGCTTGCCAACATCTGCCGTGCAGGCAAGATAAGCTTGGTAGCTTGCCGAGCTCTTTGAGAGGGTCAGAGGAATAGAATCCGGGTCAGCCACATGCAAGGCAAACGCCCTACCTGCTGTGCTATCGCTCCTTTCATGTGAACTTGATGTTCTGCCCAACTAGTGACAGCAGTACTCAGTCTTGAGCAATAGCACAAGTGTAAGCACAGTGTGATGGCAAATGGATAAGGAGATAGCATGTGCTTTCTGAAGTCTAGAGGGACTTCACTTTAAAACAGACCACTTGCGAATAAATTATATATTTATCTATTTTTGGGTTTGGGGTCCACATTAGCAACACTTGGGAACATGAGGCGCCACGACTCAGGTGGACCCAGCCACATGCAAGGCAAGTGCCTTAACTCCTGTACTATATCTCTGGCCCTTATATTTACTAAGGGCCAGGCCTAATCATAAGCAGTTAGTAACATAAATTAGCTAGCTAATGTTCTTTCAGCATTTAATATGTCATGCAATTTACATGACACAATAAGTAATGTCACTTCATTTAAACTTTACAATTCCTCATTTTGGAGACAACAACAATAAAGTACAGAACTGGGATTTAACCACAAAACCCAGTTCTCAACTTTTAACTACTATTTCAAAATAAACCCTCAAACACTGTTGTACAAAATTGGTACATTTTGTCATTTCAAACCTAAATACCAAGATTAAAGCTATTTCTAATGGGCCAAAGAGACAGAATGTGTGAGGCTCTGAGTTTGACCCTAAAAGCATAAGGTGTGCCCCATAGTGGTACTTGGGCAGTGAACTGGACCTATGTTCCGGTAGCACCTTAACACTCAGTGTGGCCACTACTTATTTTAGAAAGGGGGTTTTTGGAGACAGAGCTCACTGGGCTCTGTTTGACTGCCCCAGCACCACGAGGGACCCAAGCACTGCTGACAGCAACCCCAACCAGTGATTTCGTAGCTGATAATATTTAATACTAATATATTTGCTTCCCAGAATTAGCCTAGTGATACCATTAATAAATTTTTATGTTGTCCCAAGCATGACTAATTCTCCATAAACCCTATAAGACTATAATCTATAAATTTTAGTGAAAAGGCAGGAGCATTAAGATTTGGAAATTAGAATCAGAAAAAAAAGTATGATAATTATAATATTGAATAAGTTGTCCTTAGACATAACAATTTATAAATAGCAAAATATAATTCCATCAAGCCCCAAATATTACACCCTAATTATTGCTTTGTGTCCAGTGATACCACTGCTTATGTTAACAAAGTACAGTTGCAGAATAATAGTCAATAGAGAAGGGAAGCACAGAAACCGCATTTCAAGAATCACGTGGCACTGATTCTTCTACTTGTACATACAAGTACATACAAGTAAATACAAGTCATACCCAGTACAGAGCATGACCTTGAGTGACTGCCATTTTAGAGGGATTCAATTTTTTAAACCATTGTATTACTCTGCATTACATTACATCTATTATTCATGTGGACTCCAGACCAAGGCTAATCTTTGTCCTATCACCTTGCTTACTGTCATATTTCCTGTCTACTTCTGCCCCAGAAACCTCCTGAAGAAAGTTTATCATCAGCCTGCAAGGTAAGCCACCTTATCTTATAGGTTTAACTTGGTGCTTGCTTGCAAAGGGGGAAGAAAAATCAGAGTTTGGATTGCAAAGTTTAAAATATGAACAAGTCAGGTACATCCAAACACCAGAACAATTATGTTTAAAAAGCAGTCAATGTACAACAATTTAGCAATGCTATTGTATAGTAAGTTGCAAAAAAAACGTAGCAAAAGATCAAATAATAATAGGGAACTGCATTAGACTGGAATCCATAAGTCATGTGATGCTTTAAAAATCACCTTTGAAGTGAATCCATGATTATGAAGAAAAGTCTTTCATAATAATAACAAAAATGCCTCAGACAGCTCCTGAGCCACTTTGTGGAAACACAGCTAGGAGACCACTTTCTTCAACTCTTCCTCTATCCTGAAGCCATGATCGTGGATGAAACTTTGGCATCATGTTGGAGCATGGGGATAAAGACCACATCCAGGAATGGCAGGAATGAACTACAAAAATTCTGGACACTTGAGCAACTTCAGGACCAGGTATGAACTTTCTAGTCAAGGCTCCCTGTGTGAAAAAGAAATAAGCTTTTATCCTGTTGAAATAACTCCTGTGTGGAACTATATTATTCATAGTAATATTATCATTAATATTATCCACAGTATTATCCACAGTAAGGTAACAGATACCAGTTCAATTAGTTATAATGCTTATAACTCCCTCTTGGAGAGCTCTACAAGCTACGCTACCAAGAGTATTCCGCCCGCATGGCAGAGCCTGGCAAGCTACCTGTGGTGTATTCATTATGCCAAAAACAGTAATAAGAAGTCTCAAAATAGAGATGTTACTGGTGCCTGCTCGAGCAAATTGATGAACAACGGGATGACAGTGCTACAGTGCTACAGTGCTTATAACTAATATTGGTCTCTGACTTTGTCAGACACTATGCCGTGCACTTTATTTGTTGCAGCACCCTCACAGTCCTGAAGCAGGTATGGTTATTTTGCAAAGGAACCTAAAACTTGAGAAAGCTAATGGATATTTCCAGGTAATAACCAGTAATGGTGGAAATGGAATTACAGCTCAGGCATCTGGCTTCAGCATCCATGTTTGGAACACTAATATTCCAAATACAAGCAAAGTATTTCATGACTTTGTTCACGGTTCCTCTATTTACCCCTCAGTTTTGGATGTTTCTTACTTCAAATCACCCCACCTGCTACATATTTTAACACTGATGCTTACTTTAATTAGCTATAATACTTTATGTCATCCAAGGCTGAGGAAGTGAAAGAGGGATGATATTTTTTATGATGGAACATACACACTCCTTATACATGTAATGGGCAAAAGAAGTTATAGAAACAAGCTCCTGAAGAATGATTCAGTAAGGAGGGATTTGGTATACATACTAATCACTTGTATCACTTGTCATCCCATTAATCTTCGATTTGCTCGAGCAGGCACCAGTAACATCTCCATTTGTCCCTGTCACATGTTAGTGCAGCCCAATGATATCTGCTTGCTCCAGGCACAGGAAGAGCCTCAAATTGTTCATTCAGGGATTTGACAAAGAAATCTGACCATTTAGTTGGTGGGCGGCCACGAGGTCTTCTGATGTCCCGTGGAATCTAGTCGGTAACAGCTCTAGGCCAGCGGTCGTCTCTGAATCGCATTACATGACTGGCCCATCTGATTTTTGATGCCTTGGCAAACGAGACAACGTCCCTGATTCTTAACTGTCGACGGAGGTCAGAACTCCGGATTCCCTCTCTCACTTGAGTGAGACATGATACTCCTAGCATAGCTCTTTCGATTCCTCTTTGGGATACCCTAATAGCATTCTCATCCTGTTTGCTCAGGGCCCCAGTCTCTGAGGCATATGTTAGTGCAGGAAGAACGGTGGAATCGAAAAGCTGTGCCTGGAGTCAGAGGTTCTTCGTTCTCTTAATCACTTCTTAGATGCTATTGAAGGCATTCCACACTGCTCTCTTCCTCCTGCGCAGTTCTGGCACCAAGTCGTTCCTCGTGTTGATTTCTCGACCCAGGTACAAATAGCTGCTGCATTCAGAGATGTTCATTCCATTGAGAGCAAATGGAGCTACAGGGACCAGTTCGTTTTCATGAACATCGTCTTGTTGAGATTCAGCTGCAATCCGACCTTTCCACACTCGTGGTCGAAGTCAGTTAGCATTTGTGCCGCTTGGCTAATGTTTGGTGTTATGAGAACGATGTCATCAGCGAAATGGAGGTGGTGTAATTGCCGACTATCTATTTTCACTCCCATTCCTTCCCATTCCAGTCGTCGCATGATGTTCTTGAGGGTGGCACTGAAGAGTTTCGGTGAAATGGTATCACCCTGCCGCACCCCTCTCTTTACTCAATGATCACTTCCTTATAGAATGGGGAGATCCTGGTGGTGAATCCACAATACAGCTCGCAGAGAATTTTGATATACTGAGTTTATACATACTAATAGTCATATAAATTTATTTTCATATTACAACAGATTATAGCATATACTAAGTAACAATTTATAGAATGTAAATAAATATAGTATTATAAGATTTTAAATATAAACACATTCATCAAATGGTGAATATTATTATTAGATAGGATTCGCATTACTCTGTAAACATCTTTAAAAACTGAAAATATAATACTGATGAAAGAAATTTCAGAGCTGGTGCAAGGATAGACAGATTAACTATCACCCTTTTTAAAGTCTGAACCTTATGATTCTGTTTATACATGAAATTAGAAAATATATTTGTCATAAAGATATTTCATTAAAAATTGACTGTAGGGGCTGGATCAATAGCACAACGGGTAGGGCGTTTGCTTTGCACGTGGCCGACCCGAGTTCAATTCCCAGCATACCATATAGTTCCCTGAGCACTGCCAGGGGTAATTTCTGAGCGCAAAGCCAGGAGCAGCTTCTGTGCGTCGCCAGGCGTGACCCAAAAAGCAAATAAATAAATAAATAAAAATAAAAATTGACTGTAAAGTTTTCTCCTGTCTCTAACATTGACTCAAAGCAGGGTAGAGACCAATTATCAATCACTTAATTGATAATATATTTGTTTTAATCATCCTTAATAAAATTGAAATAAATCACTGAATGGTTGACTTAATAATAAAAATGTTTTTGTCCTGTCTTGTTGACTAGAATGACATGTTAAACGTCATACATATTGTTTTCATATTACAAATGCTGGTGGATTATAGATTTGCTTCATTTAAGTATTACCTCTATAATTAATAGATAAATTTATTACCTCTAATATTTATAAAATAAATTTTTTCACAAACATTTTAAGGGCATATTTTTTCAAGATTCTAATTTCTGCTCATGCACTTATTGAAGAAAGTGCTGTATTGGCAAAGAAATGATATCACTAATCCCTTTGGCAGAGGAAAAAAGAAAATCACTTGAAAGACCCCACATTGCTGCTTATTTTAAATGTTAAGTTTTAAAGCCTTTACTATTGTTTTAAATAAAACTCTAATCTCATGTTTCCAAGGATTTTACTTTTACTGTAAAATATGCATAGGGACCTGGTATTTTATTAGCACATAAATCTTTCTATATAATAAACATGCTATTAGAAAAAATGAATTACCTGATCTCCAGTAGATCTTATTAAATATTGCCTCCCAAATTGTCTTCCTGAGAGCCATACTGCTATAAAATTAATAGGAGTTGTGAATTAAGTTTGTGAATTGCATCTTTTAGCAAAAGCTATAGCTTCCTAGAAACAAAAACAGTATTTGCATTCTAGGAGGTTTATAGTCTAATTATGTTAAGTATAACATAATTTTAGGTTAAGTAAAGTTTTAAAATGTCATTTGAAGTATGACACAGCTTAATGAAAGTATCAAAAAGATATCAAAAAGTATCAAAAATGAAAGTATCTTCACCACGTCAACAGATTTCAGGCTGTTACTTACCATGATTTAGAAAGTCATGCTCTAAATCATATGTGCTACCTAGTGAATTTGAGAGGTAACCTTGTCTGGAACAGAGAGTTCTCCCACACAGAGATATACCTACAGTAAAGCAAATGCTGAAGCTACTAGGACCTACTGAACCTACTAGGATGCTTTCTTGCACAGTCATAAACTACAAAAATCAGAAATTGTAAAATTCTAGTGTTCTTAGAGGAGCACAGAAGACATTATTTTTTAATTACTTTTTATTGAATCACTGTGAGGTAGATCCTTACAAAGCTGTTGATAATTAGATTTCATACATACAGTATTACAACACCCATCCCTCCACCATCATACATTTTCCAGCACCACTATCCCCAGTTTCCCTTCCATCATCCACCCCACCTCCTTCCTGCTTCTATGGCAAGAGCTTTTCTTCTCTCTGTTTCTCACCCTCTCTCTTTCCCTCTCTCTCTCTACATATCTGTTTCTTCTTTTGAGCATTGTAGTTTGCAATATTAATACTGAAAGGTTACCAAGAATATCCCTTTACCTACTTTTAACACTCAGATCTTGTCCAGAGTGATCATTCCCAGCTATTATTGTCATAATAATGGTCCCCAGAAGATAGATTCTAACCAACAAGTTATTCCCTCATATTCTGGTATTTTGAAAAGATACCTTTGAACATTTAAGGGTTACATACTTTGTTGTCATTTAATTCTCATTTTAACTAAGATACATTTTTCAACTTTCCTTTTCTTAGAAGAATCAACCAAAGCCATATAAGTTTCAGATCTTATAAAATCTGCATCTTCTCCCTGTCCAATAGCAAGAGAGATCATAAAAGGTTTGTAACTGAATCTCATGGTGATTCAATTTAAAAATATAACAAGAGAGATATTTTGCAAAGGAAATGAATTTCAAAGAATCTTTTTAGGGTCCAGGATTTGGCTTAAAGATGGAGCACGTGCTTTGCCTCTGTAAGAACCCTAGTTTGATGACAGCATCCCCCAAAGCCACAATCCCCTGCAAAAAAAGAAAAAAAACAAAAAAACATTTTTAATTGATATTGTCTGCTTTCTAAAAATTTTATTTAAGAACCATGATTTATACTACTGTTAATATTATGTTGTCATACCACCAAAGCGTTTCTCAATATCAGAGCATCACCACCCCTACACTAAAGTTCTCTCCTACCCTTCTCCAACCCTAGCCTTCATGGGTAGACTAAGTTCTGTGGACAAATTCTCAGGTTCTGTTGCCATTGTTATTTCCTTACTATGTATTTTTAATATTTCAGATATGAGAGAGATCATTCTATATTATCCCTCTCTTGACTTCATTTAGCATAGTAACCTCTCGCAAATACATTCATTTGGCAGTGAATTGTGTGATTTCATCTTTTCTTATAGCTCAGTAGTATTTTGTTGTGTATACATATCACAGTTTCTTTGTCCATTCATCTGTTCTCAGGTACTTTGGCTGCTTCTAGACCTTGACTATTGTAAATTGTACTATAACTTATATAGGAGTACAAATATTTCTTTAGTTTTCATGCTAAGTGAAATGAGTCAGAAAGAGAGGGACACACATAGAAGGATTGCACTAATTTTTGGAGTATAGAATAACATCCCATGAAGCTGACACCCAAGGACAGTAAATACAAGGGTCAGGAGGATTGTCCCATAGCTGTAAGACTGCTTCACAAGCAAAGGGGGGAAGGCAGATGGAATATAGAAGGGATCACTAAGAAAATTATGGCTGGAGGAACCAGTTGGGACGGGAGATGCATGCCGAAAGTAAATAATAGATCAAACATGATGACCTCTCAGTGTCTATGTTGCAAGCCATAATGCTCAAAAGGAGAGACAGAGTATGGGGAATATTGTCTACCATGGAGGCAGGGGGAGGGTGGGAGAGGGGGTGTATATCCAGGATATTGGTGGTGGGGAAAGTGCACTGGTGGAGGGATGGGTGTTGGATCATTGTGAGATTGTAACCCAAACATGAAAGCTTGTAACTATCTCACAGTGATTCAATAAAATTTAAAAATAAATGAATAAAATAAATGGATGGACATGGAGAAAAAAAACAAATATCTCTTTAGAATAGTGTTTTGAGGGGCTGGAGTGATAGCACAGTGGGCAGGGCATTTGCCTTGCACGTGGCTGACCCGGTTCGATTCCCAGCATCCCATATGGTCCTCCAGCACTTCCAGGAGTAATTCCTGAGTGTAGAACCAGGAGTAACCCCTGTGCATCGTTGGGTGTGACCCGAAAAGCAAAAAAAATAGCGTTTTGGGCCTTAGGTATTGACAAAATGTAGGAGATGGAACAAGGAAAGCTCCTTGTACAAATGGTTCAAGAAGACTTAAGAAGACTGATTAGCTACATGCAAAGAAAAAAAAATAAACTCAGGTCTATAACTCACATCATACACAAAATTTAATTTAAAATGGATTAAAGATTTCAACATAAGATCAGAATTCAGGAGCTGGAGCCATAGTACAGCGGGTTGGATATTTGCCTTGCACACGGTCGACCTGGGTTTGATTCCCAGCATCCCACTACCAGGAGTAATTCCTGAGTGCAACCCAGGAGTAAGCCCTGAGCATTGCTGGTGTGACTCAAAAAGCAAAAAATAAATAAATAAAAAATAAGATCAGTATTGATATATTATATTGAAGAAAAGATAGCAGAACCCTTCATGACATTGACTTCAAAGATATCTTCAGTAACTGAATGTTACTGGCCAAGCAAATGGAACCAAATATTTTTTAAATGGTATTACGTAAAATTAAGAAGTTTCTGCATTGCAAAAGAAATTATAAAATGGAATCAAAAGACAAACCACATACTAGAGGAAAATATTTGCCCTTCACTCATTTATAAAACCTAACAAGAAAAAAAAGCCTATCAACCTAATAAAAAAATGTGGAAAAGAGATGAAAAAAAACTTTCCCAAAGAAGATATAAAGATGGCCAAAAAGTAAATGGAAAAATGCTCTATATAGCTGATCATCAGAGAAATGCAAGTCAAAACAATGAGATATTGTCTCTCACCAGTAAAATTGGCATACAGCACAAATAGAAACAACTAGTGTTGGCAGAGATGTGGGGAATAGAAACCCTCATTCATTGCTAGTGGGAATGTTGCCTGATTCAACCATTTTGGATAACAATATGGACTAGGAATTGAGCTTCCCTACATTCCAGCAATTACCCTTGGCTTTCTTCCCAATGGCCCAAAAACTTTATATAGAAAAGATATGTGCATTCTATGCTCCTTGAAGTGCTGTTCACTTGGAAACAGCCAAGTGTTCAAGAACAGATGACTGGATAAAGAAACTGTGGTCTATATACAGAGTGGAATACTACTTGGCTGTAAGAAAAGATGAAAACATGCAGTTTGTTGCTATGTAGGTGGAATTGGAAGGAATCTTGCTGAATAAAATCAGTCAAAAGTAGAGGAATGGGGGCTGGAGAGATAGCACAGTGAGTAGGGCATTTGCCTTGCACGAGGCAGGCTTGATTCCCAGCATCCTATATGGTCCCCTGAGCCAGGAGTAATTGCTGAGTGCAGAGCCAGGAGGAACCCCTGAGCATCACCAAATATGACCCAAAAAAGCAAAACAAAACAAAAGTAGAGGAATGGTTACAGAATAATCTTTCTCACACATGGGATATAAAACATAGTAAGGAAATAAAAAATAGCCCCAAACAACAGAATCTGTGAGCTGATTACAGAACTGAGCTTGCCATGGTGAGGGATACAGTGTTGGGGGACAGGATGGGGTGTGGAGTTCTGTTAAGGAGTGTGACTCAGACAATGGTGGATAAAAGAGAGGACACTAGGGGGGATGTGGGGTGTAGTATAAGCGCACCACGGCACACATACCTGAAACCCTGTCATTGACAGTATTGTAAATCAAGATAAATAAATTAAAATTTAAAACTAAAAGCAAAATCTGGATCACAAAAATGTGAAGAATTCTCTTTGGGTAATTTTAACATGAACTATTGCTTGAACAGCATCAGGCTTCCGGTGGGTCATGAGTCAAGTGTTTTTCAGGAGTGGGTTAAATTTAACCAAAGCAGGTGTCAGAGACAACTCAAAGTAGTGGAGTACACACCAACAGCTGGTTCAACCAGCTCTGTAAGGTTCCCGGCACTGCTGAGCAGTCCTATCCCCCAAAATAGACACTATTTGGCCTTTTACAAAATACATCCTTTTTGTCTTTATTGTATCAGTTTCTTTGATTTTCAATCCATTTTTTCCCCTGAAATTTTCCTAAAGTGGCTATTTATTTTTTCAAGAATCAGAAACTTTCTCCTCTCTCCCTTTTATAAATTTCAGTCAGCACCAAAGATGAGTGATTGGTGCTGAAAGAATAGTTAGATATTTTGAGTTACTAATTTAAGTTGATGCCCTTCCGTTTTACCTGTATTTCCTCTTTTTCTCTTTGTCATTTTATTTTCTCCAGTTATATCAAGTTATAATTGCAATTGAAGTGACTATGTATGATATATAATGTAATCATTTGATATTTTACATCATGAAATAATGAGCATAATTAAGTTAATTAACACATCCATCATTTCACATAGTTACCTTTTGTATGTTTCCATGTGGTGAGAATACTAAGGTCTACTCTCAGAAAATTTAAGGTATACAACACAGTTGCCATCCTGTTATGTTACAGTGATTCATTATAATCACCATGCTGTACATTATATATCCTATCCTAATATTCTTGTAACTGAAAGATTGTGCTCTGATATATTCCAATTTCTCTAACTACAAAGTCCTTGACAATCATTAATTTTCTGTTCCTATGAGTTCACACTTCTGGAGCTCTCAATAAGTGAGATTACACAATATTTGTCTGGGGTGGGGAGGAACACATAACAACAGTACTTAAGGCTTACTCCTGATTCTGTGATCAGGGATCACATGGGGCACCGGGGAACTAACCCAGCATCTTTTCAGCCTCCAGTATTTTTCATTGTTTATCTGACTAATTTTACTTAATATGCACCCTCAAGATTCATTTATTTGGTATCAAAGACAAGATTTTTCTCTTTTTTTAAAGAGTTATGTCGTCCATCGCACATAATGAGTAACATTGCTTTAAACACAGGAGTACATACATGTTTTTGAAATATTGACTTAATTACCATTGGACAAAACCTAGAAGTGGGATGTCTGGTCAAATGGTAGCTCTATTTTTAGTTCTTTGAATAAACTCCATATTATTGTCCACTACACCCATGCCAATTTAAGTTTCACCCACAGTGTACAAGGGCTTCATTTTCTTCAAATCCCCACTATACCTGTAATATCTTGTCATTTAGATAAAATCTATTTTTGTAGGTGTGAGTGAATATCTTATTGTGGTTTGATTTGCATTTTCCTGATGACTAGTGTAGTTGAGCATTTGTGTACCTTTTGATCATTTTGACACCTTTTTTGAAAAAATTTCTGTTTAGAACTTTGGCCGATTTTTAATCTCATATCTTATTGCCGCTGTAATTTAATTGTGTGCATTCCTTACATATTTTAAATATTAATCTAGTTTAGATATATGATTGTAAATATTTCCTCCCACTCTATACATTGCTTTGTGTTGTTTGTGTGTGTGTGTGTGTGTTTTTTTTTTTGCTATGCATAAACATTTTAGTTTTATACAGTCCCATCTGTCTGCTTTTGCTCTTGTTCTTTGTGTTTTGGTGTATTACCAAAATAGTTATTGCCAAAACTAATGGCAAGAAGCTGTTTCTGTGTGTTATTCTAGGAGTGCTATAGTTCAAGACTTATTTTAGTCCTTAATCCATCTGACTGAATTTGGGTCAGTGGTATAAAACAGGAGTCCACTTTCTTATTTTGAATGGGGTATCTAATTTTCTAACACCATTTATTTAAAAGACGATCTTTCTTCTTTGTGTGTACTTGGTGCATTTATCAAAGGCTCGTTGAATACTTATTCATGGGTTTACTTCTGGAGATCTCTTCTCTTCCACTGGATTTTATGATGACTTTCATGCCCATATTGTACTCTTTTGCCAAATAATCCATAGAACTCCTTGACTTGTTGACTCATCCCACTAATGTCTGCCTTTACCTTCACCTGGTCTTCTCACATGTGCCTGTGTGTAGCTATGTGCATTTATCATTTTAATTAATTTATGCACAACTGAATCTATATTTTCTAGTGTACTAATAGTAAGTAAATTTTGTTAAATTTGCATATGTAACCAATACACCAAACCAGATATCAGGATTTATTTTTATCACCCTAGAAAGTACTCTTATGCACTTTTCCAGTTCTCAGGACTTTTGTCATTTATCACATTTCTATCACCATAAAATTTCAATTTGAATTTCTTTTAAGAAAACCACAAATATCATAGAGGGTCTACCATAATCTACCAACTCAGCTTAAGTCTAATTTATATCTGTAGCACAACACTTCCAAATAAGGTCACATTTCATGTACTGATGGATAAGGCTTCAGCTTTTTATTTATTTTTGGCAGGGTTGAACACATTCACAAATAAAAAATATTATAAAAAGTTGAAATAGAAGAATTATGAGAACCTAGTGCCAGAGAGATAGTAGTGGGTAAGGAACTTAACTTGCTTTACATGTGACTAACCTCGGTTTGATTCCCAGCACCCCAATTAGCCTCCTGAGCTCCGCTTAGAGTGATCCCTGAGCAGAGAGCTAGAAGTAAGCCCAGAGCACAGCCAGGTGTGGCCCCAGAACAAAACAAAACAAAAAGCAAACAAAGACCCTGGCAACTATGTGATTAAAATTAAATAAAAATTCCAACATAGAACTATGAAGAAATATGTAAATAGTGTTAGAAATATAACTGAAATAGGAAAGACATTTTAAATATAACCTAGAATAGCAATTAAAGCTCAAACTAAATAAGATATTCAGGAGAAGAGTAAAGATACAGAATAATTTTAGACTTTCATTCAAATATGAAATTAAAATTTTGAATAACAGTTCAAAGAGAATGAATCGAGTATAACTTCCATATGGTAATAGAGAAAAATTCATTTTAAAATTTCCCAAAAAACTTAAGAAAGATACATGTAACATTACACACACGATGATAGAAGTAATTCCAAATATGTCAATACCATGTTAAATATAAGTGCACAACTCCTCATTTTATTTTATTTTATTTTATTTTTTTATTTAAATTAATTTATTTATTTTTAATTCGTGAATCACCATGAGGGCACATTTACAGATTTATACACTTTTGTGCTTATGCTTCCCTCATACAAAGTTCAGGAACCCATCCCTTCACCAGTGCCCATTCTCCACCACCAGTAAACCCAGCATCCCTCCCACCCTCCCCGATCCCATCTCCCCCCACCCCGCCCTGCCACTGTGGCAGGGCATTCCCTTCTGTTCTCTCTCTCTAATTAGCTGTTGTGGTTTGCAATAAAGGTGTTGAGTGGCCACTGTGCTCAGTCTCTAGCCCTCATTCAGCCCGCAACTCCCTTCCCCCACATGGCCTTCGACTACATTATAGTTGGTGATCCCTTCTCTGAGTTGCCCTTTCCCTAGAATGTGAGGCCAGCCTCCAAGCCATGGAGTCAACCTCCTAGTACTTATTTCTACAATTCTTGGGTGTTAGTCTACCACTCTATTATTCTATATACCCTAGATGAGTGCAATCTTTCTATGTCTGTCTCTCTCTTTCTGACTCATTTCACTCAGCATGAAACTTTTCATGCCCATCCACTTAAATACAAAATTCATGACCTCCTTTTTTCTGACAGCTGCATAGTATTCCATTGTATAGATGTACCAAAGTTTCCTCAACCAGTCATCCGTTCTAGGGCATTCGGGTTTTTTCCAGATTCTGGCTATTGTAAATAGTGCTGCGATGAACATACATGTGCAGATGTTGTTTCGATTATACTTTTTTGACTCTCTGGGATATATTCCCAGCAGTGGTATTGCTGGGTCAAATGGGAGCTCAACCTCTAATTTTTTGAGAATCGTCCATATTGTTTTCCAGAAGGGCTGAACTAGCCGGCATTCCCACCAGCAGTGTAGAAGAGTCCCTTTCTCCCCACATCCTCTCCAACAGCGGTTGCTTTTGTTCTTTTGGATGTGTGCTAGCCTCTGTGGTGTGAGGTGGTATCTCATGGTTGTTTTGATCTGCATCTCTCTGATGATTAGTGATGTAGAGCACTTTTTCATGTGCCTTTTGGCCATTCGTATCTCTTCCTTGGTAAAGTTTCTGTTCATTTCTTCGCCCCATTTTTTGATGGGGTTGGATGTTTTCTTCTTGTAGAGTTCAACCAGTGCTTTATATACCCTTGATATCAACCCCTTATCTGATGGGTATTGTGTAAATATCCTTTCCCATTCTGTGGATAGTCTTTGGATTCTGGTCACTGTATCTTTTGCGGTGCAGAAGCTTTTTAGTTTAATGTAGTCCCATTTGTTGATCTCTGTTTTTACTAGATTGCTTAGTTCTGTGTCACCTTTGAAGATACCTTTATCTTCAATATCGTGGAGGGTTTTGCCGACCTTGTCTTCAATGTACCTTATGGTTTGTGGTCGAATGTTGAGGTCTTTAATCCATTTTTATCTGACTTTTGTGCATGGTGTCAGGTCAAGGTCTAAGCCCATTTTTTTGCATGTGGTTGTCCAGTTGTTCCAGCACCATTTGTTGAAGAGACTTTCCTTGTTCCACTTCACATCTCTTGCTCCCTTATCAAAGATTAGATGATCATACATTTGGGGTTGTGTGTAGGGATATTCCACCCTGTTCCATTGGTCTACGGCTCTGCCTTTGTTCCAGTACCATGCTGTTTTAATTGTTACTGCTTTGTAGTAGAGTTTGAGGTTGGGGAGGGTGATGCCTCCCATCATCTTTTTCCCAAGAATTGTTTTAGCTATCCGTGGGACAACTCCTCATTTTAAAGACAAATATTGTCAGCTGAAGAATAGGTGCTATAAGAGAAATACCTAAAACCTAGGGACATAAAAATCTTCAAAGTAAGAGGATAGTGGGAATTGTATCAAATTAGACTTGGTGCAGATATATTAATGTAAAAAAACAAAACCAATACTTTTAGGCAAAATCATTAAATATAAAAGATACCATAAAAGAATAAAAAGTTAAAATTCATCAGATAACAGAAAATTCTAAATGTATATGTAGCACTGCACTGTAGCACTGTTGTCCCATTAGTCATCAATTTGCTTCAGCGGGCACCAGTAACATCACCATTGTGAGACTTGTTACAGTTTTTGGCATATGGAATACATCACGGGTAGCTTGCCAGGCTCTGCCATGCAGAGGGATACACTTGTTAGCTTGCTGGGCTCTCTAAGAGGGATGGAGGAATCGAACCTGGGTCAGCCACGTGCAAGGCAAACATTCTACCCACTGTGCTATTGCTCCAGTCTAAATGTATATGTATCTAACAACATACTCTTCAATACAAAAAAGAAAAAAATTAACATATTTACCACAAAGCAATTCATTATTACAGTGAATTTTTGGATGTATTAGATATAAGTAATTTTAAAAGTAGTGGCATCAAGGTTAGCTGCTCAATTTGATTTTATAATTGGGATCATACCATTAACTGAGACTGAGAATACAGGACAGAATAGAGGTACGCAATTGGCAGTTGAAATAGGGTAATGGAAATCCAGCCTTCTGTAGGGACCAAGACACTGATTGAACATAAAAATGAAGATGCCACACAGGTCCTTCTGAGGAGAAATAAAGTTTGATATCTAGATTAGAGAGTCATTAGCATACAAAGGATATTTTAACCACAAGACAATGTTGCCTAAACAAGTTGAGAGTGGGCCAGAGGTCAAGGCACTTGCCTTGTATGCAGTTGACCTTCATTCTATCCCCAGCACTACATAGTCCCCTGAACACTCTCAGTACTGATTCTGAAGCACAGAGCAAAGAGTAAGCCCTGAGCACTGCTGGATGTGACCCCCCCAAACAAACAAACAAAAGTTGCTGATAATAAAGCAAGAGTAAGAGAGAACTCCAAACCTAGTGGTCAAGATAAGAATTGGAAAGACAAAGGAGTTGGAGGAATGGTCAGTGAAGTAGTCACCAGTATCACTGTATCATTATATCACTGTCATCCCATTGCTCATCAATTTGCTCGAGCAGGCACCAGTAACATCTCCATTTTGAGACTTGTTGTTACTGTTTTTGGCATATTGAATATGCACAGTTAGCTTACCAGGCTCTACCGTGCAGGCAAGATACTCTCAGTAGCTTGCCGGGCTCTCCGAGAGGGGAGTCACCAGTATAGACATGTAATAAGACAAAAGGTAAAGATCAACTTCTGTGAGAAGCCCCATAGAAATTAAAACTAGCAGGTGATCATTCAGAGAAAACACACTTATGAAATATACTGTACATTTAGGCATGAATTGGGCCAGATATGAGATACCTTCTGGACTTCACCTGTGGTCCCAAAATCTTCTCCAGGGAGGACAGCTGGGATCTTTGTTCAGTGAAAGAAACTCCTCCTTTTCTGAAAACAGACAGCTATGAAGGATCTCTCCCGAACTCTACTGCTGTTTATCAGTCTGTCCTCTAAACCTCAATCTTAAGTGGCTTGTACCCTTCCCTCGGCTCTTTACCAGGCTCACTGAATCATATACTTGTATTGTGGTAATGTGGACTCTCCCCCAAACAAAGTCACACTATAATTATATGCAATTGACTTGAATCACAAAATGAAATCTCCCCATGTAAAAATTGTAGTTTGCAACTTAGAATTGGATCCTGATACTGCAAAATCCTAGAAGTAGCTGTGTTTCTGATCAATGAACAAGAACTACAAGGACTGAGGATGAGGCTTAGTAGTAGATCACATATCTTACATGTATGAGACTCAGGATTTAATCCCTGGCACAGCAAAAATATATTGGGCTGGAGTGACACAGCGGGTAGGGCATTTGCCTTGCATGCAGCTGACCCGGGTTTGATTCCTCCGTCCCTCTCGGAGAGCCCGGCAATCTACCAAGAGTATCCCGCCCACACGGCACAGCCTAGCAAACTACCCATGTTGTATTCATATGCCAAAAAAAGTAACAACAAGTTTCACAATGGAGACTTTATTGGTGCCCGCTTGAGCAAATCCATGAACAACGGGATGACAGTGCTACAGTGCTACATGTATATTATGTATTATACACACACACAGAAATTATTACTTCTTCAAGTTTCCATTTCCAAATGCCATTATATTATGGGTTAGGTTTCAGCATTTGGATTTTGAGGGAAGATAAACATTAAATTGGGCAATAAATAATAAGTTGTATTTAATATATATAGATTTGGTGCCTACCATCCATTTTTAAGATGCATTGAAATGTGCTTCTTAAATTGTTTTAATGTACATCTTTTTCTTTCTATTTCAACCTGTGATTTCAGTACATTTACTTTCCCTAACAACAGAATCTTATATTTTTGTACTCACACGTTTTTTATTTATCACCTTCACACATTTCTCTGCAACAAACATGTATATAAGCTAAAGTTTAATGTAATTTTGCACTTTCTGTGAGCACAGGCTCTACATATTAAAGTTTCTCTTCTCAGTGGTTATTTATTATTAATATCCATGTTCTAAAATAATTTTCATACATTAAAATTTTAACCAAAACATGACTATATCACTGTGTCACTGTCATCCCGTTGCTTATCGATTTGCTCAAGCAGACACCAGTAACGTCTTCATTGTGAGACTTCTTGTTACTGTTTTTGGCATATTGAATATGCCATGAGTAGCTTGCCAGGCTCTGCCGTGTGGGCGGTATATTCTGGGTAGCTTGCCAGGTTCTCCAAGAGGGGTGGAGGAACTGAACCCAGGTTGGCTGCTTGCAAGTCAAACGCCCTACCCACTGTGCTATCGCTCTAGCCCCAACCAAAACATATTTAAAATTTTTACTTTAAACAATTATTATGGATCAAAAATAACATTTTATTAAAGTTCTTTTCTTAATAAGGTAAGTGAGGACTTTTTGACAACAAATTACTTCATCAGGTGGGAAAATGTCATTTTGCTGATTAAATTTTAAAAATCATAGGCAAAAACTATATTATGTTTTATTACTATATTCTGAGAAGTATGTTTTCCCACAGCTAAGTAGATAGAAATGGAAGAATTTTTTTCACGATGTCATTCAACAATTTGAAATTCTGAGTTAAAAGCCAAAAAGTATAATAAAAGAATGCATCTTTAGAAATATATAATGTATAAAGTGCCAATTCAGTTTGCTGAAAGCAAAGAATCAAAAAATCTCTGAAAGTAATTTGTTATTCAGTTGTTAGAATAATTTTTTCAACTCTGAGAAGTATACCAAAATGGTTTGCATAAGACTTTTCTTAACATAGATTAAACTTGCTATTCTTTCACTTAGAGGCACTTTGTTTAATTCTATATACTCAGAAAGAAATTTAGAAAAAAATGAATATTATTCAGCTCCTGACACATTTTGTGTATCACATGTTTTGTAATTATATGTATTGTTTTGAGGTCATTGGAAATCCTCCTACAGTTCTAAGAAACAATGCAAGAATATTTCATATAGTCTCCATTTTATTTTCTCCAGGAATCACATGCTGTTAAATATATTTTTACCAATATTTCTAAGCCTATGGATTTAGATTATTTAGTATTAAGAAACTTTTCCATGCACTCCAACTAACAAAGTTAGTACTCAATGTCAAAGCAAGCAGCAATAACTAGACTTAATTGCCTTCAGAAGATGTAGATTTAATTTTCAAATCATGTCTCATAAGCATTTGGAAAATATTATTAAAATACTGAGAAAAACCCTACAGAACAAACTGCAGCAACTAGAGTATTTTTGCAGATAAGATGATAGAGAATTAATAAAATTTTCCATATCATTTCTCATTTGCTTGAGCGGGCACCAGCAACGTCTCCATTATGAGAAATTTTACAAGATGGAATAAAAAGTAATGTTAATAGGTCTTAGTAATTTGGTATGATTAATTTACTAATTGATTTTATGACTCAATAAAATTTATTTGATTTTCATCTTACTGAATACTGCGCATAATGTTGCATCACCATTTGTGTGTGTGTGTGACTTTTGTGTGTGTGTGTTTTAACCTTGCTGAAGTTTGAATTAACTAAAATAAGGATAAAAAGGGACCCAATTTCTAACTTTTTGAGAATCGTCCATATTGTTTTCCAAAAGGGCTGAACCAGTCAGCATTCCCACCAGCAGTGAAGGAGAGTCCCTTTCTCCCCACATCCACGCCAACACCGGTTGCTTTTGTTTTTGGGGATGTGGGCCAGTCTCTGTGGTGTGAGATGATATCTCATTGTTGTTTTGATCCGCATCTCCCTGATGATTAGTGATGTTGAACATTTTCTCATGTGCCTCTTAGCCATTGGGATTTCTTCTTTGGAAAAGTTTCTGTTCATTTCATCAGCCCATTTTTTGATCGGGTTGGCAGTTTTCTTCTTGTGGAGTTCAACCAGTGCATTGTATATCCTTGTTATCAACACTTATCGGATGGGTACTGCATAAATATCCTTTCCCATTCTGTAGACTGTCTTTGTATTTTGGTCACTGTTTCTTTTGAGTTGCAGAAGCTTCTTAGTTTGAGGTAGTCCCATTTATTTATCTTTGTTTTCACTAGCTTAGCCAGTGGCGTGTCAGCTTTGAAGATACCTTTGGCTTCAATGTCGTGGAGGGTTTTGCCGACCTTATCTTCAATGTACCTTAGGGATTCTGGTCTGATGTTGAGGTCTTTAATCCAGTTTGATCTGATTTTTGTACATGGTGATAGATGGAGGTCTAAGCCCATTTTTTTGCATGTAGCCGTCCAGTTTTGCCAGCACAATTTGTTAAACATGCTTTCCTTGCTCCACTTCACATTTCTTGCTCCCTTATCAAAGATTAGATGATCATATATTTGGGGGTGTATGTCAGAGTATTCAACCCTGTTCCATTGGTCTGCCGCTCTGCCTTTGTTCCAGTACCATGCTGTTTTAATGACTACCGCTTTGTAGTAGAGTTGGAAGTTCGGGAGGTTGATTCCTTCCATTTTCTTTTTCCCAAGGATTGCTTTAGCTATTCGTGGGGGCTTATTGTTCCATATGAATTTCAGGAGCGCTTGCTCCATTTCTTTGAAGAATGTCAAGGGTATCCCTATAGGGATCGCATTGAATTTGTACAATGCTTGGGGAGAATTGCCATTTTGACAATATTAATTCTTCCAATCCATGAGCAGGGGGTGTCTTTCCATTTCCTCGTGTCCTCTTTTATTTCCTGAAGTAGTGTTTTATAGTTTTCATTATACAAGTCCTTTACCTCCTTTGTTAAGCTGATTCCGAGGTATTTGATTTTTTGAGGCGCAATTGTGAATGGGATTGCTTTTCTCAGGTCACTTTCTTCTCTCTCATTATTTGCATATAGGAAAGCCATGGACTTTTGGGTATTGATTCTATAGCCTGCAACTTTACTGTACGAGTCTATTGTTTCTAGGAGTTTCTTGGTAGAGGTTTTAGGGTTCTCTAAGTATAGTATCATATCATCTGCGAATAGTGAGAGCTTGATTTCTTCCTTTCCTACCTGAATGCCCTTAATGTCTTTTTCTTGCCTAATCGCTATTGCAAGTACTTCCAGTACTATATTGAACAGAAGTGGAGAGAGTGGGCATCCTTGTCTCGTCCCTGTTCTCAGAGGGAAGGCTCTTAGTTTTTCCCCATTGAGGACAATGCTTGCCATAGGCTTGTGATAAATGGCTTTGACTATATTGAGGAAGGTCCCTTCTATACCCATTTTGGCTAGTGTTTTCATCATAAACGGATGCTGGATCTTGTCAAATGCTTTCTCTGCATCTATTGATATGATTATATGATTTTTATCTTTTCTTTTGTTGATATGGTGGATTATGTTGATTGATTTCCCATTTGACCCAGCAATACCACTCCTGGGAATATATCCTGGAGAGGCAAAAAGGTATAGTAGAGATGACATCTGCATTTCCATGTTCATTGCCGCTCTGTTCACAATAGCCACAATATGGAAAAAACCAGAGTGCCCGAAAACAGATGATTGGCTAAAGAAACTCTGGTATATTTACAAAATGGAACACTATGTAGCTGTCAGGAAACAGGAACTCATGAAATTTGCATACAAGTGGATCAACATGGAAAGTATCATGTTGAGTGAAATGAGTCAGAAAGAAAGAGACAGACATAGAAAGATTGCACTCATATGTGGAATATAATGTAACTGAGAAGTACAAGTTGGCAACGATGCAACTTCTGGCAGATATCTCTCTGGACTTAGTTACTAAAATACTAAATTACAGAAACCCAAAACTGAGAGGCCGCTAAGTGTGGTCACTCGACCTCATACCTGTTCATCCTCAGCAATGGAAAACAAATTATCTAATGCTTCCTTTTCAGCAGGTCTGACTTTAGGGGAGAGACTCTCCAAACAATAATAGTGAGTTTTGTTGAAATATTGTATGCAATCAAAGTGAAAGTAAAGTGAAATTTATTAGTTACACAGGCGGGGGGGGGTTAGGTTGGGGGGGCTAGGGGCGTGGGGGGGTTTGGGGTGTGAGGGGGCAGGGTGGAGCTATACTGGGATTCTTGGTGTTGGAATATGAGCACTGGTGAAGGGATGGGTATTCGAGCATTGTATAACTGAGATTTAAACCTGAAAACTTTGTAACTTTCCACATGGTGACTCAATAAAAAATTAAAGAAAAAATAAATAAAAAAAAATAAAAAGGGACCCAGGTGATGGCTCAATGGCATAAACACCTACTTTGAAAGCTCAAGGCTGCAAGGCTGCAAGGCTGAGTCCTGGTACTAAGTCCTGGTGGCTCCACTACCTGAGATCTCTGGGACCACCACAGGTATATTTGTGTTTGTGTGGTTGTGTGAACAATGCAAGAAATGTGTGTGAGTACTATGTCCAGGATCTCAAACCCTGACAAGTACAGGTGAGCAGCACAACCAGAATGCATATAAGCACCAGGACTAAAAAGTGTGTGTGCAGCACCTCAGGGAAAGTACATGACTCATCAGGCATTATGGCCACATGTGTAAGCACTGCAACCACATTTAAAACGCAAGAGTCCACTTCAACCAAGTGTGTGAGCACCATAAGCAAACTTTACTATTTCTAGCCATCACAACTACTAGGGGGAGAAAAGTGGGGAATCTGACTGTTTAATGAACAATCGCTTTTAAAAAAGAAAAAGAGAGAACTTAAAAATTTCAAGGACATGGTACAGCCAGTGATATCCTCAGGGCAGTACCGGGGATCAAACCTGGGGCTCCCACTTTCTAGGATAGCCATTTTGAACTATCTCCTGGCACCAGCATTCTAGAGCTTAAAAGTCAGGGTTGGCAGAAGAAATTAACAAAATTCTGTTTAGTATTTTCCCAACACAGACTTTGGGCTTTATAGGATTTTCTCAATAAAAGAGGCATTTACCTTTGAACTATAAGTCAGAAACAAACAAAGCATTTGTCTTTCAATGAGCCGTGGAAATTCCCAACATTCTGGCTGAAGGAAAAATGCATTTTAAGCTTGGAGGTCAGAGGCAGAAACTATCCTAGGTGTGAGATAATGTGATTCCAGAGATCCACTGTGCAATTGCAACCCTCCCTGTCTAATGTTCTTCCTTCTCTGTTCCCGGCAAGGTTTGTGAATGTCTCATACCTGCACACATCTTCATTCTGTGCATGTAACATTCTGCTCAACTCTGCTGTATTGAAGTATCAAGGCCCAATTCTCTTTTCTTCTTTTCTTGACTCTTGAGCATGTTTCCCCAAGTTGCATAGTTTCCCAGACTACTAATTGCATGCGGCCGACCCAGGTTTGATTCCTCCATCTTTCTCGGAGAGCCTGGCAAGCTACCCGTGGCATATTTGATATGCCAAAAACAGTAATGACAAGTCTCACAGTGGAGACGTTACTGGTGCCTGCTCGAGCAAATAGATGACCAATGGGACAACAGTGCTACAGTGCAGTGTTACTTATTGTTGACTCATTTTCACCTGGATATTTGGGGTAGACTTATCCGCACACCATACTTCCACTTGAATGTCAAACTCACTTCCACACAACACTACTGACGAGAGCCTCTTTAAACAAAGCCATATAAAAAAGGAAAGAATAGAGCAGATATGTTTGGCTCAGAACCATTTTTATAATAATCTTCTATTTGCCTAGATTCTATTTGCCTAGAGCTGGAGCGATAACACAGCGGTAGGGCGTTTGCCTTTCACGCGGCCAACCTGTGTTCGATTCCTCCGCTCCACTTGGAGAGCCCGGCAAGCTACTGAGAGTATCCCGCCTGCACGGCAGAGCCTGGAAAGCTACCTGTGGCGTATTGGATATGCCAAAAACAGTAACAATAAGTCTCACAATGAGAGACATTACTGGTGTCAGCTCGAGCAAATCGATGAGCAATGGGATGACAGTGACAGTGACTTCTATTTGCCTACAGGTGATCCACTAGAATTTTTCAATTAATGGGGGCACAGTAATAGTATAGCAGATAGTGCATTTGCCTACTGTGCAGCCATTCTAAGTTTGATTTCCAGCATCACATATGATCCCCTGAGCCCTGTCAGTGTAATTTTTGGTGCAGAGCCAGTGATAAGCTCTGAGCACTGCCAGGTGTAGCCCCCAAAAACAAAATATAAAAATAGAAATTTCCAACTATGGTCCTGCTGAGAATTTAACAGTTTGCACAAACAATATATTTTATTCATGCTAAAGGATCCTGCCCAAGTAAATTTTCCCTCTTGTATTTAAGGTTTACATTGAGGAGTGGATAACAGTTACTGGCAAGTATGGGAATTCCTAGTGCCAGATATTAGAAGTAAAAGTCACTCTAAATATTCAGACTATTTTTGCTTCTCCTAAATCTCCCTCTTTCCAAATTTCCTTGCCCATTTCAAGTTAATTCTTTCAAAGTGAGTTTTTTATTTCTATCCTATTACCCTCAATTACCCTTTTGATATTATGAAATTGTAAACCATGTCAAGGAAAACCTGTCTTTGAAATGTACCTAAGTGGCATATTATGAACTGCAAAGCTCCCACAGAGCAATTTTAAATGATGAATATACTTTTCAAACATCTTTGTTCAAAATTGCACATGGACTTCAGCCAGTCACAAGACGGAGATGTGGAGGATGTATTAAACTCCCCATCTGCTCTTCATATTGCTCATCATTGATTTATAACCCTCAAGTAAGCCATTTGGCCACACAAACAGAGTTGACAGGCAAGTGCGTGGCCGAGCCACCCAAGTGGATTCCCCATGGAAAGCTGCATCCATGACATGAGCCGATCTGCACCCTGATATGACTCATTGCTGTTCCAAGAACAGTTTTATCCACTCTTCTCTGAAGAATATAAAACTCTGAAGTACATGTTATACTTTGAGAAAATAAAACAAGCTCTTTAGGGATAGCTTCAGACCTCTGATTTCATCTAAGCAGCTTCGAAGCAGCTTCTCCTCAAACACAGTGGCATGTGTAAATTTGTTCCTTTCTGTGTCAATGTCATTAATACAATCACTTTTTTCCCCCAGGATTGTATATCACTTACTAACTAGGTGAAATATCAAAATTATTTTTTGTTCAGAAGTCATGAACGGGTACTCTATGGTGCAAAAGATACAATGAAGATAAAATAGAATAGAGTTCTGCATATAACCCCAGGCACAAATAATGCTGGTGTAATTTCTGAGCAGAATCTCAAAGTAGACAGAGATGATGGCAGCTATCTGTCATGTTAGCCCAGTTCCATCTTTTATAAGACCTGAGGGAGTAAGAAAATTATGCTAGGTCATACTCAAAAGTTAGCAAAAGGCAGACTGGATGCAAAACTTTTATGTTGTTATCTTGTTGCGTGGTTCCCTTTTTGTTTTTGTTTTTTGATTTCTGAGTGCTTTTTGATCAGATGGATGGTTGGTTGGTTGGTTGGTTGGGTGGTTGGTTGGCTGGTTTTTGGGGTCACATCCTACAAGCCCAGTGCTTAGTCCTAACTCTGCACTCAGGGATCACTCCTGATGGTACTCAGGGATAATATACAGTCCAAGGGATCAAACCCAGCTTGACTTCATGTAAGACAAGTGCTCTACCCCCTTTTTGTCTTTCTTGCCCAGTGGTTGCCATTTTGGCTGCATTGCCTCCTATACTCTCCAGTGGCTACCTAGCAAGATATTTCTCTATAAAAATGTTCTATAAAACCTCTTATTTAGGTGAGGTTTGTGTTGAAATATTGAATGTAACCAAAGTAAACAGAATGTAAAATGAAACTTATCAGTTACAAGGTAGGGGGTGGGGGGCGGGATGGGAGGTGTACTGTGTGGGTTTTTGTTTTGTTTTGTTTTGTTTTGGTGGTGGTATATGGGCACTGGTGAAGGGATGGTTGTTTCAGCATTGTATAACTGAGACCTAAGCCCGAAAGCATTGTAATCTTCCACACGGTGATTTAATAAAATAAAATAAAATTTAAAAAAAAAACCTCTTATTTAGGGGGAGTCTATACAGTCTAATCACAGCTTTGCATGCAGGAGGCTCAAATTTGTTCTCTAGCACAGCATGGTACTCTGAGCACCATTAGGAGCACTAAGCTAAAAGTAGTTCCTGAGCACCATAGAATATGGCTCCTAAAAACAAAGAAAAACAAAGCTCAAACAAACAGAAACTTCCCATTAAAATGTCCCATGGATCACTTGCTGCCATTTTCTATTATCTATTTTCTTTGTTCTCCTTTCTATCCAGTTTTTCTGTTTTAAGCTAGCTCATCCCTTAATTCTCAGACCCCTAAGAGTTTGAATTTAAGAAAAAACCTCATGAACCACTCATATGTTAATGTCAAATATACACTTAACCATGTATCTATTTTATTCCTTCTGACCCATATCAATGATACCAAAACAAAGACTAAACACACAATCAAAATTCAAAAGAAAGGAAATTGTTTTTCATATATCTGGGGAGCTGAAAATTTTTTAAAGTCATAAAAAAGGAGATCTCCAAAATTTAAGTAAAATCTGACTTTTTTTCCCCATCTAGGGAATAGGTATCATTTTAAAGAGGATTCTTTTTTAATGCTTTCCTTTAATATAAGCTTCTATAGAATAATTTAAGCAATTTATTATCTTGAGCTTTAGGTCATTTATTCAACAGACTTAAAAACTCCTTCTTGAACTCAAATACACAGGGGAAAAAACAAAGGGGATTCTTATAAATCATTACTTTCTAGACCAGAGGAAGGATTTTACTGCTAGGGATTTCAAGTGGAATAGGAAAGAAAAGACATCTCCAAATAGATAGTCAGTGACTTCTGAGAGAGACTACTAGATAGTATAGCATAAGCACTAGATCCTTCTCATATCCTCCCTGCAATATCTGGGCTCTATGTCCATGTAGAATAGAATCTTATTCTGGTTACTTCAAGTAATAGGGAACTTATTAAAATTAAACATTGAGAGGCCTGAGAGATAGCACAGCAGGTAAGGCATTTGCCTTGCATGCAGCAGCTCAGATTCAATCCCTGGCACCCTATATGATTCCCTGAGGCCTCCCAAGAGTGATACCTTAGTCCAGAGCCAGGAGTAAACTCTATCCTCCAGTGGGTGTGACCCATAAATCAAAAATAAACAAACAAAATACTTTGAAATTAAAGAAACCAGAATTTTAAAGGAACCAATGGATTAATAACCAAGATTAACCAGGTAGAAAAAAGGGAACTTGGTTTAGAAAATGGAGGATAACTTGGGATTCAAGGCAAATAAAGATTAGTTGATTAGTTTGTAGATTAGTCTGGAGTCCCTGATAAGCAGGGATTCATCTATTCCCTTACTATTAGTTCCTGTTGGTTTCTGTTGCCTTGTTGCTCCAAGCCAACCACCTCTTCCTTTCCTCTGAATGTATTTAAATTTCTGATAACTCATAATTTTTGCTTATTTATAACTTTTGCTTACTCATAATTTCATCCTACACCATAGTCCTATTGTCTCCTAGTCCCTGGATGGGTTTTTAACATCTGTTCTGGATTCTAATAGGCCCCAACAAATAGTTCCAGTTTGACTACCCTAGAGGAACAGTTACCTGGATCAATTAACTAGCACCTTTTTATTGAGTTACAGCTTTTGCATCTCTTCAGTCAGAATACTTACTAAGAATAAATTTGGCAGGAGTATGGTGCCACTAATAGGTCCACCTGTACCTGTGGGGCGAGTGCTTCAACAGCCAGATTGTGCCTTCAGGCTTCCTGACACCCCAAAATTGCCACTGTGCTTTGGGCCGGACCCCAACAACTTGGGACCAAGTTTACCAAGAAATTAAACAGCTGAAAGTTTGGTATGTGGGAGCCATGCCCACAAAACACCTCCGGCTCAGCTATACAAGCTCATTAATTTTCCTTATTTCAGAGACCCGTAGATAAATCTTGAAAGAGATCAGAAGCTGCAGTTAATCTCAGACCCAAGCATGGCTGAGCAGACCAGGATAAATCGAGGGGGGTGGATTGGCCTGTGCCCACCCATTCAGAGCCCCTGGCAGCTATTTGCTTTCACAATCCAAAATTGCTGCCATATTCCCAGCCTGACTCCAGCATCTCAGGATGGACCTCAACAAGATAAAATCTGTTGAAAATTCTGGTATGCGTGTTTTGTGACTAAAGTCTCCAGGTTTTCTCAGAGTTGGGATGGGCTACCTCACCCCACTTCCCAATACACATAGAAGCACTGGCGGTCACCCCCACGAACCAACTCCAACGCCACCCTGTAGGCTCTTCTCTGAAACTGGCCTTGTTTTAGAGACCCATAAGTAAATCTCAAAAGAGATCAAAAGCCGCAGTTAAATGCAGACCCACAGATGGCTGAATAGACCCAGGTAAAAAAAATCAGAGAGGGGCGGATTGGCCTGGGCCCATCCAAACAGAGCCCCCAGTAGTCACTTTCTTCCACAATCCAAAATCGCTGCCATACCCCTGGCCTAACTCCACCATCTCAGGATGGACCTCAACAAGATATAATCTGTTGAAAATTCTGGTATGCAGGTTTTGTGACTGAAATCTCAAGGCTTTCCCAGAGCTGGGGTGGGCTACGTCCCCCCACTTCCCTGTACTTTCAGAAGTCACATCTATACCCCAAAGCTGCTACCCAATTTACAATCTATTCTAGTCTTACCATCCTGATAAAAATATCGAATGCCCTGAACAAACATCATGAACTCTTAGCACCTGTATTGCGAATAATGCATAAAAGGAAATGGAGAGAGAGAGAGAGAAAGAAGGAAAGTGCCTCCCATAGAAGGTGGCTGGGGGTAGAGGGTGGGAGGTTGGGAGATGGTGGTGGGGAAATGGGGGAAATTGGTGGTGGGAGGTGTACATTGGTGGATGGATGGGTGCTGGATCATTGTATGACTGAAACCCAATTATGAACAGCTTTGTAATGGTCTATCTCTCAGATATCCAATTAAAAATGATTTTAAAAAAGTAAGTGGTATTCATGCTCAGTTCAATAAGCTTAATCAATGGTTGAATAAATAGCAATACTGCTACATTTTTTCAAAAATCAATTTGGCAGTTTTATGCAGAAAAAAGAAAATTTTAAAAAGGATACTGGATCATAGAGTTGCTCAGACAATAAGCAGAAACAAAGGAAGACTGAGCACTTTCAAATTAGTCAAGAAAGGATGGCTGTTGCCATTATTGAGCTGTAAAGGCTGAACCTATAATTGACAACTGGACACTAGTAACCATATACCACTACTTGTCCCCTGTCAATTCTAGTTCTAGAGGCTAGGTACTGCTATAATCACTGCCACAAGCTATTTTCCTCTCAGAACCCTTGTGTTACTGTCTCCAGAAGAGATATTTGAGTAGAAATACCTACATCAAGGGCTCCCTTCTCCCTTCCATGGAGAGCTGGGTGCAGATGGGGAGGGGAGCATCAGAAGTAATATATCGCCATGGGGACAGAGATGAAGTAATCAAGGAAAAGGAGCAGATTAACTAATCCAGGGAGTATCAGAAACTGAACTGAAGGTATATTTACTAACAATTTATAATAAAATTAAAGAATTCTGAATGTTGCTTTGATGGCAACAAAGAAGGAGACAGAGGTGATACTCTTAAGCACTTACTACATGCAAGGGAGTTTTTAGGAACTAGTGTGTTTGTGTGTGTATGTGTGTGTGTTTAACTTCACAACAATCTAATAAGGTAAACAGTATAATTCCCAATGTATAGGAAAATAAAATGAAGGTCAAAGAAGTTTCAGTGATTAACTTAAAGCAGTTAGTGATAGTATACAGATTTAACAAATCTGCATCTTATCCCAAGTTCCAGTATTTTCCAACAACCCTCCTCTCAGAGTTAACAGAAAAGTTTTGAGCAAAGGTGGGTGATAATGCTCAAGAGAAGCCAGAACCATGACTCTAGTTCTTCTACAAACTCCCCTGCTCTGAATATAACCTGATGGACCTTTGAAGACTTTTGATGAAAGTGAAAATTCACTTTTTTCTCGATCACTTATATATTATTTTTGGGGGGTCATACCTGGAGGTGCTCAGGGTTTACTTCAGGGCTCTAGGGACCATGTGGGATGCTGGGAATCAAACCCTGGTTGGCTGTGTGCAAGGCAATCACCCTGTCCATTGTACTATCTATCCAGCTCCAATTACACCTGCATTTAAAAAATTAAGACAAGATAAAGTTTGCCTCACATATCAGGGTTATTGCCCCAGTTCAGCACTGTATCTTGTAAGAAATACTTTTATAGGGGCCGGAGCGATAGCACAGCGGGTAGGGCGTTTGCCTTGCACGCGGCCAACCCGGGTTCGATCCCCGGCATCCCATATGGTCCCCCAAGCACCACCAGGAGTAATTCCTGAGTGCAAAGCCAGGAGTAACCCCTGAGCATCGCTGGGTGTGACCCAAAAAGGCAAAAAAAAAAAAAGAAATACTTTTATAGCAGTTCAACCTAGATGGCAATGTACCTTAATCCAAAGTGATGAGAAGGAAGAGTTAGATAAGCACATTAGGTTTACTAACTACAACACTAAAACATATTTACATCTCCTGATTCATATTTATGGAGTTGTAAAATGGCTCTGTTGACTTTGGGACCTATTCAAGGATCTTACTGATGTCGTACCCTGGGAGGCAGAATTTTCTGCAGAGTAGACCACATGAACCCTCGCTAACCTGACCCTTTAGGGATAAATATGCCTTTCCCAAAAATACATCTAATCAGAGTTTATGAATGAAATTTTAGATAGAATCTTTTTTAAAAGGGCTCTTGGAGAAATGTCGTCAATTATAACAAGATCACCCTTTATATGCACTGGGTGAACTCCACGAGAAGAAAACTGCCAACCCAATCAAAAAATGGGTTGATGAAATGAACAGAAACTTTCCCAAAGAAGAAATCCGAATAGCTGAGAGGCACATGAGAAAATGTTCAACATCACTAATCATCAGGGAGATGCAGATCAAAACAACAATAAGATATCATCTCACACCACAGAGACTGGCCCACATCCCAAAAGACAAAAGCAATCAGTGTTGGCGTGGATGTGGGGAGAAAGGGACTCTCCTTCACTGCTGGTGGGAATGCCGACTCGTTCAGCCCTTTTGGAAAACAATATAGACAATTCTCAAAAAATTAGAAATTGAGCTTCCATTTGACCTAGCAATATCACTCCTGGGAATATATCCCAGAGAGGCAAAAAGGTATAGTAGAGATGACATCTGCATTTCTATGTTCATTGCAGCACTGTTTACAATAGTCACAATCTGGAAAAAACCAGAGTGCCCAAAAACAGATGACTGGCTAAAGAAACTCTGGTACATCTACACAATGGAATACTATGTAGCTGTCAGAAAACATGAAGTCATGAAATTTGCATATAAGTGGATCAACATGGAAAGTTATCATGCTGAGTGAAATGAATCAGAAAGAAAGAGACAGACATAGAAAGATCGCACTCATATGTGGCATAAAATATAGCTGAGAAGTACAAGTTTGCAATGATGCAATTTCTGGCAGACATTTCTCTGGACTTAGTTAATAAAATACTAAAATACATAAATCCAAAACCATGCGGCCGCTAGTGCACTCGACCTCATATCACTTCATTCTCAGCAATGGAAAACAAATTATCAAATGCTTCCTTTTCAGCAGGTCCGACTGTAGGGGGGAGAAACTCCAAACAATAATAGTGAGGTTTTTGTTGAAATATTGAATGTAATCAAAGTAAAGAGAAAGTAAAGAGAAATTTATCAGTTACACAGGCAGGGTGGGGGGCTGGGGGTGTGGGGGGGCGGGGTGGAGCTGTGAATCACCAACTGTGATTCTTGGTGGTGGAATATGTGCACTGGTGAAGGGATGGGTGTTCAAGCATTGTATAACTGAGACTTAAACCTGAAACCTTTGTAACATTCCACATGGTGATTCAATAAAAGAAAAAAGAAAAAAAGATCACCCTTTATTAGAGTTGGCTCTATATCCAATCAAAGTATCCTTAGAAGTGCTGGAGAGATAGTACAGTGGGTAAGGCATTTTCCTTGCACACTGCTGACCGGGGTTCCATCCCCAGAATCCCATATAGTTCTCACAGCCTGGGCAAGAGTGATCCCTGAGCACAGAGTCAGGAGTAAGCCCTGAGCATCACCAGGTGTGACCCTCAAACAAAAAACAAAACAAAACAAGTATTCTTAGGACATAAGAAAGGGGGAGAAGGAAGAAGCACAGTGAGAAGGTGATATGAAGACAGAGGCAGAGATCAGTGATGCAGGTGCAAGCCAAGAAACATCATGGATTTTGTGCAGTTATAGGTAGCAAGAGAAAAAGCATGAAATGAATTTTTCCAAAGTCTCTACAAAGTAGCAACCCTACTGGCACCTTAATTATTTCTGGCTACAAGAACTGGGAGTGACTACATTTCTATGGATGGCTCTAGCCGGTGTTTCTCAAAGTTATTAATACTGCTTCCCTGGCCACACAAATGCTTTAGGGTTTGTAGCCTCATGGTGCAATGGAAAGAGGTAGAAGTTGCTTTCTGTTTTCTGCTTAATAAAGGAAGATTTCTAAGATAAGGGTGCTGAGTATTTTCTTTTCTGAAAGGGGACGGTCAGCCATATAAGTTTAGGAACCTCTGCTCTCAGTCATACAATTATAATAATTGGAGCAATAGCACAGAGAGTAAGGCATTTGCGTTGCATGTGGCTGACCCAGGTTCGATTCCTGTGCCCCTGTCAGAGAGCCTGGCAAGCTACCGAGAGTATCTCGCCCACACTGCAGAGCCTGGAAAGCTGTCCGTGGCATATTTGATATGCCAAAAACAGTAACAACAAGTCTCACAATGAAGATGTTACTGGTGCCCGCTTGAGCAAATCAATGAGCAACGGGATGACAGTGATACAGTGATACAGTTATAGTAACCCTAGTAAACAAATACAATAACAAAGTTCCGATTGAGCCAAGAAAAACCTTAGACATTGCTCAGTGTTGAAATACAATTGGGATATAACAAACCAAAGATTTCATGAATATTACTGCTAAAAATGAAGCTAAGTAAAGATAAAATCTTACTATAAAATATAAAGTACAAGGCCTAGGGAGGTAGTTGACAATACAAAAGTTAGGGCGCATATCCTACAGACTCAAAATCCAGCACCATGAGATAACAACCCCCACTCTCAAAGCACGGCTCATTGTGGCCTTAGAGGCCCCTGAGTAGCACTGGGATGGTTCAGGTGTTCCCCTGAACCATAGGACCTGAGCAGTACTGCATTCCCAGGCCCCTTGCATCTGTGCAAGAGTCCAATTGGCTGAGAATCACCTAGAGTGCCCCCAGCATCCCTTGAGCACCTATGGGAAAGGCCCCTTCCAAATACAAAGCACTAAATAGAGAACGTAGCAGGTGAATGTAGAAAAAGTCATCACAGTGGCACATAAATGAGTCCAGTTTAGGGTGTAAGTATAAGTGTGATGGGAGAGTATCTCAGTCTGCCCTCCTGACTATGTAGGTCATTCTCTCACCTTGCCTTTTCTTAAAATTTTATTTATTTAGGTTTTTGGTCCACACCTAGTGATACCAGGGCCAGCCTACATACAAGGCAGGCACCCGTTTTGCTGTAATATCTTTCTGGCCCTACTACCCTCCCTTCTTTTAGTTCAGATACAGAAACACTTATTTTGGAAAAACTCTCCTCTCTCTCTTGGCCTCTCTGTCTTTCTGTCTCTGTCTCTGTTTCCTCTCCTCTCTCTCTCTCTCTCTCTCTTTCTCTCTCTCTTCTCCTCTCATACATAATTCTCCTCTAGAGGAGAGGTAAGCTTCTAATTACTGACTAAAAGGGCCTCCCTTAAGTCAGACACTCCAAGACCCCAGGAGCTGACCAATGGTAGGGGGCAGTGTTTGCGTATGTTCAAATAAATGGTCCTGAATTTGGGCATCAACACAGTCTTGTATTGATTTGCACGAGTTGATTCCTTGATTTCCGCAGGTGGCTAAGTCTGGGCAAAAGCAAACTCACTACGGGTGTGAGAGGGGAGGTGGGGACAGTGGGTTGTGAGAGAGGCCAACACTTCCTTGGAGTTCAGCCCCCTACAAAAGACCGCTAGGCCAGAGAGCCATGAGGATCGCTGAATGTCACAGCAGAAAGACCTCAGACAGAGTGACCTAAGCCCCTCGTTTGCCCGCTGGAAAACAGACATGGAGAGGAAGCGTGTGGAGTAAAGGTCTCAGGGCCGTTACCCAGGCCATCAGGGTGGCGCTGGAAAGATTCCTTCTGGAGAGATCTAGGGTCTGCGCTCTCTAAGGCATGTACCAGGCTAGGGCTTGGATAATGGCAGTCACGGAAACTGCGATCCGCTTCGATTCATCCGATGACGGGGCAGAGGCTGCAGAGGGGAAAGAGGAGGAAGACTGAAGCGGGAGGACGGAGGCGTAATTGATCATCGCATGGGGCGGTTCCCACACAGGAGAACTGGGCCGGAGATGAGGCATCCCGGGGACTGGGGAGAGTTGCGCGGGGGCTGCGCGGGGTTCGTAAAAGACTTAAGAGAGGCGAAAACTTGGCAGAAAGTACGGGAGGGCCCCCAAGACGCTTGTTTATCCTCCCCCCCACTCCACACACAAACTGCTCGACGCACACGCACACCCAAGTCAACGGGCACCACACCTGCCTGGCCCAGATGGGGCTCCGGGTGCAGACGCCTCCTCGTCCACGGGGATTTTCCAGCGCTGGCGCAAGCTCCTCCCTCGCCCGAGCGGGGGTGCTGTCCTAGCGCCAAGCGCCCGCCCGAACGGCTGCTGGGGGGCGGCAGGAGGAGACCCCGCTGCTGGCCATTGGTTGTGCGCCCCACGGGAAGGCGGAGGGAAGACGCGCGGCCCCGCCGCCCGGGGCTCACTCGCGCTGCGCCCGCCGCTCGGCAGCCTGCGCTCCGGGGTCCTGCGGGCCGCTGGCAGGGTGCATCGGGCAGAGCCAGCCCCCCCACCCCCGTGCCCGCCGGATCCCTCTCGGAACTGAGGATCATCGGCCGCCAGATCGCTGCGTTACCAGCCGCAGGTGAGTGCAGAGCTCCGGGGGCTGCCCTGGAGCCGGAGTGAGAGCTGGGGGCCGGGGAGGAGCGGGGCGCTCCGGACGGCGGAACGTGCTTCCAGGGGCTCCCGGACTCCGCGCCTGCTGGCGGCCTCGGGTCCTGGGGTCGCCACTCGTCCAAAGCCGCCTTCCAGATTCTCCCTGGCTCCCACGGGCTGGTTCCTCGTTCTGGACGCCCCCCCCCACCCCCCACACACACCAGATGTGTCCCTGGAGTGGCGGGGCGCGTCTTTAGGACCCTGGTGCAGTCTTTCCTGCCCGATTCTAGCGTGACCAGGAGGGGTTTGAACCGGACTCTGTGTCCTTGGCCCCGGGACTACCCGCTTTTGTGCTGGAGAGAGTCGCCTTGGAGCTGGGGCGGGCAGTTGTGCGCTTCGCCCAGTGCTCCTGGTGCGTTCTGACCTCTGTGTCTGTCCGTCTTTGCCCTGTGTGAGGTCGCTGATGGGTTTGCTTCGCTCCTGTCTGGATGTTAAGGGTCTGCAACCCCTGCGTGGGGACTGGGCGCGCGCGCGCGACTCCCTGCTTTTGCATCCTAAGGTTCTTGGGCCCTTTTGCGCGGCGGCTTCAGATCCATTGAAGTTTCACCTGGCGACAAGCACTTGGGCGTTTCCCAGCGGCGCGTCTGGAGTTGCCCGAAACCACCCCGGCCACCTTGCCTTTTCCAGGGTCCGATAAGACGCAGGGTCCCCAGCATCCCGAGTCAGGTGCGGGGGTTCTGGGCACGTGTTGGATTCCGGAGGGATGTGCCCTCCTTTTGACGGGCAGAAGGTCCCGTTCATTCATAGAAACGGCTGGCGAAGAATCGTGCTTGCATTGGGACCTTCTAGTTTTCCTTCGCCAGTTGACTGGGACCCTGCTGGTGGCCTGGGCGTTTGATGTCAGACTCCAGACAGAGACAGGTCTGCTTCTTAATGTCCTTCATTTCCTCTGCCCGTTAAATTTCTTTCGGGAAATGTTCTGCTAAAGTAAGTAGATCATGTGTGAGCGCGCTTGTGTGTGTGTGTGTGTGTGTGTGTGTGTGTGTGTGTGTGTGTGTGTGAGAGAGAGAGAGAGAGAGAGAGAGAGAGAGAGAGAGAGGAGAGGAGAGGAGAGGAGAGGAGAGGAGAGGAGAGGAGAGGAGAGGAGAGGAGAGGAGAGGAGAGGAGAGGAGAGGAGAGGAGAGGAGAGGAGAGGAGAGGAGAGGAGAGGAGAGGAGAGGGACGGCGGGGAAAGAGAGAAGAGAGAGAGAAAGAGAGAGAGAGTGAGGGGGGAGGGAGGGGTTAATCTACAGATTTTGGGAAATAAGCAACAATTAAATCCTGAGACACAGAAGGAACCACTCTTCAGGATGTATCTCCTCCATTGCTTTCCACTTCAGACGGTACAGATGCACTGTTAAACAATAGCTTCCTAACAGGAAAAAGAAGCAAGGTAAGCTATACTCAAAACATTTACTCGGTGCATCTCAAAGACAGAGTCATAACACACACACACACACACACACACACACACACAGAATTTCAGTAACTCAATTTTGCAACTAGTCTTATTTGTAATCTAGCTTTTACAGATTCTGAAAGACATTATGATGAAATGCTTCATTTTGCTAAGCTGAAAAACATTTTAGCCTCCAGTCCCACCATCACACATGGATATCCCTGAAAATCAGCACTAACTAGTTGCTCTGTGGTGCAATGGCTTTGTGAGTATATGTCTGGAAGGTTACTGAGTGGCATGTGACTGCTTCCACAGGGCATGTCCTGGTCACTATCAAACACCTCCTCAGCAGGGCTGAGGAAGCATCTGCACCTTCAAAAGTAATTTGAAAATATTGAATTTCAAAAAGTGAGCAGGATATTCCTTTTTGAGGTTTTGGTTTTGAGGATTTTTTGTTGTTGTTCTGTTCTAATTTCTGTATATGAAGCATAGGGCTTTGAATAGTTCAGTTAAGATTGCCCTGCTGTGGGTTAGTTCAGTTCAATAAGTTTCATCAGATATCTGTGATGTGTACAATCATACAAGGGGTTAAGAGATAAATAAAGTTGTGATGGTGGGTAGCATCAAATCTATGTGAGAATTTATTTGCAGGTTTCTTGAGTTTCTTTACTTCAGTTTTGCATTTTTAATAAGGACAAATGAAGGATGAGGGAGCTGGCTAGTAAAAATGAATGTATTGATTATTTAGTCAACTTATAGCCATACATTTATTAGCACTGTAGCACTGTCACTGTCATCCTGTCGTTTATCAATTTGTTCGAATGGGGACCAGTAACGTCTCATTGTGAGACTTGTTGTTACTGTTTTTGGCTTATCAAATATGCCACGGTAGCTTGCCATGCTCTGCCATGTGGGATACATTTATTAAAAGAATAAAAATGAACATGTTACAAGAAAAATTCTCTGATTTGGCCTCTATTGTAGATCAACTCAGTTCATAGGTTAATATCCTTTTTCCTCTGGGGATTACTCTTCTACATATACTTCCCACTCTTATGTTTATACAGTCTATATAAGCACTTTTTTATATTAAACATATTATCAGGCAGAAGCAAAAAAGTACTAATGGCTGAAAATTTTTAAATGTTTGTGCTTTCTCATTTTGGTTTTATTTCTCTTTTTTATTCTTGCTTGGGTTTAGTTTGTGCTGAATTTTGAGTCACACCCTGCTCTGTGTCTAAAGGTCACTCTAGCAGTGACAGAGACCATGCAGTGCCAGAGATAGAACCAGGACCCTCCATATGTAACTCAGCCCATTGAGCAATCTTTCACCACTTATTTGGGATTTTCAGAATAGTCATTTGAGACTTACAAAAATGGAAGAGGCCTTTGACATCAGGACTTATGTGGTGCCCACTTGTATGGCTGTTGACACCCACAAGACATTCAACAAACATTTGCTAAATGAAACTAAAGCTAAAATAGTGTTTTAGAAAAATGCCATTTTCATCAAAGTTATCTATCATATTGTCTTATCAGATTACTTGTACCACACATCTCAGACTGGTTTTAATGATTATTTATGATGAGAACTTTAAAAAGTAAAACAAAACCTTTGATTTAGTTCATGGAATAGGGAAGATCACACAGAGGGAGTTTGAACAAGGTGTACATGTTGGCAAGACCCCTTTTGGCTAAAAGAGGCAACTAGAATAATCAAACCAAGACCTTAGGCCTTAGGATCAAACTGTATATATGGACCAGTCTTTAATTTAGAACCCAGAATGTACATTGGTGCACTCACTGGTCATTTCAGATATGGACTAGCACGTTATTGATATAAGAGCTGAGGTCCCCTCAATTATAATTTGTAGCAGATGTGTCCATAGAATATAGACAGAATTCTGCAATATTCAGTCCCATGGCATGTAATGTCTTCTGTCCAGAGTTCCTAACATGGCCTTGCAGCCTGTTATGCCCAGATTCAATCCGCGACAGGGCATATAGTCCCCTGAGTTGACCCCTGGGTGCAGAGCCAGAAGTAGGCCCTAAGTACTTACAAGTGTGTCTCAAAACAAATATGAAAACAAAAAAGTGTTCCTTATAAATAAGGCCCTTATGATGTTTACTCTAAGAAAAAGAAAGTAATTATTATGTAGAATAAAATGGTTTTGGGCAGTGGCAAAAAAATGTAGAGGTGTCATATAGTCATAAGCATTTTAATAACATCTCTGAACATAAAATGGCATAATCCAGCCACAATAGTACTCATATTCAAACTTCTGGGTTTGTATCGGGTGCAGGAAAAAAATGGAATGTCATTACAATTTTCCGTGCTCCCAATTTATTAAGATAAGAAATAAATAGTCGGTCTAGGTTTATAATTGGTATTATTACTTAACTGTTGATGCCAAGATAGTTACAGCAATAGTTAAATAACCTGAAAATTGAACTCATACAATAGTGTTTATAGCAATAAACTTAAGAAGGTAAGGGACTGGAATACTAGTTTTGGTGGAAAGCAAAAGGGTAAGTGACTGAGTCAAACTAAAAAAGACAGAATGACTTAGACCCGTGTCTGAGCTCTAAGGCTATTCGTTAATGGAACAATCGACATATAAATATATAGATTCATTGCCCTGGGGGGGACACCACAAATAGCTTTCCCAAATAATTTGCCATAGTGGCCTGGTATTGATTAGAAGTTACTGATAATCTAGCAAGTTCTGATTAAACTGCTTTACTTCTTATTCATTTTCAATTTCTCTGTGACCAGTGTCAGCATCTATTCTTCTCAGTACTTAAATAAAACATTCATACTATCCTGTAAAATATGACCAGAACACAAAGAGTGTTTTGTGCCTACTGGGCAGATTGATTTTCTGGCCTCCATTTAGGAGTCTTAAACTTTGAAAGAAAAGGAACCTATACACCATGCCAAAAGTTTAAGTTGAATATATATAGTTCTTTTTAAAAAATAAAAATGGGGAGAGGAAAGAGAAAGGGCAGAAAGAAATAAGATGAAGAAGGAGAGGAAGAGTAGGAAGAGTTCTGAGATTTAAAAAACATAAAAAGTTGTTCTCAGAGCACTACAAGATACTAACATAGTGATCCCCAAACACCTTAGGGTGCCCTTAGTACTTGCTTCACCCCTGACCACTTCCAGGCAGGAGCAGCTCCTCATCCTCAGTCCCTGGCATTGAGCTCTCTGACACATTGACCGGAGGTCACAGGAAGTGGTCCCTAGGGTCTCTGAGCATCATTTTTGAGAGACCCCGAAAAACAAGTAAATAATGAAACAACCCAGAAAATCTGCATTTTCACTGCATACACTATAATGTGCATAAGCTATGAGCCAAATTAAATTTTATTTCTATTTCTTATTGAAAATACCCACATTATTTTTATGCATATAAAACAATTCATGCTCTTTACACCAAAACCTAAATACAGACAGGCATAAACTAGAACATGGTCATACCCATAATAACGGGCTCTCCCATAAACATATGTTAAAATTATGGTGTATGATCTCCTGTTTAGCTTAGGTCAATTTAATTTAGTTTAACTTAGCTTTGTTTAGTTCCATTTTGGTTTTTGTATGACTCCAAAATTGTGGATGCATGAGATGCATGGGTAGTAGTAGTAGCAGTACTAAGTTGGTTTAGAAAAATGGAAACATGCGGGGCTAGAGCAATAGCACAGCCAGTAGGGAGTTTGCCTTGTACACGGCCGACCCGAGTTCGAATCCCAGCATCCCATATGGTCCCCGAGCACCGCCAGGATTAATTCCTGAGTGCATGAGCCAGGAGTAACCTCTGTGCATCGCTGGGTGTGACCCCAAAACCAAAAAGAAATTTAAAAAAAAAGAAAAATGGAAACATGCTGTGTACTATTCTGAAGGTTACTTTTTTGACATAGTTGATGTATGTATGTATATACAACATATTTTCATGTTAGAAACTATAGTCCTTTTAGTACTTTTTTTATATCAGACTTCTTTCTTGTATGATGCTTTCATAATTTATTTAAACAACATTGACTCATCTTGGTATCTCCAGTGTTTAGTTACAGAATGCTTATTTGAGCATGTACCATTAAGACTTTCCTGATTTTTCTATCAGAAATTACTGATATAAAATATTCACATAAAAGTGTACAAGTCATAAGTATATAATTTATAATTTATATAAAGAAAAGTTGTATCAAAACCAAATATTTCTTAGTCCACCATGCCACACATATTCCTGGGCTACCCATCATTCGCAGAATTCCTCAGGAGAAGGTCCTCACTAAGCCTGTTGACCTCTTTTTTCATGAGTGAAGTGTTAAGAGCATAAAGCCTTTAAGATTGACAGTGGAATATTGATTGATGGTTCTCAGTCCTTCAAAAACACAATCTTGCCAGTAAGGTTGTTTAGGGGATCTTTGTCTCCTTATTCAGTTTTTTTCTTTTTAATCAGTTTTGGTCTCAGATCTCTCCATTGGACCTCATATGGCACATACATTGATTTTCTGTTATCCCTTGGGATAATAAAAGAAATAAAATGACTTGTTTTTTGCATGATTTCCTCTCATTGGCCACCAAGCTCAGCTCAGGGTATAAAGCTGATTTGACACTGGGAAAGGTGTTCTGGTCTCCCAATTTGATTCCTACCACCAACTTTCTCCTCTGCCATCTTTCTAAACTTATTTTTATTGATTGATTTTGGGGTATTGAGACACTCCTGACTCAAGAATCCATTCCTACAGTGCTCAGGGACAGGAATTGAACTCATATCTGCTGCATCCAAGGCAAATGCTTGCTCCTCTGTACTATCTCTGGTCCCTGCCATTCTTTTATCCTTTTTTAAAGAGTACAATGACTTTCAAGCTTTACTTAAATTTTGGGGATCTTTTTCCCAACTTTTAAAGACTTCCAACTGTGTTATTCTATGAAAAGTGTTTTTCTTATTTTGTTTCTTGTTTGCTTAGGTATCATTTTGGTATTACTAATATTTTAGACCAATATTAATATTGTTAAATATAAAACTTGCTTTAATATTGTTTTCCAGGAACACAGTAGGTGTTCCTGATAAACCTATTGTTTTCCCAAAAAGTGTGTCTTCCATTATCTCTCAATCATCACATGCTAAAGAAGTTCCCATTCCACAATGACTAGGGGTGATTGCACCACTCTCTTCTTTCCTCTACTTTCCACTACTCTTAGGGCATTTTGTGCTCCCAACATTCCAATTCACACCACAGAAATAAAGAAGCCTACATATAAGACAGAGAGTGATGGGTGACTATACGTTTGTGCTTCTGAATTAAAAACCACAATGCACACAATTCTAAAGGTTAACAAAAAGAATTCAACTTGATTCAGGACAGTCAAAGTTTGTGTGAGAAACATCTATAATTTCCTTGTTAAAACCAACTCTAGTCATATTTGTAATAGGTCACAATTTGAAATAGTCTTTTCTATATATAATTCTTAATTGCTTTTTAATTTTCTTTTCATTTCCAAGTGGAAATACCTTCTAGGAGAATTTAAGCTTGTACTTATTTATTGCTTCCTTATTGTCTTTGACAGATTCTGGTCTTGAGTCGTTATCAAAAATGACAACAAGCTGTTGAAGATTTGGTTTCCTCCCACACTTGATAGTCTGCCATATCATTTTGTTCTGTGTTATAAGGAACATGTAGACATTTTCTTTGTTAGCCAGACTTTTGAATTCAGTATGTTGCTTCAGAAAGAGGTGGAGACAGAAAGACAGGGACAGAGAAGAAGAGAGAGAAAGGAAGGGAGCCAGAGCCACAGTGAAAGGGGCATGGTGGGGGGAGGAGAGAGATGCAGAGATACAGAAAATAAAAGACAACAAGAGGGCACTCAGCACCAAATTCTGTCCCTTGAACACACCAAGGAGAAGCAGGGTCATGGACAATCCCACATGAGAACATGTTTTTTGTTTGTTTGTTTGTTTGTTTGTTTGTTTGTTTTTAATTTTATTGAATCATGTGAGATAGTTATAAGCTTTCATGTTTGGGTTACAATCTCACAATGATCAAACACCCATCCCTCCACCAGTGCACATTCCCCACCACCGATATCCCGGATATACCCCCACTTCCCAATCCTCCCCCTGCCTCCATGACAGACAGTATTCCCCATACTCTCTTTCTATTTGGGGGCATTATGACTTGCAACACAGACACTGAGAGGTCATCTGTTTGGTCCATTATCTACTTTCAGCACACATCTCCTATCCCGACGGATTCCTCCAGCCATCATTTTTTTAGTGATCCCTTCTCTATTCCATCTGCCTTCTCCCTTCCACTCATAAAGCAGCCTTCCAGTTATGGGGCAATCCCCCTGGCCCTTGTATCTACTGTCCTTGGGTGTCAGCCTCATGTAATGCTACCCTACACTCCACAAATGAGTGCAGTCCTTCTATGTGTGTCCCTCTCTTTCTGACTCATTTCACTTAGCATGATACTCTTCATGTCTATCCATTTATAAGCAAATTTCATGACTTCATCTCTCCTAATAGCTGCATAGTATTCCATTGTGTAGATGTACCAACGTTTCTTAACCAGTCATCTGTTTTAGGGCACTCGGGTTGTTTCCAGATTTGGGCTATTGTGAACAGTGCTGCAATGAATATATAGGTGCAGATTTCATTTCTACTGTGCTTTTTTTCATCCTCGGGATATATTCCCAGAACATGTTTTTTTTCTTTGTTTTTCTTTGTTTATTTCATTTTTATTTTCTTTTTTTCCCTTTTTTGTTTTGTTTTGGGCTACACCTGGCTATACTCAGGGGTTACTCCTAGTTCTCCACTGAGAAATCATTTCTGACAGTGCTCCAGGGACCAGATGGGATGCCCGGGATTGAACCCAGGTCAGCAGTATGCAAGGCAAAAACCCTAACAGCTGTACTATCCATGATGTATTTTTTCTGATGATGGACACATCATCATCTTTTCTGTTTCCTACCCTCTCTGGTGTATCTAGAAATCCTGGTAGCTGAGTAATTTGGAAATGCAGAGAGAGGGCACCTTGTTTCCTTATAGAACCGGTGTTTTATGTACCCTCTGTCAAAATCTGACTCATCTAGGACTCATCATTTCAAGACACCTGTCTATATCCTCAGTCATTTGGCTGGTGACAACTGGTGAAAGCACTGTTAATACTTCCTGATTTTCATTTGAAGCAGCATTTTGCAATGAGCAGATTCAGTTTCTACATGGTTTCTTGATCCTTATTTCAAAAAATATGGATGCATATTTCTAAGAGAGTTCACGGGGTCAAGGTTAACCTGTTGGCACAAAAGAAGACCCAAGGTGATCAGAAGAGTGGTTGCTAACTAAAGACTTACAGGGAGTGAGTTCTTTGAGTGTGGAAATTGGTGCTTGAAGCTTATTTGATACTCACTGTCTCCCACTGTGCTCAACTTACTGTTGTTTCCTATAATGCCTATGTTGAAACTCTGTCTCACTGGTTATTGGAGGTTTACAGTGAAGATGCTGAGAATCCTCATGCTCATTAGTACTCATTAGGAATATATTCTCCATCCAAAATGCCTCTCAGGTTTTTTTTCCCTTTGACTAGGTATGCAAATTGCAGAGCAGGTGTCTGTGGCTTCTTTGGAAGATGACCAGTAATATAAAATGAACAAAAGTGAATTCTATAATCTTGGAGGCTCAGATTGGGATTCATTGGATGATAGCAGTAATAAAGTCATGAATAAAGCAGACTGGTACTGTTCTTGGTCTTCTGGTCCCATTGCCTTCCACTATGGATCTAGTATTCTTTTTTTTTAATTGAATCATCATGAGATACAGTTACAAAGATTTCATGTTTGAGTTTTGGTCATACAATGATCAAATATCCATTCCTTCACCAGCTCACATTTTCTACCACCAAAGTCCCCAGTATCCTCCTGCCCCCCACATCCTAATCCTTCCCCTGCCTGTGTGATAGACAATTTCCACAATACTCTCTCTCTACTTGGATTACATATAAAATTTCGACACCAGTCCCTTGTATCACTTGTATTACTTGCCATCCCATTGATTTTCAATTTACTCAAGCAGGTGCCAGTAATGTCTCCATTTGTCCCTGCCGCGTGCTAGTGTAGCCCAGTGGTATCTGCTTGCTTCAGGAACACGAAGAGCCTCAAACCATTCATTCAAGGTTTTGATGAAGAGGTCTGACCATCTCGTAGGTAGGTGACCAGGCGTTCTTTTGACATCCTGTGGAATCCAGTCGGTAACAGCTCTAGTCCAGCAGTCATTTCTGAATCGCATTACATGTCCGGCCCATCTGATTTTTGACACCTTGGCAAACGAGACAGCATCCCTGATTCTTGATTGTCGACGGAGGTTGGAACCCCAGCTTCCTTTTCTCACTTGAGTGAGAACAAATCCACTCAACACCATTTTGACAGCAGCCCCACCATTATTATTTGGAATTTTCCCACCACTACTCAAACCTGCTGAAAAGGCAGTGCTAGATAATTTATTTTGTTTGACTTGTTATGAATAGTATGTGATGTCGTGCAGCCACAAGAGTGGCCATGTACTCCTGAAATTCTAAAATTTTAATAATTAGGGTCTGGAGAGATCTCTGCAGTGAGCTGCTTGGTTCAGAGATTCTTTTGTGTATTTCTGGCTCACAGCCATTAAGGGGCTAGCCGGAAACAGTTGGTGGGCATCATCTCAGAGTCCCAGTGGGGTGGGGGACAAAAGGAACCGGCTCTTCTCTCATCTTGTGAAGCCTGGCACTTGCCATTACTGCTCCCATGTACTAGGGCTTCTCACTGGGCTCTGAAAGATGGCAGCTACCGGTAGTCCTAGGGGGCAGGTGGAGGAGGTACCTGCTCCCATCTGGAGCAGCCCAGTGAAATCAGCCTAGTGCAAAGTCTGGAGGCATCTCTGCAGTCAGCTGCTTGGTTCCGAGATTCTTTGATGTGTCTCAGATCTAATATTCTTTTAACCCACTGAAGCTTTATCTCTAGTTCCTGTGAATTAGTGGTAGTATCGTGGACTAATAATATTAGCAACTGTTTGAAACTTTGCATTGGAGAATTAGGCTTCTGTCAAATTGTGTGTTTGTTTGGGAGTGATATCTGGGGGTGCTCAGAAGCTATTCCCAACTGGGTCCTCAGGAGTCACTCTGCAGTGCCATGGGGACTGTGCAGTGCCAGGAACCAAACCCAGGCCTCCTGTAGGCAGAGCAATCATGTCTGCTCTTTGTGCCACCTCCCTCTTTTTATGTCTAACTCTAGACTGATATATTACTTGCTCTACCAAGCATATTTTTCAGAACCCTTGGGGATAAAACATTTCTCCGCGACTTGTATGTTAAAAATTCAAACCTACTGAAAAATTACAAGAATGAATACAATCGATAGCTATATACCCTCTAACCACATTAACCAGTTGTTAACATTTTTATATAAATGATTTATCATCTTTTAACTGTGTGTTTACTTGTACATTTTTTGACAGAGCCATTTGAAGGTCAGTTGCAGATATTATCACACTTTTAACTATATACTACAATTGCATTTCCTAACAACAAGAACTTTATCATAATAACACTTACAGAATATAATATTGATATAATTATCTAATGTACAATCTATATTCAAATTTCCCTATTTGTCATAATAATGCTTATTATAGTAAAATTTTTTTTCTTTTGTTCCCAGGATCATACACTGCATTGCATTAAATGGATAACTTTCATTATTCATAAAATCTTTCTTCTATGTTTTAATGTGCATTTCCAACTGACTACTAATGAAATATGACCTAAACAAAATGTACTCAAAACTCAGTCTGACTAAGCTTCCAATTGTTAAGCATTATTCTTTTTAGATACTCATCTTACTATGGCAGGCATCATCATATTTTGACTCAGCCAAAGAGGACTGGAAGAATGAGAGATCTTATTTAGTAAAATGCATATGTATATGTGACGCTAAATCCTGGGCTAATATCCAGAAGGGATGGGCAATTTACACACTATATAATCAACTAAGGTTCTATTTGTAGTTGTATTATGAGGAGTGATGATTCATTTGTTCAAGTAGATTCTATGCCTGATTTAAAATGTCATAATGGTGAAGACACCAGGAGCTTTAATCTCTTCTGGGGAATAAAGGACAAATATTTATTCACACTGTGATAGTCAATTCTTAAGGAAAAGCTTTTAAAGTACCTTACTTTGAGCACTACAGTAGACAATACAGGTATATATATAACAATATATATATAATAATATACATAATAAAGCTAATTTGCTTTATTAATATAATAATACTAAAGTTTTTTTAGATAACCTATATCACTGCTAATTATTTTCAGAGTAACTCTGCCTGTACATGTGATTTTAAGATAGATTATTATGTTTTTATGTAAAGTTATTACATATTCTTACATACAAAATACGAAGACCTGGATTTATTAGATAATTTACTTTGCTCTCTTCTCTGTACCTCAGTAATCAAGATATTTTAAGTGGAAATAAGATTTAGCATTTAAGCAAAAGAACTTTACTCTTTATCCATTGTTATTAATCAAGGCTTTTAAAACAAATAAAAACTTAAAAATGTGCACAAAAAATAACTATAAGGACATAAATAGAAAAACTCCCATTAAATACATTATTGTTTAAGGTGGTAGAAAATGAAATAAGGAATGGAGAGAAGGGAATTATGATATGAGTAAGCCATATGTGTTTGTTTTGTTTTGTTTGTTTTTGTTTTGTTTTTTGGGCCATACATGGCAGTACTCAGGACTTATTTCTAGGTCAGCCACATGCAAGGCAAGCACCTTACCCACTTGCCATACACGTTTAAAGATGGGCATAATGGTAAAAGCAAAAAAAGAAAATAAAGGACATGGAATCTGCTTAAACTTAAAGCAAAAAAGAAAAGGAGGAGCATGGAATCAACTTAAATTTAAGCTGAAATTCATCTGATGGGTGTAGCTAACTTGTTATCTAACTAGAGCTTACTGTCCAAAAGCTAAGAAAAGCCTACAGCTGACATGGGCTCTTGCAATAAAGAGTTTTACCGCAGGCTGATCAGAAAGGAGACAGGATCAGAGCCCCAGTACGCCTTGCCTTCACTGACTGCGTCTGAACTTCACTGAGGAAATTTTCGAAGGTAGACTATGTGCTGCTATAGTTAGATGGTCAGACATAAAAGGGAAATCAGGAGTCTAAAGTGTTCCCCTGAGACCCTTTTTCGTGTGGATGCCTGACTTCGTGTGCTGTGTGGTGTGTGTCTATTAGGAACGACATATAGTCTCACAGAGGACTTTAGCTTGTGGCTTCAGAAGGTTCCTTTGAGTTCTGTCTCTTCTTTGTGTATGCTCTGGCCAGAGGGTTTCCATCTCATCATTATCTCTGCAAACTGCCTGTCACTGACTTACTGCTTTTGAAAAACAGCTTTTGAAAAATGTATTCACTCCTGCTCAGTCATTTCTGAATAATTCTGCTCTATGGGAGGAAACGTTTCAGAACCAGATTTCCAACCTCTCACTGATCATCTTAAAGTACTTTTAGAGGAACCCGAGGTGCTCAGAGGCCTGAGAAAATAGACAGGGTATCCAGTAACCTACATGTAAAAATTTAAACAAAGATTTATGATGATGAAAAATTTAAGTTTACAAAAGCAAAATTTTTGACATAGTATGACCAGTAAAAAACATACATGAGAATTCCCTGATTATAAAAAAAATACATTGAATAAAATTTAGTTTAACAATAGAGACAGAATGGTGACAATAAATAAAAGCAGAAAACATCATTCCACTTTTTCCAGATCACAGTTTAATGAGAATTCTTTATAGCATGTCTACCTACTCTTTTTTAACATAAACAAGACTTTTATGTACAAATAGTACTATTTCTTCAATTTTAGCTGTTCCAAAAATAAAAAATGTTTTTCTCACCACAATTCTAAAATATTGAAAATGATCAGAAGTGAGTGGAGGGAGAGAATTGAATCTGAAAGTTCTCATTTAAAATGCCGTAACATCTTGAAAGGCCAAACTTGCTTTTTACCTTTTTTCTTCCCACTGGTTCCTTTCAAACTTGCTTATGATCTTCAAGTCATTATTTCTCTGGCTCTTTGCTTTTTCTTTAAATCACATGTTTAGTCGATGACCTTTTCTTCTGCTTGCTAAAAGTGACTTTCTGTTGTTTCACTGTTTCTTAACCAATTTATGCTTTCTTCAGCCTTCAAGTTGTTACATTTTAATTATTTAGACTAATGGTGTTAACCAAGATAGGTTAAATAATCCCAAAGTTTGGGATAGAGCCCTCCCCACTTAGTCCGTCCTTAATATCATAGAAGACTTATGGAAACCCTATGCCTCAAACTGGTTTTCTGTTTAACTTTTTAATTTTAAAATCACCTACTTATACCCTCTTATTAAATAAGTGTCACTTTAAAGTATTTAAGAAATTTTGACATAATATCTTAACTTGGGGTATAAAATAACAAAAATGCATGACAATTTTATTTCTCCAGAAGAACCATGCCCTACCGATGCAAGGAAAGATGTCTATAATTTTTTTGAGGCTTCCAAGATAGATGATCAAAATAATCATATTTATAAGTGGGGGCTGTGGGGGACGGGGGTGTGGGTTTTGGTTTTTATGTCACTCCTGACTGTGTGTAGGATCCATTCCTGATTCTGTGCTTGGGATCTCTCATGACAGTGCTCACTGGACCATGCAGTGTTAAGGATCTAACCCAGCCTTCCTGCAGTCAAATAATCTGCTTCAATCTAATGAGCTATCTCTATGTATTTTTAAACTTTACTCAATTCTGTAGATATCAAGAATAGTATATTGTGTATATTGTGTCAATTATACCTTATGTGGATAACTAGCTTCTTCTAAAGAATCGGGATAAAATATGAGTAAGTAAAGAAAAATAATTTAATTATTTTGCTGAGAAATATTTTACTAACCCTAGTCAAGATATACAAACATCATCACCAAGGTAGAGAGATGTAAAAAACTGAACAAATTGAAACTTCACTGTATCAGAGGGTCCAACATGAACCACCAGTCAGAAAGCCCCAAGCAGCCCAAATCACTCCCATCACTGTATCACTGTCATGCCGTTGCTCATTGATTTGCTCGAGCAGGTACCAGTAACGTCTCTATTGTGAGACTTCTTGTTACTGTTTTTGGCATATCTGGGTAGCTTGTTGTGCTCTCCGAGAGGGGCAGAGGAATCGAACCCGGATCAGCCTCGTGCAAGGCAAAAGCCCTACCCACTGTGCTATCGCTCCAGCCCAAATTGAAACTTAGACCTGCCTAATCATATATCATGTATCCTAAATAAAAGTTTTGAGAGAAATAACTATTAGAAAACAGTTTTTTGTCACTTCTTTCTTTGTCACCAAAAAACTGTGAAAAGTTCTGATCTTTTCTGATAATTCATTTCAGCAGGGGCTAAAAAGGACTTAATTTTTTGTCTGATGTTATGCAAGTAAGATCAGTGAATTCGAGCATGTTATTTAGAATCTCCATTTCTCCATTTTTCTTTTCATAAGATGGTCCTCTAACTCAATATGTGATAGTGTAGAAACTCAGCTTATTTAATTGCTTAGTTTTGGTTTTTATTGACCTGGTAGGAGAGAATCATAATGAGATTTTACACAAAATTCTCCTCTCCCAAAACATTGATAAGTAAGAGCAGTTCTCAAATAAGCAAATAAGCTCTGCTGAATCAGCTTTGAACAAAAGTAGCAAAAAGCCTAACAAATTTTATTTTATTACAGCAACTCCCAGAGTGAGTGTTTGCCATTAAGTGCATTTGAGAGAGAGAAGAGGGAGTGGGAAGCATATATTGTCAGTACCAACCTTCTCTCATCTAGCATGACATAAAGGCAAAGAGAATGCATTAAGAGAAAATATAATCATGAAAATTGGAAACAAATGGCTAAGGACTTATATAAAATATGCTATTTTCTAAATGAAACTATTTTCTAAAACCAGCATCTGCTCAGATATGATCAGATCCTTTCTTGTTCCTGGAGATGCTGTTTTCTATCTGTTCTTTGAGGGTAAAAAAAATTAATATATCTTTTAAAATCATTCATTGCATTATATCACAACTTTTACATCTTTGGACCCATAAAGGCATTTTACTATATCATGTCACTTTTTTAAAAAAAATCAAATTGTTGCTACTAGTTCTTTCTTAGGAAGTGACACAGCAGGACTTGATAATGATAAAGTGTTGATTGAATACCATAACAGCTAGAGCACTCTTTATATATTTCTGCAAGGGAACAAAGCAACTTGCCCTACTTTTCCACAACAAAAACCTTTCAAATCGTTTTATTCACATAGAAGTGTATTTGAATAAAGGTCAGAAACTCAGAAATTGCTGTGCCAGATTTGAGCCTGAGCTTTTATGTACCATTGTATTGCTGGAAATAGAGGCCAGAGTATGGGCTCCACCCACATACTGACTGACAGGCCTCACAAAGCTTGTGTGGAAGGAAGGAGACAAAGGTGAGGGGTTACTCAGCTCTTCTTCCTTTCACTGGATGAGAAGGTACACACTGAGAGTGTGCTTTTGTTCTTCCCAGCTGAGGTTTTTATTTGTTTTGTTTTTCTTTGGTTATTTTTTTATTTTGGGTTTTTTTGGGGGGTGAGGGGATGCCCCGTGATGTTTAGAGGCTAACTGTTCAGGGTGGTATTCAGGGGACCATGCTTTACTGGGGATTGAACCTGGGTTTTAATATCAAGAGACAAAGGGAAAGATGTGAAACATTTCCACAGGTCTCCATTTATAATGTTGTGACCCAGCTGTTTTATTTTCCTTTCTCACGTGTCACTCGCTGAATATGACTCAGAAAAAAATATCACAATTGCCAAGTGGTTCTAGGTGACACCTGAAATGAGAGATTGCTGGCATTGCTCTGAGACAGGGCAAGGCTATGTATTTCGAATGAAGCCAACCTTTTTCTTCTTTTATTCAAAGTTAATCTGTTTGGGAAGCCATTGTCAGGTAACACACTTGCTTGACTTCATTTCTATAGTGCTTTCTTTAGCCTCAGTCATACTGCCACAGTTCCTAAACATGGACAGTCAGGCTTATTGTGAAAATTATACACATATTATGTACCTGAACACCTGGATATACTGTCAAAACATTCATCAGAGAGAAAAACGAGTGATCAGATTTTAAATGTGTAATAAGAGCTTGAGCATTAATTTAATCAAATTAAAGTAATCTCCCACAGTGCTATACCCAATTGTTTCAGGGCTGAACTGTTAAACAGAATTAATTAAGAAGCTGTCTAGATCTAAAGTTAAATGTAAAGTATTGGGCAGGGAAAAGGGTGAGTGGTGTTTAGTTGTAAAATGTCAAATAAGGTCACAAGGTTTCAGTTGTTTGTGTTTATTGTTCTTCTAAGACCATTCAAATCTTCTGAGTTTTATTCCCTATAAACTATTTCAGAAACTATTGAGGTTCATAGTGGGTCAGATATTAGAATACTGTTATAATATTAATACTATGCAGAGATATAATTGCTTTAAAAATGGTCTGATAACCAGTTGTGGTCTGATAACCAATTGTGAGTAATTCAGTACAGTGGATTGCTGAACTCTGACATCATTTGTACCTCTAATACCATCCTCAGACAATAATTTGGGTAGTGACAACAGCATTAGAAAAATAAGCTTTGAACTTGAGAAATAACTTCATGATCTGAGTTCATGATTTGAAAGTGGGAGGGTTTGAGTCCCATAATCTCTTGGTCTTCCAAGAACCACTGGGAGTGACCCCCAAACACCAAACGCCAGGAGGGGTTCCTGAATTCTGTTTGCTGTGGCCCCCAAATAAAAATAAAATAGAAAAATCATCTCATTCTAACTCAATTGCTAACTTCCTGCTTCAGAATTGTAGGGATAGCTAAGATTAGACCATTCAGAAAGAAAAATAAATAAATAAACCAATTTGCCTGCTAGAACTTTTCTTGGGGTGGAATTTTATAATGTTCTAAGGACAATTATGAAAATGTTACCATGTTTCTTGACTCAAGACCTATGATACCACTGTCCAAAAGGGAAAATCAACATTTCAAGACTCATCTGTGTTTCCCAAAGTGACAGATAGGAACTAAATAGCCAAATTTCAGCATTGTTTTCCTCCTCACACTTGAAAAAAATCAAGAACACACTTCATGCCTTATTACTAGTCACGGTCTAGTGTGAAACCAGAGAAATTATCAGGACATCTTAGACTCAGTTACCTCCTATGCAAAATGGAAATAATAATTCCAGTTTTGCTGACCCAGTAAGAAACACACAGAAGCATCATCCTGCACTTCTTTACCCAAGCTAGAAAAAATGTGTAATATCTTTGGACCCCAACAACATGAGGTATATAAAGGGGTGAGACGTGGAGAAGCAGAAAGTTCTGGCTTATCTCCTAAATCAAAGTTGTTTCTTTTGTCAAATCAAATTTTTTTGTTTCTGATTTTTCACAGCTAGATTCAGGATGACTTACATTTTGAAATTTCTTCTTCCTATTCATTCCATGTGGTTCCTCTCCTTGTTTTCTGTCCTATACCTCAAGTTCTCTCTGAGACTGCTATTTTTTTACTTACAGTGAACAGCTAGAACATTTACATGCTGTAAAAAAGGCTAGGTATTGCTGAACCAGTGTTACAAATTTTCAGTTCCACTCTGATTTACTCACTCTTCTTTTTAAGGGTTTTTAGGACCTGTTGCAGTCTAATAGAATTAAAATCACCAAGCAAAGCATAATGAAGAAAGGGAGTCAAATAATTTTAGGAGTTGCTATGACTCTGTGGTGCACTACTCAGAGGAACTCACTAAGACTGTTATTGGCATAAACACTCCCCACCCACCCACCTCATCCCCAGGAGAAACAGCCTTCTCTGAAGTATCCCCTCCTCCCCAAGAATCAGTAGTGCCACTCATGCTTAATTATATTTGGAGATAGTAGAAGGTAAGTTTTCAAGGTAAAATGTAGAACGGAGTTTAGGGAAAAGGGAAATCAAGGCACAGTGGATGTTTTCACACTAGCATATCAGTATAGCAATATTTAGAACTTTATGGCAAAATGATGCAATGACTTAAAGAGCTGAGATAAGCAACTCTACTGAATTTAAAGAAAGGAAATCATCAGTGGGAAGTGGTCAATCTCCTTCACGCTGTTTCCCTGGACTCCATATGGACTTGGTGACCTGCAAGACCAAGTACAAAGTCTCTCTCTCTCTCTCTCTCTCTCTCTCTCTCTCTCTCTCTCTCTCTCTCTCTCTGACACACACACACACACACACACACACACACACACACACACTACAAAGTCATTGTGGCCCAAATCTTTACAAAGGGCTTCCCTATGGGTTATTTTGAACCTTACAAAACAGAATAAGAAGATAGACTGGGAGAGTAAAAGTCAAGCTCAGAAATGTAGGCAATTTGCCCAAACTCCCAAGATAAAGAATTTAGACCTTAGATTAAGTCTCTTGACAGCAAACCTACCTTTTGATTCTATCAAAGGTATGTTCTAAATTAATCTAATTTTGTTAACATAATTTTGTTAATTCAGTTCACTTTGTTTCCTTGCCTGAAGTACATGAGCAAAGTATGTAGACAAATCTAAAAGAAAAGAAATACACAGAAATAGTCTGTAACTCGTGGAGATACGTTTTTCATAAACAAATGAACAAATTATAAACTCTCACCAAAAAGCAAACTTATATATGCAGCAAATCTCCAAAGTGTGCTGTAAGGAGACAGTGGCTGGGAATTGTGCCTGTGGGCTGGAGAACTTGTGGAATTAATTTTCTGGAAGAAGGAGATTTGGAGCTAACTTTTGGGCCCTGTTCTCAGTGCATCCATTTAGAGCATCTGTTGAAATTGTAGCAGATGGAGCACATCAGAAATGTATTTTCCTTTTTATTTTTCTTTAGTTCCTTGAAGAGACCTAGCACCTAGGGTACTGTGAAGATAAAACTTCATTTTTGTATGATCATTTGTGTGGAACAATAAAAATATTGCTTGTTCCTTGGGAAGTCATTTTGTTCTCTCTCTTCCATGTTGGGTTTTTATAATTAAGTCTTTTTGCAAACAAAGAAAAAAACTAGAAATGAAATATCAACTGTGATATTTTCTGAATAACACAGTTGTTTTGTGTTTTGTTTTGTGTTTGTCCTGCAGTGTCAGTGGACACCTGATCCCCTGCTGCTCTGGTTTGGAGACCAAAACCTTTTTATTGTGCTGAGGAGCAGCCTGCAAGTTTTGCTGACACCATCAAGAAAGGGAAAAAATGCTGATTGTTTTATCCCTCGTGTGAAACTTCAACTTTTCATCCATTTCAACTCTCTTCAACCCTCCACAAAGATGTCTGAACCTGACTCTTCCTCTGTCCTGGGGGGAAATATGGAGAACGGAACTTTCCTGGAATTGTTTCCCACCTCCCTTTCCACCTCTGTAGACCCGTCCTCGGGCCACCTGTCAAATGTCTATATCTATGTGTCCATCTTCCTCAGCCTTTTAGCATTTCTGCTCCTGCTTTTAATCATTGCCCTCCAGAGGCTCAAAAACATCATATCCTCCAGCTCCTCCTACCCTGAGTATCCAAGCGACGCTGGGAGCTCTTTCACCAATTTGGAAGTCTGTAGTATTTCCTCACAAAGGTCTACTTTTTCAAACCTTTCATCATGAAGAAAATGGAAGAATCCTGGAATCCTGCAGTAACTTAGGTTTTCCCTTAAAGGAAATGTCAAAATGTCACAGGAAGCCATGAATCGTGAAAGAAATGACAACTCCCCCTTTCCGCACTCAAACAATTAGAACTGTTTCTCCTTCACTTCTGATTTCTTTTTCTATGCACTGATGCTTTTTATTTGTGAATGTAGAAGCTGATGTTGACCAGAAATCATGCAAACCTCAAGGTAACAGAGTTTACTTGATAAATATGGAGCTAACTTCTTATGGTAGTTTAGCTCATCCCACTTTGTTGAACACCTGAGATAGAACTCAGGTGAGGCAGAACTCACCTGAAGTGGAACTCATCTGAAGCGAAACTCACATGAGGTGGAACTTTCCTGATGCAGTTTCAGAATAGCTGCTGAGCAGGGACTGTTGCACTTGGTTTCTCCTGTATCTCATGGAAACCCACTGAGCCAGCAGAAACAGACTAGATTAAATCTGAGCAATGTAGAAGATATTTTCCATATTTAAAAGATAAAGTGAAAACATCAAAATTTTTAAGACCATTTGGATTTTATGTCTGACTTCTCAAACTGGAGGCAAAAATATGCTAGATGTTTTATTTGCGTTCACTTCGAAAAACACGCTTAATGATGAATCAAGTTACATTTGAGACAGTTTAACTTTCCATAGCACGACAAGTCTGTACTATGACGCAGTTTGAGATGTATTTCTGCCTCCTGGATTGGTTTGGGGTTGTTTTCCTGCTTCTGTTGTCCTAATACCCCAAAGTTGTGAGATTCTTTGTGACATTCACTGTCATTATTGCAAAGAGAAGTACCAGAAGAGACAAAATTTTCTTTTACTTTGGCAAGTTACATCAGCAGTAACTAAGGATCTGTTTTTAAAAATGTCCATTTTATTGTGTTTTCTGCAGTAATGATTCTGAACAGTCGTATGTGCTCCTTTGTTCAATTTCATAGCCTGTCATTTTAGTGCAGAATTATAATTTGGTTCTGAGATGTCAGATGTTTGTTCACTCACTTTAGACTGCAGAAGTTAGACACTAGTGAATACACATATTATTATATACTCCATAACTGTTACGTGTCCTGACAATTCTTAAATAGTAACTTAACACTCTGCCCTAGGGTCCCAGGAAACAGGTTCATACTAAACCCTGGCGGCACTCAAGTTGTGTAGCTTCTGGGAACACAGTGATCCAGGAAACGGCTGAACAGTTCAGCCCAGCTCATCTGAAACCAGGCATACATGTGAGCACAAACATGGAATGTGGAAGAAACTAAGCTTCCCCTAAGAACAAAACAAAGCAAACAAGCTACAGCTTCTTCAGAGTAAGAATTTTAATTTAATTTTAAAAATCAATTGCCCACAGCGTCAACACTGAACTTAGTCTTCAGAACCCACTGCATCAACATGTCCCTGGCTTCCCATGGCAACCAGATCATTCTTGTTCAAAACTGTTACTAATCTAAAGTGGGCACACATCAGCACAGCCATTGGTTTCATGGTGCTGCAGTGCTGTCCAGTAACTGGAATGGGAACCAAATTGACTGTTCCGACACCACTTCTTCATCTCCGAGGGAGATGACAACTGGGAATGAGTATTGGAATAAGGGTTTGTGTTTTGGGTTTTTTTTCCCCAATCCATAAGCACTACTTAAATCCGACCACATTGAGCTATTGAATAGCAAAATTTTCTGCCCCCAAAGGCCAAAATCCCTGCACAGATTTGTTGTTAACAAATGTACAGTTTGTGAAACTTTCACCTCTGCCACCATTTAAAGCATGACAGTATGTTGGGAAGTTATTATGTAGTATAAATGTTGGTCTAGAAATAATAACCTGCTATTTCAGATCATCATCATCATTCTGTGCATATTGTGTATGTATACATTCACTTTCTCAGAGTATCTATATGTGTATGTATATACTCTTCCCAATTAAAAGCTGTGTGAAGCTACTATGATTATGGCAACATCTATATATAATATACATAACCATTTTTGCTCTCTGATTATCTTGTACTATTTTGATTACTGGGAATAAAAAGAGACATGGATGAAGCATCTGAAAAAATTAAAAAATGAGTTTGCCACACAAAAGACACTAGGTATGGCCTATTCTAAGACAGTTACTTCGTGTGTGTATGTGTGTATGTGTGTGTGTTTCTGGAAGACAATGCAAAGGCTTCTGAAACTGAAACGTTTTTATTCAGTCTGCAGGCACAATGCACACACCCCAGCCTATCCCCTGCCAAACCACCTCCCACCTCACCAGCCTTAGTGGTTCTCAAGGTGAATTAGAAAACCCTGAAAGATATTTAAAAACACAAAGTAGGATTTGTCATTCCAAGTTGGCCAAGAGAACAGAAAAAATTGTATGACTTGAGCTGAGTTTGTGTTATCTAAGAAGTGCAGAAAGTTTGCAAGACTGACTTATAAATAAAGAAGTAGACCCACTGAAAGCCTGGTTCTTTTCTGATGATTGGGTGAGGGGACCGCTGTCTTCTCCCCCAGGGAGACTCTCTATCACTGTCTGCACCTGACCTCTGAAGCAAAAAAAATCGCGGGTGACTCAAACTCTAGTCATCCTCCAACCCTGCAAGGGTCACCTCCTCTGGAACAGAGTCCCACTCTTTTTCAATCAGTAGAATTATCTGGATACATGGAAACTATTTGGTTCTCAGGCCATATCCTCAAACTTAAGAGTAGAACTAGATATGACAACCTCTCAGTATCTATATTACGAACCATAATGCTCAAAAGGAGAGAGAGAGACAGACATTCAGACAACAGAGGAAAAGTGCTTGCATAGATGCAGGCTGTGAGGGTGGGAGGGGGGCTGCAGTGGTCACAAGAGGGAAAATGGGGGCCTTGGTGGTGGTAAGTCTACACTGGTGGAAGTGTGAGTGTTGGGACATTGTATGGCTGAAACTGGATCATGAACAGCTTTATAATTGTGTGTCGGAGTGAAAGCACAGCAGTAGGGCGTTCACCTTTCACGTGGCTGACCTGTGTCCGATTCCTCTGCCCCTCTCGGAGTGCTGGCAAGCTACCCATGGTGTATTGGATATGCCAAAAACAGTAACAATAAGTCTCACAATAAGAGACGTTACTGGTGCCCGCTCGAGCAAATCGATGAGCAACAGGATGACAGTGACAGTGACAGTCTCCTGATTCAATTAAAATTTTTTTTTTAAAGAGCAGTGCTAGGAGGCTCTTGTTTTCAACAAGGGGCCCAGATGAAACTCCTGTTCAGGGAAGGGCAGTGGCAAGGGAAGATCACATATAACCTGAGTGTATCCTTGGAAGAGGGGACTCTTTATTCTCACCTTTCTAGGAAAATTCTGTAACCTCTTCACATTGAGTGATGCCCTTCAACAAAAGCAGATTACCCTCCACCCTAAATCTTTCTTGGTCAGGCCAGAATTCCAGGACACTTTCCCCAGTGGAAAACCTCCATCTCACATGGCTAAGAGGAGAGGCATGTGAATATGGTCTCTTCACTCCACCCCACCCCTCTTCCAAGATATCAGGGCCATCTAACTAACTGATTAGATGAATGTGGATAAATAGTGGGGTTTATCAAATGAGGGTAAATACCTCACACTGAACTATATAAGATTCCCACCATCCTAAGAAAAATCACAGTATCACTGTAAATAAAAACTGTCTCAAGGTTAACTATACATTTCTAGATTTGCTGCCCTGGCTGAATCCTCTCTCCTTTGGAAAGTCCCCTGGGATCTTTTCAGTTCCTACACACACCACAGCCAAGTACCTTCAGTACTGCTGACGCTGCTGAGAATAGACCTTGAATAATCCTACCAGAGTAACTCAGATTAGGATGCTTCAACTGTTTGTCTGTGTGGAGAAGTTGGAGGAGTTGAGTCCAGGTGGGCGTTGGAAGGAAGGTGCTGTAAGGTCCATGGAAATCTCTGGGATTTCCTTTCTTCTCTTTCTTTTCCATGTGCATCTGTGTCTGCACATGCACACACACACACACACACACACACACACACACACACACACACACCACTCCCCCAGACAGCTCACCTTAGTGTTTTTCTTTTAATTGAACCACCGTGAGATATAGTTACAAAGCTTTTATGATTGAGTTTCGATCATACAATAATCAAACACCCATCCCTCTAACAGTGTGCATTTTCCACCACTAATGTCCCCAGTATTCCTTCCACCACCCCAAGCCCAACCCAAGCCCTGCCTCTATGGCAGACAATTTCCTTCTTACTCTCTCTCTCTACTTCTGGGCATTGTAGTTTACAGATACTGAAAGACCATCATGTTTGGTCCTTTCACCACACATCTCCCATTCCAAGCGATCCCTCCAACCATCATTGACTTAGTGATCCCTTCTCTATCCCAGTTGCTTTCTCCCCCAGCTCATGGACAGTTTTCCAGGCTCTTATCTCTACTGTCCTTGGGTGTTAATCTCATATTATGTTATTTTATATTCCACAAACGAGTGCAATAATTCTATATCTGTCCCTCCCTTTCTGACTCATTTCACTTACTCTCCATGTCCATCCACTTATAGGCAAATTTCATGACTTCATCTTTCCTAATAGCTGCATAGTATTCCATTATGTAGGTGTACCAGTTTCTTTAACCAGTCATCTGTTCTTGGGCACTTGGGTTGTTTCCAGATTTGGGCTATTGTGAACAGTGCTGCAGTGAACGTACAGGTGCAGATGTCATTTCTACTGTTATTCTTTTGCATCCCCAGGATATATTCCCAGAAGTGGTATTGCTGAATCATATGGAAACTCAGTTTCTAGTTTTTTGAGGAATGTGCATATTATTTTCCAGAAAGGCTGAACCAGTCGGCATTCCTACCAGTGTTGGTTTATTTTTGTTTGCTTTTTTGCCTTTGGGTGGGGGGGTCACACCCGGAAATGCTCAGACATTATTCCTGGCTCTGCACTTAGGAATTACTCCTGGTGGTTCTCAGGAAACCATATGGGATGCTGAGGATTGAACCTGGCTGGCTGTGTTCAAGACAAATGCCCTACCCACTGTACTATCACTCACTTTAGCTGAACCCAGGTTTCAACAGCAAGCAGAGAACTCTAATCACCCCCCTCTCTCCTTCATCTTTCTACTTCAAAGCCATATCTAGAGATTTACATTATAAGAGGCAATTCCTATGAATACTATTTATTGACAAAGACTATTGACTCTCATAGCCCCACATGACTGTGATGCACTCTCATCAAATGACTGCAAGTACTGACTGCTTCTTTTTTATCTTAGATCAGAACCATTCTGAGGTAAGGCAAATATCACTCTGAACACTGAAAGGGATTTTATAGTCATCAGACAATTATTAAATAAAAAATAAATCAGTATATTGTGATAGTTTAAAAATGAAGTTAATAATAAATCTAGTCCCTTTGTACATGTAGTCTCTAGATAGAGCATACATTCTGTTCTTGCCCTCATGAAGTTAACAGTTTAGTGTAGATTTCCACAAAAATTAATGAATAGCACACATAATTATCATCACAGCTAGAACTTTAAAGAGGTGAAATGACAGACAACAAGGAGAACTCAGTGAAGATATGGTGGGAGTGGCTTTTGGATGAGAACATACATACAGATGTAAGTGTTGGAAAGAGAAACCTCTCAAAGGGAACAATATGCTCTGCAAGGGCCCTGTGGAAGGATAGGTCCCTGACTGAGTGAAGGGAAAAGTCATCTGGGGTAGAAGGCATAAATTTGGACAAGAGAGCCTGAGCAGATTATGCCTGGCAGGTTAGATTTTTGGGTTTTATTCTGAGAGTGGTGAGAGTCTATTGAAAGAGTTTAAACTGAGAAGTTAAATAACTGAATTTATGGTTAAGAAAGTTTACTTCAAGCTGTTTTGTGGAAAATAGACTAGAGATGGACAAAAAGTCTTATTCAGATTTACCATGGGTAGGGTATGCGAGTAGGTGGAGTTGTTCTGCTACAAATATCTGTTCATCTTCTATCCATGGAAACGGTCTTAGCTTAGAATGAATGTTACCACACAACCCCTTTTCTTCTCCCCCATTTCCACCATCACCACGACACCCACCCACCCACACACACACACACACACACACACACACACATACACACACACACACTCTTCAGATTTCCCTCCTCTCTTCTCCTTGATTGCCCCCAGTTTCTTCTTGTTTAAAGTCTTTCAACCATTTTCAGTCCCAGTAAGTCTTAACTCCAGTTTGTTTGTTTGTTTGTTTGTTTGTTTGTTGCTTTTTGGCAATGCTAAAAAGCACACCTGGTGTGGTCAGGGGTTACTCCTTGCTCTGCACTCAGGAGTCACCCCTGGCGGTGCTCAGGGGACCATATGGGATGCTGGGAATCAAATCCAGGTCAGCCGCGTTCAAGGCAAACGCCCTACCCGCTGTGCTATTGCTCCAGCCCCCAACTCCAGTATTTTAAGATGATGTGTGACTAATGTTACAATCAAACCCTAATAGTGCAATAAAATAAAGGCATCAAAAAACTCCTTTAAAAATTCCATTACTGAAAACTCATTTTTTTACATACCATATAGATGGTATATGGTACCATTTAGATGCCTCTAGTTTCTTGGGACCAGTTGACATTTGTGGATAAGTTTCTCATTTACTCATCTACTTGTTTAACTCAACATGCACAAAAACCAGGGTTTGGACTCAGAGTTCTGATTAAATTCCTAAGTCCTAACTGTCACTTCTGTGATATTAGGCAACCTTGTAGAGTCTTCAAATTATAGTGACATGATAAGAAAAGTAACTGCTTTTTTGGGTTTTAGGATTAAACAAAAAAGTGTGTGCTAACTCTCTATGTCATTCAACACACAGGAAGTAATATATATTTAAATATTAGGCAGGTATCACTTAGATCTTTCAGGTCCAAATGTTTGAATTATGCATTTTTTCTGTTTGCAGTTTACCCTCCCTGCCTTCATGAATTCAATTCCCTTTCAATCCTTCCTTTTTTCACATACCTCACTTAATCTCTCACCACTTTGTCCTTCACTGTTTTGCTGCCATCTTTTGCTTTCACTTCACCCTATCCAAGCCTCTACCTACCCTCAACCAGGACCCCGAGACAGAGGAGAACTCATCACAGCTCTTTTCCTTATCCACCCTACTGACCTCCTTCAACCTGTCCCCTTCCTTAGGACTGTGAGTATATGTGTCACAATTCAAGCAATAAAGGTGGAGAGGAAGATCCCAAACAGAGATGGCAGGTGAGTACCATCTGATTTATGAAGCAGAGCACATATGATGACAGCATTTGGGGTTTCAGTCAGCTAAGTGAGCATCTCTATGGGAAATCCCTCAGCAGCAATCCCTGTTGCAGGATGATGCCTAAAGCTAGTGTGGGATCCACAAGAGTCAGACTGGAATGAGATGGTGCCTGGAGAATCAGACAACATAGAGAGCTCTGTATATTCATCCAAAGTATCCTAGAGTTGTCCCAGTTAAGCAGCATCTTTGGAATCCCAGTGTGTGATATTCAGCTGCAGAGTCTATGTTGATTTCCAAACTGTCTTCATGTTTTATATTTAGTGTAGTCTTCGTTGTACTTAATTGTACGCTTCAGGAATATAAAGTTATTGAATGACTTTTGTACATTGCTGCTTAAGGATTTTCTTGGCGGCGGTGGGGAGAACACAACTGGCAATGCTCAGGGGTAATTCCTGGCTCTGAGTTCAGGATCACGTCTTAGAGAGGTTTAGGTGACCATATGAGTGCCAGTAATCAAATTCTAGTTAGCTACATACAGAGCAAGAGCCCTACATGTTGTACTATCTCTTAGTTCACGAAATAATAGAATACTTTTTTTTAAAACCACTTCATACATTACTTATAATTAATTATAATGAAATGCACTCAAGTCAAGGTTATACTAATTTTGAGAAGTTGGAAGCTAATTAAAAATCTTATTATATAAATTTCAGGCTTTTTTTTTTGCTCCACATGTATAAAATGCCTGTCCGAGTTGAGTTGCAGTCAATAAGATGCCAGAGAATTTTACTCATGCTCATTGTTGTGATATTAAAAGTGTTTAAACCTGCTTACTACTAGTGACTTAAGTATACTAGTTCATTTCAAGACCATTATGTGAAAAGGAGTCAGAATAATAAGTAATATTATCATTATTTTGTTTTATTTTATTTCGGTGTTACTATAGATTGAACCAAGAGACTCACACATGCAAGGCATATGCTCTACCTCTGAGCCAAATCCTTAGTCATGGATATACTCATCATTGTGTGTCAGACACTCCTGTTAGAAAGTGAATCTGCGTTCACTCAGACCACTTCAGGGTATAGGTCCAACTCATATCACCATTTAAATCTGAGGAAATAGGAAGGTGACCAAACAGACAAAGGTGCCCTGTGAGAATCATAACTGTAATCCAATCTGATTCAGTCTCCAAGTTCTGCAACTTAGCTCCCATGCTGATTCCTCGTTCCTTTCCTTCAGAAATTACCATTGTCATCTAACAATGTTTGGGGAAATGTTTTCCACAAAGGACGTTGAAGGAAAAATATCCAACCTGATATAGAACTTTTTAATATGTCCCAGATCAGCATGGGCTAGAGCAATAGCACAGCAGGTAGGGCGTTTGCCTTGCACGTGGCCGACCTGGGTTAGATTCCTCCGCCGCCCCTCCCAGCAAGCTACCAAGAGTATCTTGCCTGCGCAGCAGAGCCTGGCAAGCTACCCGTGGTGTATTCGATATGCCAAAAACAGTAACAACAAGTCTCACAGTGGAGATGTTACTGGTCCCCGCTCAAGCAAATCGATAAGCAACGAGATGACAATGATGATGATGCCCAGATCAGCATAAACATCTACTTTCTGAAAAATGAATAAAAGTAGATGCTATTTCTTTCCTGTCAAAATTTGGATACATGGACCACTCTAGTCTCCCATCTCGTGTTATGCAGAGGATAAGCCTGTGACACTAGCCAGGACCCTGGTTCCTTCATGTGGGCACAAAGATGACAGTTTCACTGGCAGTCTGGATTCTGGGGCACAAAATGCACTAAGAACATGGGGAGTAAAGTTAGTCAGAAGGAAAGTGAGAGATTGCAAATGATCTCACTCACATGTGGGACTTAAAAATACACAGCAAAAAGAAATTCTTGAGGAAAAAATAATGGAAGGCATCACCTTCCTCAACCTCAAACTGAAGTGGTAATAATAAAAACAGCATGGTATTGGAACACAGACACATCCGCAGACCAATTGGATTAGGGTTGAATATCCTTACACACACCCTCAAATATATGATCATCTAAGTTTTTATAAGGGAGCAAGAAATATAAAGTGGAGCAAGGAAAGCCTCTCTAACAAATGGTGCTGGCAAAACTGGACAGCTACATGCAAAAAATTGGCCTCTACCTAACACCATGCACATCCATAAGGTACATTGAAGAAAAGGTTGGCAAAACCCTCCATGACATTGAAGCTAAAGGTATCTTTTTTTTTTAATTGAATCACCGTGAGAACAGTTACAAAGCTTTCAGGTTTAAGTCTCAGTTATACAATGATCAAACGCCCATCCTTTCACCAGTGCACATGTTCCACCACCAAGAACCCCAGTGTACCCCCCATCCTATCCCCCACCCTGCCTCTGTGGCAGATGATTTTCATTTTACTCTCTCTTTACTTTGATTACATTTAATTCTCGACAGAAAACCCACTATTATTATTTGGAATTTCCCCCAAACAATCAGACCTGCCGAAAAGGCATCATTAGATCATTTGTTTTCTATTGCTGATAACAAAGAGCATTATGATGCCACATGGCTGCAACAGCAGCCACACAGTTTTGTAACTCTGGGATTTTAGTAATTAAGTCCAGAGGTATTTCTGCCAGCAGTCACTGCATCCCGAGATTGGTCTGTGTGCCTCTGGGATCATGGCTGTTCAGGAGCAGAGGAGCCATTCATGGGCAGCCTCTTGGGGTCTCATTTGGGTGGTGAGCAGGGCCGGTTCTGCGCCCCCACCTCATGGTGAGACTTCCTACGTGCCCCATCACTGCAAACTCCTACCTCTCTGTCCAGTTGGTTCTGAAAGATGGCAGTTGCCATGCTTCCGCAAAGGGGAAAGGGCCAAGGCACAAAAACCCTTCCCCTCTCGGGGTAGCACAGGGTCACAGCTTAGTTCACAGTCCAGAGCATTTCTGCCAGCAGCCACTGCATTCCGAGATTGGTTTGTGTGTTTCTGCAATCATGGCCATTCAGGGGCGGAAGAGCCATTCCTAAGTGATTTTTTTGTATATTAGGAAAGGTTTGGAGAAATAGTCCTGGTCCCCACATACCGGAGACATGTTTGTAGAAGCTCATGGTTGCCGGGATTCATCTGGAGGAAGTGGGGAGACTGCACCTGTCCATCTGGGGCACCCCGGTGTTATCAGCTTAGTGTGGGTTTCAGAGTATTCTCTGGTGTGGTGCCTGCCAGCCAGTATTCTCTGGTGTGGTGCCTGCCAGCCAGGATTCTTCACTCGAAGCTAAAGGTATCTTCAAAGACAAAATACCACTGACCAAGCAAGTGGAAACAGAGATAAATAAATGGGACTATCTTTTTTTTAATTCTTTTATTAATTCACCATGTGGAAAGTTACAAAGCGTTCAGGTTAAAGTCTCAGTTATACAATGCTCAAACACCCATCCCTTCACCAGTGCACATATTCTACCAACAAGAATCACGATATAACTCCCCCTTCCCCCCACCTCCCCAGCCCCCCACCCCGCATGTGTAACTGGTAAATTTCACTTTACTTTCACTTTACTTTGATTACATTCAATATTTAAACAAAAAAAAATTCACTATTATTGATTTGGAGTTTCTCCCCCCTAAAGTCGATCTGCTGAAAAGAAAGCATTTGGTAATTTGTTTTCCATTGCTGAGAATGAAGAGATATGAAGTCAGGAGGCCGCACTAGCAGCAGCATAGTTTTGGATTTCTGTATTTTAGTATTTTAGTAACTAAGTCCAGAGAAATGTCTGCCAGGAATCGCAACATTGTAAGCTTGTACCTCTCAGCTACTTTATATTCCACATATGAGTGCGATCTTTCTATGTCTGACTCTTTCTTTCTGATTCATTTCACTCAGCATGATACTTTCCATGTTGATCCACTTATACGCAAATTTCATGACTTCATGTTTTCTGACAGCTACATAGTATTCCATTGTGTAGATGTACCAGAGTTTCTTTAGCCAGTCATCTGTTTTTGGGCACTCTGGTTTTTTCCAGATTGTAGCTATTGTAAACAGTGCTGCAATGAACATAGAAATGCAGATGTCATCTCTACTATACCTTTTTGCCTCTCTGGGATATATTCCCAGGAGTGGGATATTGCTGGGTCAAATGGGAGCTCAATTTCTAACTTTTTGAGAATCGTCCATATTGTTTTCCAAAAGGGCTGAACCAGTCGGCATTCCCACCAGCAGTGAAGGAGAGTCCCTTTCTCCCCACATCCACGCCAACACCAGTTGCTTTTGTTTTTTGGGATGTGGGCCAGTCTCTGTGGTGTGAGATGATATCTCATTGTTGTTTTGATCTGCATCTGCCTGATAATTAGTGATGTTGAACATTTTCTCATGTGCCTCTCAGCCATTCGGATTTCTTCTTTGGAAAAGTTTTTGTTCATTTCATCACCCCATTTTTTGATCGGGTTGGCAGTTTTCTTCTTGTGGAGTTCAACCAGTGCATTGTATACCCTTGTTATCAACCCTTTATCAAATTGGTACTGCATAAATATCCTTTCCCATTCTGGAGATTGTCTTTGTATTTTGGTTACTGTTTCTTTTGAGTTGCAGAAGCTTCTTAGTTTGAGATAGTCCCATTTATTTATCTTTGTTTTCACTTGCTTGGCCAGTGGCGTGTCAGCTTTGAAGATACCTTTGGCTTCAATGTCGTGGAGGGTTTTGCCGACCTTAACTTCAATGTACCTTAGGGATTCTGGTCTGATGTTGAGGTCTTTAATCCATTTTGATCTGATTTTTGTACATGGTGATAGATGGAGGTCTAAGCCCATTTTTTTTGCATGTAGCTGTCCAGTTTTGCCAGCACAATTTGTTAAACATGCTTTCCTTGCTCCACTTCACATTTCTTGCTCCCTTATCAAAGATTAGATGATCATATATTTGGGGGTGTATGTCAGAGTATTCAACCCTATTCCATTGGTCTGCAGCTCTGCCTTTGTTCCAATAAAAATGGGACTATCTTAAACTAAGAAACTTCGCACCTCAAAAGAAACAGTGACCAGCATACAAAGAGAATCTACAGAAAGGGAAAGGATATTCACCCAATATCCATCTGATAAGGGATTAAATATCAAGGATTTACAAGGCACTGATTGAACTCTCCAAGAAGAAAACATCCAATCTCATCAGAAAATGGGGCAATGAAATGAACAGAAACTTTTTCAAAGAAGAAATCCAAATGGCCAAAAGGCACATGAAAAAAAATGCTCTTTATCACTAATCATCAAGGAGATGCAGATCAAAGCAACAATAATATGTCATCCCACACCACAGAGACTGGCACACATCCAAAAGAATAAAAGCAACTGGTGTTGGCGTGGATGTGGGGAGAAGGGGACTCTCCTTCACTGCTGGTGAGAATGTCAACTGGTCTAGCCTTTTTGGTAAACAATATGAACATTTCTCAAAAAACTAGAAATTGAGCTCCCAATTTGACCCAGCAACACCACTTTTGATATATATACCAGAGATATAAAAAAATACAGTAGAAAAGACATCTGTACTTGTATGTGTATTGCAGCACTATTTACAATAGCCAGAATTTGGAAAAAACCCAAGTGCCTGAGAAGACATGACTGGTTAAAGACACTCTGGTACATCTACATAATGAAATACTATGCTGCTGTTAGAAAAGATGAAGTCATGAAATTTGCATATAAAGTGGATTGACATGGAGAGTATCATGCTATGTGAAATCGGTCAGAAAGAGAGGGACAGATATAGAAGGACTGCACTGTTTGTGGAATATAGAGTAACAGAATGGGAAACTAACACCCAAGGATAGTAGAAATGAGGATCAGGAGGATTCCTCTGTGACTTGGAAACCATCCTCACATGCTAGGGGAAAAGGCAGCTGAGATAGAGAAGGGACCACCAACTAAAGGATACTTGGAGAGCTCGCTCGGGATGGGAGATGCGTGCTGAAAGTAGACTATAGACCAAACATGATGGCCACTTAATACATGCATTGCAAACCACAATCCCCTAAAGGAGAAAAAGAGAGACAGAGAGAGAGACAGAGAGACAGAGACAGAGAGACAGAGACAGAGAGTAAAAGGGAATGTGCCTGCCCCAGAATCTGGGGGTGGTGGTGGTGGTATGGAGTGGGGGTGGTGGGAGTGATACTGGGAGCATGGGCACTGCACAAGGGATAGGTACTCGATCATTGTATGACTGAAATGTAAGCACGAAAGTTTGTAAGTATGTAACTGTACCTCACGGTGATACATTAATTTTTTTTGAGTCCATCTAGGCAAAATTAAATAAATAAATAAATAAATAAATAATAAGAAAGTTTAGGCCTAGGGTGAAAGAGACTCCTTTCAGAGAAGTTGCTGGGTATCATAGAGCTCCTGTTTATGTTTTCCTTTCTCCCCAAGTGAAATTGCAACCCAGAGGGTGATATATCTACAGACTGAAGTATAAAAATGGCTGTTGAATTTCATTATTTCAATCACTCTGTCAGCCAACATAAAGCCACAAATCAAAACAGCTTTCATGGATTTATTTGGGGGGCGGAGGAGAAACAGAAAAAATGTGTTTTTTTTTCACACATTAAATTCACCTCGTTGTATTGTTTTTCATTTACTGATGTGGTTGATCAACTCTGTTTATTCCCATAGAAAAAAACTAGTTGCGCACTAGTATGTACTAAAATAAAATGAACCATTTTGCTCTCACTAATTGCAAGTGTTTGGGTAATTTTATTTTTCTCTTAATAGAAATGAATGGATGCTTTGGTGTCAAGCCAACATAGCCTCAGGTAAATGGCTTGAAGGAAGAACAAGCTGCTGTTAGAACCCACTTGCTTTAAAATTAACTCTAATGGAACAAAGTATAAGGTACAATAAGCCATTCATTGAGGGAAAAGCCTGTCCTCAAGATGAGGACAGTAGAGCCAGTGATTACCCAGGTGAATTGCACTAAAGGAGTCATTCCAATAGCAGCTCCATCAGAGGGATGGAGATCTGAAAAGGCTTGGTGCTGCAAGGAATTAAACTAGCACATAGGCAGGAATGCAGATGGGCCTGGAATCACCTCCAATGTGTCTAGTCCTGACACTCCTGTGCAGCACCTTAATTCGTTATGTGCTGATATCTGAGGAACACCCCAGGGCCTGAACCTAAATTTCAGGGTGAAGAGAACCTGAAATCTATAATCAAAGACAGATAGCACTACAAGAGGAGGGTAGTCCTGCTCCCCACCTTCCTCCACATACCACCATCTCTGAGAATCTGAGATCAAGTTTCCCACGTGATTCCATAATGAAAGTATTACTAGTTAGGACTTTAACAGGGACTGTCGGGAAAAGGTCCAACCATCCAGGACTTATATATCACATTCTTTTGTTTGGGGCATTAGCTGCATGTTGCAAGGAAAGACATCATCAAAAGCTTTCCAAGTTTATTTTCCAGATAAAATAATAATCTATAATAAAAGTGCTTTGTAGCCTTTAAGTCTAATTTCTCCCCACTTGCTAGCACATAAGTGACTTAATAATGTTCATATAATGATAAGAGAAAGACCAAATGATCAACTATAGGGAAACTGGTTTCCTCTACTTCCAGGATCAATTAAACCTGTGAGGAGCACTGATCCACAATATTTTCATAGCATTATCTAAAATAGCAAAGTAAATGACTCGAATAAGATTTCCTCTAAATCATTTTTCAGCCTATTTCAGTATGGAAGTCTCAGCAAATATTTTTGGCATTTGCTGAGAAAAGTGAGCAGAAAGAAGTTAAACTGGAAGAAACATAACTATAACATAGATGGCTGAGTTTTTTAAGTTAAGAAACAATTGCTAAAGTAGAGCACATCATCTTCCTTAAAAATGTTTACAAGTCTATAAGAAAAATAGAATAAGCCAAAAAACCCAATACTGCCCCACATAAAAGAGGATCTTATTTGGCTTAGTAAACATGGCGTCTTTGAGACTTTAAGCCTCACTTTATATCTGTGCTAGTGCTGCTCTCAATCAGCTGTTCCATATAAATATCATAGTATTTCAAGCTTATTTGTGCTCTTCGCTTCAGTGACCCTGTGGACAATTTATCCAACACTGTTTACAAGACTAAATGAAATCCACAGTTCTGCCTGAATTCTTTTTTCCCCTTTAGATATTTTGCTACCTTCTGACTTGGGTTCTCTCCAACTTGTGGAAATAATATGCTTCACGGCATCTCACTCCACTTCCTTCTGATGGTGTCCTTCATTAAACCCAAAGGTTCCTCTCCTCTAAGGTTCCCCCAGGTTCTTCAATTTTTCCAAGAACAAACTGCCCTCTGTTTTTGGGAATTGTCTGCCTTGTCCTCAGAATCAACAACAACTGCTGTCTTGGTCTCCTGTATTAATTCAAACTTTCTTCACTCATGATACTAGAAAAGTCAACATCATGGAGAAAATTTTGCTCAAATCTACAAAAGATTCTCCAAAGGAGAATCTTTTAAAATAGGTTTTAAAATAGGTTGCATGAGAAAATATTGGAGGAGAAAATTGACTTATAAAATGCATATGCATGGTCCAATCATTCATGACAGAGCTTGCTATTTGATATAAATATTTGAAAGAAAATTTAGAAATAATCAAATTTCCTTTGGCAAGGAAATGGCAGTTTCTTATTCTTAGTATGACTTCTGTTCTAAAATATAACTAAACACATAGTAATGTTTCTCTCTAATCTTAGTGCCACTCTTTTTCTTCTTACATTAATCCCACATTCTACATCTCAAATTTAACACAAGAAAAGAAAAACCTTAATCAGGGCCAGAGTTCTAATACAGCAGGTAGGATGCTTGCTTTGCATCTGGCTAACGTGGGTCTGATCTCCAGAACCCCATATGGTCCTGAGTGATACTTGAACACAGAGCCAGGACCAAGCCCTGACCACTACCAAGGATGGCACCAAAACAACAACAACAACAAAAAGGAAAGAAAAAAAACTTAATCAAGATATTTCATTGAGTTTGAGGTTACATTTTTACAGGAGGTTACTTATCCTGTGTTTATTCACTTATTCACTCAAACAATACTCAGGAATTCCCAGGTGCCTACTGGCTATTCTTAGTCAACTAGGCTACCGATTCAGCTAAAGGCCCTATGGATGATATACTACTTGAGCCCTGCTGTTCCCTAGGTTCATGAACCACCCTGGCAGGTACTTGGGGGCCTCCACAGAGTTCTGTGGTCCTAAATTAAGCTGTAAGGGAGAGAGAAAATGGAAGGGTGACAAAACCTTGGGAACACTGAAACATGGCATGGGGAACAGAAACTGACAAGGTTGCTGAGAACTGGTGAGAAATTATGCTCTGTAGCACTGTTGTCCTGTTGCTCATCGATTTGCTCGAGCAGGCACCAGTAACATCTCCATTATGAGACTTGTTGATACTGTTTTTGGCATATGGAATACACCATGAGTAGCTTGCCAGGCTCTGCCGTGCGGGCGGGATACTCTCCATAGCTTGCTGGGCTCTCCGAGAGGGACTGAGGAATAGAACCCGGGTCAGCCATGTGCAAGGCAAACACCCTACTGCTGTGGAAAATTATTGTTCTGAAAGATCAACCCTTACTGGGCCACTTGGGCATGTCCCTGTCAATTGCTCAAAACAATGAAGGTTTCAGTTTTCATTCCTTCTCTTGTTATAGAGACTGTTAAGGAACCTTCTTCATTTTTCTACTTCCATGCACCGTTCCATCTGCTGCAGGCTGGTTTCTGGGTACTCACATACATACCAACTGATTGAGATCACTGAACTCTCAACAGTTACAAACAACCTTCTGTCATTAAATCCAGTGGAAACATCTGTTGTTTCCAAGTCTGAACTCCCTGTAGCATCTAACACACTGTTGAACATCCCCTCCTCGAAAATTTCTTATTACCTTTATATCCTGAACTCATCTGGCATTTCTCAACTTGCTGCTTTACAAACCCTTCCTCTTCATTGTTCTCTTGGTTCTTCTTTGAAATGCTTGTATACCTCAGATAGTGTCATTAATCTTCTTTTGATCCCACAAAATCACATCCACTCCCACATGGTCATGTCTGCCTTCATGGTAATGACTTTCAGGCAACCTCAGACCTAACACCTTCTGCTCCCAATTCAGCACATTGAAAACGAAATGCTTTATCTTCTTGCCCTTTGTTCACCTCTGTGTTTCCTCTGCACTCCCTCGTTTGATCAAGCAAACTCTTACTGTCTCATTTATATTCAGGCACACAATTCTGACCAATAGCTCTCCAAAGATCTCTTAGATTCATCCATTTCTACTTGGTACCATTGCTCTATTTCTCAGCCCCTGAGCTCCAATCCCTAATTAGTTCTTCTAACTTCGATTCTCTCTCCTATCCAAGCCACTTTTCAGTGTGACATTAAATTAATCTTTTGAAAATGCAAGGCTGGGACTGAAATGATAGTACAGTGGCAGGGCATTTGCCCAAGTTAGATCTCCAGCATCTCATATAATCCCCCTCCAGCACTGTCAGGAGTAATTCCTCAGTGCAGAGCTTGGAGTAAGACGTATAGCACAGTCAGGTACCGACCTCACCCGCCCCCTCCTCCAAAAAAGAAAAATGCAAGAATGCAAGTTGTGTACATCATTTGACATTTTTTGGTGGCTTCCCAATGAACTCAGAATAAAGGTAAAATTACCCTGGTGACTTGGAGCCCTCAGTTCTTCATCTCTTATCAGTTTTTCTCAACTTCTCTGCCCTCCCACTCAGTCCTGCCCATTTTTCTCCATCACTAAAGAAGGATACTCTCTTTCCACAAGTAAGGCCCAGGTATGTGGGTTTCAGGACTGAATCTCCATGCCGCATGGCAGCAGTGGTTTTGGGCTGTTCCTCCCGGGCTCCTCACCCACTCATCAGCCTGGTTGTCACCTCCACAATGTGCCTCTGAGCGCCATCTTAACATAACAACAGGCCTGGTCCAGAGACGCCAAACTGAATCCCAAAATGGATTAGTGCTCTACAGAAATGTCTCTGGAGACCAACCATTTACAATCTAGGACTCCAGAAATACGTGTCCATGGCACCCAAGATATTAAAAACGAGCAATGGACAATAAATGACTTTGCATCTTCCCCTGGCAGGCAGGCTTGAATGGTGGTGGAAAAATTCAAGCAAAACATAATGCCCAAAAGTAAAGAGAGAGTATTGAGGAAGTTGCCTGCCATGGAGGCTGTGTGAGGACTGGGATGGTGGGGGGTGGGGAGAATTCTGGGGACACTGGTGTTGAAAAGTGTGCACTGGTGGAGGGATGGGTGTTCGATCATTGTATGACTGAATCTTGAACATGAAAGCTTTGTAACTGTATCTCACGGTGATTAAAAAAAATAGTAATGTAGAGTTCATGCCCAATTCAATCAGCTTAATCAATGGCTGAATAAATAGCAGTACTCCTACATTAAAAAAGAAAAAAGAAGGATGCTCTCCTACTCTCTTTCTCTCTTCCTCTCTCTCCCTCTCTCTCTCCTCATTTCCTCTCTCTCCCAAACTACACACACACACACAAACACAAACACACACACACACACACACACACACACACACACACACACACACACCCCTTTCTTTCCTTTTCTCTCCAAACCCCTCAATGTTTTCTTCATATACGCATGCTGCTTCTTTGGGAAGATCCTACTCAACAACAGCGCCTCTCCCCAGTTCTAATGCCTGGTTAAACCATGTGTCCTCTCAAATTTTCACTTACATGTGAGCCCTGGGTTTAAGCTTCACATGAGCTTGTTGGAAGTATACACAACATTCATCCCGCACTGAGCCATCTATCTGCCCTTACAATCAATTCTCTGAGCCCCTGTGTGCAAACTCTAAGTTATCCTCACCTCCCAGAGCCCTGAATGTCAAGTACCCTCTCTTAAGAGTTCACAAATGAATAAGAGTGATCTAAAACAAATTAGGTCTAAATTTTCCTTGTGCACATTAGTATTTCTATACAGAATCCACTTGGAGGAATGATCGAGATAAAATTCACTTTTAGATGTTTGTTTATAAGCTACACAACACAGCATAGGACAAGGATAAATGGGAGCCAAGTGGAGTGAGGAGGGCGGGGGAGTCTCTGTTTAAAAGGCTCTTCCGATGCATTTTAGCTCCATAGGACTAAGAGCAGCCTCTTTCAGTATTTGTTCTTCCCAGGGCTTGGAGCCTGTTTCCCTGGGCTTCTTTTGAGCTGAGAAGTATTCTGCACTCCTCTCAGTGCTGTGGTTGCAGACTCTGTGTGCCCCCAGCTGGCACTAATTCTCCTTTGGATCCTTTCCCCTTTGTCCAGGGAGCTCCGTGACTCAGCAGCTTGTAACCTGCCTTCTAAAACAAGTGAACCTTTTTTCACTCAGAGCATACTAGGTACAACCACTAGGTACAACAGTTAGGAAAATATAGCAGAGATTTCTAAGTAATCATAAAATCTCTACTTCTGTGATCAGAGCCATAGGTCAACCAGAAGGGCATTGGCCTTATATGTGACTGACCCAGTTCGATCGAACTATAAGATCCCATATAGTTCCCCCTTCTCTGCCCCCTGCCACCACCCAGAACCACCAGGAATAATTCCTGAGTGCAAAGCCAGGAATAACCCCTGAGCATTGCTGAGTGTGGCCCATAAAGTAAAAAAAAAAGGTGGGGGGGGGGGGAGAAAATCTCTTCTTCTAAGCTGCAGGTATCTAGAATCTTTTTTTCTTTTTTGAAGACAGATCATAATTCAACCATGTTTGGCCACATCAAGGTCAAGAAATCTTGATTTTAAACTGAAGGCAATTTATGTGTGCATGGTTTATGTGTATGTGTGCATGAATGAATATAGGCATGCATAAATGTGTGTATGTGATTACTGATATGTTTTAAGTTCTGAGAGGATTTTAGGCAAATAAATACTGGATTTGTCTTTAGAAAGATCAGGCTCATGGCCAAGACAGACGAGAGGAGACTCAGTGGGAAAAGAATCCTATAATAGATTAGGGAAACCAATTTAGAGGTCATTAGATTCAAATAAGAAATAAGAAAATGCCAGAAAAGTCAGGGACAGTGCTAACAGAGAGGTAGTAGGAGATAAATTCATGAACTATTTAGATGATTTCTCTGTGACTCAGACTCTAAGCCTTCCAATCCTATTTCCATAACTATTCCCTTAGTTGCCTGTGGCTAGAAGTCAAAACAAATTCTTGTACTTCAAAACCCCAGTACAGATGAATCTGTCTACACAGCTTTAATGTAACTCAAGCAGCTGCTCAGGAGTCAACTGCCTCCTGCCGGGTATGGTGAATCATCCATTACTATTGGGGGCACTGAACTTGGGGCTACAAAATGAGTCATCCAAATTACTCCCCCTCTAGAAGTTGAGTTATAGAGCATGACAGACAAACTAATAAACTCCACAAAGTACATAACAGCAAGGTGTAAGAGAAAGAATTAACAGAAAATATGTACTTAGTAATATTTGTGACTTTTAGGAGTCAAAAATTTGCTGTTGGAAAATGAAGAGGAGATGTGAAGCTCTGATTGGAAAGATGCTAAACTCTCATCGGAGAGATGCTGGACTCTGCTCAGGGGAGCGAGAATCTGCTGCTTCCCAGAGATGCGAACCAGAGGATTAGGTCTTGACATATGATGCTGCCATTGTCATTGTGCTCGGACAGTTTTCAATGAAGACAAACTGGGAACGGCAACAGAGACGAGCAGAGTCAGCTGTGAATTTGTTTTTCTCTTTTGAAATCTAACTTATGTCCACAGCTATACTCTATTACCTAAATTTGGCCTTCTGATGAGGCAGGAAGGAAATGATTTCATTCTGAAGGCCGAGGCATAAATAATCACAGAAAACCAAAAATATGAATGCTGTTTATTTATGGTTCTTCTGTTAATATGTAATTAACATTTCAATTTAAAACCCAGGAGGGAGCAAATTCTAATATTTGAAATGGTTGAAGAAGAGATTGAGGAGAATCTAGGAAAAGGCCTGAATTTTCTATAGTTTCTAAGGAACAGGACTTCTAGAGTTAAACCAAGAGTTCCCAATTTCAATTCTTTCTGTTTAAACCATACAGAATAAATAAGTAAAAAAAATGTTAAAATCAAGTAAGTAGCCCTAGAACAGGCTGATTTGAGGTCATGGAAAGGGTTTCAAGCAATGTAAGCATGAATTATACTAGATTAGGAGATAATATGAAAGAGTTGGGAGGTTGTAAATTTAAAGTTTCCATCCCCATAAGCTACCTTATCAAAGACTCAAACTTTTCACATTTAAAATAGGACACAGTTTCAAATCATATTCCTTTGATAATTAGTGGAGGCTGACCAGAGGCTGTTGGATATCAACCCTAAGTGTTTTAGGCTTCACTGGTGAATTACCCCTTTCCTCCTCCCAGAGAAGCCTACCATGCCCTTGCTAACATCCCTAATTTGGTTAAAGTCTATCTTTAACCTTTCCTTTGTGTTGGATATTAACCCTAAGTGCTTTAGGCTTCATAAGTTCATTGGCCCCTTTCTTCCTCCAAGAGAAGTTTTTTTTTTCTTTTTTTTTTTTCTTTTTTTTTTTAATTTTTTATTGTGGAAAGTTACAAAGTTACAAAGTTTTCAGGTTTAAATCTCAGTTATACAATGCTCGAATACCCATCCCTTCACCAGTGCTCATATTCCACCACCAAGAATCCCAGTATAGCTCCACCCCGCCCCCTCACACCCCAAACACCCCCACGCCCCTAGCCCCCCCACCCTAAGCCCCCCCCGCCTGTGTAACTAATAAATTTCACTTTACTTTCACTTTGATTGCATACAATATTTCAACAAAACTCACTGTTATTGTTTGGAGAGTCTCTCCCCTAAAGTCAGACCTGCTGAAAAGGAAGCATTAGGTAATTTGTTTTCCATTGCTGAGGATGAAGAAGTGTGAGGTCGAGTGACCACACTTAGCGGCCTCTCAGTTTTGGGTTTCTGTAATTTAGTATTTTAGTAACTAAGTCCAGAGAGATATCTGCCAGAAGTTGCATCGTTGCCAACTTGTACTTCTCAGTTACATTATATTCCACATATGAGTGCAATCTTTCTATGTCTGTCTCTTTCTTTCTGACTCATTTCACTCAACATGATACTTTCCATGTTGATCCACTTGTATGCAAATTTCATGACTTCATGTTTCCTGACAGCTACATAGTATTCCATTGTGTAAATATACCAGAGTTTCTTTAGCCAATCATCTGTTTTCGGGCACTCTGGTTTTTTCCATATTGTGGCTATTGTGAACAGAGCGGCAATGAACATGGAAATGCAGATGTCATCTCTACTATACCTTTTTGCCTCTCCGGGATATATTCCCAGGAGTGGTATTGCTGGGTCAAATGGGAGCTCAATTTCTAACTTTTTGAGAATCGTCCATATTGTTTTCCAAAAGGGCTGAACCAGTCGGCATTCCCACCAGCAGTGAAGGAGAGTCCCTTTCTCCCCACATCCACGCCAACACCGGTTGCTTTTGTTTTTGGGGATGTGGGCCAGTCTCTGTGGTGTGAGATGATATCTCATTGTTGTTTTAATCTGCATTTCCCTGATGATTAGTGATGTTGAACATTTTCTCATGTGCCTCTTAGCCATTCGGATTTCTTCTTTGGAAAAGTTTCTGTTCATTTCATCAGCCCATTTTTTGATCGGGTTGGCAGTTTTCTTCTTGTGGAGTTCAACCAGTGCATTGTATATCCTTGTTATCAACCCTTTATCGGATGGGTACTGCATAAATATCCTTTCCCATTCTGTAGACTGTCTTTGTATTTTGGTCACTGTTTCTTTTGAGTTGCAGAAGCTTCTTAGTTTGAGATAGTCCCATTTATTTATCTTTGTTTTCACTAGCTTAGCCAGTGGCGTGTCAGCTTTGAAGATACCTTTGGCTTCAATGTCGTGGAGGGTTTTGCCGACCTTATCTTCAATGTACCTTAGGGATTCTGGTCTGATGTTGAGGTCTTTAATCCAGTTTGATCTGATTTTTGTACATGGTGATAGATGGAGGTCTAAGCCCATTTTTTTGCATGTAGCCGTCCAGTTTTGCCAGCACAATTTGTTAAACATGCTTTCCTTGCTCCACTTCACATTTCTTGCTCCCTTATCAAAGATTAGATGATCATATATTTGGGGGTGTATGTCAGAGTATTCAACCCTGTTCCATTGGTCTGCCGCTCTGCCTTTGTTCCAGTACCATGCTGTTTTAATGACTACCGCTTTGTAGTAGAGTTGGAAGTTGGGGAGGTTGATTCCTCCCATTTTCTTTTTCCCAAGGATTGCTTTAGCTATTCGTGGGGGCTTATTGTTCCATATGAATTTCAGGAGCGCTTGCTCCATTTCTTTGAAGAATGTCAAGGGTATCCCTATAGGGATCTCATTGAATTTGTACAATGCTTTGGGGAGAATTGCCATTTTGACAATATTAATTCTTCCAATCCATGAGCAGGGGATGTCTTTCCATTTCCTCGTGTCCTCTTTTATTTCCTGAAGTAGTGTTTTATAGTTTTCATTATACAAGTCCTTTACCTCCTTTGTTAAGCTGATTCCGAGGTATTTGATTTTTTGAGGCGCAATTGTGAATGGGATTGCTTTTCTCAGGTCACTTTCTTCTCTCTCATTATTTGCATATAGGAAAGCCATGGACTTTTGGGTATTGATTCTATAGCCTGCAACTTTACTGTACGAGTCTATTGTTTCTAGGAGTTTCTTGGTAGAGGTTTTAGGGTTCTCTAAGTATAGTATCATATCATCTGCGAATAGTGAGAGCTTGATTTCTTCCTTTCCTACCTGAATGCCCTTAATGTCTTTTTCTTGCCTAATCGCTATTGCAAGTACTTCCAGTACTATATTGAACAGAAGTGGAGAGAGTGGGCATCCTTGTCTCGTCCCTGTTCTCAGAGGGAAGGCTCTTAGTTTTTCCCCATTGAGGACAATGCTTGCCATAGGCTTGTGATAAATGGCTTTGACTATATTGAGGAAGGTCCCTTCTATACCTATTTTGGCTAGTGTTTTCATCATAAACGGATGCTGGATCTTGTCAAATGCTTTCTCTGCATCTATTGATATGATTATATGATTTTTATCTTTTCTTTTGTTGATATGGTGGATTATGTTGATTGATTTTCGGATGTTAAACCATCCTTGCATCCCCGGGATGAATCCCACTTGGTCGTGGTGTATGATCTTTTTGATAAGTTGTTGAATTCTATTTGCTAATATTTTGTTGAGAATTTTTGCATCTGTGTTCATCAGGGATATTGGCCTCTAGTTTTCTTTTTTTGTGGTGTCTTTGTTTGCTTTTGGTATTAGGGAGATATGAGCCTCATAGAAACTGTTAGGGAGGGTTTCTGTTTCTTCAATTTCCTGGAAGAGCTTGAGAAGGACTGGCAAAAGGTCCTCTTTAAATGTTTGGAAGAACTCACTAGTGAATCCGTCTGGACCTGGGCTTTTGTTTTTGGGGAGACTTTTGATTACCATTTCAATTTCCTTGATGTTAATTGGACTATTCAGGTACTCCAGGTCTTCTTGGTTCAGCCTTGGGAGATTATAGGAGTCGAGGAATTTATCCATTTCTTCTAGATTCTCTTGTTTCGTGGCATAGAGATTTTCAAAGTAGTCTCTGATGATCTTTTGAATTTCATTGGTTTCTGTCGTGATGTCCCCCTTTTCATTTCTGATTCGGCTTATAAGGGTTCTCTCTCTCTCTTTCTTTGTGAGTCTTGCTAGTGGTTTATCAATCTTGTTTATTTTCTCGAAGAACCAGCTCTTGGTTTCATTGATCTTCCGGATTGTCTTTTGGGTTTCCATGTCATTAATTTCTGCTCTAAGTTTTATTATCTCTTTCCTTCTGCCTGGTTTTGACTCCTTTTGTTGGTCCTTTTCTAAGGTCTTGAGCTGTGAAGTCAAGTTATTTATGTGGGCCCTTTCTTCCTTCCTGAGATATGCTTGCAGAGCTATAAATTTTCCCCTTAAAACGGCTTTAGCTGCGTCCCACAGGTTCTGGTAGCTCGTGTCTTCATTCTCATTTGTTTCTAGGTACCTTTTGATTTCTTCCTTGATTTCCTTCCTGACCCACTCATTGTTCAATATCGAGCTATTTAATTTCCAGGTGTTTGATTTGGTTTTCTGCATCTGTCCACAGTTAAGTTTTATCTTCAGTGCATCATGGTCTGAAAAGATAGCTGGTACAATGTCTATCTTGTTGATTCTGTTGAGGTATGTTGTGTGGCCCAGCGCATGGTCTATTCTGGAAAATGTTCCATGTGCACTGGAAAAGAATGTGTATTCCTTTTTTTGGGGATATAAAGCCCTGTATAGATCTATTAGCCCTCTCTCTTCTATTTCTTCCTTCAAAGCCAGTATTTCATTGGTGAGTTTTAATCTTCTAGATCTGTCCAGAGGAGACAGTGCAGTGTTGAAGTCTCCAACTACTATTGTGTTGCTCGAGATGTCCTTCTCGAGGTCTCTTAGCAGCTGTTGTAGGTATTTAGCTGGTCCCTCATTGGGTGCGTAGACATTCAGCAGTGTGATTTCTTCCTGATGTACACATCCCTTGATTAATAAAAAGTGGCCTTCACTATCCCTTCTAACCTTTTTCAACCTGAAGTCTATGTTGTCCGATACTAGTAAAGCCACTCCGGCTTTCTTGAGGGAGTTGTTTGCTTGCAGGATTGTTTTCCATCCTTTGACTTTGAGTCTGTGTTTGTTCTGGCTATTCAGATGTGTTTCTTGCAGGCAACAGAAGGTTGGGTTGAGTCTCTGAATCCATTTTGCCAGTCTGTGTCTCTTAATTGGTGAATTCAGACCATTGACATTAAGGGAGATTATTGTTATGGGATTTTGTGCCGTCTTTGTGCAAGGGTTTGTTGTGCTTGTAGAGGTTGTTCTTGTCTTACAATAGCCCCTTTAGTGCTTCTTTTAGGTTTGGTTTTGAGTCTATGAAGTTCCTGAGCTGTTGTTTATCCCCAAAGTAGTGTATGATTCCTTCTAGTTTGAATGAGAGTTTAGCCGGATAAAGTATTCTTGGTGAAGCGTTGATTTCATTGAGTTTTTTCACTATATCCCACCATTGCCTTCGAGCTTGGAGGGTTTCCTCTGATAGATCTGCTGTGAGCCTAAGGGGTGCTCCTTTGTATGCGATTTCCTTCTTGGACCTTGCTGCTTGGAGTATTGTGTCTCTCTGGAAGATGTCCATCATTGTAACTATGATATGTCTTGGGGTTTTTCTGTTAGGATCTCTTTTAGCTGGCACTCTCCGGGCGCCTTGAATCTGGATGCCTGCATTGTCCAGCTGTGGGAAGTTTTCCGCAATGATTTGTTTGACTGTGTCTTTTTCGTTGGGGTTGGTTCCCTGTGGTTCTGGTAGTCCAATGATTCTAATGTTGTTCCTCTTGAATTCACCCCCTAGGACTCTGATTCTGGCTAGAGCTATTTTGAGGTCTCTTGCCATGGTTTGATGTTGCCTGTAGGCCTCTTGCAGCTCATCTTCAAGCATACTGATTCTGTCTTCGGCTGCAGTCATCCTATTGTTGAGGGCAGTCAGAGAGTTTTTGATTTCATGTACGGAATCCTTCATTTCTTTTTGAAGGTTTTTTATTTCTGCTCTCATTTCTTCCCGTATTTTGTCGGCTGTCTGTTGTATTGTTTCCGCCAGGTCTTCCTTGAAGTTGTCCATCTTTGCATTGAGTTGATTGAACATGTTGAGGATTTCAAGTCTGAATTCTTTCTCAGAGAGGTCAAGTTTGTAGGAGGCGCCCATTGAGGTTTCCGGATTCCTTTGATCGTCCTCTGGTTGCAATGGGGATTTTCGCTGTTTCTTCATGTTGTTTGTGGTGATATGAAAGAGGGCTCTTGATGATGAGTGTCCCTGTTTCCTTTTGTTGTGAAAAAGGATTGTGGATAGGCTCAGTTAATAGTGGTTGGCTTTTTACTTGCCAGTGTAGAACCTGGTCTCCTACTGAGATGTTCTTATGTGAAGTCTTGTGTTTTATTGTCCTACTGCTTGCGAATAGCTAGGATGTTAGTCTTGGATAGGATGTTGAGAAAACTACTTTCCGCCGCGTGAGCTTTGGCCGCCGGCAATGAGGCCACGCCCACTTTTCTTAGGCCACGCCCCCTGGTGGTTAGGCCACGCCCCTTTCCCATAGACCTTTGCCGGAAGACAGGATGGCGGCGGCGCTTGGGGTCGGCGTGCCGGCCACTCGGCCAGCAGTCCGGAGGGGAGGGAAGCCCGGGGTGCTCAGGGCCGCGGAGCAGGCTGGGTCCGGAAGGGCGGGTCGAGGGAGCGTCACAGACCTTTGCCGGAAGACAGGACGGCGGCGGCGCTTGGGGTCGGCGTGCCGGCCACTCGGCCGGCAGTCCGGAGGGGAGGGCCTCCAAGAGAAGTTTAACATGCCCTTGCTAGCATCCCTAACTTCTATCTGACACTGTCATCCCATTGCTCATCAATTTGTTTGAGCGGGCACCAGTAATGTCTCTCATTGTAATACTTACTGTTACTGGTTTTTGACATATCGAATACACCACGGGTAGCTTGCCAGGCTCTGCCTTGCGGGCGCAATACTCTGGGTAGCTTGCCAGGCTCTCTGAGAGGGGTGGAGGAATTGAACACAGGTCCACTGTGTGAAAGGCAAATGCCCTGCCGCTGTGATATCCCTAACTTAGTTAAAGTTTATCTTTAACCTTTCCCTTATATCTTACTTCTCATTATCACAGTTCCCCAAGTCAGTCTTGATTACTTGTAAGCCAAAACTTTCTGTTAATTCCAAACTTGTATTTGTACTGCTTTGTATTTGAAGTGTTGTATGTTTGTACCTGTTTTTCTATTTCCCCCATAGCCTTTTTATATTTTACTATAGAGCAATGTTCTTTGGTTAAACACAGAAAGACCATTAATGCTATGCTCCTAATATTTGGGAGTTGCTTGACACTGGAAATATATCTACTCCTGGGCATAATTATTTGGTCATAACTACTTGACACAGGCTTCAGTTTTTGTAGTTCCTAACACCCCCAAAGGGAGGTCCTGCCGTGGGACTGGGATGGACCCGGGGTGAGTGGCAAAACTACTTGGCATTCAAATGGGACATTCTAGAAAGAATAAATGCATGGTCTTGATGCAAACTATTACAACCTAAGAGACAGGACCCCCGTGGGGAAGGACTAACTGAACTGGCCTGAGGATTTAGTCTGGGATTTACGGTAAAAGACTTGCTTGCTCTCAGAGGCCAGACAACTAAGTGTTAAAAGCCTTGTTTGCCCTCAGCCTAGAGAACTAAGTGTTGGGATCTTTGTCTCTTACTGTATTTATCCAAACAACTGCAAGTATTGATCACGATCACGAAATCCCACTAATCATTGATTTCTCGAGTGGGCTCAGTAAACTCCCTCTCCATTTGTCCTTTCCCTGAGATCTTAGAAGTCTCTCTCCTCGACTTGGCCCTCCCAATGATGTTGCACTGGAGGCTCTTTCAGGGTCAGGGGAATGGGATCCAATTTGTTACTGTATTTAGCATATGAATACACCATGGGAAGCTTGCAAGCCTGTCCCATGTGGGCAGGAAACTCTCAGAAGCTTGCCAGTTTCTCCCAAAGGGGGAAGTAGGCTACAGGATATTGCATGGCTGCTTCTGGGAGCTCACTTTTAAGTCTCTGGATGTTGGCCATTGATGGGATTACACACACCTGGGTTCCTCTGCCAGTACCTTCGTGCATGAGGCTTGTCCGAACGTGTGGAGAGGGGCCTCGAGAATGGCTGTAGCTAGGTTCCAGTGGTTTTGGGCCGCCGGGAGCTCTGCTCGGGGTAGGAAGGGAAGCTGGAGCCCATCCCCTCCGAGGGGCCCAGGGAAGACAGCCAGGCGTGTGGGCAAGAGACTCTCTGGGAGACAGAGTGTCTTCTTGAGTTGACCTCCCTAAGAGAATTTCCTCTACCAAATGTTTATCTATGTAAATGACCAATCATACCTGTCCTTACCTCAACCCCCCTTCAGATGTTCTATAAGTATGCTGGCAACTCTGCATTAAAATGGCCTTTTTCACCATCAGACTGTGGTCCCCAGCCTCCCTGTCTCCCCGTCTCTCTGTGTCTCTGTTGGGGAGCCCTGGGGAGGTGGGGGGGAGGTGGGGAGGTGGGGAGGCAGCTGAGGGCCATGGACACACGTGTCCAGCAGCAGCAGCAGGCCCCAAGGGTTATTTTGTGAATTTACAAGAGGCAAATACTCCATTTTGGCTAACAGTGAATGAAGATGTAGAAGTGTCTGTCAGCCAGTTGCAAACCTGAATTTGCTAAAGGTATAATGTAAGAAATGGTTTGTAGTAAGAATATTAGTATGATTCTTCAGTTTATAATATTCAACCAGAGATAAACAATGTGTTCAGAGTTAAAAGACAGTTATGTACTCTACCTCAATAAGTATTTATATCTGCTACTTGCTTTGGGATAGTTAGAGGATTTTCTGAATGGGGTGAGTTTAACCTGACTTTGGAGGCATGGAGAAGGAGTTAAGTGATTTTGGAGGGCCAAGAATCCTGGGGCTGGAGCAATAACCCAGCAGGTAGGGTGTTTGCCTTGCATGCGGCAGACACAGGTTCAATTCCCAGCATCCCATATGGTCCCCTGAGCACTGCCAGGAGTAATTCCTGCAGAGCCAGGAGTAACCCGTGTGCATCACCGGGTGTGACCCAAAAAGCAAAAAAAAAAAAAAGAATCCAGTACAAATGGTAGAAAATGATTATGAGACAAGAAACAAGAAAGGAATGGGAGGGGCTGGAGCTATAGCACAGTGGATAGGACATTTGCCTTGCATGCAGCTGACTCGGGTTCGATTCCCAGCATTCCATATGGTCCCCTGAGCACTTCCAGGAGTAATTCCTGAGTGCATGAGCCAGGAGAAAACCCTGTGCAATGCCGGGTGTGACCCAAAAAAGGAAAAAAAAAACAAGGAATGGGAAAGGATAATGGATCTTTAAAAATGAAGATATTTCTATCCATGATGAAGATGCTTTGAAAGGAAGGAGAATAAATAAGTAGCTTTGGAGCCAAATTATGAAGCTTTTAAGAGGTACTCAAAACCATTAGGACTTGTGGAAGGCAGAAAACCCATTGTTGGGTTTTGGTGAAAGGGGTTGGGGCTGGGATGTGGAAGAAATGGTTAATAATGTCTGTGGTAGAAAGATTCATCACACCGGGGGTATGATGCCACCAGCAGGTCAACCTGTACCTGTGGGACGAGTGCATCAGCAGCCTGATGGTGCCTTCATACTTCCTGATACCCCCAAATTGCTGCTGTGCTTTGGGCTGGACCCATCAACTTGGGGCCAAGTTTACCAAGAAATAAAACAGCCAAAAGTTCGGTATTTGGGAACCATACCCACAAACCACCTCTGGTTCAGCTATACAAGCTCATTTACTGGCCATATTTCAGAGACCCACAAATCTCGAAAGAGATCAGACACCACAGGGCCAATGGTACAGCACCCTATAGGTGAGCGCGCACCCTGCAATAATAAGTCAATACTTTATTTCTCTGGAAAAGATGGAAACAAAGGCCATGATCCAGAGACACAAAAAGGAATCTCCAAACCGTGCAACTCGCTGCAGAGATGCCTTCGGACTTTAAGCCAGGCCGACTATACCAGGGTGCCTCAGACAGGGGCAGGTGTCATCCCTCCACCTGCCCCCTAAGACCCTCCCCAGTGACACCAACTTCCAGAACCCAATGAAAAGTGCAGGTATACAGGTTTAATGAGACAAACTCCAGGCTTCAAGGGATTGGAGATGGGCCAGTCCCTCTCATTCCTCTGTCCCCATGGGACCCTGGAGGTCACACCAACAAACTGCCTTCAGCTGCTACTTAAGCTCCTTAATGGCCGCAATTCAGAGACACACAAAAAGGAATCTCCAAAGCAAGCAGCTCGCTGCAGAGATGCCTCCGGACTTTACGCCAGGCCTACTACACCAGGGTGCCTCAGACAGGAGCAGGTGTTGTCCTTCCACCTGCCCCCTAAAAGCCCCAGTGGTCACCAACTTGCAGAACCCAAAGAAAAGTGCATATATGTGGGGTCAGTGACAGCATGCTCCAGGCCTCAAGGTTTAGGGGATATGTGGGTCCCTCTCATCCCTCGCTCCCATGGGACCCTGGAGGCACACCCACAAACTGCCTCCAGCTGTTACTTAAGCTCCTTAATGGCCATGATCCAGAGACACAAAAGAATCTCTGAACCAAACAGCTCTCTGCAGAGATTACTTCACCCTAATTATCTAGAATTTTAGAATTCCAGGAGCACACAGTCACTCTCACTGCACGACATCTTATGCTATTCATAACAAGCAATACAAAAAAGAGTATAGAGGAGATTGTCTGCCATAGAGGCAGGGGGAGGGGTGGAAGGGTGGGAGATGCTGGGGACATTAATGGTGGAGGATGTGAACTGGTGGAGGGTTGGGTGACTGATCATTATATGACTGAAACTCAAACAGTGAATCTTTGAAACTGTATCTCACGGTGATTCACTAAAGAAAAAAAAAATTTTGTAAAGCAATGTGGATTTCATGCCCAATTCAATCAGCTTAACCAATGGTTGAATAAATAGCAGTACTCCTACAATTAAAATTTTAAAAAAGAAAGAAATATTCATCACAGAGCTTCCCAAACTCATTTCACTGCTTCCTCCTTTTCAGGAAAAAAAAAAAACCATTAATCAGTGCCCTCCTGGAAATCTTTGTTGTTTTTTTTAAGGAAGCAAACATGAAAGCACCCAAAGTACACTAGAGGTCACTACCATTCTTCTAGGTCATTCTAGGCCCTGCCTACCCCTGCACATCATCCTCTTTGGGAAAAACTCATAACCATATAATAAAGAGTATAATAGACAAGGGAAAAAGCAGTTCAAGAGTTGTAAACATTTTCCAGGGCTGGAGAGATATACAGTAGGTAGGTCACTTGCCTTGAACATGGAAGATCTGAATTTGCTCCCCAACATCCCGTGGCGTTCCAAGCCCACCAGGAGTGATCCCTAAGTACAGAGCCAAGAGTAACCCCTGAGAACTGCTGGTTGTGGCCTCAAAACCAAAAAGATAAATAAATTAAAAATAAATAAAATATAAAGATTTCTTGTGATGTTCAAGACATCCCATGATCCACTTCTTCCTGTATTGCCACCGTTGCTGCTCTTCCTCTGATCTACATTTAAAGCTATTAAAAGTTTGAACCTTCATACCTTAATCTACAGATATACTCCTTTTTATTGGAATACAAAATAATTCATAGCCTTGGTCCTGTTTAATTTACTCTAATTCAGCTTTCAGATTATAGAAAAAAATGGCATCTCACCCGCAATGATCCCTAACCATCCCCTCATGCATAACTGGGTGAGGCTGACAGCTCACACACCTTCCCTCCCTTTCTGGGCACTTCCCATGATATTAAACTTGTGCAGCTTCACTAAAAGACTGAGCTCTTGAGGTAGGGACTCTTGTTTTACCTGTTACAATCTTCGTGGGTCCATTTTTATTTTTTATAAGGTTGAACACAATAATTTATTACATTCAATATTCTAACACCAAACTTACCACCATTACACCTTACCACCACCATTATTTTGAATTTATACCCCATTAAATTGGCATGCTACTCTTGGTACATCATGGCATAGAGTATGAGATGTTACTCCAGGAATTCTAAAATTTTAAATAGGGAGATACAGTTTGAAGTAAAATGCAACTCTGCAATTTGTTGCTCTCTTCCAAAATTTATTTGTGTCTCTGGATCATGGCCATTAATGAGCTTATGTGATTCCCAGAGGCAATTTGTGGATGAGATCACCGGGCTCCAGAAAACAAGGGAGATGGGTGGAGGTGGCCAATTCCCAATGCAGTGCAAGCTTGGAGATTTCGGTCACAAAACCAGCATACCTGAGTTTTTCAGCAGATTCATTTTCATGCTTGGAGGGAGGCAGGTTTCAGATTTCATCCCAACTCTGTGGAAATCGATCATGAGCATGGTGGCAATTGGGTTCTGGAGGTTTTTGGCTGCCAGGGCTCTTTTGGGGTGGATGATGGGCTCACCCATCCTCCCACCTCTGGGGTTCCTTGGTGGATCCAATCTTAACCATTCCACTTAAAATAATGTGCAAGTATGTACATGAATACACACACAAAAATGGACCATTTCCCTATTCTTATAACTTTGTTTCTCTCCAAATCAGTTTCCCTTTTGTCACTAAGTGCTTTATGTTTCACTCAAAATTACTATGTCACAAAAAGAAATTTTCCACTGTGCCCTGTTATATCATCTATTTCCCCATTAGTATCAAACTACATGAAACCAAGACTATGAAAATGTATTTTTCTGAACTATATTGAATTTCCCTGGTCTCATTACAAGTTTTCCATTCTCTCTGACTCCCTAAGATTCAATTACTGAGAAATAACCACTTGTATCATTCTTAGGGAAACTGCTGGAGTCTGTTTGCCCTTGTTCATGCCTCCTTACAACTGATATACTATCTTACTAAAACTTGTGTGCCAGATGCTTACAATTTCTGTTGTCAGAATTTCTGTTACCTGTTCTCAGACTGACTCCTTATAACATTATAAAATCTTAGGTCAGAAAGCAAATACAGTGAGTAAGGTACTTGACTTCCATGTGGCCATTGGACCCAGGTTCAATTCGGAGCACCCTATGTGATACTCAGAGGCCCACCAGGAATGATCCCTGAGCACAGAGCCAAAGTAAGGACTAAACACTACTGGGTGTGACAAAAAAATAATAATAATAATGAAAGAAGATGAAGGAAGAGGAGGAGGAGGAGATGGAGGAGGAGGATGAGGAGGAGACGGAGGAGGAGGAGGATGACAACGAGAACGAGGAGGAGAAGGAGGAGGAGAAGGAGGAGGAGGAGATGATGAAGAATCATCTTGTCTTTCAAAACAATCACCAATCACTTACAGTAGGTGCTTTAGATGCAGTCTTCCATCCTGTCCACTAGGTTAGCATTATAGCACTGTCACACTGTCGTCTCGTCTCGTTGTTCATTGATTTGCTCAAGGGGGCACCAGTAACGTCTTCATTGTGAGACTTGTTGTTACTGCTTTTGGGATATCGATATATGCCACAGGTAGCTTGCCAGACTCTGCCATGTGTACGGGATACTCTTGATAACTTGCTGGGCTCTCTGAGAGGGACAGAGAAATCGAACCTGGGTCGGCTGTGTGCAAGGCAAACGCCCTACCCACTGCATTATTGCTTCAGTCCACTAGCTTAAGAGAAAATATTTACTTCTCTATTTTATGTTTTATCTTGTCTTGTTTCACAGATTTTGTCTGTTCTATCCACTGCTAGATGCCAAGAATCAAGAACAGTGTCTGGCATACAGTAGATATGTCAGTATTTGTATTCTTTGTTGAATAAATGATTTTATATCTTCTGAGTTTGTTTTAGTACCTGCGACATAATAGACCGAAATACATGTTAATTAAAGAAAATTCATAAGAATTGGAAGCAAGAGGGTTATGGAATCATATCAAGAAACAATGTTTATGAAATAGCTTATTAAAAAACTGTATCAATCAAAATGGTATGGCATTGGGAAAGGAAAAAGCAGACACTCAAGTCAACAGAACAAAATTGTGAGCCCAGAAATAAACCCATAAATGTATGCCGTGTTCATTTGTGGAAACAGTCAAGAATATAAAATAGGATCTTGCCGCACTCAGCAGTGAAGAAAGGTGGCAGACACCACAACACCAGAGAATACTTCAGGGACCATACCAAGCCAATATCTCTAGGATGCCCCAGATGGAGCAGGTGCAGTCTCCTCACCTTCTCCAGATGAAATCCTGGTGACCATGAGCTTCTACAAGCATTGCTCCGGTGTGTGGCTATCAGGACTATTCCTCCGAAGCACACAGCCATTTATGTGGCTGCTCGACCTTTCCTGATATGCAAAGTGAGCAATGGAAAATAAATGATCTAGCGTCTGCCCCTGCCCCAAACTAGAGAGAGAGCAGTGACACTCGGGGCCTCACAGGGAGGCGGGGTGGAACCAGTCCCTCTCCCCACCCCACAAGGCTCCGAGTTGCTGCCCACGAACAGCTCCTGGCTCCTGAACGGCCATGATCCCAGAGGCACACAGACCAATCCCGGAACCCAGTGACTTTTGGCAGAAATGCATCTGTACTGAACATTACACTATGACGCAGTGCCACCCCAGGTGGGGAAAGGTGTTTGTCCCTCCTGTCTTTTCTCCCTAGGGGTGCTGTGGCTGCCACCTTTTCAGAGCCTATTGAATAACCAGGTATAAGACTACAGTGACATGACACTCGAAGCCTCATGTCATGAGGGGTGGAATTGGTCCTTCTACCTGCCCTGACAAGGCCCCAAGTTGCTGCCCATGAATGACTCCTGGCTCCTGAATGGCCATGATCCCAAAAGCACACAAACCAATCTCAGAACCCGGAGGCTTTTGACAGAAATCTCTCCAGACTTATTACTAAAATATGAGAAATCCAAAATCACGTGGCCACAAAGCAGCCATGTGACATTATATGCTCTTCATAATCAGCAATAGAAAAAAAATTATCTAATGATGCCTTTTCACCAAGTCTGATTGTTGGGGGAAATTCCAAAAAATAATGGTGGGTCTTTTGTCGAAATATTGAATGTGATCAAAGTGGAGAGAGAGTAAAGTGGAAATCATCTGCCACATAGGCAGGGGGAGGGGTGGGATGGGGGTATACTAGGGTTCTTAGTGTACTTGTGAAGGGATGGGTGTTTGATCACTGTATGACCAAGACTTAAACTGGAAAGCTTTGTAACTGTTCTCACAGTGATTCAAAAAATAAAACTTAAAAATATATATATAAATTGGATAAAGAAAAACCTCAACAAGTGGTTTAAGGAAAACAAAATAGACACATACAAAAGAGTATAACTGGACTATTTCTCACACCGAAAGCTCAGCTCCACAACTAGTATCTAATAAAAACACTGTTTTATTTTTAAAAATCAAGGCAGTAATTTACAATAAAGCTCATGATAGGATTTCATGCAAACAATGTTCTAATACCATACCCTCTGCTAGAGTGTCAAATCCCTCCACCATTATCTCAGGATACCATCCAATCCTCCCCTACTCTTCCTCACCCTTGGTAAACTCTGTTCTGTAGACCAGTTTTCATATTCTGTAGCCCTTGGACATTGTTAGTCCTTTATGAGTTTTTCTTATATTTCTCATATGAGATAAATCATTCAGCATCTGTCCCTCTCCTGACTAACTTTACTCAGCATGATGCCCTCTAGTTCCATCTAAATAGTGTAAATGTGTAAATATGTACATATGTATTACACATATGCATGTATATGTTACAGATATAATACAGGTTCTTTATCCCTGCATCTATTTTTTGACACTTGGCTTTTTTGCAATTTATAGCTATTGTGAATAATGTTACAATGAACATAAGAGTATAAATGTCTTTTTAAAATAGTGTCTTGGAGCCTTTGGGGTAGATCCCAAGAACACAATGTTTTTATTAAAAATATTTACACTAGATTAAAGATATCAAAGTCCTGCTTTATAAAAATTAGTCCATTTTAAGAATTTTTAAAGTCCATTTGGTATACTTCAAATTCTAATGACGATTATGAATTATTATTCAAATATTCTTCTGTGAATCTCATGGAAAATTCAAAGCTTTACAGCAATATTCTCGGAATACAACAGGAGTTTAAACAGAAAATACCATTTCATGCAGATTTTTTCTGTTTTTTTTTCTCCTCTTGAGTAACATGGTCAGTTACTCAAGAAAGTCAGTTGGTATTAGAGGTTCAAAATCACAGATTAATATTCTTCATTTTATGCTTGATTCATTCTACAGAATAAAGTCAATTCTCTGGCAATTCTCCTGAGCTGCCATTGGGACTGGGCTCACTGTTATCATGAAGGAAAGGGAAAAATGAGTATGGACTTTTTCTGAATTATAAGAAGGTGGCTTTAGATTTTACTAAAAGCTTCTGATCTTTTTGCATGGTCTGACATTAGGATAATGACTACCTGTCCTCTCCACTCTGAGTTTCTAACATCAATTATACTCTCGGCAGTCCCTTCAACTGGCCTTGCCTCCTCCAGCTTAAAAAAGCAAAATAGAAAATAAAGCAATGAAAAATACAATGTGCTTAAGAGAATTTACTGAAAGTGAATGGATAATATTAAGTAAACAAGGAAGAATTAAACTGAACATTAGCCCAAGAGATATCTGTGAACGTAGAGTCAAGAGAAAGAACAAGCATGTTCAGGAAGAAAGCAGATTGGAATGCAAAAGCAACTAAAAGTGATGTGGGATAAAAGAGCAAGATAATGACCCTGAGAGACAATGAGGAAGATGGAAAACACAGCACAGGGCCAGGATATAATGCAGAGTTTACATATTTCTGATCCTGTCCTATCCCCATCTTTTCCCCTCAGTCACTTGCCAACTCCTATGACCTGGCAAACTCCAAGCTATCATTGATTCTCCATTTTAAAGGCACTTATAGGGAGGCTTTAAAAGGTGGGGGTGGAGGAGTTTATTTTATAAGACTAGAACATTTATTTCTAGCCACCTGTGTATGCTTCATGTCATCTATCTTCATTGCTGTCATACCTATTTGTAAAATTGGAGAGGGGAGAGACAGGGAGGCTGTTGTTATCAATGATGATCACCCCAAGTGCACTAGAAACTCCAGGAAGGTGATGATGTTATTCTCCACCGCATACTCAGAGCTCACATGTGCCTTGTACACAATGAGGTCTCAGTAAATAAGAAATGTACAGAAATAAGACATGTGAAATAAGACATGTACAGAGATACTACACTGTCACGGTGTCTTCACGTTGTTCATCGATTTGCTGGAGCGTGTCTCCGTTGTGACACTTGTTGTTACTGTTTTTGGCATATGGAATATGCCACAGGTAGCTTGCCAGGCTCTGTCGTGCGGGCGGGATAGTCTCGGTAGCTTGCTGGGCTCTCTGAGAGGGATGGAGGAATCGAACCCCGGTCGGCCACGTGCAAGGCAAATTCCCTACCTGCTGTGCTATCGCTCCATACCACCCTGAGCGTGCCCAATCCCGTCTCATCTGATCTCCTCTGACATGTAGAGATACGAACACAAATTGTCAAAGAGCAGTTCAAGATGTCATCGACAAGGACAATGTTGACAGCCACTTTGTGAGAAAAAGGAGAGAAAATCTAGAGAATTGAAATAGTGCTAGACAAAGATAAAAGAAGAGAAAATAAATTTTTTTCTGGAGAAGACAGGGAAAGTATCCTTGACTGGAAAAACAGACTAAGGGTGCATGAAAAAATTGGGGTGAAGGGATGGAGAAATGAGAATATGGTTAAATGGGAGTGCCCTCAGTAAAGGAACGGGAGTAAGAAATAAGTAAACATTGAGGCCAGGGAAATACTATAGCACTACCTGCTATAGGTATGCATGAGCCTTGCATGAGGCTAACCCCAATTTTATCCCTGGCGCTGCATATGGTCCCTGAGCTCTGTCAAGAGCTCCGTAAGTACAGAGCCAGGAGTAAGTCCTGAGCACATCCAAGTGTGTTCCCAACACCAAAATGCACACACACTCACACACACACACACTTTTAAAGCAAGTCAAAACTTAGGTAAAGGAGCAAAACTTTTTTTTTTTTTGCTTTTTGGGTCATACCTGGCGATGTAAGGGGGTTACTCCTGGCTCTGCACTCAGGAATTACTTCTGGCGGTGCTCAGGGGACCATATGGGATGCTGGGAATTAAACCCGGGTCCGACGCATACAAGGCAAATGCCCTACCCACTGTGCTATTGCTCCAGCCCCCAGGAGCAAAACTTTTGTCTCTAGATTTCATTAAAATGTTTGAACATTCTGAAGTGATATTATGAGCCAGAAATAGCCCTAGAAGCAAAGAAGGGAGTTAGGTCCAGGGAAGGGCGCTGAATGATGCTTCATCAAAGAAGACATACGGGAGATCAAAAGACACATGGAAAAATGCTCATGATCAGTATTGGGAAATTCTTATCATTTATAAAACTGCCACTATCATATTATCAGGAAATACCGAGTCAAAGGGAACCTGCTATAGGGCTCCATTCCCAAGCTGCTTACTAGTTCCTAATCTTATTTGGGAAATAAAAGATAGGAGAGCTTAAAAAAAAAAAAGGAAAGAAAGCTAGCAAAAAAAACCCCAGTTAAATCCCAAGCAGCATCTTTTTTGGGGTCCCTCCCCTTTTGAAGCATTTCTACCCTAAGTTTCTTGTTCCTCTTTATAATTAAACTCCCCTGCTCTCCCACTCCCATTCTTATGTTCTGATCTTCACTCCTGGACCAAAGATCCTGGAAACACACTAATAATCTCAGATGGTGTCACCATACAATTGGGTTTAATGGACAGCTAAGACACAACTATGGCTGGAAGAAATTCTGCTCTATTTCTATTCCAAACCTAAAATTCATGGTGTTTGCTTTTTACTTTAAATGCAAAAGAAAACTACTACCTCTATAGTTATGGTTGATTATATAAAAATTAGTATTTATACATTTTTAACTTATGAAAACAATTGTTCCATATGGTCGAACTTAATATTATCCTTCTTGATCAACTCTGTGTATGAAAAACACATAGACACGGCCAGAGGTTCTGCCAGAGAATCAGAGATACAGCCCATGTCATGTCTTACTCTCTGTTAGTGGAAAAATGTCAGTGATTTCACAGCAGATACAAAGCATCTGACATTGAAAGACAGTCTATATAATCTATGAAGAATATATATATGTATATATCAGAGCCACTTTTAAAGGGATTCTTGAGAGACTGAATAGCCTCAAAAGTGCAACCATGGAGTTATAATCTCAAATAACTAAATCCTTACCAATTAATATCTTGTCATCTTGAAAAGTTGACAGTGAGAAAGACAACAGAATATTATTTTCAACTTGAGATGTTTAAAAAGATAATGTATCATGGATGAAGGAATTCTTGAGGAATAAAATTAAAACAACTGGCTACACTTCAGAGTTCTTGGGATAGAAAAATGTGAACATATTCGGCATTTTCATTAAATATTCGCCCACATCATAGAGGAAGTTCTCAGGCGCAGTCATCTTTCTCATTCAGGCCGTGCTATTGTAGGTGTGACCACTAGAGGCCGCCATATGAGAGTCGCTGAGGGCAAAGGTGTTGCTTTATTTACTGAGGTGACTTATTTTCATTCACTTATGTATCAATTGTCCTGAAGAATTGTATTTAATATAATCTCTCAAACTTTCCCAGGAAGAATTAAAAGCAATTATTTCACACCCCCATACTTATGATACTGGAATATCAACCAGCCTGCAGCGATCTTATTTTCAAAGAAGAAATACCTGGTTTGGGAAAAGGATATCTTCTCTGAGAGTGAATGCGAAACTTTTCAATAAAAAATATCTGAATTGGCCTTTCCGGCCCCGCGCGAGATCGACCCCGGAGGCAACTGAGCCACTTTGGACACGAGCGGCGCCCCCAAAATGCCTCCAAACTGTGTGCTCGGAGCTTCTGGCCCAGGTGCTGCCGGCAGGGTATGGTCTTTTCTCTCTCAACTCTTTCTTTTTGAACGCAGTGAGGCAATAGCCGGTTTTTAGACTATGCAGGAAGCCCGGGAAAGCCGATGGGGCGGGACTTCCGGATCCGCCCTGTGCCGGCCGACATTTAAGCACAGAGCCATATGGGGACGCTCCTTTCCGGCCCCGAGAGAGATCGACCCCGGAGGCAACTGAGCCACTTTGGGCATGAGCGGCGCCCCCAAAATGCCTCCAAACTGTGTGCTCGGAGCTACTGGCCCAGGCGCTGCCAGCGAGTGATGCAATTACCAAAAGAATTTTCCCTGGACTTCGCAGCCGCACGACCTAATATCTCTTGATTGTCAGCAACGTGTAAATGTTCCTTTTTAGCAGGGCTTACCATGGGGGGAAACTCCAAACAATAGTACTGAGTTTTTTGTTGAAGGGTAAAAGATTGTAGCGATAGAATTTTAGGCAGAATTTTCCCTGGACTTTATATAGAAACCCAAAACCGCGCGGCCGTGGCAGCCTAATGTCATCTAATCATCAGCAATATGAAATGGTTCCTTTGTAATGGGTTGGACTTTGGGGGGACCATACTAGGGTTAAAGTTTGTAGCGACGTGTAATTTCTGGCTGTACTTTCCCTGGACTTTATACAGAAATTCAAAGCCGCGAGGCCACTGCCATGGCCGCACAACCTATTGTCATTTAATCATCACCAATATGAAATGGTTCCTTTTTAACGGGTCGGACTTTGGTGGGAAATCCTAACAAGAATAGTAAGTCTTTTGCTGAAATATTGAAGGCTACCAAAGTGGTAGCCATCTCTATAGACTGAACTAAGCCATATCCCCACGCCGGCTGAGAAGAAATATCCTTCTTTCTCGGGAAGAAACACGGCGTGGCGTTAACCATAGTATGATGTCCATTAAGCTGACACGGACCTGGTGGCGTGGGAATGGGATACAAGGGAATAAATTATTATGTACTTGGAACAGCGGGACGCTGGTGGAATCTCGAGCTGGGGCCGATAGCAGCATATCACTTTTGGTTCCAGAAACTGCTTGCAGACATTCTACCAGACTATCAACTAAGCCAGAGCCCCACGCCGGCTGATGACGGGAAATAACCATCTTTTTTGGTTTGTTTTCCCTTTGTCAGGTAGCGTGGTGATTACTAAACAGGCATGATCTCGGTGGCGCGGGACGAGGGGGGAAAAAAATAGAAAAGCTATGTAACAAACAGCGGGACTTAATATCTCTACATTCTCAGCAATGGAGAGCCATCAAATGCTTCCTTGACAGTGGGACTGTCTTTTCTTTTTTGGGGGGAAACCCTAGCAACAATAGTGAGTTATGTGTTGAAACATGGACTGTAACCAAGATAAAGCGTAAACGAAGTGAAACTTATCACTTACAAGGGCGGGGACTGGGGGGGCATGAGGGAGCGGGAGGTATAATGGGGTGGTTGGTGATGGAATATGGGCACGGGTGAAGGGAAGGGTGTTTGAGTATTGTATAACTGACATAATCCTGAGAACTATGTAACCCTCCACATGGTGATTCAATAAAATTTAAATTAAAAAAATATATATCTAAATTGGGGCTGGAGCAATAGCACAGTGGGTGGAGCATTTGCCTTGCACGTGGCCAACATGGTTCAATTCCCAGCATCCAGGGGTAATTCCTGAGTGTAGAGCCAGGAGTAACCCCTGTTACTTTGGGTCACACATCAGTGGGTGTGACCCAAAAAGAAAAAGAATCTAAACTCATTTGCCCACAAAGGAACCTCAAAAGTCTTTTTTATTTTAATTTTCTTAGTTTGGGGGCCACACTGGTGATGCTCAGAGGTTACCCCTGGCTATGTGCTCAAGAATTACTCCTGGTGGTGCTCAGGGGAACATATGGGGTTGCCTGGATTGAACCTGGGTCCAGCGTGTGCAAGACAAACACCCTACCCAATGTACTATCGCCCCAGCCCCCAGAAACTCAAGTTTTTTATGAGGTGGTGCTTCTATTATGAGGGACGAATCTAGATGAAGAATAGTGTTTGGGATGGGAGGATTCTGTCTGAAAACAGAAGCAGAGAAGTTCCGTTCCCTCTCACTGCAAAAACTCTCAAACTATGCCATCCAGTGTAGCAACCACCAGCCACTATTGCTAGAAAGCACCCTAAAAAGGAGTAGTGTGAAAGGAGACATACTGGAAATATAAAGTACACATCAGATTTCTTAGTTTCCATACCCTCCCCTCCCCAAGTGAAATACATTAATAATCATTCACATGGACTACATTATAATAGTCCATCATATTACGATATGTTAGACATCAATTTAAAGTGCTCAAATTAGGGCCAGATAGAGTATAGCAAGTAAGGAACTTGACTTGCACACAGCTGACCCAGGTTCAATCCCCAGTACACCATAAGGTCTCCAGAGCTTACCAGGAGTGATTCTGACTCCTGAGTGTACAGCCAGGAGTGAATCCTGAGCACAACTGGGTGTGGCTCCCAAAATAGTAGCACTGTAGCACTGTCGTCTTGTTGTTCATCCATTTGCTCGAGCGGGTACCAGTAATGTCTTCATTGGGAGACTTGTTGTTACTGTTTTTGGCATATCGAATACTCCACGGGGAGCTTGCCAGGCTCTGCTGTGCGAGTGGGATACTCTCTGTAGCTTGCCAGGCTCTCCAAGAGAGAATCAAACCTGGGTCAGCCATGTGCAAGGCAAATGCCCTACCCGCTGTGCTATCACTCCAGTCCACACCCAGTGGTCACACCCGGCAATGCTCCTGGCTCTGCACTCAGGAATTACTCCGAGTGGTGTTCGGTGGACCATGTGGGATGCTGGGAATTGAACCGGGTTGGCCGCATGCAAGACAAATGCCCTACCCACTGTGCTATCGCTCCAGCCCCCAGAACAGTAAATAAATAAATAAATCTTAAATACTCAGTTATTTTACCAGTTTCTCTTTTTTGAATGTGGATAGTTTTTCATTGTACGTATGTCCTGCATTCCTATTTTTACTAAGAAGTGTTTCTCTAACACTGGAAACTCATCTTCTTCCTAACAAGTGCCCAACCAAGCCGACTCATTGGAGGTCTGAGTTAGAACTTCAGATCCTGGGTGCAGAAATGAAGGGTTGCAAAATATAGAGAATTGGAGGGTTTACCGTGATAAGAAAGACGATGAGGAAAGAAACAGGCAAATAAATCACAAGGGCAAGTTTGTGATGAGTTTCAGGAGGAGAGTTGTGGTTCTCCAAGAATTGTCTTTGGACAGCCAGTAGCAACATGGCCTTGAAACCTGTTAGACCTGCCAGAGGGCAGGCTCCATCTGTGTTGTGCTGAACCTGGAGCTGGGATCCAAGCATCTATTTCAGCAAGCTCTCCATGTGGTTAAGATACATTGTTACACAGCAGAATGCTACAGCGACTCTAAGAAAGAATAAAACCATGCAATTTACAGCAACATGGATGGAATTAGAGATCATGCTGAGTGAAGTCAATCAGAAGAAAAGGGATAGTCTCAGAATGATCCTCTCATTTGTGGGACTTAAAGATACACAGTAGGTAGAAAGGAAGGGCCAGAGACAACATAGTGGCAACACAACACAATTGAGATGGGGTGGTGAAAGGGAGGGACATTGGGCTTCTTTAGGGGACAGATGTGGGTTCACTGGTGCTGGTGTCCTGCTAAAATTATAGGCATAAGAAATTATCATTATCAGTATTGTAAGTCACAGAATCTCAATCAACAAAATCTTTAAAAGAAAAAGAAACACTGTTATAAATCATTTATCATTCCAAGCATCCTGTGGGTTGTAAGTACCAGTGGGGCATCTGTGGGAGCCCTCACCCATAAGACTCCTCAACTCTTGTGTTTCTAATCCTAGAGTTTTTCTTTTTTTTTTTCTGAAACAGTTTTTCTTTAAAAAAATTTTTTAATGGGAAAAAAAATAGAGGGCTTAGAGCTATAGTTGTTGAAGTCACCAACTAGAGAATCTGATGAAACTCTGTCACTTCATTAAAGCTATACTTTTCTTTTTTACAACTCTGATATAATTTCCTGAAGTCACCAGATCCCTTGATGGCCCTAATACCTTTAATTTTATAATCCCAAATCTACAGCCCCAAATGCAGGTGAGTTGTTCTTCATTCACTTGTCACTTGTATCGCTTGTCATCCTGTTGATCTTCTATTTGCTCGAGCGGGCGCCAGTAAGGTCTCCATTTGTCCCTGTCGCGTGCTAGTGTAGCCCAATGATATCTGCTGGCTCCAGGAACAGGAAGAGCCTCAAACCGTTCATTCAGGGTTTTGACAAAGAAGGCTGACCATCTCGTTGGTGGGCGGTCCCGAGGTCTTTTGACATCCTGTGGAATCCAGTTGGTAACAGCTCTAGTCTCTGAATCGCATTACGTGTCCGGACCATCTGATTTTTGACGCCTTGGCAAACGAGACAGCGTCCCTGATTCTTGACCGTCAAAGGAGGTCGGAACTCAGGATTCCTTTTCTCACTTGAGTGAAACATGATACTCCAAGCATAACTCTTTCGATTCCTCTTTGGGATACCGGAATAATGTTCTCATCCTATTTTTGTAGGGCCTAGGTCTCTGACGCGTATGTTAGTGCAGTTCTTCATTATTTCTTCTAATAAGAATAGGATTTTATAGTAAGATGCTTCCTACAAAAGGAAACACTTGGTATTAAGTGTCCAGTGTGTAAGAACTGTATTTCTTCCTTAGTTCTCATTGGAAATGAAGTGTCCTTAATATTTATAACCTGACCTTCCTTTAGCAGAGGGGGTTGCTGGCACCAAACTGATTCTGCAACCTAAAAGAGGAAGGAGGTTCACCAGCACCGATACAAGACAAGGAAAGGACCTTGCTGTCTCTCCCACTTGGAGATCATGTTAACAACAGGAATCCCTATATGTGTCAGCTTTGAGAGCAATTTAGGCAGGGGGGTGAGTGTACAATGAACACTGCCTTTGTGCTTGGCACACAGAGTGTTTGCAGAGCTTGCCAATGTTTGATAAGCACAGCATAGCTTGTTTTCTATCTGACCTGGAACTTTTATAATTTATTTCTAGACAGATGTGATTGAGTGCTTGGAGATGGTGAAAAAGGGCTGCACTCTGCCTACAAAAAAAAAAAAATGAAGCTGAACATTAAATTTTTTTCATGAGGAAAAATAGGTTATTCTGAACTATACTTTGTCCTTTCTTGTTTCTTTATTTTGCATTTTATTTATTTATTTATTTATTTTATTTCTTTATTTTGCATTTTAGAGGATAGAGAAATATTAAGAATGAATCCATTAATTTGCATTCTCTGTTCATTTGGCATTTATTTAATGACTTGAAATAATAGGTTGCCGCTGACGTAAGTGGACTGAGTCCTGAAATTCGAACTTGGGAAGTTTTCCATTAAAAATTATAAATAATACTATAATAATATGTGTAAAATAATATACCCTACAGGTATATTGTAAACATAGCATGTTGGTTAATCCATAATGATTTTTTATTTTCTAATTGAATCAAGGAGTTAAAAATTCATGATTTTGGAATCATCCTCTAAAGCCTATCCAGTATCCTATTTTCCATGGGACATGCATTCAACGTATAAACCTACTTAAATCTGGTATTAAGTCTTGTAGATACTTTTATTAGTTTCTATGGTTCTGAAAATCTGATCTGAGATTTTTTTCTTTCCAATGAATCTAAGCAGACGTAGTTTTTCATTCTGTCCCACAGCTGGTTTTGCAAGCAGAAGGAAATTCGCCCCCTGGTGGTGATTATGTATAAGCATGAAATAATCATAAGCAGGGCGTTACGTGTTTATGAATTGTTGCTCGATTTCCTCTCCACTTCCACCAGCATAATATTTTTAATTAAGCTTCATGTATCTCAAAATATACCTGTAAATATTATGCATTTTTCAGGCAACACGTATCTTAATCAAATTCTTAAAGACACTGACACTTTACCAATGATTGGACAAGAGTGACTTATTCTTTTCTTTCTTTCCTTTTTTTTTTTTCTGATTTTTGGGAGACACCCTCCAATACTCAAAGGTCCTGCTCTTGATTCAGGAATTACTTCTGGAAGTGCTAGGGGGACTATGTGGGTTGCCAGAATCAGACACCAGTCAGTTACACATAAAATAAGAGCCCTACCTGCTGTAATCTCTCTCCTGACCCTTGGTTAATTTTTCATGAAACTGATATTGCTTATAATACTATGTATATTTTAGGAGTACAGTTTGATTAATGCATATTACAGTTCCATGCCACCACAAAGCTGTCAATGTCTCTCTAAAACCCTTTACTTCTAATACTCTCCCCCCTTTGGTTCCCTCTTGTACTCAGTTCTGTGCTAAGAAGCCAAGGGTTTCTTTGGGTTTGGTGTCTGTTCCCTTGATTTATTTCTTTACATACTATGTACGGATGAGGTCATTTAACATTTATCTTTCTCCTCCTTATTTCCTTGAGCATAAACCTCCCTGTTTTTATCCATGTTACTGCAACTGGACTGTAGCACATCGGGTAGGGCGTTTGCCTTGCACGCGACCGACCTGGGTTCAATTCCTCCATCCCTCTAGGAGAGCCAGGCAAGTTACTGAGAGTATCCTGCCCACACGGCAGAGCCTGGCAAGCTCCTTGTGTCGTATTCGATATGCCAAAAACAGTAACAAGAAGTCTCACAATGGAGACGTTACTGGTGCCCACTAGAGCAAATTGTTGAACAACGGGAGGACAGTGCTACAGTGCTACTGCAAATGGCAAACTTCCATCCTTTATTATATCTGAATAGCATTCTGTGTGCATATACACATACATACTGTCTCTTTGTCACTTATTTGTCCTTGGGCACTGAAATTGCTTTGTTGATTTGATTTTCACTTCTCTAGCAAAAAGTGATAATGAAACTTTTATCCCACGTGTCTAATGGTCATTCGGATCTCTTCTTTGCAAAAGCGTCTATTCAGGTTGCTTCCTCATTTTATTGATGGGGGAATTATCCAGTGGTGCTCGCCGTCAGATACCCCAAGTTTGGGAGACAACCCCAAAGCACCTCAGCTATCATCTCCAACAAAATCTCATGGAAACTAACAGGAGAGATTCACAAGAAGAAAATTAATCTCACTTCTGTTTTCTAGATTTGTGGTGTTTATGTTTTCAATTATAATCCACCGGCATTCAAAAGAAATTAAAGTGATCAATTATCATTCAGTCACTTTCGTAAAAGTTTAAGTTCTACTTAAGACAAAATGAAAAAGAAAATGCTTAGCAAAAACTGCTTTGCTCTTCAAGCCCGTGTTCTCCCTTGAATACGTTTCCAACCAAGATGCTGCTTTGCTAACTAAAATTATATAATACTTAAAATTCTCAATTGTCTTTTCAGCAATATTTACTGCATCTTCAATAGGAGTAAACTGCATTTATAGAACTCATTTTGTGGGGCCAGAGCAATATACAGAAGGTAAGGTTGTATATTTCATGTGGCCGACCTGAGTTCTATCCCTGGTACATCATATAATTCCCAAACACTACCAGCAGTGGTCCCAGAGCACAGAGCCATCCCTGGGCATTCCTGGGTGTGGCACCCTGAAAAAATTTTTGTTTGCTCATTCATGAAAGCTACTCCTTATATTAAAGTTTCATCATAAGATTATAGCAGTCAGTCTCATCTTCAAACTCTACTTCGAATAGCAATTCACTTGCTTGTTCCACAATATCTAAAAGTTCTTCCTGGACCCTCTGCGCCTAAAGACTTTGATTCCAGAGGCCTAACCCATTTTGGCATCCAGAGCAGCTTCTTACAGCAATGCACTGGGACGGCGAGCTGGGCTACAACTCCGTGCTACCCGGGGATGGATCTTTCCTCTCCACCCTGTTTTTCTGCACAGAAAATGAAGGCAGCAGCAATATCCACATGGCGGGAGCCACCTTCTAAGACTCCTAACCCAGAGATATATGGTTTTTACACTTTGGGGCTCCTAGGCAATCATGGGAAGTGGGTGTTACCGGCATGCCCTCGGCCCAGATAAATCCGGAGCTGCTGAGAGCGAAACAGACCTAAAGACTTTGATTCCAGAGGCCTAACCCATTTTGGCATTCAGATCAGCTTCTTACAGCAATGCACTGGGACTGTGAGCTGAGCTATGCAATTTCTGGCAGAATTTTCCCTGGACTTTATACAGAAATCCAAAACCGGCGGCCGCGCAACTTAACATCTCTTAATTGTCAGCAATGTGAAATGGTTCCATTTTAGCAGGTCTGACTTTGGGGGGAAACTCCAAACAATACAGTGAGTTTTTTGTTGAAACATTGAAGGTAATCAAAATAGCAGCCATTTCTCTAGACTGTGAACTAAGCAATAGCCCCACACCGGCCGAGAAAGAGGAAATATCCCTCTTTCCCGGTTGTTTCCCATTTTCGGGGAGAAACGCAGTGTGGCGTCCACCATACTATGAGGCGCGGGAAGGGGGAGGAGGAAAAAAAAAGGAAAAGGGAAAAGGAAAAAAAAAAGAGTTATGTACTCAGAGCAATGTAGCTACATATCTCTTTATTCTAAGCAATGGAAAACTAATTATCAAATGCTTCCTTGGTAGTAGGGCTGTCTTTCTGGGGGGAAACTCCAACAACAATAGTGAGTTTTGTGTTGAAATATGGAATGTAATCAAGGTAAAGAGAAAATGAAGTGAAATTCATCAGTTATGCATTTGGGGGTGGGGGGCGGGGGCGGGAGGTATACTGGCGTTTTTGGTGGTGGAATATGGGCACTGGTGAAGGGATAGGTGTTTGAATATTGTATAACTGAGACATAAGCCTGAGAACTTGGTAACTTTCCACATGGTGGTTCAATAAAAAAAAATAAATAAAAGTTCTTCCTCCACTGAACATTTGAATCATTCAAAATCATCCATTAGGGTTAGACTCAACTTCTTCCAAAATTCAATTAATGTTGATATTTTAACCTTTCCTTATGAATTAGGAGAATTAGGCATCTGTACAATGGCATTATTACAAAAAATAATATACATGCTAAATTTTTCTACATGTTAATTTTTTAAAAAACTTTATTGCTAAAAAGTTATCATAATCTGAGCCTTCAGAGAGTCATAATCTTTTTGCTGTAGAGAATCTTGTCTCAGTATTTATGGCAAATAACTGATCGGTGTGGAAGTTACTGAAGATTGCCTGGTTGGAGAATCTTCTTAAAATAAAACAACTATCAAGTTTGAACAGCTGAATTGTCAATGAGCAGTCATATTCTGAAAGGAACACCTTTTTCAAATGCAAGTTCTCTAGGGTAGGTTTAAAATATTCAGTAAACATTTTGTAAACAGATTTGTTATCATCCAGACTTTGTTTTTCCATTCACTTAAGAATGATGGGAAAATAATGACATTATTATTAGTATCACAGGCATGGACATCTTTTAGCCTAGTTCATGGATATCTTTTAGCCTAGTTCTCCCTCTCAGAGAATCTGGCAAGCTACCGAGAGCTTTCTGCCCACATGGGAGAGGCTGGCAAGCTCCCCGTGGTGTATTCTTATGCCAAATACAGTAATAATGATGGGTCTCATTTTCCTGATCCTGAAAGAGCCTCTAGTGCAGGGGAAGGACTTGAGTACAGAGAGGCTGCTAAAGTCTCAGGGCTAGGATGAATGGAGACGTTACTGGGCCTGCTCGAGCAAATCAATGATCAACAGGATGATAGTGATAGTGATAGTGATAGTGATAGTGATAGTGATCACAGGCATAGTGAATTAAGCGTCATTTTCCAGGACCTAGGATTTTCAGAATAGCAAACAATTTTTTTCTGCATACATGTGTTCATTAGACTTAATATCTAGTATATCTAGGAAGCTTGCTGATTTTTAAAATTTTAATAATGTACACTTATGTATATATGTGTTTATATGCATGTATATTCTGTATATACATGATATACATATCAAGGTGCAATGCAAACATTCAATTGTCATCTTATATGCAATATCAGGGCTGGAGTGATAGTACAGCTGATAGGGCATTTGCCTTGCACATGGCCAACTCGGGTTCGATTCCTCTGTCGCTCTTGGAGAGCCCGGCAAACCACCAAGAGCATCTCACCCACACAGCAGAACCTGGCAAGCTACCTGTGGTGTATTCAATATGCCAAAAACAGTAACAACAAATATCACAATAGAGACGTTACTGGTGCCCGCATGAGCAAATCAATGAGCAACAGATGACAGTGATACAGTGATCTTATTTTAGTGAGATAATCATTATGAGTAATTACAACCTTATTCTTCTTATTATGTCTTTTTAATTATTTTCATTCCAATCATTTGTTGAGTAGAACCTCCAATTCAGAATTTAAAAACGACTATTATTAAAGGTCTGTTTGACCCACTGATTTCAAAGGAGATATTTCTAATGATTCACGACAAAGGGTATTTGCTGTAGGCTTTTGATAGAAACATTTTGTCAGATTAATTAAATTCTCTTCTATTTCTAGTTTGCTCAGAGATTTAACTTTAAAATGAACTGAGCTTTAATTCATTTTAATACTTGTTGAGATGGTTATGCTTTATTTATCTATCATGATATGGTGAATTAAAACAGCAATATAGAACTACCCTTACAAAAATATAAGATAAATTTATATAAGAATGGTACACATAGGGGTATAGTGCCACCAGCAGGTAAACCTGTACCTGTGGGGCAAGTGCATCAGCAGCCTGATGATGCCTTCAGACTTCCAAATACCCCAAAATTGATGCTGTGCCTTTGGCCAGACCCCAACAACTTGGAGCCAAGTTTACCAAGATTTAAATGCCAAAAGTTAGTTATGTGGGAGACACACCCACAAACCACCTCCAGCTCAGCTATATAAGCTCATTTATTGGCCTTATTTCAGAGACCCATAAATCTTGAAAGAGATCAAAAGACGCAGTTAGGGCCTATAACGCAGAGGTAGGTGGGAACCCATGACTGAGTACCCCAGGCTCACCTGAATCAGGACTCAGTCTCCTCCCCTCAGGTCCCCAGTTTTCCAGTAACTTGGCAGTCACACACACAAACTGCCCCTCCGCTATGTAATTTCATCAATGGCCAAAGCCCAGAGACTATAAACTAAAGCTCCCAGAAGAGAGCGCCGCAGAATGTCCTGAGCCCGCACCAGGCTGTCTTCACAGAGGCACCTCGGAGGGGGGCAGGTTGAGTTTCCCTCCCTGCCCCAAGCAGAACCCCGGCAGCCAAAAGCCTCCAGAACCCAACTGTTGCCATGCCCAAGGCCACTCTGCACATGCTGGGACGAGCCTCACTCAGGAGGACACGAGCCTCACCGAAAATGGGATGAACTTCACCAGAGAGTGGACTGGCAGGAAAACACAGATATGCAGGAACCCGTGACTCTCCCAGCCCACTTGGATTGGGCCTGGGCCTCCTCCCCCCAGGTCTCCAGTTTTCCAGAAGCTTGGCAGTCACACCCACAAACTGCCCCTGGTGTCATGTAATCTCATCAATGGCCAAGACCCAGAGACTATAAACTAAAGCTCCCAGAAGAGAATGACACAATTTCCTGGACATTATATTCTATCCATAGAAAGCAGTACAAAACATCTAGCAATGCCTTTTCAGCAGTTTTGAGTGGTGGTGAGACTGGTGTCTAAATATCAAATGCAACCAAAGTAGAGAGAGAGTATGGGGGAAATTGTCTGCCACACAAGCAGGGGAAGGGTTGGAACACGGTGGGTTGGGGGGTAAATACTGGGGATTTTGGTGGTGGAAAGCGTGCATTGGTGAAGGGATGGGTGTTGATGATTGTATGACCAAAGCTCAAACATGAAAGCTTTGAAGCTGTATCTCATGGTGAATCAAAAAAAAGGGGGGGGAATAATAATAAAATAATAAAATAAAGTTGATATTCAGAATAGAATAAAAAAAGTAATGTGGAGTTCATGCCTAATTCAATCAGCTTAATCAATGGCTGAATAAGTAGCAGTACTCTTACATTATTTAAAAAAAAGAATAATATACATTTACTCAGTAGGTATTGCTTTTATATGCATTGCATAATTTTACCTGATAAATTTATTGTATAGCTTTCACATTTTGAAACATTGGAATGGGATAACTGTACTTTTACAGTACTCCATACTTTTAGGGGAACAAGAGTACGGACTGTTAGAAAATTAGAAAATATTATCCCAAGTAGCACAAGTGTGTCCCCAGTGCTAATCTCAGTGCTCATAACTAAGGTCTCTGTGCCTGCCCCAGAGGCAGACAGTGGGTGTGGGTCAGAGGAAGGAAACTGCAGACATTGGTAGTGGGCAATGTACACTGGTAAAGGGCTGGGTGTTGGGACATTGTGTTACAAAAACCCAATAATGGACAATTTGGTAACCATTTTTCTCAAGGTGATTTAATTAAAAAAATTTTAGAAAACCCTAAGGTCTTATTAAAAATAGGGTCTTCACCACTGTAATTTAGTAAAGAGCTCAGGATTTTAGCGTGGAACCTAAATACAATGTCTGGTTTCCGTATAAAAGGAAAGAGAGGGAGATTTCACATAAAAGACTCAGAGGAGGGCATGTGAAGAAAGAGATTGGAATATTTTATGTGTCTATGTGAGCAGTAGCAACAAAATTGCTGAATTTCTGGTGGTCACCAGCATGTAGAAGAAAGTATGAAACAGAATTCCCACAAAGACAGCAGAAGAAAACAACCTAGCCAGCGTTCGGTTTTAAACATTTGGGACCCAGGATTGTGATGGAACATATTTGTATTATTTTAAGTCACTTCAGTTATAGTAATTTCTTATGTCATGCTTAGGAAATTAACAGTTGGCATATTTTTCCATTCTTTTGTTTTCTGTGTCCTTTTATAAAAGATGTGTCTCTGATAAACATCACTAAACTTGTTTGCTTTTTAATCTAGTTTGACACTCATAACTGGCAAGTTTGATTTCTTTGTATCCACTTTATTATGAAATATTTGAAAATATTTTGTGGTTTTGTATTTGTCCTGTTATTTTTATACTTTCTATCTTTTTTATCTTTGGATTATTCTACCCTTTTAATTTATCCAATTTCTTTGTGAAATTTTAAAAATTATTCATTCAATTTTAGTAACAGTGATAATCCTTAATAATACAATATTTACTTTAAATTAAAATAAAAGTAAATCAACCTCTACTTTCCTTGAACAAATAAAAGATCTAGGAAAGCTTTACCTAAAATCTCTCCATTTACTCACCAGATACTCTTACTCTGTTTCTAATTCTATAATAATTTTTACCTGCAAAATTTATTCTTTTATAGGCTCAACATTTATACATACTAAAATGTTCATCTTCCTCATCATTTCTTACATTTAAAACATATCTTTGATTTGTTTTTCTTCTTCCAAAAGTAAAATTTTCAAAACCTCCCTAAATGAAGTTTAATTGGTACCATACTCTTGTATTTATTGAAAATGTCATAATTTTCCCTCATCCTTAAGTGAAATTTTAAGTGGATATGTGTCACAAGATAGATATTTCTTTTCTTTCAAGATTTCAAATTGTTAGTCTCTGTCTTAAGATCTCCACTGCTGATGTTTAGATTTGAATTCTAATGCCAATATATGGTATTACCGCCAAGTTATTAGAAATACAGATTTGACCCCACTCTATACCGCTTAATCAGAATCTTGACATGGTAGGGTCCAGGCAGCTGCATGTTTGTTAGTTTTCCTGGTGATTCTGGATCCCACTGGAAGTTGAGAACCTAAAAACAATTCACATATAGGCAATTTGCTTTTCTTGCTCCTACTTTTAAAAATTTCAAGACAGCATATGTCTCAGAGTTTATTTATTTTAGCTATTGTGTTGGAGAATTTTTAGTACACTTACATTCTAAAATGAATGTTTTTCAATAATTATGAAAAATCCTAAGTCATCAACTATCACCTTTCATACATTTTTCTCTTAACTACCTTAAACACTTCATTTTATTTCCCTAGTGTCCAATGTAGACTCATAAACATTAATGTCCCTAATATTTTTATATGAAGAAAAGTCTGAATAGTGATATATTGTTATGACTATATCTGCAGAAATTTCATTCAACTCAACAACACATCTTTTTTTTTTAATTTATTTTTTAATTGAGTCACTGTGAAAACAGTTACAGGGCTTTTAGGATCAAGTCTCAGTCATACTATGCTCAAACACCCATCCCTTCACCAGTATGTATGTTCCACCACCAATAACCCAGCATACGCCCCTCCCACGCCCCCGCTGCCTGTGTGGCAGATGATTTTCACTTTACTCTTTCCTTACTTTGATTACATTCAATTTTTGACAGGAAACTCACTATCATTGTTTGGAGTATTTCCCCCAACATCAGACCTGTCAGAATGGCATCATTAGATTATATGTTTTCTATTGTTGGTAACAAAGAGCATAAGATGTTGCATGGTCGCAAAAGCGGCTGCCTGGATTTGGAATTCTGGTATTAAGTTCAGAGGTATTTCTGCCAGCAGCTGCTGCATTCTGAGATTGGTTTCTGTGGCGCTGGGATCATGGCTGTTCAGGAGCGGAGGAGCTGTACATGGGAGATGGCTCGGAGTCTCATTTGGGCAGGAGGTAGGGCCTGTTCTGCCTCCCCCACCACAAGATTCCCCATGCATCCTGTCCCATCACTGCAAACTCCTACCTCTCTGTCCAAATGGTTCTGAACGGTGGTGGTCGCCATGCTGTCCAGGGGGGAAAAGGCCGAGGGACAGAAACCCTTCCCATCCCGGGGCTGCACGGGGCCGTATCTTAGTTCAGAGTCCAGGAGTATAACTGCCAGCAGCCGCTGCATTCTGAGATTGGTTTCTGTGCCTCTGGGATGATGGACGCTCAGGAGTGGCGGAGCCATTTCTGAGCATAGTTTGGAGGTGTCCCAGTCCTGCATATCGGAGCCATGTTAGTAGAAGCTCAGTGTCGCCGGGGCTCCATCTGGAGAAGGCGTCAACAACACATCTTACAGATAACAGTGATCTACACACAGTGCAGTACCTTAAAGCCTTACTATGAGAGTATCACCAAAGATATGCAAACCATCTCTAGCGTACAATATTTCAACATATTGTTTTGAATGTGCAAGGTACAAAATTGATATAGTCAATAAAAACTATTCTTTGGATTTTGATCTTTTCCCAAGTGGCAGTATACCACTCTACCATGACGCCAGACAGTAGCAGACCACGGTTCCCAGATACAAGATCACCAAAATAAACAACCAATACTCTACAGACTGTTTCTCATTTTCAGTATTAAATTCAATAAGCTAAATGACATATTCCACACTTCTTTATACAATAAACTTTGCGCTAAATGATTTTGCCCAACTACAACTTAATGCAAGCACTTGGACATCTTTTAATGTAGGCTCAGGAATACTGTGATGTTCAGTAGGCTAGGTGTAATAATTGCATTTTT